>NC_066620.1:146004705-146660525 GCF_025201925.1 Gopherus flavomarginatus | reverse complement strand
GCCAAGAAATTGGTAGAAAGGAAGTCTGAGAGAATTATATTTAAAGATATTATTCCTGCATTGATACAAATGATTTTTGTTGTTGTTGTTAATTGGGTATTTCCAAGTCCCTTATTGCCAGTCCAAAGAATGGGTATAAATACTCCCAGAAGTAGAGGGAGAAAGGAAAGAAAGAAAATCTCTTCTGATATATTTCTGTCTTACAAAGAGGTCTGGTTGTCTGACTTGTCATTTTCAGCTAGAGACTTTGAACAAAACACATTAATAATAAACCCAAAACTGGAATGAGAAAAAAATAGAAGCAGCCTTAATTCTGAAAACACAACAGAAAGATGGTGAGATGTCAGGACTGGATAAAGGGACTTGGAGAAACCAAAATAGGTGCAGGTAGTATCTTTGATCCTTCCAGTCAAGTGTAGGAGTCCAGGCAGAAATGCTACTTAATAAACACAACTATGAGAAATTGGAGAGGGTCCAGAGAAGAGCAACAAGAATGATTAAAGGTCTTGAGAACATGACCTATGAAGGAAGGCTGAAGGAATTGGGTTTGTTTAGTTTGGAAAAGAGAAGACTGAGAGGGGACATGATAGCAGTTTTCAGGTATCTAAAAGGGTGTCATCAGGAGGAGGGAGAAAACTTGTTCACCTTAGCCTCCAAGGATAGAACAAGAAACAATGGGCTTAAACTGCAGCAAGGGAGATTTAGGTTGGACATTAGGAAAAAGTTCCTAACTGTCAGGGTAGTTAAACACTGGAATAGATTGCCTAGGGAAATTGTGGAATCTCCATCTCTGGAGATATTTAAGAGTAGGTTAGATAAATGTCTATCAGGGATGGTCTAGACAGTATTTGGTCCTGCCATGAGGGCAGGGGACTGGACTCGATGACCTCTCGAGGTCCCTTCCAGTCCTAGAGTCTATGAGTCTATGAGTCTATGACATAGTTGGCATTACAGAGACTTGGTGGGATAATACACATGACTAGAATATTGATATAGAATGATACAGCTCACAGGAATGATAGGCCAGGAGAAAAGGGAGGAGGTGCTGCCTTATATATCAAAAATGTTTACTCTTGGACAGGGGCTGAGATGGAAATAGGAGAAAGACTTGTTGAAAGGTAAGAGTAAAAGGGTAAAAAACTTGGGTAAGGTGTAACGGGTTGGGACTCACCACCTGGCACCTCCTGCTGGTGACTCTGGGAATTAGCTCTGTCCAGTAGAGCACCCTCTCCTGGTGGTCCTGTCTGCCATCTCACCCTCAGTTAGCATCTCTGGACCCGCATTGCTCCCTGCTCAGTGGCATCCTCTTTGAGGCCACTGCCCTTTGGCAGTGCCCCTTAGTCCATCTGCACTCCCTTCTGGGGGTGGGTGATCAGCAGTCCTACACTCCAGCCACCGTGTCCAATCACACCCTCTGAGTCCAATCCCTCTTGTCATGGATCTGGTATAGTCTATAATGGCTACTCTCTAAGGCCAATGGCTGAATGTACTGCAAGGTGGAAGTGGGGGACCCAGGCCCATTCTCCACTTGGGGTCCCGGCCCAGGGATCCTCTGGCAGTAGACTCACTGTCCTCCTTCTCTCCCCTCATCTGTCTGCTTCCCTGGGCCGCATCCCCTACGGCCCCTTGCACCCGCTGGACCCTTCTCTTCAGGGCCTGCAGGCTACAGACTAGAGCTCCCTAGCTGCCCCGAACCTGGCCAACTCTGTGCTATCCATGGTGCTAATCTCCCTCCCTTGGAGACTGACCTTCCCCTCTTAAAGGCCTGAGACAGACTGACTTTTTATAGGGCTGAGCCTGACCCTGATTGGCTGTCTCCAAACTGGGCCCTGATTTGCTCAAAATAAGCCCTTCTTTTATTGGCTTCCCCTCTGCACTGGCACTCTGGCCTGCTGCACCCTACACTCACAGGGAGTGGGGCAGTTCGCCCCACTACACAAGGATAAAAGGGGTAAAAAACAAAGGTGGTATCACAGTAGGGGTCTACTACAGACCACCTAACCAGGAAGAGGAGGTGAATGAGGGTTTTTATAAACAACTAACAAAATCATCCAAAGCACAGGACTTGGTGGTGATGGCGGGCCTTCAACTACTCAGACATCTGTTGGGAAAATAACACATGGCTCAGATTATCCAACAAGTTCTTGAAATGTATTGGATACCATTTTTTATTTCAGAAAGTGGAGAAAGCCAGTTAGGGGAAAGGCTATTCTAGATATGATTTTAACAAAAAGGGAAGAACTGGTTGAGAATTCAAAAATGGAAGGCAGCTTGGGTGAAAGTGATCATGAAATAACAGAGTTCATGACTGAAAGGAATGATAGAGGGAAAACAGCACAATAAAGAAAATAGATTTCAAGAAGACAGACTTCAGCAAACTCAGGAAGTTGGTAGGTAAGATCCCTTGGGAAGCAAATTTAAGGGGAAAAAGAGTTCAAGAGAGTTGGCATTTTTTCAAAGACATTATTAAGGGCACAAGAGCAAACTATTCCACTACTTGGGAAAGATAGGAATTATGGTAAAAGACCACCTTGGCTTAAGCAGGAGATCTTCAGTGATCTGGAACTCAAAAAAGAATCCTACAAAAAGTAGAAAGTAGGTCAAATTACAAAGAATGAATATAAACAAATAAGGCAAGTAAGTAGGGACAAAATTGGAAAGGCCAAGGCACAAAACGAGATTAATCTTAGCTAGAGATGTAAAGCGTAACAAGAAAACATCCCACAAATACATTAGAAGCAAGAGGGAGGCCAAAGACAGTGTAGGTCCATTACTCAATGGAGGGTGGAGATAGAGGGACAAGAACTGAAAATGTGGAAATGGCAGAGGTGCTAAATGACTTTTTTTATTTCAGTTTTCACCAAAAAGTTTAGTAGCAATTGAATTCTAACTTAATGAATGCCAGTGAAAATGAGGTTAAATAGGAAAAGAACAAGTGAAAAATTGTTTAGACAAATTAGAGATTTTCAGGTCACTGGGGCCTGATGAAATGCATCCTAGAATACTCAAGGAGCTGACTGAGGAGATATCTGAGACATTAGTGATTATCTTTGAAAAGTCATGGAAGACAGGTGAGATTCTAGAGGACTGGAAGAGGGCAAATATAGTGCAAAACTATCAAAAGGGGAATAAGGACAACCTGGGGAAATATAGGATTAAAATTCAAAATGAATTGGAAATCTGGAGAAATGGTCTGAAGTAAATAGGATGAAATTCAATAAGGACAAATGCAAGTACTCCACTTAGGAAAGAACAATCAGTTGCACACACAGAAAATGGGAAATGACTGCCTAGGAAGGAGTCCTGCGGAAAGGGACCTAGGGATGACAGTGGATCAAAAGCTAAATATAAGTCAACCATGTAACATTGTTGCAAAAAAAGCAAACATCATTCTGGGATGTATTAGCTGGAGTGTTGTAAGCAAGACACAAGAAGTAATTCTTCTGCTGTATTCTGTGCTGATTAGGCCTCAACTGGAGTATTGTGTCCAGTTCTGGGCACCGCTTTGTGGACAAATTGGAGAAAGTCCAGAGAAGAGCAACAAAAATGATTAAATGTCTAAAAACATGAAATATGAGGGAAGATTGAAAAAAATGGGTTTGTTTAGTCTGAAAAAGAGCAGACTGAGGAGGACTGAGACTGAGGAACATGATAACAGTTTTCAAGTACATTGATTGTTACAAGAAGGAGAGAGAAAAATTGTTTTCATTAACCTCTGAGGGCAGGACAAGAAGCAATGGGCTTAAATTAAGCAAGGGAGGGTTAGGATGGATATTACAAGAAACTTTTCAGCTGTGAGATATTGAACCCTTAGAGGCAGATTGGCCCTTCTTAGGCTTGGAAAGGAAATTAATGAGTGATCTGACTTTTTAACTTCTACAGTTCTTTCCAGATAGATGTGCAAAATGTACATGAAAGCATTTTGTTTTTCTCATTTCCTGTGGCCAGGCAGAATGAGAAGAGAGAGAATTATAAAACAAGTGGATGGGAGAAACAACTCTGGGAGGGAAATGGGGAGCAACTTTACACAATCAATAAAACAAGGAGGGAGCTCTCCATGAAAGGGCCTTAAGGCTTCCCATCGTCCCGTCCAAGCAGATGCCTGCTGAACAGGTAGTCTGAAGAATGGTGAGGAAATTCTTCTGATCCCCACCCAATAATTCCCCACAGAAAGGGCTTACTTTACTCCAGTAACTGCCATGCATGTCACAAGACCAATGCACAGACAAGAGGCTGGTCACAGAATGTTTTTGGTTCTCAGAGTGGAACAGGGGATAGTGTGGAATCAGTCTTCTAGGCTTTTGAGAATAATGTTGATGAACTACTAACAGAAGAGCTGGTTTCATGCAACCTGATCACACATTGCAGCTGGAGACCAATGTACCCACCAAAGTCCCCACACAGCAATATCTTAAGCACATGCCTCACTTTAGGGAAATGAGTACTGCAAGTTAGGTATGAGCTCTCTAGGTTAAACGTGTGTTTAAGCACCTTGCTTAATCAGTCCCATTGTGCTCTGGGGAGTGAAGAAGAAAGTAAAATATGCCTTCACTCTGAGGCATCTTACATTAAACTAATTATTGCTGAAAGTGTTGGAGGAAAGTTGGCCAAAAAAATCTCCCAGAGCCTAGGCAGACATGGAGCAAGCACAGTTTCACATGACTAGGAGACTGTGAAACAGCTGAGAAGGATCAAATCCCAAGTACTTGTGTATTAAACAATGCTGTCAATAGTGCAGTTGATGTGGAAATAAAAAGAACAACCCTAAAAGCATCATATGAATGTGTTAGGCATTCTACAAAAACAAGTACCTGCCTGTACACTTTAACTAGAGATGTGTGAATAGCAAATCATTCTGTTTATTTATTATTCATGATGAATAGTAAATTATTCTAATAACATTTCCTGTGTTATTAATAGTCTACAGATTGGTGCTGCTAGCAAAGGACTGGCCACAGAAAGTCCGATTATTCATCCCAATCTATTTGTAATACAATTTATTAAAATTAAAGAAAAAATAATAATTACAGAGAACCCTTTGTTAAATAAAAACTATTTTTATTAAGTGACCATCAGTCCTAAATGACCATTCCAAGGTATCTTCAAAGTATAATGCAGTGCAACATTGCCAGCATTCAGTGATCACTTCTTTAGTCCAACCTGGTCCCAGATACAGTCGCATTGTCTTTTAGAAAACTAATTGAAATGCTTTGAGCTGTGACACCCGCTAGTGTACAGTAGATGCTCCACTTTTCACAGTTGTGTGTATTGCTTTAAATTGTGATACCAAAACACCAGATGTCAGTTAAATATAATAAACTTACGTTTTTATATCCTCTCTGTCCTGAGTAATTGGAAGGTAGATCAATGACTCTACTAAAAATAACTTTTCGTATGTTCAAAATCTGTTTTTAGTCAGGCTTAGTATTTCAGACATTTTACAAAAATGGAAGTATTGAAGTATTTTTTTTCTTAGGTATTTTAATTAAACAAAACTTTTTTTTTTCCCTTGAAGAGAAACGGACAACAATTTCTTGCGCTCATTTCTCTTCTGTAAGAGTGGAGTGCTCTTAGCAAACCAGCTGAGATGGCACAGAAAAATGAAGAACACACCACTGCTTTAGGACATTGTCATTTAAACAGAACTATCTGTGTCATGTCACTTTAATATATAGCCACTGTCATTATTTTTTACCTGCTATAGGGGTATGAGGAGATTATGTTCCCTGTTGACATTAATTAATGTTTATGCATGCATACTGGGAAGAGAATAGGCTCTTATGGGCCAGACCATGTAGCCACACCAGTGCAAGGGAGTAGAGCATGCATAAGTCATCCCCTTCCTCCCTTTGTTGGTGAGTCATACCACCACTTCCTGTATGTGGGGGAAGCGGACTCTGCAGAGTCACGTCCCTACATTATGCATGTGGGTAAGACAGTCCAGGAATGACTGGGATTGGGCAGATTCTTGACTCTACCCTTCTCAAAGTTTCTTACATGATATTTAAACTGGCACACCAAGGAGTGTGCACTGCACTGGGTATACACCTGTCACTGTTTACGCCCTCCCTGGAGCAGCTGGCAGATGGGAGGGAGGCTGGCTGCGATTCCTCAAGTCACAATCTTCCTCTTAGACTGCTGCAGGGCCAATACAACAATACACTGCTTCTTATACTGAGCTAGATTGCAAACAATGATCTTGCCCTAAATATTTAGTAAACAATTTGTTTTCCACTCTCCCCTCCCATATTTCATAAGAATGGCCATACTGGGTCAGACCAACATTCCATCTAGCCCATATCCTCTCTTCTGACAGGTTTTAGAGGGGTAGCTGTGTTAGTCTGTATCAGCAAAAACAACAAGAAGTACTTGTGGCACCTTAGAGACTAGCACATTTATATGGGCATAAGCTTTCGTGGGCTATAACACACTTCATCAGATGCATGGAATGAAAAATACAGTAGGCAGGTATAAATATAAGCACATGAAAAGATGGGAGTTGCCTTACCAAGTTGGGGGTCAGTGCTAATGAGGCCAATTCAATCAGGGTGGATGTGGCCCATTCCCAACAGTTGATAGGAAGGTGTGAGTATCAACAGAGGGAAAATTACTTTTTGTAGTGACCTTGCCACTCCCAGACTTTATTCAGGCCTAATTTGATGGTGTCAAGTTTGCAAATTAATTCCAGTTCTGCAGTTTCTCCTTGAAGTCTGTTTTTAAAGTTTTTTTAATTGAGGAATGGCCACTTTTAAGTCTGTTATTGAGTGTCCAGGGAGACTGAAGTGCTTTCCTACTGGTTTTTGAATGTTACAATTCTTGATGTCTGATTTTTGTCCATTTATTCTTTTGCATAGAGACTGTCCCGTTTGGCCAATGTACATTGGCCAATGTACATGGCAGAGGGGCATTGCTGGCACATGATGGCATATATCATATCTGAGATAGGACAGACTATTCTGCTGGGCTAAAACTTACAGACAGCCCCCAAATCTGAAGCAAATACTCACCAGCAACTACACACCACACAACAGAAACACTAACCCAGCAACCAATCCCTGCAACAAACCCCGTTGCCAACTCCATCCGCATATCTATTCAAGGGACACCATCATAGGACCTAACCACATCAGCTACACCATCAGGGGCTTGTTCACTTGCACAGCTACCAATGTGATATATGCCATCATGTGCCAGCAATGCCCCTCTGCCATGTACATTGGCCAATGTACATTGGACAAAGGGACAGTCTCTATGCAAAAGAATAAATGGACACAAATCAGACATCAAGAATTTTAACATTCAAAAACCAGTAGGAGAGCACTTCAATCTTCCTGGACACTCAATAACAGACTTAAAAGTGGCCATTCCTCAACAAAAAACCTTCAAAAACAGACTTTAAGGAGAAACTGCAGAACTGGAATTAATTTGCAAACTTGACACCATCAAATTAGGCCTGAATAAATACTGGGAGTGGCTGGGTCACTACAAAAAGTAATTTTCAGTCTGTTGATATTCACACCTTCTTGTCAACTGTTGGGAATAGGCCACATCCACCTTGATTGAATTGGCCTCATTAGCACTGACCTCCACACTTGGTAAGGCAACTCCCATTGTTTCATGTACTGTATATTTATACCTGCCTACTGTATTTTTCACTCCATGCATCTGATGAAGTGTGTTGTAGCCCACAAAAGCTTATGCCCATATAAATTTATTAGTCTCTAAGGTGCCACAAGGACTCTTCACTGTTTTTGTCTTCTGACAGTGGCCAATGCCAGGTGCTTCACAATGAATGAACGGAACAGGCAATCATTGAGTGATCCATCCAATGTCATCCACTCCCAGCTTCTGACAGTGGATAACCCCAAAGAAGACAAAGGAAAGCCCTCTATTTATTTGAGTGGCAGCTGGATTGTGCTGTAAACCATTCAGTGTTATAGGACGACATGGAGTTGCTAGCAGAACTAATACCAGCAGTAGCATATAAAATCAGAACGTTTCCATTTGGAGTTCAACAGTATCATATATTTTTGGTCCATGGAATGTCTTTCACTTTTGAAGGATTTTGCTACATCATGTATTCAGCATGAACAGGAAAGTTACTTTCAGTAATAATTCCATTCAGTTGTTGAGCATTTACGAGTTACATTGTTGATCTGTAGTTCGATAGGGAAATTTGGGTTTTTTTGCTGCATAATTTCCCTTTTCCTTTCTCATTGCATTGCATGGACTGTTCATTTTTGGTGTGCAGCATCTCCCTTGCTGTAAATGATACAGAGATTGCTTGAATATCTACTCTTTTGTTGTGTTACTAGAACCACTGGTCTCTCTTGCTTTGACCTTCTGTGCTTTTGCTAAGGCTGTTCAGGCTACACATTTTTTGCATATTACTTTAATTATGTATTAGTCTTTCCTGTGGCTCTAAAAATGAATGCATTTGTGCTGTTTTACACTCTTTTGGAAAATTTGCCACTGATAGGCTTACGTGATTTTTTTTGAGCCGCGCGCGGTTGGTCATTATTTTATTTAGTTTGCCTTCGTGTTTTAATCCAGCATACTTGAAATGTTTCACATATTGATTTTCCCCCATGTGCATAGTCCTGCTGCTTCTATGTTGATTCTGTAACTGGTCAGAACTAGATGCGGCCCAGTTGGAATTTGTAGCCTTTCCCTTAGTTTCCATACTACACTAATCTATTCTGACATGCAGTTCATTTTTCTTTCATTGAAATGTTTTACACCAGCAATGTAGTATTAGGTAGTTCTGGTATACATCAGAAAGGTATCTAGATTAATTTATGTCCATCAAGACAACGTGAATGTTGCATTCTTCCCAAAATGAACACCTAAATCAGCAGCAATGATGAGCCTTGAAAAGGAGATATCCAACTTCTTGGCTGTTAGGCTGGAAGTCAGCAACTGGGAGGACTTCAAAGCTTTGCCATCAAAGGAATATAATTTTGCAGACTTTTTCCACAACAAAATCACCTTTACCAATAACTCTATCACCAGCCCAAAGTCAGCTCCCTGACCTAGCACTTCCCAACCCTACACCACAGTCTCCAGCTGTTCTGGTTGAATTTCTTATCTGTTCCATAACTCTATTACAATTGAATCTTTGCAAAAGTTCATGTAGGATCTTTTTCTCTTTCTGGACAACATTCTCTTGTAGTGTCTTTCTCTACCCTTGCCAGCACTGTTAATAATTTTCTTGCTGGTGGTTCCCTTACACAGAGAGTTTACCTAACTGGATCAGATCCATGGTCCATCTACTCTAGTGTCCCGTCTCTGAAAGGAGCCAGAAACAGATGTTTAGGAGCAAGCTGATCTTATAAATCACTTTTCATAAGTGGATCTCAAAGTGCTTCACAATCTTTAGTGTATTTGTCTTCACAACACCTCTCTGAGGTAGGGAAGATGGGGAACTAATACAGACAGTTTGTGGCAAAACAGGGAATTGAATCTCAGTGTTCCAAGTCCTAGGCGCATGCCCTAACTATTGGATCACCCTCCTGACACATTCCAACCTCTTCCTATCCCCTTCTTCTCTTTCTTCCCCTCACTAACCTCTATTTTTTGTTTTATTTCTTTTTTCTTTTGTTTTTTAGTGCTAACTTTTGAAAAGGAAAGAAAAATATTGTTATAAAAGAAATATATATTTATATTCATAAAGATACCATCCAGTGCTCTGAGTACTATACAAAGGAAAAAGAAAATAAGGTCTGGCATCTACATTAGACACTTCACCAGTATAGCAATGACACATGGGGGTGTGATTTTAATATTATTAATGACATTTTTTGTCCTAGCAAAAGCCTGAGTACAGACACAGGTATACTGAGAAAAAAGTGCATTTGCTGGTATGGCTTATTACATTAATGTAACTGCCATAATCTATACCAGTCAAAGGATCCTTTTGCTGATATAAGCTGTATCTATCCTGGGAGGGTTTGCCAATATTGCTACACTAGTATATTTAGACTGACAAACCCCTTCTAGTGTAGAGAAGGCCTAAAATACAAGTTGTGTTAGAAGACTACAAATGAGCGATCTAGTCACCTCTCCTTCTTCCTCAACTCACACATAATTGCTCTCATAGTCTATATGACCTATAAACTGGCCGG
The DNA here is from genome assembly GCF_025201925.1 of Gopherus flavomarginatus. Taxonomy (NCBI): domain Eukaryota; kingdom Metazoa; phylum Chordata; order Testudines; family Testudinidae; genus Gopherus; species Gopherus flavomarginatus. Next base: position 146,650,401 of record NC_066620.1, on the reverse strand, counting down.
CTATCTCACCAGCCCAGGAAGGAACTAGTGCCATAACCAAGTGTTTCGGGTCCTTGCTTCATGGCACAATTTATTGGTTAAAAAGAAAACTCACAAGTAACACCAAAACAAAGCAATTCCCCTGTCCAGCTGAAGTTGCTAACCCCAGAGGCTTTTCCCTTGCCTCTCTCTGGCTGGAAGGAGGTTGAATTCACCCTTGTTTTAAATCCTTGCTAGGTCATGTGACAGACAGCCCTTAACCCTTTCCTGGCTGCTATAGCATGATGGAGGGGAGAGAAGGGGAGCGGGAGTAGTTCTGCTTAACGCTTCAACTCCTAACAGCATTTCCTACTTTAACTCTTCTCCTGATCTTTTCCCTAATCATCAAATTCAGCCTGTGGAGTTAGACATACAAATGAACATTAAAAACTTGGTAAATAGTCATTTTAATGGAATATGTTTTTCCTGTTGAAAGAGTGGTTAAATAGACATAGACATTTCTCATTACAAAGTTCAGCAGAATCAGCACAGAAGCACAATTGTATGAACTGAACAGCATGATGACATGGTAATAGTGCTCTGTATAAAAAATCCAGTGAAATATTTCATACAGCTTTACAGTATGTTGTGTATAGGAAGAAGCTGAGCACCTACAATATAGTTTTAGATAAAACTCCAGCTAAAGAATTAATTTAAAATCATGTAGCTTACAGTATAGATCAGAATATGTATCTTTCAGGGAATTACTTTTTTTCTTACATACTGCATGAGAATGAGGTGGAGAGTTTAGGTCATATTATTTGTAAACTCTGCAGAAAAACTTGTATTCAGAGCATAACTTCTTTATGAGTTAAACAGGCTATAAATGTTTGAACACTCTCTGAGGAAATATCTATAAGATTTGTAAGCAATTAGCATCATACACAGAAATAATGAAGTGTCATGATCAAGACAAGTGCCATTTCTCCATAGATCATTTGAGCCTAGTGAAATGAACGTTATCTGTCATGAATAGCTGCATCAAAGACGATTTCATGGGCTGGCTTGAAATCCATTAAGGCTAGTTTAACACATCACTGGGTGCTGCTAACAGTGAGTGTGTGTGTGTGTGTGTGTGTATGTGTGTGTGTGTATGTGTGTGTGTGTGTTTGCGTACAGTGTACTTTTGCTCAAGTGTTCTTAATGGGTATAAAGACATGTTGCTTTTGGTTTTCTCTGGCTCTGCTGAATTCTGTTTCATCAAGATGAGATCAATTAAAAAACTGTGGGGAACTAGAAGGATGAGAATTAAAGGAGTGTTCTGAGATTCTCTCCCAGAAAGTTTTGAAAAAGGAGATAGAAAATGCAGAAATTGTCAGTGTCTGAGATATTTCATACTAATATTGTATGCACTAGAACAGGGAATTTCAACTTGTTTTCTGAGGACCCCTGGGGATATGCAAAATATGTCTAAGATTTCACAGCTGGAACAATTTGCTATTGGTGATTTACATTATATACAATAAAAATGGTCGATATTCAAGAGTCCCAAAATACACTCATACATTTCCCATCAATTGATCATGAACACTGGTATAAAATCATGCCAAAAGACAGACAGACAGACAGACAGATCGACACACGTACACAGAGTTTAAAAATACCCTGGCAGTATTGGTTTCACAAACCCACAAAAAACGGATTTAATTCTAAACCAAATATATTCACTCTTTCAACTAAAGCATGGTATTCTAGGTAATTAGGAAGCCAAGGCCAATTACCCCTATCTTTCAGCTGTGTATTGCAAAACATGAATTAAATCTCAATATGGTGATGGATAACGGTATCACTATGAGGATATCCCTTTCAGAGATGGATAAGTGAGATACAGAAGGTGTAAATGACTTTCCCAAAGATATGCAGTATGTCACTGGTATAATCAGGAGCAGGAGTTAGGAGTCCTTTTCCCCAATCCCCTGCTGTAGCCAGTTGAGAGTATAGCTTCTTTTTAAATTTGATTTATCTCCTTTTTACATATTATAGAAATATATTTATGGTATTGGAGTACAATCAAAACACAGAACCAGCTTCAAGATCTGTTTGTTGTTCCATATGCTCTACTGTCCTGAAACTTCAGTTTTAAATGAACCCCCTTAATCACACCAACCAGTTCCCCAGGCACATTGTATGTTAGTATTTTATCACACAAATGCACATTTTGTGCACAAGTAGACAGATATACCCAGAAGTGCTGTAGGCAAAATTAAATTGGTTGATTGAAAATGTAGTCCTGTCCTTTGCTTATTTATTATATTATTGTTATGCTGGAACATGATAATGGCTGCCACCAAACCTGTCTTTCATCTATAGATAGTTACAGACCTGGTTACAACTGATAGATGTGCTAAGCACTCTTTTTTTCAGGCTAAATGGAAGGAACAATTGAATGTCTCTTTAAGTAGTGGTAGCCGGTAACAATAGGAGGCTACCACGCAAGTCACTAAAGATATGTCTATGCTATGAAATTACGTCGAATATATAGAAGTCAATTTTTTAGGAAGTGATTGTATACAGTCAATTACGTGTGTCCCCACTAAGCACATTAAGTCGGCAGAGTGCATCCACGGTACTGTGGCTAACGTTGACTTCCGGTGCTATCCCACAGTTACCACAGTCTCCGCCACCCATTGGAATTCTGGGTTGAGATCACAATGCCTGATGGGGCAAAAACATTGTCGTGGGTGGTTTTTGGGTACATGTCATCAGTCGTCCCTCCCTCCATGAAAGCAACGGCAGACAATCATTTTGCAACTTTTTTCTTTGTTGGTGCCATATTGCTTTCAGCAGATGGTGCAGTAGGACTGCTAACCGTCATCATCGAATTACCACCTCTGCTGCCACTCTGCTCTCCTGCTCTGGCTGAAGACGGTGCAATAAATTGGAAAAACTGGCATTCCAACTGCCACTTCCACTGCCACTCTGCTCTCCTGTCTCGATCAGTAGCAAATTTCTCCATGTTGGCTGTCATGGGATTCTGCTTCTGCTGCAACTCTGCTCTCCTGATCTCATGAATTCACCTCACAGGTCCTCTCGTTGTTCTCTATAAATATCTATTCTCGTGGCATCTCTCTATAAATATCTATTCTGTCATCCATTGCTTCTGCTGCACCTCTGCTTTCCTGCAGACACTATACCATGGCAAACATGGAGCCCGCTTAGATCACCACAGCAGTTATCACCCTTGTAAACACCCCGTGCATTATCCTGCAATATATGCAGAACCAGAACCTGCACAAGCAGGCGAGGAGGCAACGGCAGCATGGTGACGAGAGTGATGAGGACATGGACACAGACTTCTCTCAAAGCATGGGCCCTGGCAATGTGGACATCATGGTAGTAATGGGGCAGGTTCATGCCTTGGAACGCGGATTCTGGGCCCAGGAAACAAGCACAGACTGGTGGGACCGCATAGTGTTGTAGGTCTGGGATGAATCCCAGTCACTGTGAAACTTTCGCATGCATAAGGGCAATTTCATGGAACTTTGTGACTTGCTTTCCCCTGCCCTGAAGTGCAAGAATACCAAGATGAGAGCAGCTCTCACAGTTCACAAGTGAGTGGTGATAGCCCTCTAGAAGCTTGAAATGCCAGACAGTTACTGGTCAGTTGGGAATCAATTTGGAGTGGGAAAATCTACTGTGGGGGCTGCTGTGATCCAAGTAACCAAGGCAATCTCTAACCTTCTGCTAGCAAGGGTAGTGACTCCGGGAAATATGCAGGCCATAGGGAATCCCACTGCAGCAAAGCCACCCACTAACTGTGGTGGGGCAATAGACGGAAAACATATCCCTATCTTGGGACCGGAGCACCAAGGCAGCCAGTACATAAACTGAAAGGGGTACTTTTCAATGGTGCTGCAAGCACTGGTGGATCACAAGGGACATTTCACCAACATCAATAAGGGATGGCTGGGAAAGGTACATGTCGCTCTCATCTTCAGGAACTCTGGTCTGTCTGAATGGCTGCATCAAGGAACTTACTTTCCAGACCAGAAAATAACCATTGGGGATGTTGAAATGCCTATAGTTATCCTTGGGGACCCAGCCTACTGCTTAATGCCATGGCTCATGAAGCCATACACAGGCACTCTGGACAGTAGTCAGAAGCTGTTCAACTATAGGCTGAGCAAGTGCAGAATGGTGGTAGAATGTGCATTTGAACATTTAAAAGCACACTGGCACAGTTTACTGACTTGGTTAGACCTCAGTGAAACCAATATTCCCATAGTTATTACTGTTTGCTGTGTGCTCCACAATATCTGTGAGAGTAATGGGGAGACATTTATGGTGGGGTGGGAGGTTGAGGCAAATCTCGTGGCCACTGATTACATGCAGCCAGACACCAGGGTTATTAGAAGAGCACAGCAGGGCGCGCTGTGCATCAGAGAAGCTTTGAAAACCAGTTTCATGACTGGCCAGGCTATGGTGTGAAAGTTCTGTTTGTTTCTCCTTGATGAAAATCTGCCCCCTTGGTTCACTCTACTTCCCTATAAAACGACCGCCCTCCCCTCCCTCCTTCAATCATCACTTGCAGAGGCAATAAAGTCATTGTTGTTTCAAATTCATGCATTGTTTATTAATTTGTCACACAAATAGGGGGATAACTGCCAAGGTAGCCCGGGAGGGATGGGGAAGGAGAGGAGGAGGGAAGGACAAGGCCACACTACACTTCACAACTTATTGAATGCCAGCCTTCTGTTGCTTGGGCAGTCCTTTGAGGTGGAGTGGTTGGGTGTCTGGAGCCCCCCTCCCTGCATTCTTGGGCGTCTGGGTGATGAGGCTATGGAACTTGGGGAGGAAGGCGGTCGGTTACACAGGGGCTGAAGCAGCAGTCTGTGCTCGTGTTGCCTTTCTTGCAGCTCAGCCATACGCCGGATCATATCAGTTGGATCCTCCAGTAGCCTCAGCATTGCTTCCTGCCTCCTCTCATCATGCTGCCGCCACCTCTCCTCTTGCTCCAGCCATCTGTCCTCTCACACATCCCTCCTATCCTCGCATTCATTTTATGCTTTCCTGGACTCTGACATTGTCTGCCTCCATGCATTTTCCTGGGCTCTTTCAGTGTGAGAGGACTGGATGAGCTCAGAGAACATTTCATCGCAAGTGCGTTTTTTTTGCCTTCTTATCTGCGCTAGCCTCTGTGAAGGAGATAATAGGGGGAACATTGAAACATTTGCAACTGTGGTAGGAAAAAAAGGGAGAGTAGTATTTAAAAAGACACATTTTAGAGTACAAGGTTGCATTTTGCCTCTTATATTGAGGGCCTGCTGGTTTGGTGTAAGAGATCACACATTCAGGGCTGGGCAACAGAATTCGGCTTGCAGGCAGCCATAGTAAGGCACAGTCTTTTGGCGTCTTTAAGTTTTCAGGGCAAAGGAATCATTAATCACATTTGCTTTTAAACCATGTATTATATTTACAAAGGTGCACTCACCAGAGGTCCCTTCTCCACATTCAAGATCCGGGATCCTGCCTTGGGAGGGTTGGGAGGGTATTGGCTCCAGGTTGATAAACAGTTCCTGGCTGTCGGAGAGAATAGTTTCTCTGCTTGCTTGCTGTGTGCTATCTTCAACCTCCTCCTCATCATCATCATCCTCATCCCCCAAATCCTCATTCCTGTTGCGTGAGACTCCCCCCTTGCAGGAGTCCACAAGTCCACAAACAGAGGTGGTGAAGGCACCCCCTAGAATTGCATGCAGCTCATCATAGAAGTGGCATGTTTGGGGGTCTGACCAGGAGTGGCTATTTGCCTCTTTGGTTTTTTGGTAGGCTTGCCTCAGCTTCTGCTGCGGGTCCCTGTTATAACCTCTGTCCTTCATGCCCTTGGAGAGTTTTTCAAATATTTTAGCATTTCATCTTTTGGAATGGAGTTCAGATAGCACAGGTTCATCTCCCCATACAGTGATCAGATCCAGTACCAGTCCATGCAGGAGCTCTTTTGCGATTCTGGGACTCCATGGTCACCTCTGCTGATGAGATCTGCACAGTCACCTGTGCTAATCAGCCTGCCACGCTGACCAAACAGGAAACAAAATTCAAAAGTTCCTGGGGTTTTTCCTGTGTACCTGGACGGTGTATCTGAGTTGAAAGTGCTGTCCAGAGTGGTCACAATGGAGCACTCTAGGATAGCTCCCGGAGGCCAATACCTTCAAATTACGTCCACATTACCCCAAATTCGAACAGGCGATGTTGATTTCAGTGCTAATCCCCTCGTTGGGGAGGAGTACAGAAATCGATTTTAAGAGCCTTTAAGTTGACAAAAATGGCTTCATCGTGTGGACGGGTGCAGGGTTAAATTGATCTAATGCTGCTAAATTTGACCTAAACTCGTAGTGTGGACCAGGGCTAAGGCTATGTCTACACTACCACTTACATCAGTATAACTTACAGTGCTCAGGGACATAAATAAGCCACCCCCCAAGTGACATAAGTTACACTGACCTAAGTGCTAATGTGGACAGTGCTATGTAGGCAGGATAGCTTTTCCCGCTGACATAGCTACCGCTGCTCGCGAGGGCTGGAGAAATTAGGTTGATGCGAGAGCTCTCTCCTGTTGGCTTAGAGCATCTGCACTAGCAGAGCTACAGCAGCACAGCTCCATGGATTCATAGCCTAAGTCTCATGGTAATGCCTGGGAGGTCTAAGCCATGTGGTCTGAGGGTCTTCCATGGGACTGGCTGCAAATACAGGGGCTGGACTGGGGACTGTTTAGCAAACTGTGTACATGTTCTAAAGAAAGCCAGCAGACAGGGACAGAAGCAGTCCTGAGTGTGGCCCTGAGCAGGAGCAAGGAGAAAGAGCTACTTGGGGCACAAGACTGATTGGAGGGGCAGACATGCATATTGTGAGCAAGGAAAGTGCTTGCTGTTGTTTTTTTCCTACTGAATTCAGAGAAGCAGGACTTTGTGGACAAGCTTTGTAAATAAAAGGGATTGCGTTAGTGAAATACCTGATTCAAATAATTAATTTCTCCTCTTAACAGAAACAATCCTTCAAGGCCCTGAGCATTGTCTAACCACTCATAACAAAAGGGCAATATTATCAATGTTTGTTGTCTTTACAGTATATCTGATGCTATTTTTGGCCTAGTCTATGGCCTAGTCTATACTAGAACAAGTATGACAGTATAGCGATACCAGCATACCCTTCTAGTGTATATGCAGTTATACCAGAAAAAGAATGCTTTTGCTGGTATAGCTTATACCAGTTCTCTGAACAAAATAAACTATGCTGGCAAAGCCACTTTATTGTTGACATAGCTTTATTCACATAGTGCTGTTGCTGGTATAGAAATGTAAAGATTCACACCCCGTACCCAACATTATTCTACCAGGAAAAATGTATAGAGTAGATGAGGCCTAAACCAAAAGAAAAAAGAGTGGTGGGTCTGATTCTTATCTTGAGTCAAGCACCCAAGCTCCCTTTTTCTCCCAAGCCTGCTCCAGAGTCTCTGTATCAAGAAGCTTACAACTGAAAAGACAAAGACAAGACACCAAAAGAAGTAGATGTCAGAGATAACTTTGAACATTGTTTTTTGTTTCTTTGTTTTTAAGTGAGTTGGTAATGGCATAATGCCAACAATCACCAGGATGTCCTTCTTATCAGGAAATACTTCACAAGGGACAAGCTGAGCAAGTGGGGGACTTTAAAATTGTAATTTTGATAAGGTGGCACAGAGGAGACTTGCAATGCGAAAACATTCCAAAGGTGTTTTGGATATGTAGTGCTGTATGGCAGTTTGAGGAGAGTTTACAAGAACTAAGAATTCGTTACAACTTTCTTGATAGGCTCCAGAACCTTTTAAAATGTAAAATATTGTTGTCAGAAGGAGAACACAACAAAGATTGGTAAGATTAGTTTTCTCTTTAAAGAGATTATATCCAAAGTTCACTGACAGGCTTAGCAGAAGTAGAACTTGACTGTTATCTCAAAAAGCTTTCAGAGGAAGGGATCATCACTACCACCATCACTCTCATCTCAGGCAAACAATTTTAAGCTGCTTTAGGATCAGACAGTATGGCCTGGGGACTGAGAAATGAATTACCAGGCTACTATACTTTTCCAGGATTCTAATGTGGGAGCAAAGTTTACGGACTCTTCATCAGGAGAAAGAAATACAGCACTTATATACCAAAGATACAAAAGAATGGACAATCTATTTTGCTTATGGGCCTGCTGCTTCTCCCATTGAAGTAAGTACGAGTTCTTCCATTGTCTTCAGTGCCAGCAAGGCTAGGTCCTAAATTATTAGTATTTGTAAAATCTAACTGGGAGACCAGTGACCCCTGTGACTGGTAATAATGGTATTTGGAACCTTTCATTCCTAGATCACTGATTTGTATAGTGTCTGATCTGCCTCTCACCAGATGCTAAACCTGAAAATTATTTGGTGGCTATGTGAAACAAATTCCTAGCCTCTTTTTAACTTGCTTTGGGTAGCACGGGGGGAAATGGCCCCATTACATCTGCCCCCATATTGACAGTCTCAATAGAAATGCCAAAGATTGAATGATCATCAACACTGAACCACTCTCTCCCTCTTTGAGGTTGTTTTATGTCTTGGCTTTGTGTTTATACAATGTTGCCCTTTAGCAGCTGGCTCAAAGAGAGAATAAGGGGTGTGCTGCTACTACAGGCTAAACAAGCTCATCTTGAGATCAGTTCGGAGAGACCAGTGTTTTGGGAGTTGAAGGATTATGTTTCCAGTCCTGGCTCCCTAATGAAATGACTAATTTATATAATATTTGTGTTTGGGTGAAGCACTTGGATTCACTCCAGGTCAGTCACATGATCACATGGGGGCAGTCTGTATTGGTGCAGTCCTTGATGTAACTCTTCTGTGGATCTATACAGGACTTCATTCTCCAGGACTATCAATCTGGCACTGTTCATGAGTATTAAATTCTTTATAAAACTGTCTAATCAGGAGGACAACTTGGAGGAGGGTGCAGCAGTCAAGATCCAAAATCAGAACCTGTTGTAGGTCACCAGTAAAGATAAAATTGATAGTTTTCTCTTTGTCACCCTATTGGCACATGACAAAAACAACGTTTAGGGTAAAATTCTGACTGCACTGAAGCAGTGACAAGACTCCCCTTGACTACAGTGGGGTTGGAATTTCCACCAAAATTGACAACCTCAGGTCAAAGATAGTCTAAAACTGTAACAACACAGATGTTGCATGATAGTATTGAGGTGCATCAAAGAGCTGCCTGGTATAGAGTGTATCTTCTTGGTGTTAGTGAATGTTATTACAGTAAAATATTCCTAAATGCTAAATTCATTCATGAACTGTTTTAAAAAGAAACTAAAGTGAAAAAAAAAGCTGCCATCTATACGGTTTATGAAGGATATCTCACCCTTCAAGCCATTTTATGGGCTTAGGAAATCTATTTGGTCTTTTCCTGTACACATTTTGTCCATGGGTTGTTCAAATATTAGCTGTAACTGCTAGGTCAGGTTGGGAACTGGGTAGCTGTTCAGGGACCATATGTTTCAATATAATGGTTGGAGAAGGCTCCACAGCCTCTAACACTATAGATTCACCAAACGCTTCTTCTCCTGGGTGTATGCTGCTTCGCAAGAGGCTTGAATGAAGCCCACTTCCCATAATATCCAAAATAAGGGCATGTTGCTCAGACTGAAAGTTTGTGGTGCTAAAGGGCCACACTAAGAGTATACAGGATGCTGTAGAACAGGGTCTCAAACTGGGGTTGTTGCTTGTGTAAGGAAAGCCCCTAGCGGGCCGGGCCAGTTTGTTTACCTGTCTCGTCCGCAGGTCCAGCTGATCATGGCTCCCACTGGCCATAGATCTCTGCTCTGGGCCAATGGGAGCTGCTGTAAGCGGCGCGGGATGAGGGACGTACTGTCCGCTGCTTCCAGCAGCTCCCATTGGCCCGGAGCAGCCATGCGCAGCCAGTGGGAGCCATAATCGGCCGAACCTGAAGACGGGGCAGGTAAACAAACCTGCCTGGCCTGCCAGGGGCTTTCCCTACACACGTGGAGACCCCAGTTTGAGAAACCCTGCTATAGAAGGATCAGTGAAGGTAAATCCTTCCAACTGACTTTTTTCAGTTGCTTTTTCAAGTAAAGATTTAGAAGAGGAAAATGTTAACATATGCTGAGAACATACTACAACAAAGGGCTAAGAAAAGAAAAAAAATAAAATTGGAATGTGAGGCTTCTTTTAGCGTATGCTGTGTGTGTAATTGATGAAATGTCTAAACATGAAAAATATTCCATGGCTAATTGGCTGTATTTTATTTTATGTGAATGTCATTGTTCTTGTATGGATTTATTTATAGATTTTAATTTCTTTGAAAACACACAAATCAAGTACCACTAAGTGATTTGAGCGTTAAGGCAAAGACAAGGCTGCCTAGAAATTTGAATGATCTCGACAGAGGGTTTCACTAGGTATTATTTAACTAGTGTGCATGTGTATTGTTTAACCAGTATGTATGTGTGTGTGAGAAAGAGAGAGAGAGAGATGCATCCTGGACAAGCATGGTGTATGAATCAAGAAAGAAGCCAAGAAAGCGGGCTTCTAGGTCTAACTAAAGAGGCTTGGGGCTGTAACCAGAGAAACTATCTCTCTGGCTGATTAGTTCCTCCTGTTTTCAAGAAAAGAGGACTTTGTATATTCTTTGTAAATAAACAAGACTGCATCAAAGAAATACCAGCCTCTATCACCAATTTCTCCTCTTATCTGGAACAACCCACAATACCCAACATTTGGCTAACCATTCAGATCAAAAGGGGGTAACAATACATTCTGTCAGAGCATGACAGATGTTGGTCTGGCCCTGCTTACTGCTCTACGCAGCAGTACCATGTTTACTTCCAGTGTTTACTAGTGCTTGCAGTCTTCAAGCGGATATGCACCGTGACTCCTGACAAATAGAAAAACAGATTAATGATCCAAAACATGGTCCTAAGATTCCACATTGACAGACACTATATATACATAACCAGACAGACAAATATCGAAAATATAACAACAGAAATCATTTTGTCAGAAACACTTACCAATGGCAGAACTTTCTATATTTGTTATTTAATTTGGACCCTAAAATAAAAGGCAAAAGAAATGATCCTATCTGTCTTTGCTGATGCCTGTGAAACCATATAGCAAAATGGTAAAAATACTCAAAGTTCTTTATATCCGAAGGGCATTTTTTTTTCACAATAAGAAATTAAACAGAGTGTCCTGGACACCAAAGTGCTTATTTAAAGCTGGCTTAGCTAATCACAGAAAATGCTGGAGGTGGAGACAGCAGCAGACCAATTTGTCACATATTTTTCACTGCTGCCATAAGCCATGCAATGATTGAAACCACCTATTTAGAGCTCTTACCTCAGTGCTAGTTATTTGCATGCAACCATCGCTTAGCTTGTATGTTAGGAATAGTGGATAAATTAATATTTCCAAACAATATTAAGAAATGAATATCTCTATCTACTTTGGTAGCTAAAAGAGGCATAATGAGGAGATGGAAATCAGTGACTCCCCTACACAGACGGGTTAAATAACTAATGCTATAGTGCTGAGTGACTCCTGAGTGTCCTCAGTTCCCACTGGGTGAGATTTTCAACAGCACCTAGCTGATTTAGAAGTGCAACCTCCATTTTCTTTAGGGGTTGAGGAGAGTGCTCAGCACCTCTCATTGAGGTCTCACAGGAGATGCTTAGCAGGGTCAGTTTTAAATGAACTCTCCACAATAGTGACACAATGGAAACAACCAGAAAAAAAATATATATAGTGATGTGGTCATATAAAAAAGATCCAAATCTCCTAAGTCCCTAATAATCACATGGGCTTTTGCTTGCTCTCTCTCTCTCTTTGGCCATGTTTTTGGATGTACATTGTGTGCCACTCTAGGGATATTTAAGAGCTTTCCTGTGTATAGACTTTTTCAAAAAGTTTCTAAGGCTATGTCTATACTATGAGCTAGGTGTGTGATGATTCCCCTGCTTGTGTACACATTCTTGCACTAGTCTCATAGATAGAGTGACCATATTTCCCTATGCTGAATACAAGACACCTGATAAAACTGCTCATATTCAAGGGAGTTGAATGGCAATCAATCAGAACTATGTAGTACAAGCGTTCAAATTAACATCAAGTTGACTGAGCCCCTGTTAAAAAGAAATACTGTGTAGGTGGATTCTTTTTATTTACCTTATCTTTAAGGCTTTAGGATTCACATGGGGAAGGGTGATACCCCCACCCTCCACATACACAACAGGGGAGAGGTGACACATCTACACTCTTGTACGCCTCTCTCACGGCAGGGTGTGTGTGACTCACCTACCCAATGCTCCCTGCCTGGCACTTTCTGCCCTCCAAGCCTGGCTGCACCTCCAGGATGGACCTGCCTCTCCTGGTACCTGGTGCCATGTGTCCCCGAGGCATGCAGTGTCATATGCCCCATCCCCAGATTTCTACTAGGGTTCACACCAGAATATGGCCAGCAGCAGCCTTTCAGCCCTGTGCTGGAGGGAAGGGACAGGAGCTGCTTCCAGCCACAGGGGAGGGGAGGAATAACCTGGCCCATGTCTTTGCAGAGCTCATCTCTTCCCCCTTAACCCCTGCTCCCCTGTGGCTGGAAGTAGCTTGTCCCTTCGTGTCCATTGAAAGGTAGCTAACACCTCCCAGCTGCTGTTGGCCACTCACATAATCCAGCCGCTTCCTGTCCCTCGGCTACAGCATGGGCAGGAAGAGGTTAAGCCCAAAGGATGCATTGTACACCAGGGAATCTGACTGCAAGGTCTTCAGCGAACCCGGCCAGAGAGATGGCTCACTAGGGAAGGGTGCCTGGGGATGAAGCAGCCCCATGTTCCCTGAGGGCTTAAATACGGGACTGTCCCTTTAAAAACAGGATGTCTGGTCACCCTACTCATGGAGCTCAAGTGAGTATAAATAGCAGAGTAGCCATGGTAGCATGGTAGTGGCAGCAGAGGAGATATGCCAAGTATAAACCCAAAGATTTTTTGGAGTAGCCTTTTGTCCACATTATGCTACATAAATATGTCTATGTTCAACTGGTTTAACTCCTACCTAATTCATTCTCCCTATGATGTATTATTTATTATACAGAGCTAAATAAAAAGCAATTTAAAATGAAAAAGAGAAAAATCCATTTGCACTGAGGAGAGCCATTGACATCTCCTGCGCTGCACACCTAGGTGTACCAGTAAACGTTAAAGGCTAAATCATGGTATTTACGCTATTGCCCTGGGAACAGCACTGAGACAATTACCATATGTCTCAGGCAAGCACAGTTTCTCCCAGGTCTTTTTAGTGCTCACAGAGGATGCACAGGGCTTTTTAGTGCACACAGAGAATGAACATTTTGCATTAGGCTGGCACAGACTGTTTCCCTAGTTGCTATCCCAGCTCTATGCCTCTAAAGGGTCTCTGTCATGGGCCTCCTGTGTCTGATAATGCTTTTTTAGGGCCACTGTACCAGTGGTGTGGCACAAAGCAACTGCAGCACAGCACCAAATCTGGCCCAACAGAGAAAGGAGGCTGCTGTTGCTTGTGAGCACCTTGGTCACCTGCTGTAATTTATTCTGTTCCAAACACTCAGTAAAAATAAAAAATATAAAAGATGGGTGTGTGTGAGAGGAAACAGGATGTATGGGACTATCTACTGTGCCTGTAGGTTGAAATACAAACAGTTTTGGGGTAGAGATAGAGAGAGAATGCTTCATTTGACAGCTGCTGGGACTGAAACAACAGAGCCTGAGTATTTAATGTCTTAAAATTTTATTTTGACTAAAACGGAAACATTCTCATACATATTTTTCAGCTATTTTTGGCCATTTATACCCCGCCCTTAGTTGTTAACATTTCTTCAAGAACCTTAAGTTTAGAGGAGAATAATTTAAAAGTCTCCTGTCATCTCAGCATTCTTGCAGCTATGGTTCTTAGCTGCTTCCTTGTCTTCTTCAGAGTGTGTCTGAGGCAAAGTGGATTTGCTTCTTCTTCTCAAGTATCAAGAGACTTCCCTTTCATCTTTCATATTCCTCATGAACACACTTCTTCCATGACAGCTTTCACTTCTCATCTTTCAAAAGGCAACTGCACAACCTCATGATAAATTGTCTTTTGGGTGTATGTAGTGCATGAACTGTTTTATATATGTCTGAAAGAGACCGAATTTCCCTGTTTGATTGTATTCATCCACCCAACCAATGCTTCATAAAACATAGCAGGATTTTCAAAAGTGACTAATAATTTTGGGTGTCTCCCTTTTGGGGCACCCAACTTGAGACATCTTTAAGGGGCCTGATTTTCAGCACAAACCATCTGAAGATCAGAGCCTTTAAAATGTCATAAGTTAGATACTCAAATATTGAGGCACAAAAATGTTTGTGAATAATAATAATATTTGTTGACAGTGTGCAACAGTTTGGCAATTACTGTTTTGTTCTACTCTGTGATACAACTAATTTTTGTAAAAGGGAAAACAAAATCTTTAACAACTCATAACATTTCTGGAACACAGAACTCAAGGTCAGAACTCTAATGGAGCCTAGAACTTAAACAACTGCTTTTATCCCAGCTGGCAACCCAAATGTCATTTCAGTATATCAGGAGGGTTAGATTGCTTGTCTATAAATAGGAGATATTTATGTGCATAGGCTCCTTCCTTTTAGGTAGCTTATTTTATCTTGCAAAGGTTGAGCTTTAATACAAAGTCCAAGTGGTTGGAAGGGAAAAAAAGTTTTATTTTTTATACCAATAGTGGGCTCTGCTGACTCATACTTTAAGGAGCTGGGACGGATAAAGGAAAATAAAAGAATGTATTTCTGTAGCATGTATCAACCTTCAAGAAGGCTTTGATCTCTTTAAGGGTATTCATGGTCTAAATAACTACCACACTTTTATAGAAATAACTGAAACCTGGATTTGAAATAATTGACACCAAAGGGAAAACATGTTAAATGCAGTGATCTTTACTCACCACTTTTTTTTTCTAGTGCTGACATTAAAGGGACCTTAATCTGTTATTTTTTCTCCATCAAAACTAGTTGTTTGGCCAGAATAAAGATGTTATACTATGAAACTGGGCACGTATACACCACTCACAAAGAAGACACCTAATAAAGCTGTAAAAAAAAGATAATTTTTTTAAAAAAAGAAAGAAAAGTAGCCTTAAGCAATTTTTCTTACCTTTTAGTTGGAAGAATTTTCTCCTGGTTCAAAGACAAAAGCAGATTACACATAGGGGAGAGAAAATTAAAAAAAAACAAACCAACCCTCGATGTGGAACATATTATATGCAAGGAGTACAGCTTCTGAAAGTCTGCAAAGAACATGTGCTTACATCTTGTAAGATTGTGCTTATGCAGTGGGCTGGTGCATTTCACCTCTCTGGACCTAAATTGAAACTCCAATTTAGATTACAGGTGACTGGCCTCATTTGAGCTCCTATTAGTCTGCATTATATTTTGGAGTACGATACATTAGGGTTTACCTTTAAAAGTTCATTGAGAGTTAATAGGTCAGACCATGTCCTCCTATGCAAAATGCCACCTCAGATGGTCAAAGTTAACCAGAAAACTCTGCCACATTATCCTTTGCAGGGGTGCTATTTGGAAGAGGCGACCCTGTGGGTGTTCCAAGATCATTGAAGAATGCTCATGTATTGCTGGGTTTCTGGAGATGGCTAGGGCATCATGCACACGCTGTCTCAAACTTTCCATGATCATACTCAAGTCCCACTGCAGCCCACATCCTTCAGGAGTATGTCTGTCTGCACACCAGGATCACAACCCTCTGGCCACAAGGCAGATTGGAAGGTGAATATCAGGATTCCATGAGGATTAATGCTGACAAGGTCAGAATTCAACTCTGAAAGGTACTTCCCCATGGATATGCCAGAGGAAATACTGCATAGGCCAACTTATTTCTGGCTCTGCTCTCTCTCTGCCCATGTATGTGCACAAAGCTCAGCTCCACACAGGGAAGGAGACCAAAAATGTCATTTCAGAGCTTTTCTCCTAAATTTATCAATCAGAAATAGGTCTGGGATACCACGCAATTAAGTTTCATCTGGAGGAATGTGAAGTAATACTATGAATGCTTTTAAATCTCCACATTCACAATTACAGTCTAAATTTCACTCCCCGAAAAGAAATAGCAGCAACAACTTAAAATTAGGGACAAGACTTAAAAAATCCTTTGGCAGGAAAACATCAGTCATTTTAAGAATGTGTCATTTAATAATTATAATTGGAATTCCACTGCAATTTTTCATATAGTATTCTTCAAGTACAGTATACATGGGCTAGCTTGGGCAAAGGAAAGGATCAGCTTGCTAAAGATTTCATAAAGGGAGTTTCAATCTACTCAGTCCAATTTTCTTGAGATGACTGTCTCACTAAAGTCAGCTGTCATTTGCATGAAAGATTCAGGCATTTCATTTTCTTAAAGCTACTCCTTATTTCACTTTCCACTCACTAATTAAAAAACAAACAAACAAACAAAAAAAACAGGACAAATGAAAGACAGTATATTTCCACAAGGAAAATACAAATGGGGGTGGTAGCTGGCATGATGGGTGAATAAAATACCAGAAATCATGTTTGCTATTCCCATTTGAGAATATTTAATCTTTATGAACCACAAGTGACCAAAGATGCAGAGCTTGATCCTGCATCCAGTGATTTTAATGGCCAAACCTCACTGATATCCAGGGTGTGATATCAGGCCTATAGTCACTATACCAACAAGCTAATGGTAAAAAAAAAAGGAAAAAAAAGTTAAATGGAAGTTTTGAGAGATTTCCAAAGAAAAAAGTTATTATAACTTGTCCTTTCCAAGGGGTCAGCAGTTGGTAGAGGCAGTCTCTGAGGGTGTACATTGCATTATTGTACCAATTTGTCACTTAAATTAAAGTCATTTAGTCTGTTATTTAGTGCACGGCTGAAGAACTGATGTGTTTTATTTTATTTGTAATGTGGTTTTTTACAGATGGAAAGACTATTTGTGGAAGTGAAACTTGGGAAATTCCCATCAGGAAACCTTAAAATGTGGTTTATAGTCAAAATCATCTATGGGAACAGACACAACAATATGAAAAGATCAAGCTGCACCATGTGGCATTTATTTCCCAGTTTTTGAATTCGGCAGATGTACCATTGCTCCCATCAACTTCTCTTTTTTTCACTTCTGGTATATTTTATAGGACGCTGTTTTGGTAACCTAGTCCCCATAAAATGACACACATACATTTATTCGGGCATGGCAGCCCATTTGTCTGTCAGAATAGGCAGATTCCTTGCTACTTTCCTCTTAATTATTAGAAACTTATTTTATTATTTTGTATATGTCAGTAATCACTATTTGTTACTCCTTATTTGCCTATTGAAAAAGTTTTAGTCATCCTGTCAGGGAAAAGAAAGAATCCCAAATGTCTCAGGGGAACAGTCACATACCATGAATAACGACTAGCTGAAGTTCATAAACACTCCATAGGGTGAAATTTGACCAGCTCTAATTCTGCATTTGCATCCAGCTATAAGTATGTACAGAATTTCATGAAGATCAGATTCAATTTACACTCTGTTTTTGCTTCTTCACCCAAACAGGTTATTATTACATTGT
Organism: Gopherus flavomarginatus; assembly: GCF_025201925.1. Taxonomy (NCBI): domain Eukaryota; kingdom Metazoa; phylum Chordata; order Testudines; family Testudinidae; genus Gopherus; species Gopherus flavomarginatus. The sequence continues at coordinate 146,632,769 of NC_066620.1, read as the reverse complement.
TTTATCCAGAGGCAGCATTGATAAAATGATCTCCACCTGGTCCACTCACCAAACCCTATTGGTTGATTTATTACCTAGTATATGTAATATATGTTTTTCTTTGACTTAATGATTTCCCATTCTTCACTTTTCTTTTTACCTCTTTGTCTATTTTGTATTGTCTTTTCACTTTAATATTTTTTCATGACACACTTTCTGTTCCTTTTCATTCCTTTTCCTGTTTTATTTCTACTACTTGGAGTATTTTGTATTTCCTCTCCTAATTTCTTTTAGGGTTTTGTTTTCCATTGCTTCTCAATATTTTTTTTTTTTTTTGCTTTATACTGCTGATGATTTCTGTTGAATGGTCAAAATGCTACTACTATGTTTTCCATTTCCAATGAAAGCTATTGATGGATAATAACCCCACATTATTCTTACATTTAGGTTCTTCTGTAATTCTTCCAGTTCATGTAAAGCAATGGAATTGCCATGTGGACATGAATTCTTAAAGTAGAAGACTCTAAATCCTTCACATAATCCTTCATATAATAAAAGAACTGGGGATTACCCAATAAAATTAAGAGGTAGGAGGTTTAAAACAAACATAAGGAAGCACTTCTTCACGCAATGCATAGCCAACCTGTGTAACTCGCTGCCTAGGGGTGTTGTGAAAGCTAAAATAATGACTGGGTTCAAAAAAGAATTATCTTCATGGAGGATAGGTCCATCAATGGCTATTAGCAAAGATGGTTAGGGCTACAACTCCATACTTCAGGCATCCCTAAACCTCCAACTACCAGCAGCTGGGACTGGGCAACAGGGGATGGATCACTGAAAATTGCCCCGTTCTGTTAATTGCCTCTGAAGTGTCCGGCACTTGCCATTATCAGAGATGAGACCTTGGGCTATATGGACCATTGGTGGGACCCTGCATGTAGGGTGACCAGATGTCCCGATTTTTATAGGGACAGTCCCGATATTTGGTCCGTCTTTTTATATATGGGCTCCTATTATCCCCCACCCACTGTACTGATTTTTCACTTGCTATCTGGTCATCCTACCTGCATGACCATGCTTAAATCCATAAGTAAACAGGGCTTTTCTCATTTAGAGCCAGATTCTGACACGCTTTCTGACATTGGGTAGTGCAGGGATCAGCAACCATTGGCATGTGGACTGCCAGGATAAGCACCCTGGTGGGCCGAGACTGTTTGTTTACCTGCTGCGTCCGCAGGTTCAGTCGATTACAGGTCCCACTGGCCATGGTTCACAGCTCCAGGCCAATGGGGACTGTGGGAAGCGACATGGGCTGAGGGATGAGCTGGCTGCTGCTTTCCGCAGCCCCCATTGCATGCCAAAGGTTGCTGGTCTCTGGGGCAGCACCTTACCTCAGAGGCAGTCCCATTGACTTCATTTGGGCTATTTACAAAGTAAGTGTATCAGAATCTAACCTTAATAACGAGTTATACCATCTTACACACCCACATTTAGTCACATGATGGAGTCCCTCCTTCCAGACTGGGGATGAGAATGGAATAATACTAAAGGGCACCAGGCTGGTGTTTGGGTGTCGTTATTGGGTTGGTGATAGGGGATGGATATAGTCACAGAATTCTGTCCACCCAAGAAAATGGTGGCAGGGAACAGGTGCCTGTAGTCTTGAACTATTTTAATATGACTGATTCAGAGTTAGCGCATCTTTCAGCTGCTGAATATGCTATTGAGAAGCTCAGGGAGGCCTTCAAACTCAAATCTATTCCAACTGCACCCTTCAGTGCCCTTTAAGAGGCTTTTACTGACAATGAACCATGATAGAAGGCACTGCACCTCAGGATTCTGTACTGTACTCACTGGTAGGACTTTCTGGTGTGGTATAGTAGTATCCCCGCCTGATGGGCAGGAAACCATCAAGAAATGTTCCAGCAGTTTGTCAGGATAGGAGTATCAGGCGCTTAGGACCTCTCTGATTTAAAGGACAATACACATCCTTCTAACACTGGGTAATTGATTTTGTATAGTCTCTGAGAAACGAGAAGTGAAATCACTATTTGGAGCATCTACTTTTTTGCCTGGGAGTGCCATCCAAGTAACTCCACAGCTTAAACTTACTTTTGCTGGTATCATCACAGCTTTTAGTGACTGCCTTTTAACAAGGCCCTGTGCTTTGTGAGAAAATCCCTGGTTCCTTCTTACAACCCGCACATCACTATATAGATAGAGGACATCAGAATTTTTGTACATTTGGTATGCATCCCTCCACTAGCACCACTCAAATAAGATGGCTGTCAGAAAAATAATTTCCCTTAGAGCTTTCTGTTTGAATAAAACTAACTCAGCAAATAGGCTATAAACTGCAAAAGATAAATTAATTTAGCTTGTTCAACTAGCTGTTTAATGCAATTATATTTTGACCGAACTGCACAAACTGAAGTTTCTAAATTGTGCATAAGGGAATGAAATTGATGGATTCAAATTCACTTTTGTTGGTTAAAAATGTGAAAATCTGTAATCCATCAGCCCTTTTCCCTAAAGCGCCATTTAGACAGGTCACGCTGCCTTCCATCAACAATAAGTACAAAAAACTATATTTAAATAATATTAAGTTATGACTCAAATTAACAAAGTCTAGGCAATTGCAATAACTGAAAATGTGTCCTTAAAGTCATTGCGTTCAAAACAAATCAAGGCAGGCAAAGCAGTGGAAGAGATTAAGACAATATCAGCCTTACATTGAATTGGCTGACTTTTGTTGGGTTGATAAGTATCCCTTAAAAAAAAACTTTTGGCCTTTTATTTATTAAAATAAGCCACAATGGATAGTTTCTTCAACTCCTTAGAGACTGCAGACTTTATACAGCACTTTCTTCTAAACTTTCATTTCGTTGGCAGTCTGGACAATGCCAGAAGTCTATGAGCTGAAACTCAAAAATGGAGCTGGTCACAACATAGAAGCTGAAATATTTCATGGAGACTTTCAGAAAGGGTTCTAAGATCCAGGATAGAATTTCTGTTCAAAATTGAAGAGAGAAACTCTCCCTACACTAAATAGCTAATAACCCCAGTGACTAGGGTACTCACCTGAACTCCAAATCAGAGCCTTGAATTTTTGTCTCCTGTATCCCATCTGAATGACCTAATCATCAGCCTACAGGGATGGTCTGGTTTTCTCAGGCTCAGCAAATGTTAATATTATGCAAGGTAGAACAGCTCCAACAGGCAAAGTTAAACTCAAAAGAGAGGCCAACATTTGGAGATGCCAGTTCAAATCCCTGCTCTGTCTCCTTAGGAATTAAGTTGCATTCCCTAGCCTATGAGTTACTCTGGGGTGAGAATTCTCTCTCTGGTTCTTTTAGTGAAAAAAGGTCCTGGTTTTGTTCTGCATCAGAACAGAACCAGGCAGTGAAACTTTAATTTCACAAAACAGAATTCCTGTTTTTTGGCCAGCCCTAGTCCATTGGAATCTGTACGACTATTCATGATATAAGGAACTACTTAATGTAAGGATGAAAAAATCAGGCCCCAAATGATTTACCTGAAATGGAATTTCATTGCAGGTCCCTTAGACAGCTCTGTTTTTCAAACAAGCATATTTTTATCTAGACCATATGACTAGATAAATATTTAGTAACAATTCAGTAAAGAAGGCTGTTCAGTATTTTGGTGGTGGGAGGATATATTAGGCTTTTTTCTGTACTGTTTTGGCTAATGCAGTGGTTCTCCACTCTTGTCTGGGGTAGACTTCCTTTGGCTGACTATTGGATGTGTGATCCCTTCCTATCTATCCTTGTTGCATGATTTGCAATCTTTTTTTCTTTTGTCGATGTCTTGCCTTATATTGCTTCTGTTCTCTGTGGTGAGGGTTTCCTCTCGCATCTTTATTCTTGTCACTATATCACTGTAAATTTTTGTGCTTTCTAACTTTTGTTCTTTTGTTTTTGCTATCTTATTTTGTGGGTCTCCATCTCTGTCCTGCATTCAACAGAGCATCCACTGGTGGCTCCATGGGGTGGGCCTGGATCACAAAAGCTCTTATAGTTTAGCTGAATGCTGTGGGAGCAGGGAAGAGAAGCATGGGCCCGTGGGCTGTTTCTCGAATCTGCAGGCCTGTTAATATGAGATATTCCTGTAGCTGCCTGCATTAGAGGTCAGCATGGGAAGAGAGACGAAAGTGAGGTGGACTCGAAGGAGCCATCTGCTACTTTACCCAGAGCACAGGAGCGCAGAGTGGGGAAGAGGAGGAAAGATCAAGAATCACACAACTTTCTCCACCTCCACACTTCTTTTCTTGTCCCCTGCTACTCCTCCCCATCCCCTGGATGCGAAATACTGAGTTAATGAATTCATGTACAACAGTGCTCTAGTGTATGGAATATCCAATTTCATTATACCTCATTCTAGTAGCTAGAAGAGAACGTGAAATCTTGATACTAGGGCATCTAATTGAAACTCCTTTAGATCAGCTGGTACAGGTCACTGTTTTTGAGCTGATGGGCAGAGTGGGATATCTGCGGACAACTGCAAAGTCTGTGTAGCCACAGTATGTGAAACATCTTGCAGAATAATCAGAGTAGATATTTCACCCACACAAATACTATATTAAAATAACATGATTAAGATTGCAAAGTCAAGCACTATACAGTTAGGAAATGCCAGAATTAAGGTTGCCCCCTTAAACATATGGATTATGAAACAATGTTTAATTATATGACCACATTCTTCCCCTTGGAACCCTGCCTCATCCAGTATACAGGATGGACAATGCTCACGTAATGAGCAGCTATTCAATAGTATGTTTTCATCTCAACCTGGACATGCAAGTGCAAAATACTCCATTTAGGAAGGACCAATCAGTTGCACACATACATATGGTTGCCAGGTTAAAAGTGTGGTTGGCAGTGCAGTGGGACAGGCAGGCTCCCTACCCAGCTCCACGTGCTCCTGGGAAGCAGCCAGCATGTCTGGCTCCTAGGTGGAGAGGTGGCCAGCGAGGCTTCGCACATTGCCCTCGTCCTCAGGTGCTGCCCCGAGTGCTGACTCCACTTCTTCCATTGGCTAGGAACCAGTTATCATCCAGGGCTGGGGCACCAATGGAAAAAAATTAGTGACAGATGTCCCTCTCCCCCCTTTCCCCAACACCTCTTGTCTGCCGGCGGCCTTGCAGATCAATTCCTCCCCCTCTCTCCCATCATCTTCTACCTGCAGCAAACAGCTGTTCTGTGGTGTGCAGGCTCTGGAGTGAGGAGGGACGAACAGGAACAAGCTGTGCATAGGGGAGGGGGTGAAATTGGGTGGGAAGAAGTGGGGCGGGGGTGGAGCAAGGGTGGAAAGAGATGGGATGGGGTGGAGACTTGGGAGAAGGGGTGGGGAGTGGGTGAGTGTGGGAGCAGGGCCTGGGGCAAAGCAGGGGCAGGAAGAGGTGAGGTGGGAGCTTGGGGGAAGGGGTGGGGCCTGGTGGAGTGGGCATTTGAGTACTCCTGGGGCCTGGAGGAAGCTGGCACCTGTTCCTATGAGGGAAGACTGAAAAAAACTGGGTTTGTTTAGTCTGGAAAAAAGAAGACTGATGAGGGACATGATAGCTATTTTCAGGTACATAAAAGGTTGTTACAAGAGGAGAGAGAAAAATTGTTCTCTTTATGTTCTCTTTAGCCTCTGAAGATAGGACAAGAAGCAAAGGGCTTAAATCACAGCAAGAGCTGTTTAGGTTGGATATTAGGAAAAACTTCCTAACTCTAAGGGTAGTTAAGCGCTGGAATAAATTATCTAGGGAGGTTATGGAATCTCTGTCATTGGAGATTTTTAAGAGCAGGTTAGACAAACACCTGTCAGGGATGGTCTAGATAGTCCTGCCATGAGTGCAGGGGACTGGACTAGATGACCTCTATGATTCTATGAATATATATTATCTACCCGATGGTCAGCAATAGCTTATTCAGAAGCACAGATATGTATTTTTGACTATGTATGAAAGATATATAATAGCAAAAGTGTTTTCGAGACTTCACAGAAATCTTGGGTGCCTTACATTTAATTATGTTTTTCATTTTTTTTAAAAAAAACTTCCAATGGCAATGAGATCACATTAAGAAGAAATGGCTGTGTAAAATTACAAGTTTCAAATTAAGTGGTTAATTTCTAGGAGTGTAAGAAACACTCTCATATTAGCATACACAATGTCTTTGTTTCTTCCTTCACCTCACTTAAAAGGGAGAAATTGGCATGTTTAGCACATAGCACACTGGACTGGGAGTCAGGAGACCTGTGGGCTGTTCTCAGTTCTGCCACTGACTTGCTGCATGACCTTGGGTGAATCACTTCATCTATTTGTGCCTGTTTTCCCTCTCACCCTTTGTCTGCCCTGTCTTTTTCGTTTGTAAATTTCTCTGGGCAGGGACTGAATCTCACAGTAAGTTTGTACAATGCTTAGCACAATGGGGCCAAAATCTCAGTTAGGGCCACTGGATGCCACCTTGATATAAAAAAATACTATAATAAAACTAATTAAAAATGGCAAGAACATTTTAAAACTTCTTTTTTTTTAATAATCCCCGTGGGTGAGACAAAGTGTGCTAACTTCAGACAGGATTCTCTTTTAGGCTGTCTGCACTCGTGCACACTTCCCTAGGTACTTCTCTGTATACTGCAAGCAAGTGTACCCTGTACCTGTGCCAAGTGTCCACATATGTTGAGCTGGGCACTGGTGCATACTGTGTACAGTGATATACCCACACTATACCTTCCTGGCACGCAATGGTAATGTTACCATTTATGGGGCAGTATTTCAGAGTCCTGTGCATCACAGAAGACATTCTGGTAACTACTTTGCTGCATGTTGGTACTTCACTCATTTGTTGATGGCACTTCCAAGTCATCTCTTCCTTCTGCCACACTGTGTAGGAGACATAGAGCAAGTGTATTGGCGATATGGTTCTTCTTCTGCTTGCTGGAGAAATCTTTATACAGTGCAGATTTGGATTAAATCAGTGCAGAAAAATTTGAAATGGCGAAGACTGCTGACCCAGAGGGGGAATCCACTGTGGTGCCAAGGAACAGGTGTGTTCAATGCTGGGATTGAAAGAGTATTCCTATGGATGGACTGCTGCTTCTGGTTCTAGAGAATCAGTATGGTGTGCTGGGACCACAACATTTTAGAAACCTTGGACGATGACCAGGGGCTGTAGAACGTCAGAATGAGGAAGCAGACCTTCATGGAATTGCACCAGACCACTCTAGAACCAGACCTCTTGACTTCAGAAACCTGTACCAGTGCAGAAGCAGGTGGCTATTGCCCTTTGGAACCTGGAAACACCTGACAACTACTGGTCAGTTTCAAAGAGTTTGGGGTTGGGAAGTGCACTGTTGGAAGAGTGATTGTACAGGTTTTCCAGGCTATCAATACTGTGATCTACTGAAGGATGGTTGCCATTACCCCCGTCTCTGAAATTATTGTGGGATTTCAGAGATTGGGGTTTCTGAACTGTATGTGCAGTGTCATTGACAGAACACACATCCCTATACTTCGCCCACTGAAAGGAGCCAGTGAGTGCATGAATCAAAAAGGTTACTATTCACTGATTCGCCAAAGCTTAGTGGACTACAGGAGTTAGTTCACGAACGTGAAAGTTAGACACCTGGGAAAAGTCCATGATGCCAGCGTGCTCAGGAGGTCAGGGCTGTAACACAGCAGGGCAAGATGGGACTTTATCCCCCTGAAATTACATAATTATGTATTGTGTATCTGGGCTGACTTTCATTTTGGGGGACCCTGCATACCCTGCTCCTATTGTGGCTCATGATGCCATGCCCCAACATTGCTGATCTGAGAAAAAGGGAATTCATCTATAATAGACTGAGTACCTGCATAATGGTGGTTGGGATGCCTCTGGATCAATCTGGATGTCAGTGTGACCAACGCAGTTTGGACTGTGGCCTGCTGTGCCTTGCACTCCATACGTGAGGTGAAAGCAGAATACTTCTGTAGTAAATGGGTGCAGGCAACCAGATCCCACCCATGTACACATAGCACTTGGTTCCTAACAGGCCACGGAAATTCATGATGCTGGGTGCATGTAGATCATAAAACAGCAGGGAGCCAGAAGGTGACATGGGAGTGTGCTGAGGACATTATTGTGACACTATGGTGTTGCTGGAAAAGCTCAGTAGAGCATTGTCACTTACTTCTGTTGTGAGATACCTCAGTGGGTTTTGATCCTCTGCAGCCAACTTTAATGCACTTACTGAAAGCAGATAATTGAGGGAGGGCCCTCAAGGTTAACACCTTTGGCCGGGGTTTTGTGGTGAGGAGAGTTTTAATGCCCATTAAGGACATCATTGAACAATGTTTTTATTGTATGTTAACTGCTCTGTTTTGGGCTGTTTTATGGGGAGCGCTTATGCATTGTTAAAGTAATTTAAAAAAAATTCTGTGAGGTTTAGGGAGGGGACTTCACACATTTCATTCTCACAGTCTTTTCTGAGACCACTGATCACAGCATTTACCAGGTACTATGCATGGCTACTCCCACGACTTCTGGTGGTGACTGTTTTGGGAATCAGAGGTTAAAGAAAGCATGACTCATCATTTTCACATATCTTCAATATTAACTGGGGGGAGAGATAGCTCAGTGGTTTGAGGAATTAGCCTCATAACCCCAGGGTTGTGAGGTCAACCTTTAAGGGGGCCATTTAGGGAACTGGGATAAAGATGTGTCTGGGGACTGATCCTGCCCTTAGCAGGGGGCCAACCCTTAACTTTTAGAGGTTTTGGTTCTAATATCAGACATCATTAATATATTTAGATGACTCTGCTTAACTACTCAGGAAACCATATAAAGAAGAGTGTGGAAGATATGGGAATTGGTATTGGGAATCTATCTTTTTCTATAAAACGCAAAGAGAGTGTGATGCCAACTTCATAGCTCTAAGAATGCCCTCTAGATCAGAAACCCACTGTGGTGCTGCGTTTCCAAGGCAGAGGCGCTGCTTCATGACCTTGAAGAAGCCATTACTATTTTTGTTTAAGTCATTACATTTTCAAACATTCAAACAGCTCAGAATTAGTTGACTGCACAAACCAATCACTTGGACTGCTAAGGAGCATGACTCATCCTCTCTTGGAGACAGCTTTTCTGTAATTGAACTCTAGTTTGCATGGTTTGCCTACCTTCCCTGGTAAATATATTTTTTTCTTTCATGGATTTTCTCTTGTCAGTGTACATCACAAATGCGGCAGAGAGAAGCGACAACAGCTGCACTGCATAACTGAAATTCTCTGGCAACACATCACATTTGAAATTCTCTCCCTAAGAACCTGTCAGATGACCTCTGTTTCCCAATTCTCACACAGGTAGTGTGTGCCCTCTTTTCAGTGAATACATTGTAGGGGAAGTTTTTACTCCAACTGAAATTCTGCTATATATATAACAAAGTGGGATTTTTTTTCGCATTAAATTCCATGTGTTGTCATGATAAAAATAGCTAATTAGTGGCAAACTCATTCTCAATAGCTGTAATAAATGGAAACAGCATTGTTGTTACATAGAGTGAAAGGACTGAGTCTTATGCTCATTTAAAAAGTCCATTGATGGTTGAGAACACTGAAAAGCATTGTCCTGCATGAAGCTATTTTGTAGAAAATCAAGGCAATCTGCATAACAAAACATTGGCTCTTTGCAGTAAAGCATACAGAAATGTATGCGAGGATTTGCATCATATCAATTTGTGCCTGTATTATTCACAACACATCATCACTGATGATTACTCTGATGAAAGTTGTCACAAAATTACTGCAGATCATCTAGTTTTATAGCAAAAACCTTTTGTAAGTCCTCTGCAATAGAAAGACAATAGAAGGAAGTAGCTCAAGAGTTAATATTTGGCCTTTGTCTTCAGCATCTTCCTCTTATTCATGTTGATGTTAGAGTATATGGAACTCAAATTGAAAATCTCGTCAATACTACCTGGAAATTATGCCGATTTAAATAGTTTTGCTTATTTTCTTGTGTTTATAATATAAATGCTTAGCTGGGCCTTATTTCATACTTTACGTTGAACTTTCTTCAGACATAATCCACTGAAAATCCAGTTCACTTTCAACTGGTTATGTAGGTGGAAGAGAACTATTCTTCCACTCTCCTATTTCTTCACACTCCTTGATGTCCCCAGGCTTTCTAGATACAAGCTATCGATTACAATCAGTCTTTTGGTAACATTTGTGAATTATCACCCGGACCTGAATGCCCTTGTTTAGATATGTTTGAATCCCTGTTTTGGCCTTCGACCAGGGTCAGATGTTTGTTTTATCCCCCAGAAACAGTTGCCCATGGTCATCTTAATAATGCATATTAGAAAATTACGAGAAAAAAAAATCAAACTATGGTCCTGATACTGCAAACATTTATGAACATTAATAATCCAAGTGAGTTCAATGGGACCATTAGCATGAGTAAAGTGAAACACGTGCATAAGTGTTTGAAGGATCAGTACCCAAAAGGATACAAAATATACCTAGGACTTGAGCTGGATGGGAAATAGTTTTCCCATCCAGTTTGAGAATTCATGAATTTTACCTGTCCCTAATTACGACAAAAAGTCAAAATCTTGAGTATTTTCATAAACTGACAATCTGAAAAAAAGTAGTTCATATCAGTCAAAGTATTTCTTTTTGATAACTTCACAATGTTTTTTTTTTTAATCATGGCAAGTTAAAAGGGAAGCTAAAAGCTTTTGCAGATGCAGAGGCAATTTTAATAGCTCATGCTTAACCAAAAGAGTGTGAGAATGAGAAAAAACAAGGAGAGGCTAAATATTTTGGAATGCAGATACATCATAATAGTTCAGAAGTAATAGAAGGTAGCTGCCTTTATGTAAAGGGAAGTTTTCAAAGCAGTTGATAGGTATTTGAAAAAAAAATATGGATAGGATAGAAAATTAAAGCTTGAACTTAAAAGGGAGTAAACTGACAATAGAAATTTGCAATGGACTGTGTGATCAGCAGCATGGGAAGATGATAACAGAAATCAAAAAGGGAAACTGTCTAGTGTCCATTCTGAGGCACAGATATGTGTTTGGAATGAATGGTAAATACATGCTACTTGCAGTGCCACTTTGTGTGTTCACATTCCTGCTGATATTCTTGAGTTGTCTTATTATTGCTCTGAAATATGATTTAATACCACGCGACCACCTATTGTTGGGGACAGGCTGATAAATGCACATTAATTATTATGATTGTTGTTGTACTGCCACAGCTCCTAATCAGGAGCCTCATGGATGGAGATCCTGCCAGGGACTTAGGAATGCTGTGTTATTCCTAGGTCTGCTACTGATCTACTGGGTGACTTTGAGCAAGTCACTTACTTGTCCACCTCAATTTCCTCATCTGTACAATGGGATTAATAATAATGACTTCCTTTGTAAAGTGCTTTGAGATCTATGAATGAAAAGGGCTATACAAGAGCTAGGTATTTATTATTATTGTGCTAGGCACTTGTGAAAAGGGTGACTCACCACTAGCACCACCTTGTGGATAGGTTGGCATAGCAGCTTTCTTGCTATTACGTACTTCATGACAACAGCTGCTCTGCCTTTGCAGTGATCTTTCTCTTCCCAAAACTTGGCCCTCTAGCCAGTTGCTTTAATCTCTAGCCTTCCAGTGTAGTCCATGAATAAAAAGCAAGGGAAATTAATGCAACCGCCCTCCCCCCCGAGTTAATAGGAACGAGTCTCTCTCAAACCACATCAGAATCTGGTCCTCCCTTCCCAGAGGAAGGGGCCAATAGGCAGCAATCTTCCGGGAAAGTCATACCTTCAGTCAGCCCTTTCCTCAGGAGCTAAGGCTGAAAGTCAGTTATCCTCCTTGGTCTGCCAATAAGCAAGTTGCCCTGCTCCCTTTTTAAGCTCCTCCTCCAACCTGTGCATGCCTTGCAGGAGTGGCAGGGAAAGTCACCTGAAGTCAGAGCAGCTCCTTGACCCCTTGTCCAATGTAGGGTTTGTATACCCCATTATAGCACTGACCTAAAGAGCTTACAATCTAAGAGAAACACATACTTCTGATTTCCCTCGAATGTTTGACTTGAAGATTACAAATTGATAACAAAGCCAGCAGTAGCAGCAATGGCAGCAACAGCAAGGTCTTATGGCTGCAATGTAGTTGTGCAGAACGGACTTCTATCCTGATTCTTGTTCTTCATTCAGCAAGCACCAGTTGGGAGAATTTAGGCTTCTTATATCCCCCAGAATTACATTTTCCAACCTTATTTGTGGTCATCCTTGTGCTCTATTTCCTTCAACCACAGTTCTATAAACCATCTTTAAAGGTGCACCTTCTTTTGCACATTGGACATGACCCCACCATTGCAGTTGTCTTTTCTCAGCTGGTACAAGACTGCAACTTGCTGGGATCATCTAAGTGTCTCCTAATTTGTGACAAAATCAAAGCAAGGAATGTTAAGAATATGCCATAACTTATGACACTCAAAACTGTTTAGTGTAGTCTACACAGCTGTTTTTGATGGCCCATGAAGATGCTGAAATGGTACTTATGCAAGACCAATCCAAAATGTGACTTCTTCAGTTCTAGACCCTCCTGCTGTCAACTGACACTTAGGCCTTGGCTACACTCACACTTTACAGCGCTGCAACTGGGGTGTGAAAAAACACTCCCCTGGGCGCTGCAAGATACAGCGCTGTAAAGCGTCAGTGTAATCAGGGCAGCAGCGCTGGGAGCGCGGCTCCCAGTGCTGCACGCTACACCCATAAGGGATGTGGTTTACATGCAGCGCTGGGAGAGCTCTCTCCCAGCGCTGCTGCTCTGACTACACTCACACTTCAAAGCGCTGCCGCGGCAGCGCTCCCGCAGCGCTGCTGGGGCAGCGCTTTGAAATTCCAGATGTAGCCATACCCTTAGATAGATAAAACTATCCACTCAATCAATGTCATTGATGCAGCATCGGCAGGTCATTCATTTCTGTTTTTTAGGAAGTGTACATAGCTTTGATTTTATCACCATTGATCTTAAGGCTCATAGATTCTATATTTTTTTCAGTTTTCCCAGACATAGCTGTAGTTGATCAGTAGTCTCTCCAAGTAAGGGAATGTCATCCACATACTTGAGATCCTTTCAAGATGAAACTTTAAACTTCACACCTCCTGCTTCGGCCAGATAGTCTATTAGAACATTAAATAAGTAGGTGACTAAATGCATCCCTGGTGTGCTCCTGATTCTACTGAAAACCAGTCTGTAATACAACCATTGACCTTCATATAGCGAAATGTACCATTGTACAGTTCCTTCACAAGGAACACACAAGTCCTCAGGTGCCCCATACTGACATGGCAGTATCCACAGTGGTGATTGATGCCTACACCAAAAGCAGCTGGAAAGTCTATAAACATGATGTTAACTTCCTTTCGTTGCTCTAGTCACTTTCCAATAACATTCCACAGAGCATATATAGCATGGATTGTAGATCAAACTGCACAGAAACCACAGTGGATGGCTCTCTTTTTTTGAGTAAAGACAGTATTTCAATCAGTTTGGTAGTATGATCATAAAACAAAGCCAAGTAGATTATAAAAGTGTGTTCCAAATCTAGAGGTTATGTGTAAAGTGGAAGTGTAATTTACACAACTAGCCAAAATCAGGGGAGTGTTTAAGGCCAGACATTTCAAAAATAGCAGCCTTTTGCTGTTCTTTCTAATGTAATATACGCCATCATATGCCAGCAATGCCCCTCTGCTATGTACATCGGCCAAACTGGACAGTCGCTACGGAAAAGGATAAATGGACACAAATCAGATATTAGGAATGGCAATATACAAAAACCTGTAGGAGAACGCTTCAGCCTCCCTGGCCACACTATAGCAGACCTTGAGGTGGCCATCCTGCAGCAAACAAACTTCAGGACCAGACTTCAAAGAGAAACTGCTGAGCTTCAGTTCATCTGCAAATTTGACACTATCAGCTCAGGATTAAACAAAGACTGTGAATGGCTTGCCAATTACAGAACCAGTTTCTCCTCCTTTGTTTTTCACACCTCAGCTGCTAGAACAGGGCCTCATCCTCCCTGATTGAACTACCTCATTATCTCTAGCTTGCCTGCATATATATACCTTCCCCTGGAAATTTCCACTACATGCATCTGACGAAGTGGGTATTCACCCACGAAAGCTCATGCTCCAAAACGTCTGTTAGTCTATAAGTTGCCACAGGACTCTCTGCTGCTTCATCCAGATTTAGACACTCAAGTGCGAGTATTTCAAAAGTGCCAATGTGATCTAGGAGCAGTTTGACTTTAATGGAACATATGTGACTATATCACACAGGCACTTTTGAAAACCCCATTCTTGAGTGCCTAAAAATGGATGTAGGAGCCTAACATTTTGTTTTTATTAACAACAGCAAAAGGTCCAATTGCACTACCTTTACTCACATTGAATAGACACTCTGTACATACAGTCCCACTGATTTCAATAGGGTTACTCAGGTAGCAAGGTACTACTCACTGACACAACTGGATCTTAATTTAGCACAGTTCATTCATTGACCTCACAATGCTTTATTAAGAAAGTTAAAAAAAATCATTATACCCGTTTTACAGATAGGGAAGCTGAAGTCTTCAATCAGATCCCTCAACCCACAGACTCTGAAATGGGGGTCAATGAGAACCTTTCTAAATATAATGATGCTATTAGTAGGAAACTATTAGAACAAAATGAAGAAAAAAGGTAAAAGCAGTTTTTAAAAATTTTTACACTTGGGAGGAATATGTGAAGGAAGGGAAATATAGGGGCAAAAGCAAAGGTGAGGTTAAAAAAAAAGCTAACAGATAAATGAGGAAATCTTTCCCTCCTAATAAGGATTTGTTAATGATTCTTTGTTCCTCAGATTTCCTTTTACTCTCACCTTCCAGTCTGCTGGACTGATTGCCTGGTGTCTGCTAGTGCAACATATAGTGACTAGCTGACCCTGGACATTCAATCAGGCAGAGTCTAGGCAGAGAACCAATCATCACTGCACACAGAAATGTTTCTGAAAATGATCATTTGATGTGACTACTTTTCTGCTGGGTTCCATTTGCTGCTGTCAACAACCAACTTAGCAGAATGTCCAAGAGAATATTCATCTCTGGGATGTATGGCTGGCCTTTTGCTGAAAGTCTGCAGAACACTATGTTCAAGGGCAAAGAAGAGTTTCATGCCTACTAAAGGACAGAATAGATACACTCTGTGTCACTGTAAATACCACATTTCCCTTAGCTTTTACTCACTCTGTGCAGCTATAACACATTATGGTGACTGTATAGTATACAGTCATATTTATCATAAATAATAATGATGCTCAGTGATGAGTGTACATGCTGTGCTCAGACAGCAGAGTCTGTTCCTTCCTGTTTGTTCAGCCAACTCAATGGGCTTGTAGCAAGATGGGTGAGGGCCCAGCCTGGACTCCACCATATCCCTCTGAGCCCTCTTTGTCTGGCTTGAGCCCCTTTCATCACTGTCACAAAGCAGTCCCTTAACACCACTGAGGACAAAGACTAGGATTTGACTTGCCCTTGTACAGATAGCATACATAATGAGAGAGTTACAGGTAAGCTTCCTGTGCCCTCTCCTTCTGCCCACGCTAGGGTGAGGCAAAATTTGGCCTACACCTGTGTCATTCTATAACGATTCCATTGAAGATAACACTTTTTAATCAGGATTTCTGCTTCTCTCTCTCTCTCTCTCTCTCATGTAGTGCGTGCTAAATAAATATATTTATAAATGAATGCAGTTACTGGCTCTCTGGTAACTCAGGCTGGGATTTTCAATGGAGCATAAAGAACTTAAGTGCCTATCACCTATTGAATTTCATTGGGGGTTGGATGCTTGACTTTTTTGAGGCTCTTTTGAAAATCCCAGCCTCAGTCATGGTTTAAGTACGTGGGTATTCACTGGCTTACACAACACACACTGATCTCTTTTAGTATGTGTTTTCAATTAACCATAAATAGCAACATTTCCTTTTAATACAGTTCTTCCATATTCAAAATGTGAGACCAAACATATGGACGATTTAAAAGCTGCTCTGAATGTTTTCATGTGTTTCCCTTTTGAAAGGAAAAGTGTTTCCTAGGTATGTACACATAGAGCAGGTCAGGGTCACCTGTATTCTGGCTCAATATTCAACTAATGAACGCCATTCAAATATTCTGTAGTTTTACAATGGCAGAGGAAGGTCTGTGTATCTTGGAACTGTTCATATCAATCCCTGTACATCCAACCTTTAATTTGATCTAAACAAGCGTTCCTTCCTATTCTTCCAACAATAGCTACAGGCTTGTACAGTGACAGCGCAGTGGCAGTCTCTGTTATCATTTCTTTTGGTGCCTTGCAATAGTGGGGTTAGATCCTGCTCCCATTCAAGTCAAAGGAAGATTTGCCATTGGTTCAAGATTAGAGGTCTGATCCAAAGCCCACTGAATTCAAAGGAAGAACTCTTATTGACTTCAGTGCGCTTTGGCTCAGGCCCTAAGCCCTGGTTTACTATACATAGCCTAGAAGTAAAGGTGATTTTATATTTGCAGTGCTGATAATATCACTGTGGACTTTGTCAGATGTTTTATGTTCACTTCAGTGATCTTCTAAGAAGCCTGCAACCCATTTTCAGTTAGAAATATTAAGACTGATCCAGTTTAAAATGTTTTATCAATTATTTGCTCATGAAAAATCTTTTCCCTGGTAGAACTTGTTCCTCCAGCAAGGTATAATACTTCTTAATTAGGTCATACAGATGTATGACTGCAATTCCTAGTTTTGAAAAAATTCATGCCTTTCCTCTGGCCTGACACTTTTAGATTTGTTTCTGCTTTGCATAATCTTAATTATATTATTTTTGCTTACAAAGATATGCAAGAAAAATGACAGTCATTTAGAATTACTTTTCTCAATTAAATCAAGGAGATCAGATAAGATTAAGGGAAATGCTGGCAAAGGGCTGGTCAAAAAGAATGAGCTTGTCCATGTTAAATAAGCTTCAAGTGAAAAAATGCTAAATGATCTCTGTTATGTTATTTATTGAATGAAATCCCATATCATATTTGAGCAAGCAAATAATAGGAAGACCCAGATTTCACATAAAATAAACACGAAGAGATGATATTTTGTGTGAGTACATAAATAATAATGTCTTAGAGTTTATACATAGTAAATAAATCAGCAGTTAAAGGTTGGACTTGATTCTGCTCTCACACCACTTTTACATAAATAGATCTCAATTTGCTTCAGTGAAATTATTTCCAATTTACCCTGGCTGATCCAATGGATTTTGGATTGCAGCCTTACGGCTCAATTATGACTCAAAAACTCAGTTCCATGTATGCGTGATGAGTATGGAGAAGGCAGAAGAAGTAGACAGTGTGAATGACCTGGACTGGGCAGAAGGGGCACAGTGATTCTAGGGCAGGGGTTCTCAAACTGGGGGTCGGGATCCCTCAGGGGGTCACGAGGTTTTACACGGGGGGGGGAGGGGCGCAAGCTGTCAGCCTCCACTCCAAACGCCGCTTTGCCTCCAGAATTTATAACGGTGTTAAATATATAAACAAGTGTTTTTAATTTATAAGGGGGGTCACACTTAGAGGCTTGTTATGTGAAAGAGGTCACCAGTACAATAGTTTGAGACCCACTGCTCTAGGGGATATGGGGAAGAAGACTTGCTATGTGTCTTTGCTGCACCTTTGACCTTCTGCTTCCCCCAAGGCATCCTTCTAGGTGCAAGCTGGTGCTGGGAGATGGTTTTGGGTGCAGGAACATGGCCACGTCACCCTTCAGGGTATTGAGCATTATCGACGGCACTAACCGTTCCCCTTTGCGCTCTGTGCTCTGGCAGTGTATTATATCTGCCTTGAGTGCAGAAGTAATGGACTAAGATCCAAATGGACTCCCGTATTCTATTTACACAGAACCTTGCCTGCTTTGGGACAATCACAATTTGGTCCTGAGCAAACTGCACCAGTTCGTGTTTCTAGAGAAAGGAAGTGACTCAGGAACCCACAGCAAATAGCCAGATTTCACCTATTAATGAATATACAAACAAGTAAAATAAAAAGGCACAGATTATACATCACAAAATGTACTTTGTTTATGTAATTCACAATTGTAGTTCAGTGTTAATTATTCATAGGAATTCTTCTCAGAATATTGCTGCAGTCAATGTTCTGTTGCGTATTTTATAAAAAAAGAAATTAAGCTTTAGAGCCAAATCCTGGAAGCAGCATGTGGATTGAGTAGCCAGGCTACAGGTTGGGATTCTCTGTTGGAGGAAGAAAAGAAAGGCAGAATCCTCTTCCACGTGGCAGTAAAGTCACCCTGCAGCTACTCATGTGGATCCAGGTCTGTAGTAATCCTGTAGCCAGTGAGCTCCCCCACATCAGATGAGATGCACAGCATCATTGTCACTATTTAACCATCTCCTGCCTTCAAAAAGAGCTCTTGCACATACAGAAGATGTGAGTTTCCTGCAGAGTCCATGCATCCTGTCCCCATTTTTTACCATGGAAATGCAGCAATTGGTTTAGGGGGTCTCTGTGGCTGGGGACAGGGTCTGACTTTAAGCCATATAAAATGTCACTACTATGGAAGTTTATGATTTTATGAATCTGCTGCAGATGGATGTGGAAGACTTGTTGGGTAATGGAATTGATATTAACCAGTAGCTCACTGAAACATAAAAAACACTTCTAAATGTAACTGACAGCAGCTAGCTATGCACATTATTTTGAGGACTCAGAACAGAGCTGTAAACAGGAGAGTTTCAGAGGGTGTTCTGTTGGAGGAGCAGGTTTTTGTAGTTTGTAGTTTGTGGATTGTAGTGTGTGTGTGTGGAGGCTGCTGGGGCAGTGTACTGGGAGAGAAGCGGAGCCCTGATTAGGGGGCCGGGGCTTACCTGATTAGGGGTCCTCTATAGGTAGCCAGCCAGTCAGGCAGCAGCACAGACAGCTGAAGAGGCACAGGAGCCAGCAAACAGAGCTGTAAACAGGGGAGTTTCAGAGGGAGTTCTGTCGGAGGAGGTTGCAGGGGAGACTAAGACAGAGGAACTGACAAGCTAGTTAAGGGATAGGGTGGTGGTGTGGTGCCTGCTGGGGGTTTGTGTTGTGTTGACTACTAGGCTTTAGGTGGGAAGGCTATGACTGATACAGAGGTAGCAGTGAAAGACACAATGAGGATGACTGGATGCGGACGCTGCGGCATGTACATGATCCTGGAGGGGGTGCCTGAAAAGAGTTTTGTCTGCATGAAGTGCCGCCTGATAGAGCTGATGGAAGAGAAGATCCGAGGACTGGAGATGCAGGTGGAAACTCTGGTTGAGTTTAGGAGGGGGTTTGAGCAGATGATGGAGCACAGACACGAGGGGGCTGAAGGGATAAGCTCAGATGTGCAGATGGAAGCAGGGCCAAAGAATTCAGAGGAGAGACTGCTGGGTGAGGAAAGTGGACGGTGGAAGCATGTGACTAAGAGAACCAGGCAGAGGAAAAGACGGGCCAGTGAAGGAGAAATAGAACTCAAGAACAGGTTTGCAGAGTTGGAAAATGAAGAAGGGGCACAGCAGGTGGCCGCTGAAGGAGAGAGGGCAAGGAAAAAGAGAAGAGCTGATAGTCCTACAAGAGGAGGGGAGGAGTCAATGGAGGCAACACCAAATATGAGCCCCAGGAGGATTGCAAGGGGGAATAGGAATCGAAAGGACTTGCAGCCAGTGGGTGCAGGGGATAGACCGGAGAATCACACTGTCACCAGGAAAAGGCAGGTCTATGTGATTGGAGACTCCTTACTGAGAAGAATAGACAGGCCTGTAACTAGAGCTGATCGGGAGAACAGAAGGGTGTGCTGTCTGCCGGGTGCTAAGATACAGGATGTGGACCTGAGGCTGAAAAGGATCCTAGCGGGAGCAGGGAAGAATCCGTTGATTGTCCTTCATGTAGGAACGAATGATACGACTAGCTACTCTCTGGAATGTATCAAGGAAGACTATGCCAGACTGGGGAAGATGCTTAAGGAAATCGAGGCTCAGGTGATCTTCAGTGGGACTCTGCCGGTTCCTAGAGAAGGGCAACAAAGGTGTAACAAGATTATGGTGATCAACAGATGGCTCAGGCAGTGGTGCTATAAGGAGGGCTTTGGGATGTACGGCCATTGGGAAGCATTTACGGACAGAAGACTGTTCTCTCAGGATGGA
This sequence comes from Gopherus flavomarginatus, assembly GCF_025201925.1. Taxonomy (NCBI): domain Eukaryota; kingdom Metazoa; phylum Chordata; order Testudines; family Testudinidae; genus Gopherus; species Gopherus flavomarginatus. The sequence goes on along the minus strand of NC_066620.1, from coordinate 146,612,578 downwards.
CTTCACCTGAGTAAGGAGGGAAATAGACTTCTAGGATGGAGGCTCGCCGACCTGATTAAGAGAGCTTTAAACTAGAAATTTGGGGGAGATGGTTGGGAGATGTTCAGGAGATCTCCATGCCGGAATTTAACCTTGAGAGGGAAGTAAACAAAGTAAGAGGGGATACAGCCGTGGACAGAAGAATTGGCATAAGGAGGAAGGGTAGTGTAGATAGCAGACTAACAGGTGATGCTGGTGGTAGAATGTCTGTGCCTAACAGGGTAAAGAATGTGAGTGAAGCCAAATGGCAAAAATTAAGATGTCTGTACACTAATGCGAGGAGCCTAGGGAACAAAATAGAGGAACTAGAGCTACTGGTGCAGGAAGTGAAACCGGATATTATAGGGATAACAGAAACATGGTGGAATAGTAGTCATGACTGGAGTACAGGTATTGAATGCTATGTGCTGTTTAGGAAAGACAGAAATAAAGGCAAAGGTGGTGGAGTAGCATTGTACATCAATGAGGAGGTTAACTGTAAAAAATAAGAAGTGATGGAATGGACAAGACAGAGTCTGTCTGGGCAAAAATCACACTGGGAAAGAATGCTACTAGAGCCTTCCCTGAGATAGTGCTTGGGGTGTGCTACAGACCGCCGGGATCTGATTTGGATATGGATAGAGACCTCTTCAATGTTTTTAATGAAGTAAACACTAATGGGAAATGTGTGACCATGGGAGACTTTAACTTCTCAGATATAGACTGGAGGACAAGTGCTAGCAAGAATAATAGGGCTCAGATTTTTCTGGATGTGATAGCTGATGGATTCCTTCACCAAGCAGTTGAAGAACCAACAAGAGGGGATGCCATTTTAGATTTGGTTTTGGTGAGTAGTGAGGATCTCATAGAAGAAATGGTTGTAGGGGACAACCTTGGTTTGAGTGATCATGAGCTAATTCAGTTCAAAATAGATGGAAGGATAAACAAAAATAGATCTGTGACTAGGGTTTTTTATTTCAAAAGGGCTAACTTTAAAGAATTAAGGAAATTAGTTAGGGAAATGGATTAGACTGAAGAACTTGTGGATCTAAATGCAGAGGAGGCCTGGAATTACTTTAAGTCGCAGCTGCAGAAACTATCACAAGCCTGCATCCCAAGAAAGGGGAAAAAAACCATAGGCAGGAGTTGTAGACCAGGCTGGATGAGCAAGCATCTCAGAGAGGTGATTAAGAAAAAGCAGAAAGCCTACAAGGAGTGGAAGAAGGGTGGGATTAGCAAGGAAAGCTACCTTAGTGAGGTCAGAACATGTAGGGATAAAGTGAGAAAGGCAAAAAGCCAAGTAGAGTTGAACCTTGCAAAGGGAATTAAAACCAATAGTAAAAGGTTCTATAGCCATATAAATAAGAAAAAAACAAAGAAAGAAGAAGTGGGACTGTTAAACACTGAGGATGGAAAGGAGGTTAAGGATAACCTAGGCATGGCCCAATATCTAAATAAGTACTTTGCCTCAGTCTTTAATAAGGCTAATGAGGAGCTTAGGGGTAATGGAAGGATGATAAACGGGAAGGAGGATATGGAGGTAGATATTACCACATCTGAGGTAGAAGCCAAACTTGAACAGCTTAATGGGACAAAATCGGAGGGCCCAGACAATCTTCATCCGAGAATATTAAAGGAACTGGCACATGAAATTGCAAGCCCGTTAGCGAGAATTTTTAATGAATCGGTAAACTCAGGGGTTGTACCGTATGACTGGAGAATTGCTAACATAGTTCCTATCTTTAAGAAAGGGAGAAAGAGTGATCCAAGTAACTATAGGCCTGTTAGTTTGACATCTGTAGTATGTAAGGTCTTGGAAAAAATTTTGAAGGAGAAAGTAGTTAAGGACATTGAGGTCAATGGTAATTGGGACAAATTACAACATGGTTTTACTTTTACAAGGTAGATCGTGCCAAACCAACCTGATCTCCTTCTTTGAGAAGGTGACAGATTATTTAGACAAAGGAAATGCGGTAGACCTAATTTACCTCGATTTCAGTAAGGCATTTGACGTGGTTCCACATGTGGAATTATTAGTCAAATTGGAAAAGATGGGGATCAATATGAAAGTTGAAAGGTGGATAAGGAACTGGTTAAAGGGGAGACTACAACGGGTCGTACTGAAGGGTGAACTGTCAGGCTGGAAGGAGGTTACTAGTGGAGTTCCTCAAGGATCGGTTTTGGGACCAATCTTATTTAACCTTTTTATTACTGACCTTGGCACAAAAAGCGGGAATGTGCTAATAAAGTTTGCAGATGATACAAAGCTGGGGGGTATTGCTAACACAGAGAAGGACCGGGATATCGTACAGGAAGATCTGGATGACCTTGTAAACTGGAGTAATAGTAATAGGATGAAATTTAATAGTGAAAAGTGCAAGGTCATGCACTTAGGGATTAATAATAAGAATTTTAGATATACATTGGGGACGCATCAGTTGGAAGCAACAGAGGAGGAGAAGGACCTTGGGGTATTGGTTGATCACAGGATGACTATGAGCCGCCAATGTGATATGGCCGTTAAAAAAGCTAATGCGGTTTTAGGATGCATCAGGCGAGGTATTTCCAGCAAAGATAAGGAGGTGTTAGTACCGTTATATAAGGCACTGGTGAGACCCCACCTGGAATACTGTGTGCAGTTCTGGTCTCCCATGTTTAAGAAGGATGAATTGAAACTGGAACAGCTTCAGAGACGGGCTACTAGGATGATCCGAGGAATGGAAAACCTGTCATATGAAAGGAGACTCAAAGAGCTTGGCTTGTTTAGTCTAGCCAAAAGAAGGCTGAGGGGGGATATGTTTGCTCTTTATAAATATATCAGAGGGATTAATATAGGGAGGGAGAGGAATTATTTAAGCTTAATACCAGTGTAGATACAAGAACAAATGGGTAAAAAAACTGGACACTAGGAAGTTTAGACTTGAAATTAGACGAAGGTTTCTAACCATTAGAGGAGTGAAGTTCTGGAACAGCCTTCCAAGGGGAGTAGTGGGGGCAAAAGACATATCTGGCTTTAAGACTAAGCTTGATAAGTTTATGGAAGGGATGGTATGATGGGATAGCTTAATTTTGGCAATTGATCTTTGATTATCAGCAGATAAGTATGCCTAGTGGTCGGTGATGGGAAGTTGGATGGGATAGGATCTGAGTTACTGCAGAGAATTCTTTTCTGAGTGCTGGCTAGTGAGTCTTGCCCACATGCTCATGGTTTAGCTGATCGCCATATTTGGGGTCGGGAAGGAATTTTCCTCCAGGGCAGATTGGCAGAGGCCTTGGAGGTTTTTTCGCCTTCCTCTGCAACGTGGGGCATGGGTCACTTGCTGGTGGATTCTCTGCAGCTTGAGGTCTTCAAACCACAATTTGAAGACTTCAATAACTCGGACATAGGTTAGAGGTTTGTTATAGAAGTGGATGGGTAGGGTTCTGTGGCCTGTTTTGTGCAGGGGGTCGAACTAGATGATCACATTGGTCCCTTCTGACCCTAGAATCTATGAGTCTGAGTCTATAACTGAATAGTCATTAAAACCAAGTTTTTGTTTTGTTTGTTTTCCAACAGGAGGAGGAAAGACTTTATCTTTACATTTAGGAGTTAGGGAACTCTTCATAGTTAATTTTTTCATTCTCAACAGAATGGTTTATAGGTAAAAATAATTGGTTTCACAAACTTCAGCTATGAATGTAATGGAATCTATATCTTCCATAATGTTTGTTATTACTGATATATTTGTTATTGTAAATAATAGTATCCAGGGAAAAGTATCATGCTAGAAAATGTGTTAATTAATCACTTATAACTAACATGATGCTAAAACAGTGCTTAGCACCTCCTGTAGACCAGGACAAGTCATGTCTCTCTTTCCAGATCCTTGGGTCCACTCAGGAAATACAAAGCAGAATGAAACTGGCAGCAAATAATTCCCCTATTAGAGAACTCCCTCATGGTTTATAAATGTGTTGGCTCTGAATGAACCTTCAGCCTGCAATGGCCTTCCACACCCGACATGGTAGAATTACGCTTTGCTGCAGCAATCCAATCATTTAAGCCAGTTGTGCAACCTTAAACTTCCTGATAGCAACTTTCATTGCATTAGGATTGGAGCTAGCCCTGACAATAAGGGAGCTGAAGATGGCTCCCCATCCCACTCCCCTTCAACTGCATTGCACAAGGTGGAGAGAGTCTGGCCAAGTGGTTCTGAATCTCCACTGCCCATACAGTCATTAACACTCATGCAAAGCGAGGGCAACAGGCATGTTAAAATACGACTATTCTGAGCTGTATGCAGTGTTGTAGCCATGATGGACCCACACTACTAGAGAGAGAGAAGGTGCGTGAGGTGATATCTTTTATTGGACCAGCTTCCACTGGTGAGAAAGATAAGCATTTGTGCTTATGCAGAGCTGAAGAAGAGCTCTGTGTAAACTCGGAAGCTTGCCTCTCTCACCAACAGAAGTTGATCCTATGAAAGATATTATCTCACCACTATTGTCTCTCTACTATTCTGAATTGATAGTTTGCAATTTACATTCACTTTACACAGGTGTAACTGACTACACAAGCTGCAAGAAACCCAGCAAAACCAACTGGAGAAGAGATATGTTTACATGATACCATGTTTGGGTGATAAGATCCTGACCATGCACTTTTGTGAGTTGCTTCGTGGGTGTGTTGTCACCCACAGTGCCAACTTTGCCATCAGAATGCATTTTAGGACAAGCAATGCCCCCAGCCATCCTCTAATCTCATGTAAAGACTGACTGAGCCAATATCTGAATTGAGTTGGTTAATTCAGTTATTTCTTAATTTACAGGTTACTAAAACAGCAGGACGTATTTCATCATTAAAAAGACAACAAGATTTAAAAAGTGAAATACTTTGTTTAAGCTATAAATGATGGGAATTGCTGAAAAGTAGTTATTCTGCCCTCCCTGGTGATAACTTCAGCAATATTCACATAATACAAAAGGACATATACTGCCTACAATCCATATGCACAGAACTCACATTGATAACAACAGGGTTCTGTATGCACCAAACAGATTCACATTTAAATGACTAGACTCTGCTGTCCTAATTTCTGATGTGTCTGGTTATTATTAAAATAGCATGTACTTTAATCCAAAATATTAAATTTAAAGGCAAATCACCAATGTTAAATACAATCTCTAATTATTGTGGACTTTCCTCATAGAAGTAATTTTGAAAGACTAGAAGAGTTTAAGGGTCAAGTCATTCAATCAAATGAGCTTAATAATGTTGCTGTGGTAATGTAATCTCATGCAGGGAGCTAATTCAGTAGGCGCATGGAAGTCAGAAAAAAATATGTCATTATTCTGTAAATGTATACTTTCTGTGGACAGCATGGTTAAATGGCCAATTGCAGGAACTAACTGATGACATGCATGTCTCCAATTAATTTGACGCTTATCTCTTTTTAGTTTTAGGAGTGCCATTTTGCAAAAACAATAAAATGGAGGGAAAGGAGGGGAAGTGAGGAAGAAAGAAAAAGAAAAAGAAAATAAAAAAAAAGAAACAATATAAATTGAAATATACAAACTTCTCATAGCACAACCCATACATTAGCATTTTACACTACTTGAAGAAAGTATATCATGTCCTAGAACAACCTTTTTCTTTCTGAGAACCCCCAACATGCTATAAAAACTGTGCCACAATACCTGGTTTTCTGCATATAAAAGCCAGGGGTAGCAAGCAGGGCAACTGCCCGGGGCCCAATGCCACAGGGGCCCCCACAAAGCTACATTGCTCAGCCTTCAGCTTGAGTCCCAGGTGATGGGTCTCAGGAACCCAGCCTTAAGATCCATGCAGCGGGGCTTCAGTTTTCTGCCCTAGGCCTCAGCGAGTCTAACAATGGCCATGCTTGCCAGACACCCTGCTCCCGGCCCCCACCAGGGGGCCCCAGAGCTCTAGTTGAGAACCACTGTCCTAGAAGCAACTAGACAATGATGAAACTCAATATTTAATCTTTGCTATTCAGCATCAGAATAAATCCAGTACCCACAGCAAACTGGTATGACTTCGTGTCATGTAGTTTGCAGTGTTGTTGCAGTATGTTAGTCCCAAGATGTGAGAGAGACAAGGTGGGTGAGGTAATATCTTTTATTGGAGCAAATTCTATTGGTGAAAGAGACAAATTTGCAAGCTATACAGCTCTTCTTTAGATCTGGAAAAGGTACTCAGAGTGTCACAGAACACAAGGAGAAACAGATTGTTAAACATAAGAAGTTAACCATGTTGCAAAAAAACATTCAGAATGAAGTGGGCGATTAACTGTCCTTTGAGTGAAGAGGTATCAGAGGATTACATATGTTTGTAATAAGACATAAAACCATTGTCATGTAGTATTGTCTGGGTCAGGAGCAGATTTAAGAGTCAGAGCAAGGTCAGCAAACATGCAGCATGGGATCCAAAGGTCATATCACCTTAGGCTTTTTTAAACATAAAAAGTTAAATAAAAAACATAAAATAAGAATCACAGGCCTCAGTAAAGGTGGAATCTCACCTCAATTGTTGGCTTGTGTATTTCCAATTATTGAAACCTCACACCACAGCAACACTTTTCCTTGGCAAATTGTTCTGTGATGCCATCCAGCTCCAACCGTGCTGTCTCATCTTTCTCAGTTGCAAGGAGAGCAAGGTTAGTCAGCTGTGTCTGTGATAGTGTTGAATGCATGTAGTTTTGACACATCATAATGTACTCACAGCACATTCAGCAGTAGCCACTCCAACTGGTATGATGAGGACATTTTATTTCTGGTAAAACATCATCAGGAGAACTTGACACTATGAAACTGAAGAAGCCATGAACTCCAAATGATAAACTAAACATCTCTGTGTACTTTGTAAAATAATATATTTTGAAAGACATAATCTCATGAACCAAGTTGTAAAAAAATGAGTATTTTCCCATGAGTTTAAGAACTTCCTCCTTTGACTCTTCTGAAGTTATATTTTGAAGTTGCCTGGGAAGGAGGAACCCAAATAGAGTAGCTGCCTCTTGAAATCACGCACATAAAACTGAATCTTGAAAGTGACTTATCAGATGGAACTTCAAACCTACTTCAGCAGGAAAACTTCTTTGACCTGCTGCTGTGTTGAAGTGCTCATCCACAGTGCTCTTGGTTTTGCTCTTTTCGAGTTCAGCTACAGGGTCTTTGGGTTTTTTGGGTTTAAGATGATCTATGGTATCTTTGGCTTTGTTGGTTTGTAGCTCATCTACAGGGTATTCAGTTGTGCTGGTTTTAAGCAAAGTTTCTCTGGAAATATCATTAACTACTACTAGACGTGCAACTTCAATGGTGCACAAATCGTTTTCCTGATTTAAACCATGAAACAGTAACAGATTCATGCTTGTTGAATTGAGATGTAGTTCTTGACTTTCTACTTCAGTCTGCAGGAGCTGATCAGGAAGTTTATAAAATGATCATTTCTGCTGCTTAGCATCTTTGGAGGAAGTTTGTAATAACAAACTCTTTCTTTTCATTTTCTAAAACCAGGTGTGTGTTTGTACTTATGGCTTTCATTTTCAGATATCTTCCAATATAAGAATAACTCAGTTGGAAATATAGGCCTAAATAAAGTGTATTTTTGTGCTGCTTAATTTATTCATCAGTCGTGGGGTTAATCCTAAAAAAAATGTTGATTTTCTGTGCCAAATCTAGCAGAGATGGGCAGAACTACAGTGGGGCTGGCTGGGGAGAATGCTTTGGGGCTAGGGAGAGGCAGGAGCAGGTAGATACATACCTCTCAGTGTTCCATGGCAAAAGGAGGATATGGAGGCTAGGGAAGCAAACTACTTTTCACAACTGCCGCCCCTTTGGCACTGGAACATGCCCAGTGGCTGTGACCCTTGCAGGATGGGGTAAGAAACTTCTACTAATACCAGCTACTGCTGAGCTTGCTCAAATGTTGTGGGATTTTGCCAAGGCAAAATTTCATCAGCCCTGAGGCCCTTGCCATGGTGAAAGACTTAGTTATGTGTGAGGGTGGAGCCCCAGAACTGAGCAGGGTAAGGGGGAGAGATGGCAGTGACAGAGGAATAGTGGACACAATGTGCCAGGCACAGGCTGCTGTCACCATTATTTGAAGCCTGCTGGAACCTCTATGAAGAGCAATATGGGGGTCCTCACTATACACATTTGAATGTGCTTGGGCAAGTTGCCTCCACAATGGTGGCTATGCCATGAATTCTGATTAGTGAGAATGCCGATGGCAAAGCCTCCAGTTTGGTCAGAGGCCCCTCTTGCCCTCCCACTGCCCAGGAAAATTCAAATGCTGGGAGCAGCTCTAACTCTAGCTCTGGTGACAGCTGCTGTGATGATTCACAGCTCTAGCTCCCGCTATAGCAGTTCTGGCTTTGGCGGGACCCGTAGGGATAGCTCTAATGGTAGTTGCACTGGTGCAGGGCCCAGGCCAGAGGGAGAAGATGGCATGGCATGGAGCTGGGGGAGGGGGAGGACATGACTAGGGGGGTGAGTGGGGGCAGTGAGAGTTTATTTGAATGTGGGACATATGTGGGGGCCCACAATAAGAACCCTCACCAGGGACCATTGCTTTGTTCTTCTGCCATTGACAGATAGGAGATGGAGAGGTGTCCCGGACCACATGAGGCCTGGTCAACATCTGCTGACCTTGATGAATGTTCAATCGGCCACTGGTCAGGGTGGCCCAAGGGCATCTTACTATGTAAGCTGCAGAATCTGTAAAGGAGAGTGAAGCAGCTAGTAAGATGGGCCTGCTTATAGAGTTCATACGCCTTTGTTCCAGTCCAGCTACAGAGAGAATGAAAATCTGCCTGAAGTGGTCAACTAGGGATTCCCCAGTATACAGGAGTCCCAGATCGGCATATAACCTGTGTAGCCAGCTCTGCACTAGCCCATCTCACCCATTCCTGAAGCAGTTGCAGGCAGCCAAGCAGAACTTTAGAGTTACCTTTGCCTTCCCCCACTCACATGTACTGAGTGATATTCTGCACCATGGATTTTGTTTTAGGTGAGAAGTCTGTGTAATTTAGAGTTGTAGTAAATTCTCATTTCTGCTATATGTAGTTTTTATTATTAATAATTTAGCACCATTACTACAACTTTGTACTTTGACTCTTCCAGCGAGAATTTCAGATTGCTTTCATGGCTCCCCAAGAAAGATGAGTAGTATTATGATACAGATAGTTAAATTAAAAGACAGAGAGGTTAAGACCAGAATTTTCAAAGGTATCCACAATTTCTGGGGTGCTTCAAGACAGATATGTGAAGTTGGGCTCTTAAAAACAGAGCCATTCAAAATAGATGAACATTTCTGAAAATTTTGGCCTTAATGACTCAGTTAAGGGCAGATGGTGAGTCATGGACAGAGCTTAGAATGGACGTCAGAAATCTGGACCCACCGCCTTGTGCTCTAACCACATGTAAAGTAATGGTATCATATGTAATAAAGTCAAATTCCAAATCAATATGACAGATCTGCAGGTCTTCAAAGGAACTTTTATATTTGATCTGGATTAGGCTTATCTACAAATGTGAAAGCACTAAGGAGCAGAAGATTGACAAAACCCAGAGTTAGAAGTAATAACTTCTGATGCTCTTGAATACCTTTTGCATCAGAAACTCCTAATACATATTTGGTTGTGCTACTGCAGCATACTTCCAAGGTGACCACCTGTCAGTTAGCTTCTAGGGAAGCTATGGAAATTCTTTCTGCTATCTAATGTAGGATTTGTTTTTATAAACATCTTTTACTTATCTGAGGACTTTACTGGCTAAATTGTTAATGGGATCAGAAATGTTAGCAAAAAGTAAATGGCATGAATTCTCATCTGATAGAAAACTCATGCAGGGATTGAATAATGAGGGTAAAAGCTATCATGGAAACTTGAATCAAATTTATTAGCAGATGTTCAGTGGTGCAGAAAAATTATACATGAATAATAAAATGCAATGCTAGCTGAGAGCTCTCAATTTCCCTCTTTTCCCAGGAAATACATTGCAATGGAGGTCTTTTCCCAGAAGTTTTATCCTATGTTGAATCGTAATTAAGCTATATTGAGAAAACGTTCAAGTGACAATGATTTACAAATGATCAAATTATTTTGGGTTTAGCTTAGGGCTTTACCAGCTGGAGTGAGTTCTCTGTCATGACCATATGTCTGTTAATAAACTTGATTCACATGCAAAACAATAGTGGGGATTTTTGAGACAATTAAAAAGATGAGGTGGTTCCTGCAACCGGGTCTCACAAATAAATAAGGACAAGCATGATCAAACTAACTAAAACTTGGCTAATTATTAAAGCTGAATGTAACCTCCTCATTAAGTCTGATTATCTGCAAACATAAACCTATCAACCCTTACGAATGAGGAAACCTTCACTTCACCTGCCTACCACTGACAAGATGAGTAGCAGTTTATAGTTTCTGTTCAAACCAGTTCAGCAGAAGTAATGAGGGACATGAGAAAGGGGAGCTGATAACATGAAAGCTTCACCTCCCCCAAAGTCATTCTGTCATGATCTCCCTCTCTGAGATGCAGCAGCTGTTTCTATTTGTCTCTGACTTCGAGACAGACAATATCTCATCAGGAAGGCTTTTATTTTAAACATCAGAATAATATGTGGAGGAGGGTAATCCCCTCTGGACAAGCTAGGAACATAATGAATGGCCCAGAAAGAGGGATCCTGTAAGTCCAGAGAAGGGTGACTGCTACAGCACAAGATATTGAAGGTGAAGGATGCAAAAGAGGGATAATAGGGAGAAAACAAGATCTTTTTCTTCCTTTTCTGTTCAAGTTTTTCAAGAGAACTTAGGTGACTTAGGAGCACAACTTCCAATAAAAGTCAATGGGACTTTCACTCCTGAGAGCTTGTCTACACAGTGAGTTGGGCTGTAAACTTAGAACAGGAATGGCTTGCGAGCCAGACAAGTGAGGCACAGCCTCACCAAGAATTTCCAGAAGCTATAAAATATATTTTGCTTTTTCTTATTTATTTAATTGGTAAATGTATTCAGATATATGGACACATTATGATCTGATTTAAAAGTCACAACTCAGTCTCTCCAATAGTGAAATGCAATGCTGGAAATAGGGTGACCAGACAGCAAATGTGAAAAATCAGGATAGAGGGTGGGAGGTAATAGGAGCCTATATAAGAAAAAGACCCAAAAAATCGAGACTGTCCCTATAAAATCGGTACATCTGGTCACCCTAGCCGGAAAGTTCAATGAATGTAGTGCTGTGGGAGGCTCAGATTTTGGTGTTGCTAATAGTGCCTCAGGAAGCTGCCTTGTTACCATGGCAATTTTCTTGACCCCAGATTCACTTTGTAAGGTAACCACTGCTGGGGTAACCACTGCTTGTTGAGGCCATGACACAATTGTAGCAGGTAAGCCTGGGCTGCAGGGCATTTCCAGGGGGTGGTATGGGGCCTGAACCCTGCACCTCCCAAGCTTCTACCCTCTCAGGGTGACCCCATGTGTGGGTGTGAGAGGGCCCACCACTGATGATGGCAGCTCCAGCTTCTGGGTCTGCCTGCTGCTTCTTCACCATATTATAATAGCTAGTAAATTATACCTTGGACAGGGATGCAGATAACTATTTTGTGATTTGTGTTTCATCTGTCAAAAGTCATGAGTCGCCTCTGACCTATAGTGCTCTAGCTTGCTGCACACTAAGTCATTGTGTGGACACTGCTACTCTGTAGTCTGCTTTGACCTACTGCAGTGGAACGCACAATGAAACTTTTAGTGCGTGGTAGCAGGATCCCCATGGCCAGTTAGTGTGTGGCAGCCTCCTGAGCTGTAGGTTTGCACTCCATCTTGCTTCACACTAACTCACTGTGTAAACAAGCCCTCAGGAGGCAAGTCCCATGGATTTTTATTGGAACTTGTGCTCCTAAGTCACTAAAGAGCTTTTGAAAATCCCATCCATTGTAGAGATTTTGCTTTAAGGAAATGTATAAGATATAATCATAGGATTGGAAGGGACCTCAAGAAGTCATCTAGTCGAGTCCCCAGGCCAATGGGGGCTGCGGGAAGTGGTGCAGGCCGAGGGATGTGCTGGCCACCGCTTCCCGTCGCCCCCATTGGCCTGAAACAGCGAACCGCGGCCAGTGGGATCGGACGAACCTGTGGTTGCAGCAGGTAAACAAACCTGCCTGGCCCACCAGGGTGCTTACCCCAGTGAGCTCCATGCCAAAGGTTGCCGATTCCTGCTCTATGACTTGATCTAAATCATTGATGAAGATATTGAACAGAACTGATCCCTACAGGACCCCACTCATCATGCATGACTTCCAGCATGACTACGAACCACTGATAACTACTCTCTGGGAATTGTTTTCCAACCAGTTATGCACCCACCTCATAGTAGCTCCATCTAGGTTGTATTTCCCTAGTTTGTTTATGAGAACATAGGAGAATGCTGATGTATTTCAGAGGGGTATTTTGGGAAATGTAAGTCAAAGGGATGGGTTTTGCCTGGAGTGGGTAGTGGTCACTCTAAATATCTTTCCCTTTAAATAAAGTAGTTCTCTGCACCATAAAGGATTTGGAGGCCATCCAGGGTGAAAAAGACTACTTCAGTTTGCTCTTCTGAAAGGTTGAGGTTTTTCTACCTGGCATCCAGGTTGTATAAGGGAAGGATTGTCTCCCATACCAGAAAATGGGAATGGGCACCAGGGGATGGATCAGTTGATGATTACCTGTTCTGTTCATTCTCTCTGAAGCACCTGGCATTGGCCACTGTCAGAAGATAGGATACTGGGCTAGATCGATCACTGGTTTCCCCCAGTACAACCATCCTTATGTTCATGTCTGAGAATGTCAGATAAAGACAGTGATGTCTAAACTTCAAATGCAACTTAAAAGTGAAGATTCCTCAGTCAGGCATCATTTCTACACAAATATGTTAATGACTGACTTTGAAGGTATTTGATGTCAATAGGAAAGAGTTTTGGAAAAAAATACAAAGGTAATAGATAATCTTGTAATGCCTTGTCAGCCCCATCAAACCTCACAAGTAGACATTCAGGACTAAATGTTGAACCCAAGATTATCAAAATTAGGGTATCAAAAATGCATATATTTGTGCACGCATCTTCCTGATAGCACCTGCAAGTCAGAAATGTGTATGCACAAATGACTAGTTAGCTGCTTAAATGGTCATCTGTCTGTACACATACCTGGTTCTCAAGTGTTTCCATAGCAGTTTCACATATTGATGGCTCTCTGAATTATAAAAATGTGGCCCTGTGATGGGACACACCCTCATCCCACTGACAGTAAACCAAGGGAGCATCTCTGCATCCTGTTGCCAACTCTGTCTGCATATCTATTCAAGGGACACGATCATAGGACCTTATCACATCAGTCACATCATCAGGGGCTCGTTCACCTGCACATCTATCAATGTGATATATGCCATCATGTGCCAGCAATGCTCCTCTGCCATGTACATTGCCCAAACCAGACAGTCTCTGCGAAATAATAAATGGACACAAATCAGACATCAAGAATTGTAACATTCAAAAACCAGTAGGAGAGCACTTCAATCTCTCTGGACACTCAATAACAGACTTAAAAGTAGCCATTCCTCAACAAAAACACTTCAAAAACAGACTTCAGGGAGAAACTACAGAACTGGAATTAATTTGCAAACTTGACACCATCAAATTATGCTTGAATAAAGTCTGAGAGTGTCCGGGTCACTACAAAAAGTAATTTCCCCTCTGTTGATAACTCACACCTTTCTTGTCAACTATTGAGAATAAGCCACATCCCCTGTGATTGAATTGGCCTCGTTAGCACTACAAAAAGTAATTTTCCCTCTGTTGATAGTCACCTCTTCTTGTTAACTGTTGGGAATAGGCCACATCCACCCTGATTGAATTGGTCTCATTAGCACTGACCCCCCCCCCACTTGGTAAGGCAACTCCCATCATTTCATGTGCTGTATATTTATACTTGCCTATTGTTTTTTTCACTCAATGCATCTGATGAAGTGGGTTCTAGCCCATGAAAGCTTATGCCCAAATAAATTTGTTAGTCTTTAAGATGCCACAAGGACTCCTCGTCATTTTTTTCTCTGCACTCAGGCAGTGCCAGTTAGGTGTACCTGCAGATCATGCTGTACCTGGACAAGGGGAGCTTAAAAAGGCAAAACTAGGCACAGGGTGGGTGTGAAGAAGAGATTGCCAGGAAACCCAGTAGCCACTAGCCTGTGACAGTGATTAGCTGTCTCTTCCCCACCCCCTTTGTTGTGGGGGAGAGCATTAGACATTACAGCCCCGACAGAGGCTTTGGATGTCTGTTCTCTGCCAGTACCTTGTAGCTGGAACTGAGAAACTGTGCCGGGGACTCGAAGTACGGTAATTAGACCCATCAAAGACCTGTGAGTGAGCTCAGCTCCCACTGAGAATAATAAGCTTGCCCAGGAGCGGGGATTTCTGTCAGGGACCCAGGAGTGAGAGACTGGAAGTAACTACAGTTGAGCTCAGGCTGAGGTTTGGTTTATTACAGCCTCCATTTTCAGTTTTTTTGGAACTTAAGGAGTGACAAAGGGTCCAATAAAGAACAAGAGTTTTCTTTTGTGTGTTACTCAAATCTAACTCAGACTTGTGACAGATATAGCAATTTCCTGCAATATCTTTGGGAAAGAACACTGTATTAATTTAATGTATCTTTCTGGGTACAGTGTGTCACAGTCTGTCATGGCAGCTCAGTATCAGGTTACTAAACATCAATCATGAAAAGGCTAACATTTACCACAGGGAAATAGACATCATAATGTTTCCCAAGATTCCCTTCAAAGGATTTCCAGGGAGAGCTGTGTCTCTAGGATAGCACTCCAATCACAAAGAAGTACCGCAGAAAATCCAGTGAAGAAACATTCATCCCAAAGGAGGCCTTTGGAAATTAATTCTCCAGAAGTGAAGAGTAAGCACTAGTGATGCTTAACACCCAACCAACTTCAGTTGTTAAGGATGTGTGCTTTGTGTCAGTCATTGTGGAGCATTGTTAAAATCAATACGTTCTAGTGAACATTTTGATTTTGAAGAATCAACACTGATGAAAAAACATTTTCTCAAGAAATTCCCATCCAGCTCTAATTACCAGGACTATTTAGGAGGACAAGCCCAGGGCAAGAAGTTGGAGCAGTAAACCTTCCTTGGATGCAGACGGGAACACAGCCCTAGAGAGATTACAAATGGACTTCCAAATCTTTCTCCTGTTTCAATGTCTTTTCTTGGAGCTTTTTCCAGCTGTGTACCTTGTGAGAGCTCATTCACATCAGTAATATGGAGAGCTACTGTATTCACAGATAAAGATTTCTCCCAGTTAATATACAAAGGCTAGTATTTTTAAAATATAATTTGCCCATAATAAAGTTTAATGATCCAAGGTCATATTTTTATTCTTGAAGCAGGTGAACTCCCTGTTGAAGTACATGGCTCATTGCTCGAGTAAGGATTGCAGGGTCTGGCCATACATTTCATTTCAGGGAGGGCTTTGACCTTTTGAATTTCAATTTCTATTAATACAGGTGTTACAATATGTAGAATAAACCAACCAATAAGGGGAGCAGGCAGATCATTAAACAAGGAAATGCATGGCTGTCTCATTTTGGTCTGTTCCTTGCTGAGAACTTCATGAAGTGGGGGATGCAACTGCAGAACCACTGCAGACATTTGTGTGTTGTCCGAATAAAGACTTTTAATACCTAAAGAAAGCTGCCATGTGTGTGATTTACGATACAATAGGCAATTGTTTTTCTGTTTACCTATTTTACTACTATCACAATAGTATTTATTTTCCTCATTTGCTTTGTACTTCTCATTGTGCTGCATATTTTTGAGGGGTTTTTTAATTGCTAATTATGAAATAGATAAGCTATGAAGCTTAGTTTTATTGATTTGGTTTTAAAGCCTGATTGGAATAAATACACAAAGAAATGTGGGACACATCTTAATACCTGAATTTCTAGTGGGAAACCAATGGAATTTACAGCCTGGAATTTGGCCTCCAACAAATTCCGCAACAAAGGGATTCATCACTTCCCTATTAGAAGGAAAACACTGAAACTCATGACTAACAGAATATGAAAAAAGGGAGTTTGAGCAAAAGGCTGCAGCAATCACATGTGCCCTGTGGGATTGTTTCTGGTATTTTCTAGTTGACTTACCTCACATGTGGTCCTGTAGCACTTCTGAGAAGTAAAAAGCAGCTTTGCAGACTCTTGGAGTACAGTAATCATGCTAAAAACATATCTAGTTTTCCTTTAGATAACTAAACAATGTTACAGAGAATATATGTGTAGTATTCCCTATATTCAGTGCAGTTCTGAGCACAGGGAAGTATAGCGAATGCTACAAACACTGTTATCCAAGGCAAAATTGGAAAGTTTATAGGCATGACCAACTTATATTTTTGAGTTGTGGATGGCAACATTGTATGAAGCATTTTCCCAGAACATCAAAGTACACTGTGTATTAGGAAGAACTAGAAGGTTTTTTGTTTGTTTGTTTGTTTTTTAACCCCTTGAAATCTAACTATGTCTATGAAATCTCTGTTCAGATTATTTGCTAGTTAAAATTAGTAAACTTCATCCAGATTACAGCAGCAGTATGCTTCATAGTGCAGTCAGTTTATTCTCATGTATGCTATAAAAGTGTTTAACACAGCCTAAGTCTGATGATGCCAGTATCTCTGCGGGTTATGGTTATGATTGGATATATCTCCCAATCGATGGGGCTTAATATTTTGAACGTTTCTCCTCACTTGGCTGAAACGTCAAATTTAAATTGTCAGCTTGGAAGTCTTGTTTTAACCTATCGAAAATAGGACTATGATGAACATTTCACCCCTAGTAATATAGAAGCAAAACCACAATTTGTAGTTTGCACTATGACAGATGCTTTTCCTCCCACCTGTCCAAAGCTGTTGGCAAAAAGATGTTATATGAAAATATAATTTTACTGCAATTTTTCGAGTGACTTGATCTCATTCCATTTTGGGGGTAGGAACATGGGGGACTCAATAAACCTCTGAAATTGCTGAGATATTTATAGTAAATTGGAGAATCAGCTGCTGATTATGAGTGGTTATTTTTTGGAACATTTTTAGCCACTTTATAGAGGATTACATTGTGATGTTACTGTGTCATATCAATGGGAAAGTGACACCAGGATGCAATACAGTACACTTCACTTACATAGGAAGCCCAGAATCAGGATGGCCAGCATACTGGGACCTCTCCCAAGAAACTGATTTAGTCTAATAAGAGTGAATGGTCATGACTGCTACTTATTTCAGGACAGATTAGCATAATTTCTATTTAATGGGGACACATTCTGATGTGCCAAGTGCTAAGTGGTGCTTTAACAGGTGCAAATTTCTGAATTCTAAGTCTTTTAATACAGAAACTGAAAAATAAATATTAACCCTTAGGACACTGGCTAATCCTTAAAGGCTAGCTAATTGTACAGTTAAGATTGAGATATTAATTAATTATTATAATTATATCAATTACTATAGAACCCAGGAGCCATAGTCAATGGACCCCATTGAGCTGTACCTTACTCAGTGAGTAGTCCCACTGACTTCAATTCATCCATTCACAGATTATATAAATTCTTAGGGATTTAACTCCTCAGGAATGATGAGTTCTTAAAGGTCTGAGATCTTCAGTGGCCATATTTCTAGGAAGGGGGGCATTTCTGTGGCTGGGATAGAGAGGTCTGGTTCACTCATACAGATTAATAGATTCATCAAGTTTTAAGGCCAATAGGGACCATCATGATCCTTTAGCCTGACCTCTGCAAAACACAGACCAAAGACCTTCACCCAGTAATTTCTGAATTCAGTCCTAACATCTGTTTGAGTGATAGAATATCTTTTAAAAAGACATCCAGTCTTGGCTTAAAGACAGAAGATAAAGGTAAGTTATTTTAATGGTTAATTACCCACAAAGTTCAAAATAGTTATTTCTAGTCTGAATTTGTCTAGCTTCAGTTTCCAACCATTGGATTTCATTATGCATTTTCTCATTACGCCAGATTCTTTTGCAATCAGAAATTTACTTCCTATGCAGGTACTCATAGACATGATCAAGTCACCTCTTTACCTTCACTTGGATAAACAAAATAAATTGAGCTTCTTTAGTCTTTCACTATAAATCAGGTTTTCCGGACCTCTAATCAGTCTTGTAGCTCTTTTCTGAACCCTTTCCACGTTCAAAGGGTTATTTACCATGTCACCTAAGTCCTTTCCAGAATCACTGATTTCTGGAACAGTTCCACATTTTATACATGTGACCTAAACTCTTTGTTCTATAGATTTGAATGGTGTTGATGTAGTGCATCTGGTCAGCGTTAGTCATGATAAGACCTGTCACCCTGTATGACATACTGTACCTCGAAATAGCACCATATACCATATATTCAGCTCTGTTATATGGTTATATATTTTGTACAAAAAATGCCTTGTAAGGTATCGTATGAAAAGTCATGATTTGCTGAAACTCACTGATCTCTCAAAATATGTATATCATCATTATATATGGAGTTATGCGATGTTGTTATATGATTGTTATTGAAATATGTTGTGAGTCTGGGAGATGCCCACATCTAGTTCTCCAGTGGCAACAAGGGAGGTGGTCCACACTCAGATGAGTATTAAGTGATCATCACCAATCACTGGCCACAAAGGGATTGTAAAAAAGAGATTTACAGTTGAACAAGAGACAACTGCTCAAGCTCCACACAATAGGGATTGCTCAACTCTCTGACTCAGCAAGGCACCTCAAGACACCTGATGCCTGACTCCATGTTTGAGCCAGTATTTTCCAGGCATTTGAACTGAGAGTATACAATAAGAGATAGTGGCATCATGAGTCTACCTCTTTCTTTCCCCAATTCAACACCTGGAAATAAAATCTTTTGGAAGACAAAGAGAAGCTTCCTTGAACTTGGGAGAAGGGATGGTCATTAGAATATAAGAACATAAGAATGGCCATACTGGGTCAGACCAAAGGTCCATCCATCCCAGTATCCTGTCTACCTACAGTGGCCAGTGTCAGGTGCCCCAGAGGGAGTGAACCTAACCGGTAATGATCAAGTGATCTCTCTCCTTCCATTCATCTCCACCCTCTGACAAACAGAGGCTAGAGACACCATTCCTTACCCATCCTCTCTAACAGACATTTATGGACTTAACCTCCATCAATTTACTTAGTTCTCCTTTAAACCCTGTTATAGTCCTAGCCTTCACAACCTCTTCAGGCAAAGAGTTCCACAAGTTGACTGTGCGCTGTGTGAAGAAGAAATTCCTTTTATTTGTTTTAAGCCTGCTGCCCATTAATTTCATTTGGTGCCCCCTAGTTCTCATATTATGGGTACAAGTAAATAACTTTTCCTTATTCACTTTCAATATACCACTCATGATTTTATATACCTGTATGATATCCCCCTTAGTCTCCTCTTTTCCAAGCTGAAAAGACCTAGCCTCTTTAATTTCTCCTTATATGGGTCCCGTTCCAAACCTCTAATCATTTTAGTTGCCCTTCTCTGAACTTTTTCTAATGCCAGTATATCTTTTTTTGAGATGAGGAGACCAGACCTATACGCAGTATTCAAGATGTGGGCATACCATGGATTTATATAAGGGCAATAAGATATACTCCGTCTTATTCTCTATCCCTTTTTTAATGATTCCTAACATCTTGTTTGCTTTTTTGACTGCCACTGCACACTGTATGGGCGTCTTCAGAGAACTATCCACAATGACTCCAAGATCTCTTTCCTGATTAGTTGTAGCTAAATTAGCCCCCATCATATTAATTGGGGTTATTTTTTCCAATGTGCATTACTTTACGTTTATCCACATTAAATTTCATTTGCCATTTTGTTGCCTTTAGTTTTTTGAGATCTTTTTGAAGTTCTTCACAGTTTGCTTTGGTCTTAACTATCTTGAGCAGTTTAGTATCATCTGCAAACTTTGCCACCTCACTGTTTACCCCTTTCTCCAGATCATTTATGAATAAGTTGAATAAGATTGGTCCTAGGACTGACTCTTTGGGAACACCATTAATTACCCCTCTCCAGTCTGAAAACTTACCATTTATTGCTACTCTTTGTTTCCTGTCTTTTAACCAGTTCTCAATCCATGAAAGGATCTTCCCTTTCATCCCATTACAACTTAATTTACGTAATAGCCTTTGGTGAGCCTTGTCAAAGGCTTTCTGGAAATCTAAGTACACGAGATCCACTGGATCCCCCTTGTCCAGGTGTTTATTGACTCCTTCAAAGAACTCTAGCAGATTAGTAAGACATGATTTTCCTTTACAGAAACCATGTTGACTTTTGCCCAACAATTTATATTCTTCTATGTGTCTGACAATTTTATTCTTTATTATTGTTGCAACTAATTTGCCCAGTACTGACATTAGACTTAATGGTTTGTAATTGCCAGGATCACCTGTAGAGCCCTTTTTAATATTGGCATTACATTAGCTATCTTCCAGTCATTGGATACAGAAACTGATTTACAGGACAGGTTACAAACCATAGTTAATAATTCCGCAATTTCATATTTGAGTTCTTTCAGAACTCTTGGGTGAATGCCCTCTGGTCCCAGTGACTTGTTACTATTAAGTTTATCAATCAATTAATTACAAAACACTTCAATCTGTGGCGATTCCTCAGATTTGTCATCTACAAAGGATGGCTCAGGTTTGGGAATCTCTCTAACATCCTCAGCCATGAATACTGAAGCAAAGAATTCATTTAGTTTCTCCACAATGACTTTATTGTCTTTAAGTACTCCATTTGTATCTTGATCATCCAGGAGCCCCACTGATTGTTTAGCAGGCTTCCTGAATGCTTTCTAGCTAGTATGACTGTGAACTGAATTCTGTCTGCAATATCCAGTAGGGTGAGAAAAACTGGTGATAAAACATCCAGGAGGGTGAAAAAAACTGCTTGATTCAAATCTTGGTCTGATAAAGTTTAGAATTTAGACTGAAATTTTACCTTTTATTTCTTATGTAACAAACTCTGACCTCTATGCCTAATACTTGTAATCACTTAAAACCTATTTTTCTGTAGTTAGAAATTTATTTTAATGTCTTATCTTTACCAGTGAGTTTGTCTAAAGTACTTGGGAATCTGATTGGATTACAAAGGATGGTGCATGTCCACTATCCTTTGATGAAGTGGCAAACTAATTAATGAGCTTGCATCATTCAAGAGAAGACCATGAGCAGTGTAAGATGTTACATTTCTGGGGTGCAAGGCTGGGGGGATTTGATGGTGTTTCCCTGTGTATTGTTCATGAGTGATTTAGAGAGGATTCATACAACTTAGCTGTGTGTTCCTGCATGTTGTTGACTGAGTGATCATAGCATCTGGAGGATGTTGCTGCTTGTTACTAGCAAAGCATTGTAAGAGACAGCCCAGGCTGGGAAGCTAAGGGGACATAGTGGTCTCACAGTTCCAGGTTGTATCCCAGGGATCTGTCACACTCTGCCAGCAGAGAATCTGCCTGTTTTTCTGCTCTACCATGACTCCCTTGGTGCCCTGTATATGTCTTGTTCTGCATGAAGGGGAGCAGTATGGGCTAGCATCTGATGGGAATGTTTTGGTCAGGGTGGTACAGAAAGAAGCATGGAATCAAGGACCAGTATTCCTGTGGGGAGTAAGCAGGTGGGCAAGTAGGAAGAGGTTCTCTTACTAGGCAGAGACAGGCTCCACCTAACGAAGAGAGGGAAGAGCGTCTTCGCAATCAGGCTGGCTAACCTAGTGAGGAGGGCTTTAAACTAGGTTCACCATGGGGAAGGAGACCAAAATCCTGATGTAAGTGGGGAAGTGGATACCAGGAGAAAGCATGAGCAGGAGAGCGCAACTGGGGAGGACTCTTGCTACATACTGATAAAGCAGGACAATCAGCAAGTTATCTTAAGTGCCTATACACAAATGCAAGAAACCTGGGAAACAAGCAGGGAGAACTGAGTCTTAGCACAGTCAAGGAATTGTGATGTGATTGGAATAACCGAGACTTGGTGGGATAACTTACATGACTGGAGTACTGTCATGGATGGATATAAACTGTTCAGGAAGGACAGGCAGGGCAGAAAAGGTGGGGGAGTTGCATTGTACGTAAGAGAGCAGTATAACTACTCAGAGCTCCAGTATGAAACTGCAGAAAAACCTGAGTCTCTGGATTAAGTTTTGAAGTGTGAGCAACAAGGGTGATGTTGTGGTGGGAGTCTGCTACAGATCACCAGACCAGGGGGGATGAGGTGGATGAGGCTTTCTTCAGGCAAGTAACAGAAGTTACTAGATCACAGGCTCTGGTTCTCCTGGGGGACTTCAATCACCCGATTATCTGTTGGGAGAGCAATACAGCAGTGCACAGACAATCCAGGAAGTTTTTGTAAAGTGTAGGGCAAAATTTCCTGGTGCAAGTGCTGGAGGAACCAACTGGGGCAGAGCTCTTCTTGACCTGCTGCTCACAAACAGGGAAGAATTAGTAGGGGAAGCAAAAGTGGATGGGAACCTGGGAGGTAGTGACCATGAGATGGTCGAGTTCAGGATCCTGACACAACCAAGTAATAAGAGTAGCAGAATATAGACGGTGGACATCAGAAAAGCAGACTTTTACTCCCTCAGAGAACTGATGGACAGGATTCCCTGGGAGAATGGCATGAGGGGGGAAGGAGTCCAGGAGATCTGGCTGTATTTTATTGAGGTTGCAGGAATAAATCATCCTAGTGTGTAAAAAGAATAGTAAATATGGCAAGCGACCAGCTTGGCTTAACAGTGAAATCCTTGCTAATCTTAAACACAAAAAAAATAGCTTACAAGAAGTGGAAGATTGGACAAATGACCAGGGAGGAATACAAAAATAAGGTCTGCAAGAAAGCATACCCTAGTGGATTGGAGGCATCACTCTCAAATGCAGTGCACTATACTACCCTCTCCAGCAATGTGGTAGATGCAAAAAAGGAAGGCAGAGCCACATCCCCCCACCTTCAGTTCACCCTACCTCTTTCAGGTACCTTACATATGTCAGGCTGCTTGGAGAGAGAAGGGATTGTGCTCCTGTTTGGGACTGTGGTCAAACCCTGCACAAGGATATATTAACAGGGGGCCTCTTTGTGCTCTCCCTGCATCGTGCAAACTGGTACAGGTCTAGCTAGAATCTGGTCCTAAGTGTTTGCTGTTGCAAATAATCTTTGATACTAATTGTGAACATTTGCTTTCTGATAATTAAATACTGTATTGCTGTAGTGAGGCAATGTGCCTCCCCACCACCCTGGAGAGGGACAAGCCCCTCCGGGGGCCAGAGTGGGCAGAGCTAGGCAGTTCTGAGCCCGCCCCTCAGAGGGTCAGGCGGCAACTGGAAGTACAAAGGCTCAGCATCAGAGCTCACTGGAGGGCCAGCCACTGCAGAGGCCAGGTGTCTCCAGCCTAGCCCGTGACTGGAAAACCCCCATGGCCCAAGGTGCAGGCCCAGGGCCGTCCTTAGGCATAGGCAACATAGGCAGCTGTGTAGGGCACCTGAAAATTTGGGGCACCACTGGGTCTTAGTGTCCACCCTCTTGTTTTCCTATCCCTGTTTTGACCCTTCCTGCAGGCTCCCACAGATGGCTGCTCTAGCCTGGTGAGTCTTCCTTGGGAGGGAATCTAGTAGTTAAAAGTGAAAAAACCTCCAGCCTGCCAGACCTATTAGCACAACATTGAAACTGTTAAAGAGACATTCAAGGGGTAATAAAACCATTTAACAGGCATTTACCAACACCAAGGTATATACTGACAGGTTTCAGAGGGGTAGTCCTGTTAGTCTGTATCAGCAAAAACAAGGACGAGTCCTTGCGTCTCCTCAAAGACTAACAAATTATTTGGGCATAAGCTTTTGTGGACTAGAACTCATTTCATCAGATGTCTACGAAAGCTTATGCCCAAATAAATTTTTATACTGTCAGTTTCTGACTTTACTGACAAAAACAGTTGCGCATTAATGTAATATTTACACAGAACATGTCAGTCTACAGGACCTTAGTTTAAAATTTGCTTTAAAAATATTTCATTAGTGAGCTGGTGAAGTTTATAAAATCACATTTCTAAAAAATGCTTGCATAGAGTTTTAGATGCACAATCATCTTTAGCCTTAAATGTGTGGATCTTCACACATAGTTTTTTAAATAAATCCTTCAAAAGACCTCCCTTATCTAAAATACACATTTTAATTACTATAGTTAAAAAAAAAGTGCTTTGAAGTCTTCCTGTCCTTTCTGTCCATCCCTTCACCACCTCTCCCCCCACTCCCCACTAAGAGAGCCCTTAAAGGGACAACAGTCCTTCCCTCCCAGATAGCTGGACAAAGAGTTCCCTTTCTTTACTTCTGACTATCCGACAAACTAGTTTTAAAAGAACCTTCCAGCAAAATCAGTACCTTAGTAAGACAAAATCCTTGTTATACCTAAAATCTTTGAAAACATATTTTTTTAAAGTCGGCGAAATTTCATAACCATGTCTCTTGTTACGGAGATCACACAAAGTAAATTACTGTTCCCTTTTTCTAAAAGCAATGAACATTGTTATGAACACACTAAATCTCTCTGATTAATTTAAAAGAATGTCTTTGTTTCAGTGAGTTAAATATGTAGTAATCTGGAATGCTGGCTTAAGATTTGAGTACATTTAAAATATAAATTCAACTTAGAAATACTGATGAAGAAAATGTAAAACAGAGAAGAGCTGCATCATATATTCCATTATATGCAATGTTGTATTCAGCAGGACAGCTGACTCACCCTTACTATGAAGTATTTGCAAATAAATCTCTGACAAACTTCAGGGCATATCAAAAAAACTGTGACTGACATTTTTTATTCCCAAATTTTAGTGCTTTTAATTAGGTACTTTCTTCATGTCCATTCTGCATGAGGGAGAGTGCATGGAAGTCTCTGCGCAGAACTGTGACTCTCTGCCACCATGAGGCAGGCTGGGCATCTCATTATCCTTTGCTGTCAAGTCCCTCCTCCCCCTCCCCCACCAGGCTGTGAGCTTGGGCTGCCATCCAGCATAGGGGCACCAGTTTAATAATACTGCCTAGGGCCCCATAAATCCTAAGGACGGTCCTGTGCAGGCCAGAACTGGCCGGGCCTGCCCTGTGCCCACTACCCGGAGGAGTTGCTGGGCCTGCCCTGCGCCCGCTACCCGGAGGAGTTGCCGGACCTGCCGCTTGCCCACTGCCCCGAAGAACCCATGGTGCTGGACCCCCCAGAGGACAATGCCCTGACCCAGGTCTATCTGAGGGGCAGTCTGGAAGTAGGCCGGGGGCAGCCGACCTCAGTCTGATTGCAGCACTGCCAGAGCCTATGCCGGTGTGTTGTGGCCAGGATCCCCACTGACTAAGCAGTGGGTCTTTTTCTGCTACTAGGGTCCCGGGCTGGGTCGCAGTGGAGTGGGAGGGCCTGCGTCCCCCTGCCACCCAACTCATGGGTGGCAGACTCCCTCTATTCCAGGCCTGAGGAGGCTGGGACCTATCACTATTGCTCAGCCCTGCCTGAACACCCTGACTCATTGTTGCCTCACCCTGACCCAGGGCCTGGGCTCCCTACTGCTTGTCCTGTGATTGCTCAGCACTGCCTCAGGGCCTGAGCTCCTGACTCATCATTGTTGCCCCGCCCTGATCCAGGGCCCGGGCTTATGAATACTGTTTATACTGCCACTGCTCAGCTCCTGCCAGAGGGGCCTGAGTGTCTGACTTATTGCTGCCCCATCCTGACTCTGCGCCAGAGTTTCGTCCTGTTGTACTTTGGTTGCCCTGCCCTGCCTGAGGGCCTGAGCACCTGACTTATTGTTGCCTCGCCCTGACCCATGGCCTGGGCTTATGGTGCTTCTTCCAGTTACCGCAACGGCTGCTGAGGGAGATCCCCAAGGCCAGACTAATTACCCGAACATCAATTGTGTGTAGTGAGCCGGTGTGGCTCCCCGCTGCCTCGGAGAGGGTCGAGCTCCGGCTAACCTTTGTACAATTGCCTTTGCAGGTTTGGACACCTGTGCCATACATTCAGCTATCCAAGACAAGAGAAGGTGCTGGCTCTGAAGAAAAGCTGAGACAATGTCATAGAGGAAAATAAATGACTCTTTTTGTTGGAATTTAGCTCCAGTATGCTCAGTGATGCAGTACTGGGAATATGGCAGCTATTGTGGCTTGAAAGATGTTGCGTTTGGATGAGCAGAATAATATTTTTCTGTCCTCAAACCTTCCTAGCACAGACAACGCTACAGAAGCCAGGAAATCACAAATCCTGTGAAATATAGGTTTTTTAAAAATGTTATATTCTTTGTTTACTTTTTTTACTGTAAATCTAAGAAAGTGCCATAGACAGGACTAGAGGCATGTATCTCACTCACACTCACACACACACACACACACACACACACACAATTTAAAAATATTGTTTGAAAGATTATCTTGGATGTTAAGATTTCAGCTATTTTCCTTTTTACCTTGAGTTGTTATAATGTAAGTTGCACATGGTATTGCGTTAGTCCTGTAGGGCTAGATTGTCTGACTCACACCACACCCCCACACAAGGAAATACGAACTCTCTCTTATATCCCTACTTGGTGTACTCCATCCTTGGGTCCAGGCATGCAGGCTACATATCTGATTACTCCCTTCACAGACCAAGTGGGTAGGAAAATAGCTGGGGAAGGCTGGTGAATGGGTGGCGCCAGAATTCACACTCTCCACTTGCTGATCAGTGAAACTGAGCTGTCACCGTGAAGGGAGTGCTGAAGTTTGTACTAGCAGCAAATTATTACTGTGCCTGAGTGTGAGGAGCAAGCAAGGGAGGAATCATGATTCAGAGGTCTGTCAAGGCTTCCTGGGCCTACTCCTGGTGTGGTGCATTTTACACATCACCTCATACTCAGGGCTGTGCCTAAAACCAACTCTATCTCTTAGATATTTTTTTTTAAGTTTTAAGAATTATTTTGAAAGCTGGATCCTTTTGAATACCTACAGCCTGCATCTGAGGCATGTTACAGAAAGATATAACAGGCATTGCTTAACTTTTTTTTTCTTCAAGAGCCCAGTCCTGAAGGTCATGGGAGCTGAGGGCACACAGCACCACATAGACATTGCTTAGTACCTCACAGGATTGTGTCCCAAGTGAACAAGTCTTCATTTACATTTTTGAAGAGAGAAAATATAGAGTGCAGTAGGTCAATCCAAAGATCTGTGAACTTTCTCGCCATAATACATCTCCAATAAACTGAGTAGAAAAAATATTTTTTTTCCTTTTCAACACTCAGTGAAAAATGTCAGTGAAGATTTTACTATAATCTTTTAAACTAAAAAAAACCCCACAGCCCTCTCTTCTGGCTTTCTATTGTGAAACCCACTTAACAATGAGAAGGGATGAAGAAGCTCTAAAGGCAAGTAACGCATTGTCTGAAGCTGCTGATTTGTTTTTGCCCATGGGCTTAAGGCAGCAAGCATAAATTTCTGCACAAATCTATAGATGCCTAGGATTTAGGACATAGGGAAGTCCACTATAGTCATGTTACATATATAAAAAACTTGTTTGTGATCTGAAACATATTAAATGAAGAGGCTCAGAATAAAACTGAAAAGATTAGAAGGAAGGTTTAAAATGAGGGTGCATCAATAAATTAAATTATCCTAAACTATAATTAATAATTTGAACAATTTTATGTTTTCTTGCAAATTTCCCAGAATACACATTTCTAATGAAAAAATTATGTAGTGCAAAATACAGGGTTTTTAAAAACTCTTTTATTTGCATTTGAAAAATGTAAATAGAAATGAAAGCATTGTAAAAATATTACAGTTTTCAGATCATCCCTTTTCTTTAGGGGTGAAATTCAGCCCTTCTACCTTTCCTATTCTGCACAAAGTTTGAGTAAATATTTTAGGGGCATTACCAGGAGTTTGGGGGAAACGTGGTTTTGTATCCAACCCATAGGCAGGACACAGGCCATCTCCCCTGGTTCTCACTGTGGTTATTCTGTCTTCCCAGAACTGAAAATAGAAGTGGGTGTCCCATTCACTTGATCCAAGTACCACGAAAGTTAATGGGAGTCTTTGCATTGACTCCAGTGGGCTTAGGTTTAGATCCTCAATGGAGGGATTCCTGACCACTCAATCCGTCTAAGCAAGATGAATCTTCCATCACAACTCTCATCTACATTGCTGCACAGAGGGCACAAAGTTAATCCCACAGCACTTGCACTAAGGGTAACACTAAGGGTCTGTGACATGAAGACCTTTGGGTAGTCCTCAGCCAAAGGACGACTGAATTCTCTTGGTTCACTACATAGAGCTGATGATCAAAGCCAAAGAAAAATGTCTCTTTCTGCGGGATTTCCTCGTATTAGTTTGTTTTGGATGCTGCTGTCTGAAAAATGACACATCTCTGTATAGAGTTTTATTTGTCAAGGCCGGTTCTCTTCTACTTGTCTGCTTCAGAGGCACAGCACCAGTAGTAAGTTTTTGGCTACATTTGATATGAGGGGTATGTCTACACTGGCAAGTTTCTGCCCACAAGTTATAACACTTTCATTAAAATGCTGGAATTAAACTGCTGTTGCATGTCCACACTGTGCTCCTTGTGACACGGGAGTGCATCCACATTAGCATTTCTTGCAACTGCAAAGACAGCAAGGGATTGTGGTAGCTATCCCACTGTGCAACTAGCCACAGGGTTCTTTTGGAGGGTTTGAAATGCCTCATGGGGCAGGCACAGCATCACATGATGCAGGTTTTCCAATCCCATTGTTCCATGGGCATCCTACTACATTGCCAGCTGCTTTTCAACTGAAGTGTGTGTGTGAGGAGAGAGTGTGTGACAGACAGTGTGTGTGTGTGTGTGTGTATGGGGGGGAGAGAGACAGTGTGTTTTGGGGGACAAAGAGTGTGTCAGCCTGCCACCTGGTAAGTTCAGACAGCAGCAGGAAACAACCAGTCCTGAAGCAGGGGGTGGGGGAAATCCTGTCATCAGCCCCCACCTCCCTCCCTTGGTTCTGTGCACAGCACTCTCTCTCTCTCACACACACACACACACCTGCCTCTGGGTTCAACAGCACAAGCATTCCACAGTAATGGTTTGCTTTGTGTCCTGGAGCAGATCAGCAGGTCAGAAACGGTGCTTTGAAAGGGGAGGGGTGCATGTCTCCCGGGCAGTCGAGTTCAAAACAATGAGCAGAGCCGTCACCTGAGGCATTATGGGACAGCTCCAGAGGCCAATTACAGCGCAGAGAGCAATCAAGTGTCTACAGGAGCAATAGAGCGCTGGAGCCTCTGTGCAAATAACCTTATGACTCTTGTCCAAGTACTTTTTTTGCAGCGCTGCAACTGAGGAGTTTCTGTGCACTAAGTGGCTTGGCAGTGTGTACACATCTGCAGTTTGAGGGCAAAAAGTTGCTTTACTGTTCAGAAACTTGCCAGTATAGAGAAGCCCACAGATAACAAGCTTGATGACAGCCATTTATCCACATCTGTTGTTGGTTTATTGTTCTTACATTTATGTTGGGGACATGTGCAGTTTGTGCATGGCATGTGTTCAGTCATACAAAATGAGTATGCATGATAGGATGGAAAATAATGTGTAACCAAGCTTTTCATCTTGAGGTGTCAGACTGGACAAGGAGGCACTTCTACCAACTTCTGCAACTTTATTGCAAGTCATCTATTATGTGAGCATCTCTTCTTTCCTTTTTTTTAAAGTAAACCGCTTTCCCTCATAGTTGAAGTTTGAAATAGTGAATTCAAAGGCTAAAGAAACCTAGAAGGCAAATAAAATTGACCCAGAATTAACCATTTAAAAATAATATTTTTTTTTTTAAGAAAGTCTCATGATTTTTGGAGGCATGACTCATTATCTTTGAATTCTAGGAGGTTGACAATACCAAGGAAGTATTCTTCAACAACAGGTAGTTTGGTAAAATGGTTTAGTATGTTTGTTAAACATGTTAGTGATACCTTATTGAAAGGCATGCTGTCAACTTTTAATAGTATTTTTTTCCTTTTCATAAACTATAATACTTTTGGGAAATATGCTGGAATATTCAGAAGTATGTGTGCACTTCTGCATGTATCAGATGAACATGTGCAGATCATCATCTGTGTATTCACTTGAACATGTAGTTCTGCTAATCTCAGCTTTTGCATACGTCCATCAGGATATGAGACATCTTATGAAGATTTTGGCCATAATTGCTTTCACTACCAGCCAAGTGCTTTTCCATTGTTCAAACACTAATATTACTTGTGAGTTTTACATACTGCCAGTGAATATGGCCCACCTGAATTACTTACTTTCATAAGAGCCAGCAGTACTATTCAAAAGAACTGTGCCAGAGTGAAAAAACTAGTATAGTGGAAAGCTGATGATTATCCCTGCTCTTCCTGCCATCTGTCAGCATTCTCAGTATAACCATATATTTCTTTTTTGACTATAGGAAATGGTTGCAGTAATGTATTCCAACATTTAAATAACTAGGAATACATAAGGAAAATATAGCCCATTGTTTGAAACAATGGCCCCATAAGCAAACCCTTTCAGCCAGGTTGATATACCTGTGTAATGTCACCTAATCTATATTTTTCACTGAAAAAAAGATTCAGCTGAAAATGTTCACCTTCTGTAAATATAAGCCTATTAGTTCCTGTCCACTGAAAGGAAGAGTTTATAGGCCTTTCTCCCTGCCTGAGGCACCATTCTGCACCACTAACAAATGGTCCATATCTCCTCCTCTTGGGATTAAAGTAGAACTGGGATTTTTGGGCTTAGTACTGAGTGCCTTTTTGAGACAGGGAAATTCACCTCTCCCCCTTCTCCCTCCCCCTTCATTTCTGTATGAAGGAAAGGCAATGGGATCCCAGCAATGGTGTTGGGACCAGGTTAACAGGCTGTGTGTGTAGGAGGTATTAAGGGATTCATCCTCCTCACCCATCCACCCCGCCCAGGTGGTCCAGATTAAGGAACAAAGTCTAACCAGCACTGGATGAGCTATAACTGGGTAGTTCCCAAATGTGTTACTAAGGCTATGTCTACACTACGCAGCTTTTAGCGACATGACTGTGTCGCTACAGATGAGCCGCTAAAAGGCGCGCAGTTCGTTAAGTCTCCTGCTGACAAAAAATGTCCATCCCCAATAAGCGGCGTTAGTGTTGTTGGCAGGGGAGCTCTTCTGCCAACAAAGCACTGTTCACATCGGTACGTGTCATCAGCAAAACGTTTGTCTTTTTTGGGGCAGGTCTTTTTAACACATCAGAAAAACAAAAGTTTTGTTGTTCAGTTGCCAGTGTAGAGTGACTAAATGAAGTTGCAACCTAGTTAAACCACATTCCTGGTGTCTTATCTTTCTTCCCATGATGGCCAGGACAATTCAGCTCATTTAAAAAAATAAAACTTATACCACGGAAATTGCCTGCGCACACGCACACACTTTCACACACACACACACACAACCATCTTAAATCTTCAGGTTAAAAGAAATAATTGCTTCAGGAGATAAATATAGTTATTTTAACCCATTCAATATTTATCCGTCTCTTATTAATATATGCTTGTATCAATGAAAATTCTGATGTGTTAAATTGATACAATAAGTAATCTAATTTAATTATTTAATTTGATTCAATATTTAATTTGGTTTAATAAAAGCGGTCTTGCATAAATGTATGTATTTAATTGATATATATGTATATATTAGGATGGTATAATTTTGAATAGATTAAATATTTAATATAGAGTACTTCTTTAAATTATTCAGTATTCAGACTAGATAACAGTTCTACTCTCTCAAAGTAGTGGGAATACAAAAGTCATATTACAGTAATAAGGTATTTCCTCTCAAAGATATGAAACAATATCATTGGTTCATTTTCAGTCAAACCAAACACTCTTTGGTTAATGAAACTGACCACAAGGTGGTACATCAAAAAAGAGGTGAAAGCCCTCATGGTACTAATACATAGTGCACATAAATGGACAATTAGAATATGCAGAATGTTACAGTGTTCAACATGAATTTTAAAAAAAACTGCCTCATCTTTCTTCAGTCTTGTATGAGCAGGTAAATGTGCAAAACATTTGTAATTACTGGCAATTCAGTATTATGAAGGAGGTGCAAAATAATGATTCCCAATTTAAGTTTCTAACCCAAGGACGCAATACAAATTGAGTTTGCGTCATGATAAAATCCTCAGGAAAACTGGTAATATTGTAGGCTCCAGTTTAGCAAAGTGCTTAAGCATATATTTAACTTTGAGCATGTGAGTAATCCAAATTGAAGTAAATGAGACTTAATGTAAGCATGCTCTTAAATTCTTTGCAGAGCAGGAATGAGATTACTCTCATGTTTAAGACTGTGTTTTACTGAGTCTAGGCCTATATGACTCTATTTCCATGAATTCCATGCCTCTTTTAATTATATCTCACTCTCTCCTTTCTCAGAAAAGGTTCCCAATTATGTCCAGGGGAGTTTTGCCTCAGTGAGGACTGTTGAACAGGGCTCAAGGGAAACAGTAATTATGGGGAAGAGCACTAGCAAATCTCCCCTCTCACAATAACCTCATTAGCTAAATCTTTGGTCTGTTGTAGGCTTCCTCAAGTTTCTTATTTAGGTTCTTCACAGTGAAATATAAAGCTACACAATCTCAGCCATAAAGAAAATTTGCAGTCCTTTATTCAGGAGTAAGCCAAGTGCCTTTCTTAAAGTCAATAGACAATAATGTCCTGTGCCACAAGGAAGGCAGAGTACTACAAACCAAATGTGCCTTGCTTGATAGAAAGGTATAAAAGCCATTTGTAGTGTGGGAGGGGAAAAATAGTTTCCTTCTCCAGTTAAAAGTTGGGAAATTGAATGTAAGTTTTTTCCCCACACACTAAAGGTACTTTCTAGAGTATTAAAGCATGATATTAGTGAAGTTACACTGTATAAATCTGGAGTGAATACAGTGATGAATCAGGCCTTTTGTTTTTTAGCCTGTAAGCTAATCAATAGGCCTCAGCATGCAAAGTATATAGTCAGCATTTAATGATTACCACTAATAAAAAATAGTTATAAGAGTTTGCCTGGCTCTTACAAACACAATGGAATCAGTGGGATTCCACATGTGGCACGGGGGTATACCTGCGTGGATCTCTTTATAAGAATGAGGCCCTGGGTACCAAAAATGAAGACAACAAATATGATATATAATGAACTCAGCAATTCATGGATCAGTTTTGACTTTGTGTTGTGATACAAATAAATTCTGCAGAAAAGGACCTGGGGAGTACAGTGGATGAGAAGCTGGATATAAGTCAGCAATGTGCCCTTGTTGCCAAGAAGGCCAATGGCATATTGAGCTGTATTTGTAGGAGCATTGCCAGCAGATCAAGGGAAGTGATTATTCCCCTTTATTTGGCACTGGTGAGGCCACACCTGGAGTATTGCATCCAGTTTTGGTTCCCGACTACAGAAGGGATGTGGACAAATTGGAGAGACTGCAGTGGAGGTCAACAAAAATGATTAGGGGGCTGGGGCACATGACTTACAAGGAGAGGCGGAAGGAACTGGGGTTATTTAGTCTGCAGAAGAGAAGAGCGAGGGGGGATTTGATAGCAGCCTTCAGCTACCTGAAGGGGGGGTCCAAAGAGGTTGGAGCTGGGCTGTTCTCAGCGGTGGCAGATGGCAGAACAAGGAGCAATGCTCTCAAGTTGCAGTGGGGGAGGTCTAGGTTGGATATTATGAAACACTATTTCACTAAGAGGGTGGTGAAGCACTGGAATGGGTTACTTAGGGAGGTGGTGGAATCTCCATCCTTAGCGGTGTTTAAGGCCTGGCTTGACAAAACCCTGGCTGGGATGATTTAGTTGGTGCTGGTTGTGCTTTCAGCAGAGGATTGGATTAGATGACCTCCTGAGGTCTCTTCCAACCCTAATATTCTATGATTCTGTGAATTACTTTATACTTAATAGGAACAATGTGTTTGTTTAGTATGAACGCAGCATAAGATTAATGATGCCTGTATCTGTTCATATTTCTTGCTTTTAAGTACCTTGTCTTGTAAATGATGTGATAAGAAGTTACATTAAGGTCACTTAGAATCCTTAACTGTGTTTTTAAATGATTTTTGTTTGTTTGTTTTAGTTTTGGAGTATTGAAAGGAGGAGAAATTATTATGTTATTACAAAATGGCAGAGATTTCTGCTCTGAAAAATGACTACAGCATTTTTGGCTTTAAGAAATGGGTTGCTTCATTGGGGTGGTAAAATGGATTTGTCTTGTAATTTTATTATTTAAAGGGAAAAATAAATGTTCCCCTTTTATGGTTATACTGATTTACAAAAAAAAATGACACGATGGACAAGTTTTGGAAGCAGAACTCAATCAGCTCTAGAAAACAAAATATTTTGTCCAGAAAGAAGAATCAATTTAAAATTAAATTTTCAGGTTCTTGTTGTCAGTGAAATGGCATTTTTAATAAAAGTGACCAAAACAAAATATCACTCTTGTTATGTAAACCAAAGTTTTCTCTTAAATTGTTAACAATGGCAAAGTGGGGTTTTAAAAGACCACAATCACTAAGATGACACTAAGAATAAATAAAATAGAAGTTGTAAAAAGAGTATAGCTTTGATATTACAAATTTTATGCAATGGATGTTACTATATAAAAAAAATCCAACAAGCGAAAATGCAATGCACAATGCAAATATTTGCCCTGGAAAACTGGTTCTACCTTCTCCACACATGAGATGCAATGGGAAAAATGGACACAATCTAACTGAAAAGTTTTAGAAAAGTTTAATTTCCTCCCCTTATTTGAACCTTAATTTGGATCAATGGGGATATTGAAAGAATGGAGAAAATTTCATTAGTGAGAGAAAGAATCAATGTGATATTGATGAAAAGTTGGCTATAAAGCAACTGCCAGTAAGGGCTAAGAAAACATGAAAGGTTATGGACCTCTCCGCACATTGAGATGACAAGGAGAAATGATGTTTACAGTGGCCTGTTCAATGAAGTGGCATGGTGTTCCCCACAACCATAATATCTATTTTAACAATGGTTCTCTCACTTGTTTTATTCAGTAGACCCTGTAAGTAAGATAAAGCTCCCCTTGTGATCTCACTCCCTTTCCAGCATCCCAAACCCGACACTGCTTGGTGTTCACAATATTTCACTCATCAGGCTACCTTAAGGTGCTCTGGGGTCCTCTGATGGCCCATGGACCACAATTTAAAAGCCACTGCACTGCCCAGACATTTTCAAATGCCTTTCAAATGCAGTTTATATTAACATCGCTTTGTGAGTCATTTGCGATTTCATGCTTTCACTGAATTTTAAGTTGTATCAAATCGCAAGCTTGCAGCTAAAGCCCAGCAGTTATGGGTTTTAGGCGTGGTAATCTAAAACAGCTGAAAAATGGTCTGGGCTGAGATAGTGCATCTGAAACATCATACATCAGATTTGTTCAGTTGCATTGATTAGAAACTTCAGTTCATTCAGTCTCTGCCACTTAGTGTGCACTTCCCCCCTGTAAGATTTAGTCCCTGGGCTTCAAAAGCATATAATCTAAAACTGAAACAGATTTAACATTTCTTATTGGTACACATTACCTTTTTAATTTTGATCAACACAGACCAAAGCTGAAAGTATAAGAAAAAGAAAAAAAAATGACTTGAGAGCAAATCCATCCCTGGTTTCTTTTGAATTTCTCCTTAAACTGCCACATAGAACTTCATATGTTCCATATTCCTGACTATTTCACAAAAAAGACTAAAGTTCCAGATGGGAGAATATTCTCCTAGTTTTGGTTTGTAACCAGACATGCCAAACTCGTGAAAAAAATGCAGAAATTGGGCTTATTTTTTGCTTAATTGGCTTGTGAGTTGCTTGTTGGCTAGTTTTTGGCTTGTACCATGTTGCTTGTTGTAGCTTGTGGCTTCTTTTTTTTGATCGGCTCCTGGCAACCAGGGTAAGGAGGGCAAGCAGGGGCAAGTGTGTGTGTGGGGGAGAGTCAGGGGTGCACAGCAAGCATCATGGTCCCAGACTGTACACTGGGAGGATCAAGTCACATACAGCGTTGGGGTTCTTAGAGACTGGCTTATTTGGCCTTGTTTTGAAATGGGATTAGCTTGATTTTTGGCTTATTGTAAAAGTCTTATTTACCACATGAAAGTTGGCAACTGTGGTTGTAACTCATGCCAGTGAGTCAGACTACACTGGCGGCATGATGAAGCCACCAATAATGAAAAGATGATTTAGCAATTAAATTAACTTCATGAATCTTCTTTACATAAAGCCTGAAGTAGGTTAGTATAGCAGAAGTGATAATATCTGATTAGTTTAACGTTTTGCTAATGGATTAATTCAATTTATGACAAAAGAAGCATCTAATTGTCCAGTTTTGTTAGCCTTAAATCTATATAAACATGAAATACAGTCTTCTTGACAAATGAGGTTACTAGAGACTTAATGGAAAAATCTTATTTGCTACCACAGCGGTGACATGAAGAATTGCAGCCTTTATCTGTGGGCTTCTAAGCTCTTAATAACGAGAGAAAGATACTCCATCTTCACCTATAGACACAATTACAGTGCACAAAAATAGCTGCCATGGTGTCTACAAAAAATATTCATGACAGTGTAAAAAATATTGATTTTAAAAGCCAAGAAATGAAATATCTTCTAAAGTGTTAAATTTAATCCAGCTATTATATTCCAAAAGAAACTGAGGCAACTGTAAAGCATTTCACTGAAATCCCAGTTTTAAAATAAATAAATAAATAATCCTCACAGAAGCAGCAAAAACCAAAAATCCAAAACTCACCATAAAGTAGTGCAGTTCCTGGGTGATCAGGTTAAATGCAAGCAATGCAGCAGGAGTTTGCATTACATTCAAACATTGCGCACCCACTCATTTCCCTTTTTTCTTCTCCTTTCAGTGTTACATTGAGGTAAATGGCTACAAGTATGTGAACCCCTGTCATGCAATGGCACAGCATTTTTGCTCTGAGCATGTTACATGACAGCACTTCTCACTGCTACTGATCCATTAAAGTAATCATATGTTGGATTTGAACTCTGCTTCTGAGACATTATAAATGTCAAATAATGGCAAAGCACGCTGATCTTGAGTCTTTATGCTTATGAAGTGATAGAGACTTTACTTTTTATGCCTTCTGCATTGGCACGGCGCTGCAATGTTTGAATTGCAAACATTGGAAGAAAATATTGAGATCTAAACAAAATACTACTTTATTGTAAATAAAAAAAATATGGAAACGTTCCTATTGAATGTTTAAAGTTAAGTAAAATCAAAACTTATATCTCTGGAGGTCTATATCTATAGATGGCTTTCCATGACACTAAAGCTCTTAAATGCATAAAACTCATTCTGGGTGTGATGTTGCACTCCATATGCTTTATGAAAATTTGCTTATGAATGTGAATATGATGTAACTGGAATATTCTTTATGCAAAAGGTCTCTTGTAAGGTATCATTACAAAGTTTATAATCTACTGAGTGTGTTCATCCTATTCGTTTGCATGCATTATTTCTATGTCTGGAGTTAGGAGAATAAGATATAAAATTGTATTACTAATGTAAACATATTAAGTGGAAGCCATCAAGGGTGATTCAGAATCAATGAACTGTAAATGGCTCTGTTTACTTGAAAACCTTCCTGTGTACAGGTGGACCAGCCCAGGAAGAATGGAGACTAGGGGTAGGTCGATTTTATAGAAGTCGATCCTTAGAAAGTTATTTTATACAGTCGATTGTGTATGTCCCCACTAAGTGCATTAAGTTGGCAGAGTGCATCTCAGTACAATAGCTAGCATCAACCTACAGAGCAGTGAACTGTGCGTAGCTATCCCACAGTCCCCGCAGTCTCCGCTGCCCACTGGAATTCTGGGTTAAACTACCAATGCCTGATGGGGCAAAAACGTTGTCACGGGTGGCTTTGGGTACTTGTCATCAGTCTCCCCTCCCTCCGTGAAAGCAACGGCAGACAATTATTTTGGGCCTTTTGTCATGGGTTATCATAGAATCATAGACTATTAGGGTTGGAAGGGACCTCAGGAGGTCATCTAGTCCAACCCCCTGCTCCAAGCAGGACCAATCCCCAGATTTTTACCCCCGTTCCTTTAATGGCCCCCTCAGGGATTGAACTCACAACCCTGGGTTTAGTAGGCCAATGCTCAAACCCCTGAGCTATCCCTCCCCCCATAGCATGGCAAGCATGGAGCCTGCTCAGCTCACCACTGCTGTTGTGAGCATTGTAAACACCTCATGCATTATGCCGCAGTATGTTCAGAACCTGGCTAGGAGACACCAGCACGAGGATGATTGTGAGGAGGATATGGACGGGATGAGGCAGTTGGGACATCATAGTGGGGCAGTGGGGCAGTGAGGCAGGTTGATACAGTGGAACGCCGATTCACGGCCCAGCAAACAAGCACAGACTGGTGGGACCGCATAGTGTTGCAAGTATGGGATGATTGCCAGTGGCTGCAAAAGTTTCGCATGTGTAAGGCCACTTTCCTGGAACTTTGTGAGTTGCTTTCCCCTGCCCTGAAGTGCAGGAATACCAAGATGAGAGCTGCCCAGACAGTTGAGAAGTGAGTGGCGATAGCCCTGTGGAAGCTTGCAATGCCTGACTGCTACCGGTCAGCTGGGAATCAGTCTGGAGTGGGAAAATCTACTGTGGGGGCTGCTGTGATCCATGTAGCCAAGGCAGTCACCAACCTTCTGCTAGCAAGGGTAGTGACTATCAGAAATGTGCAGGTCATAGTGAATGACTTTGCTGCAATGAGGTTCCCTAACTGTGGTGGGGTGATAGACGGAATGGCATTGGACCACCTTGCCAACCAGTAGGTAAACCGCAAAGGGTACTTCTTAATGGTGCTGCAAGCACTGGTGGATCACAAGGGACGTTTCACTGACATCAACTTGGGATGGCTGGGAAAGGTGCATGATGCTCACATCTTTAGAAACTCTGGGCTGTTTGAAAAGCTGCAAGAAGGGACTTACTTCCCAGACCCTAAAATTACTGTTGGGGATGTTGAAATGCCAATAGTTATCCTTAGACACCCAGCCTATCTCTTGCTCTTGCTCAAGAAGTCATATACAGGCAGCCTGGACAGTACTAAGGAGCAGTTCAACTATAGGCTGACCAAGTGCAGAATGGTGGTAGAATGTGCCTTTGGATGTTTAAAAGCTTGCTGGAGCTGTTTGCTGACTAGGTTAGACCTTAGCGCAAACAATATTCCCATTGTTATTGCTGCTTGCTGCGTGCTCCATAATATCTATGAAAGTAAGTGGGAGACGTTTATAGCGGGGTGGGAGGTTGGGGCAAATCATGTGGTGGCTGATTTTGAGCAGCCAGAAACCAGGGTGATTAGAAGAGCACAGCTCGGAATGCTGTGCATCAGAGAGGCTTTGAAAATCAGTTTCATGACTGGCCAGGCTATGGTGTGACAGTTGTGTGTGTTTCTCCTTGATGCAAACCTGCCCCCTCTTTTGATTTTAATTCTCTGTAAGACAACCACCCTCCCCGCTTCGATCACATATGGCAAAGGAAATAAAGTCACTATTGTTTTGAAACCATACATTCTCTCTTTATTAATTAAAAAAAAGAGTGAGATAACTGACAAGTTAGCCTGGGTGGGGTGCAGGAGGAGGGGAGGAGGGAAGGACAAGGCCACAGTGCTTATTGTAGCCACAGTACAAATCAAAACTGTTTGAATGACAGCCTTCCGTTGTTTGGGCCATCCTCTGGAGTGGAGTGGCTGGGTGCCCGGAGCCTCCCCCCACTAACCCTGCGTTCTTGGGCTTCTGGGTGAGGAGGCTATGGAAGCTGAAGAGGAGGGCAGGCGGTTATATAGTGGATGCAGCGGTGGTATGTGCTCTTGTTGCCTTTCCTGCAGCTCCACCAGATGCCTGAGCATGTCTGATTGCTCCCCCATTAGCCTCAGCATCACCGCCTGCCTCTTCTCATTGCACTCACTGTATGCTTTCCTGGCCTCTGTCACTGTTTGCCTCCATGCATTTAGCTGTGCCCTATCAGCACAGGAGGACTGAATCAGCTC
Organism: Gopherus flavomarginatus; assembly: GCF_025201925.1. NCBI lineage: Eukaryota > Metazoa > Chordata > Testudines > Testudinidae > Gopherus > Gopherus flavomarginatus. The sequence goes on along the minus strand of NC_066620.1, from coordinate 146,572,429 downwards.
GGAAATCATGTCATCGCAAGTGCATTTTTTTTGCCTTCTAATCTGCAATAACCTCTGGGACGGAGATGATGGGGGAGTATAGAAACATTTGCACCTGCAGGGGGATGAAAAGGGAGAGTAGAATTTAAGAAGATACATTTCCAAGAACAAAAGGGAGACTATTTCATAGTGAATTAAGCAATTCACAGCAGGCAGCACATGTGCTTTAGGTACAAGTTCACATTTTGCCTTTTATATTGAGTGCCTGCCGGTATGGTGACACATCACACATGGCTGGGCAACAGAATTCAGTTTCCAGGCAGCCATGGTAAGCCAAAGGGTACGCGGGATTGGGTTCTTCCGCCTTCATAACATGTGGGACTTCATGGTCACCTGTGCTGCTGAGCTTGCCATGCTGACCAAACAGGAAATGAAATTCAAAATGTCCTGGTGCTTTTCCTGTGTACCTGGCTGGTGCATCAGAGTTGAAAGTACTGTTGAGAACGGTCACATTGGAGCACTCTAGAATAGTTCCCGGAGGCCAATACCGTCGAATTGTATCTGCACTACCCCAAATTCGACCCAGCAAGATTGATTTTAGCACTACTCCCCACTCTGGGGAGGAGTACAGCAGTAGATTTCATGAGCCCTTTAGGTTGACAGAATGGGGTCAGTTGTGTAGACACACTGCTTATAAAATCGACCTAACATGGCTAAATTCAACCTAACCTCGTAGTGTAGACCAGGACTAGGGGTCTCACAGGACATTTGACCATGTCACATGATGCTGGAATCCATTTTAAATCTGGTACTTTTCCTTTAGAAGGAGGGGTGGGGACCCAGAGAGACAAAAGATTCCCACCTTGTGTAAAAGCTATAAATAGGGGTGGAGCAGGACAAAGAGCTGCCAGTCATGAGAAAACCCCTGCTTGCCACCTGAGATGTCTGATGGAATAGCAAGGACTGTACTAGGGGAAAGGATTGGGCCCAGAGTAGGAAGAAGTGTAGTCTATGAAAGAAGCTTATTGGAACATCTCTGAGGGTGAGATATTACTTGTAATCAGTTTCTTAATGTATTAGGTGTAGACTGTCATGTTTTTGCTTTATTTTGCTTGGTGACTTACTTTGTTCTGTCTTATTACTTGAAGCCATTTAAATCATACTTTTATACTTAATAAAATCACTTTTGTTTATTAATAAACCCAGAGTAAGTGATTAATACCTTGGGGAGCAAACAGCTGTGCATATCTCTTGTTCAGCATTATAGAAGGCAGACAATTTATGATTTTACCCTGTATAAGCTTTATACAGAGTAAAACAGATTTATTCGGGGTTTGGATCCCATTGGGAACTGGGTGTCTGGGTGCTGGAGAGGTAACCTGCTAAGCTGTTTTTGGTTAAAGTCTGCAGCTTTGTGGGAATGGACCAGACCTGGATCTGTGTTGCAGCAGGCTACCATGTCTGGCTCAACAAGGCAGGGTTCTGGAGTCCCAAACTGGCAGGGAAAACAAACTCAGAGGTAATTTCAGCACATCAGGTGACAGTCCCGAGGGGATCTCTGTGACAGAACCCATCACAATGGGATTTAGTTGCTTATGAAAATTTTACCCAATGTTCCTTCAACTACAGCACTATTTTTTCCTTGTTGTAATATATCTTGATTGCTGCCTTATTAATGGCTAAACTGTGAAAGGAAGAAAATTGAATAGGGAGCAGGGAAGAGTCATCTTAAGGAAAAAAAAAACCTAAATAACATTTGCTACCATACAGCAAGTAAAAATATATTGCTTATCTCTGCATTTGAATCTTCTCATGGTTATTTCAGTATGGCTTAACTAGTTGCACTCTCTGCTTTAGGCTAGAAGGTAATGATTTCACCAAGACTTGCACTCACAGTCATTACTGACAGTGGAGTGCAGTATTAAACTGGTGTTGAACCATTAGAAACCGAGTAAGTGCTTTTTAAAAAAAAAGTAAAATATACTGGAAGATAAATGTCTACAATGTCAGCTGTGGAGTTATATTCACATAGTGTGGCCTGAAAATTCTTCCAAGATCACATTAAATAAAGCTGTGACTGCAAGAGAAGATATGCTGTGCATGATCCTCTTAGGGTGTTCCCTAGTATTACTCTTTGGAAAACGTGACATAGTGGAAGACTGTTTTAATTGAAAACAATATTTTATTTTTAAAACCCTGTTTAATTCATGCTGATAGAGGCAGTGACATTATTTTTCAACCAATATCAGCTCCATGCATCTAAACAAAAACATACAAGTGCCAAAGATTAACATTAAATACATTTATGTTAACCAACATTTTTAGGTGAATCAGTGCCAGTTAACAGTAGAGAATTCATTATGGAAATGGAGTATGATTTCTGTGAGACAACTTCTCAAGTGAGGTTTAATTCATGTCATCATGGAGCCTACACAAAACGTAGGTGGCAGAAAATCACTAAGCAGTGTGTCGCCCTGTGCAGGACCTCTGCACAGGGGTGAATTTCACCCTGGGTGAATATTCCAATATAATGTCATGTGCAATGGAATGGAATTGCCGTTAATTCAATTGTTATCCTGATGTATGTCATGGCAAAACTATGGCAGGTGCTTTGCAGATTCTGAGAAGGCAGTGGAACCGATTCTCAGTAGCTCCACCAGTTACACCGATTTACACCAGGTGAAGATCTGGCTCAAGGTCTGTGAAGAATGTTATATATGATGCAGCTCCAGTGAGATTCAGCCTTGAAAGCAGCAATCCTTATTGTGTACTCCTTACTCAAGGTCCAGTTCTGCAACCTTTTATCTCATTAAATGCTACTGTATTCTCTCATGTGAGTAGTCCTACTAAACGCACTGGGATGTCTCACCTGCATAAGTACTGTTGAATGTGAAGAAGGGCTGCAGAAGCTACCTCTCAGATATGTCACCTTACTGTTTAATCAAGGGCTAAATCCTATTCTTGCAGAAGTTACTGGGCATTTACAGTGTTGCTAATTCACAGTTTTATCACAGGTCTTGCAATATGTGGTGTTTTTGTTTAACCTCCCCTACTCCTGGACATATGTGATTATTTAAGAATCTCAGCCTTCATTAAAAAGCAAAATAAACAAACAAACAAACAAATAAAATAAAAGATTCTAGCTTTAATTGTTGTGAAGCTTGAAAATGTGACCCTTGGACACTGAAATCCCAGAGGGCAAATAAAAAGAATGCCAAATATATTATTTTTAAAACCTCTACTGATTTTTAAAATGATCTCATGATTTCGGTGGCTGATTCCCAATTTTCAACATCTGCAACTAGCGTTACTGTCTACAGTTAACTTTAATGGCAGCAGAACTGAGACACTAATATGAAATAAGGCATATGGTAGCATAGGGCATCAATATCAGGGACAGTATACCCAGAAAGTGTCACTTGTGTGCCTCCATGGATGGAATGTCATAGTGTACTGTATGACCTTTTACATTTTAACAAGACTGGGGGCTTTCACTCATACATTTTTCATAGGAGTCCTCTCTGCCATACCAGCTACATGTAATAAAACATGAATACCAGCCTGATGAATATTCATGTCTGATGAATAGTTTTAACATTTTCACAGCTGGACGCTGACTGAGCAAATCACAGCAGCAGCGAGAGAATAATATATGTGAAATGCAAGCTATTTACAGACTATATTTTTAAAATGTAATTGGAAAATGAAGGCTGATAGCTATGGACCAAATGCTGCAGTCCTTATTACAGAGAGTACTGCATGAGCAAGCACGAAGTAGGTACTAGGAAATCTGGCCCGCAGTGACTCTGCTTATTTAAAGCAGCACATTTTTGTCAATAACATCACATTTCAGTCATAACCAATATCACAATACAGTCCTATATAAGATATTTTTCATTCATATCCATCTCAATGTATATATTCAGATAAAATGATAACTCCACCTCTAAGCTAATTTGTTTTAATATATAGACAAAGCATACATTTTACCTGAATTACAGTGCTCCATTTCCAGTACAGTATCTCTCTTACATGACAGAACAGCTGTATGCATCAGAAACAATTAGCATTTCTGTGTTATATATATAAATTTAAGTGATTTGTAGAAAATTATAAAACAAGTGACTGACTCACAGAAGCAGATAGCACTAGTTTTGTCTCATAACCAACAGAAGATTCTTCAACTTAAGTTATTCATGCTAATTTCAAAACTACAACCCTTAGTAAGTCTATCAGTAGCCGTGTCGGTCCCAGAATATCAGAAAGAGAAGGTGGGTGAGGTAATATCTTTTATCGGACGAACTTCTGTTTGTCAGGGAGACATGCTTTTGAGCTACACAGAGCTCTTCTTTAGGTCTGGGATAGGTACTAAGGCTATGGCGACACTAAAGATAGCTTATTCACCCCTGTAAGCACCATAAGTTATACCAACATAAGTGGTAGAGTAGACATAACCTTAGATTGCCACAGGTAAATACAGGATCGAACAGATAGAGTAGCATAAGGGACCATTCAAAGTGAAATGTGCTAACTACTTTGTTACCATTAGAACCTAGATTTTTCTCTTAACAAATTCTGGTTGTCAAACAGTATTCTGCTAACAGATTTTACAATCAGGCCATTGAGAATACTCCATTGAGAATTAATCTATGTAATAAAGGGAGATGTGGAAGCACAGCCTGTTATTTAGGTTGCTAGACACTTCCCATTAGAAGACCCTGTTTTCAGTTGCTTATAATTTTGTATTGGGACTGGTACTATTCAACATATTCATAAATTATCTGGAAAAATGGGTAAACGGTGAGGTGGAAAAACTTGCAGATGCTACAAAACTGCTCAAGATAGTTAAGTCCAAAGCACACTGCAAAAAGCCACAAAGGGATCTCACAAAACTGGGTAACTGGGTCACAAAATGGCAGATGAAATTCAGTGTTGATAAATGTGAAGTAAGGCACATTGGAAAACATAATCCCAACTGTACATTCAAAATGATGACATCTAATTTAGCTGTTAACACTCAAGAGAGAGATCCTGGAGTCATTGTGGATAATTCTCTGAAAACATACACTCAGTGTGCAGCACAGTCAAAAAAGCAAATAGAATGTTGGGAATCGTTAAGAAAGGGATAGATAATAAGACAGAAAATATCATATTGCTTCTATATAAATCCATAGCATGCTCACATCTTGAATACTGTGTGCAGATGTGGTCGCCTCATCTCAAAAAAGATTTACTGGAATTGGAAAAGGTTCAGAAAAGGGCAACAAAAATCATGAGGTATATGGAACAGCTTCCGTATGAGGAGCAATTAATAAGATTGGGACTTTTCAGCTTGGAAAAGAGACGATGAAAGGGGGATATGATAGAGGGCTATAAAATCATGACTGATGTGGATAAAGTAAATAAGGAAATGTTATTTACTCCTTCTCATAACACAAGAACTAGGGTTCACCAAATGAAATTAATAGGCAGCAAGTTTAAAACAAACAAAAGGAAGTATTTCTTCATACAACGCACAGTCAACTGGTGGAACTTTTTGCCAGAGGATGTTGTGAAAGTCAAAAAAGAACTAGATGAATTCATGGAGGATAGGTCCATCAATGGCTATTAGCCAGGATGGGCAGGGATGGAGTCCCTAGCCTCTGTTTGCCAGAAACTGGGAATGGGCAATAGGGGATGGATCCCTTTATGATTATCTGTTCCGTTTATTCCTTCTGGGGCACCTGGCATTGACCACTGTCGGAAGACAGGATACTGGGCTAGATGGATCTTTGGTTGACCCAGTATGGCCGTTCTTATATTGTTATGTCAAATTTTAACTGTTTGGGCTGAAATTTTCTAAGCTTTGTGTCTAACAAAATTTCCAAATTTTCATCCTGAGGCACAACATAAAAAATTCTTTTGGTTGAAATGTCTCAGAAAATTTCAGCCTGAGGCAGACACACAACTTTTCTTTCCGAAGCTCTGTTGCCCCTCATGTTTTGGAGCAGGGACTTAAAATGTGGCTGGGGAGTGGCCTTGTGTCAAGAATGTGCCTTTTGCCATCACCGTTAAAATCTCACCAATTTTAGTTTATCTATAAACTTTTGAAAAATCAAATTTTGCACATGCTCAGTACAGATTTGCCAAAGCTGTGTAGCTTAATTCCGATGTTACATTCTATCAATTGTGTGGTATGGCGTTAGTGCTTGAAAGGTGTGTGCATATACATGTACACATGCAAAATTGTGCATTTACAAATGGTGAAAGAATGGCAATCCCACTGAAAATGAGGTATATAATGTTTTCAGATCCTCATCAATAGCAAGCAGAATAAAGGCTTTGATTAGTGTTTGAAACCTCCATATCAAAAATCATAATATCAAAAGAATTAGGGATGAAGGAGGGAAAAGCCAATGTGGCTTTGTGAATGATTCAAAAGCCATACAAAAGAATATTAACAAGGGTGATATCGTGCTAGGAGTCTACTACAGGCCACCTAATCAGGTGGAAGAGGTGGATGAGGCTTTTTTAAAACAACTAACAAAATCATCCAAAGCCCAAGATTTGGTGGTGATGGGAGACTTCAACTATCCAGATATATGTTGGGAAAATAACACCGTGGGGCACAGACTATCCAATAAGTTCCTGGACTGCATTGTAGACAACTTTTTATTTCAGAAAGTTGAAAAAGCTACTAGGAGGGAAGCTGTTCTAGACTTGATTTTAACAAATAGGGAGGAATTCGTTGAGAATTTGAAAGTAGAAGGAAGCTTGGGTGAAAGTGATCATGAAATCATAGAGTTTGCAATTCTAAGGAAAGGTAGAAGGGAGTACAGCAAAATAGAGACAATCGATTTCAGGAAGGCGGATTTTGGTAAGCTCAGAGAGCTGATAGGTAAGGCCCCATGGGAATCAAGACTGAGGGGAAAAACAACTGAGGAGAGTTGGCAGTTTTTCAAAGGGACACTATTAAGGGCCCAAAAGCAAGCTATTCTGATGGGTAGGAAAGATAGAAAATGTGGCAAAAGACCACCTTGGCTTAACCACGATATCTTGCATGACCTACAAAATAAAAATGAGTCATAGAAAAAATGGAAACTAGGTCAGATTACAAGGGATGAATATAGGCAAATAACACAGGAATGCAGGGGCAAGATTAGAAAGGCAAAGGCAGAAAATGAGCTCAAACTAGCTATGGGAATAAAGGGAAACAAGAAGACTTTTTATCAATACATTAGAAGCAAGAGGAAGACCAAGGACAGGGTAGGCCCACTGCTCAGTGAGGAGGGAGAAACAGTAACAGGAAACTTGGCAATGGCAGAGATGCTTAATGACTTCTTTGTTTTGGTCTTCACTGAGAAGTCTGAAGGAATGTCTAACATAGTGAATGTTTATGGGAAGGGGATAGGTTTAGAAGATAAAATAAAAAAAGAGCAAGTTAAAAATCACTTAGAAAAGTTAGATGCCTGCAAGTCACCAGGGCCTGATGAAATGCATCCTAGAATACTCAAGGAGTTAATAGAGGAGGTATCTGAGCCTCTAGCTACTATCTTTGGAAAGTCATGGGAGACGGGAGAGATTCCAGAAGACTGGAAAAGGGCAAATATAGTGCCCATCTATAAAAAGGGAAATAAAAACAACCCAGGAAACTACAGACCAGTTAGTTTAACTTCTGTACCAGGGAAGATAATGGAGCAAGTAATTAAAGAAATCATCTGCAAACACTTGGAAGGTGGTAAGGTGATAGGGAATAGCCAGCATGGATTTGTAAAGAACAAATCATGTCAAACCAATCTGATAGCTTTCTTTGATAGGATAACGAGCCTTGTGGATACAGGAGAAGCGGTGGATGTGGTATACCTAGACTTTAGTAAGGCATTTGATACGGTCTCGCATGATATCCTTATCGATAAACTAGGCAAATACAATTTAGATTGGGCTACTATAAGGTGGGTGCATAACTGGTTGGATAACCGTACTCAGAGAGTAGTTATTAATGGCTCCCAATCCTGCTGGAAAGATATAACAATTGGGGTTCCGCAGGGGTCTGTTTTGGGACTGGCTCTGTTCAATATCTTCATCAACGACTTAGAAGTTGGCATAGAAAGTACGCTTATTAAGTTTGTGGATGATACCAAACTGGGAGGCATTGCAACTGCTTTGGAAGACAGGGTCAAAATTCAAAATGATCTGGACAAATTGGAGAAATGGTCTGAGGTAAACCGGATGAAGTTCAATAAAGACAAATGCAAAGTGCTCCACTTACGATGGAACAATCAGTTTCAGAATGGGAAGAGACTGTCTAGGAAGGAGTATGGCAGAAAGAGATCTAGAGGTCATAGTGGACCACAAGCTAAATATGAGTTAACAGTGTGATACTGTTGCAAAAAAAGCAAACGTGATTCTAGGATGCATTAACAGGTGTGTGGTAAACAAGACACGAGAAGTCATTCTTCCGCTCTACTCTACGCTGGTTAGGCCTCAACTGGAGTATTGTGTCCAGTTCTGGGCACAGCATTTGAAGAAAGATGTGGAGAAATTGGAGAGGGTCCAGAGAAGAGCAACAAGAATGATTAAAGGTCTTGAGAACATGACCTATGAAGGAAGGCTGAAAGAACTGGGTTTATTTAGTTTGGAAAAGAGAAGACTGAGAGGGGACATGATAGCAGTTTTTAGGTATCTAAAAGGGTGTCATCAGGAGAAGGGAGAAAACTTGTTCACCCTAGCCTCTAATGATAGAACAAGAAGCAATGGGCTTAAACTGCAGCAAGGGAGATTTAGGTTGGACATTAGGAAAAAGTTCCTAACTGTCAGAGTAGTTAAACACTGGAATAAATTGCCTAGGGAGGTTGTGGAATCTCCATCTCTGGAGATATTTAAGAGTAGGTTAGATAAATGTCTATCAGGGATGGTCTAGACAGTATTTGGTCCTGCCATGAGGGCAGGGGACTGGACTCGATGACCTCTCGAGGTCCCTTCCAGTCCTAGAGTCTATGAATCTATGAATCTATGAAACACTTCTGCCATTTTTTAATACAATGTAGGTTTCCCAATTAACAGTTTACTACAATGAGATTTCCTCACAATGTGTCTCTGGAGGACCTTCAGCATCTTAACAAGTTAAACAATTAAAATATCTTAATGTATAGTAACTCCAGAGAGGAAAATTAGATACATTTATGTATTTTTAACATGCAATATTCCCTCTCTCAAAACCTTGACAAAATATAAAATATCAAAAAAGTAAATTGGGCAAAACTAAAGTAAAACTGAAATAAAATCAAGTCTTCTCTCCTGTCTTGAATCAGAAAAGAACTAAACAAAAATTTGATTTCAAGCCCATGTATGGCTTATGAATCATGACAAAAGTGCATATGAGAAAAACTCAGTAGATAGAGATGCAAAAAAACAATACAGGTTCAAATGATGCTTGAGTATTCCAATAGCTCTACCCAATTAACTCAAATGATGGCCAGTGTTGAGCTCTCCTACAATGAAATAGTAAAAGAAAAAAGGCTTTTTTCAGGCTGCCAAATTATGTTCTGTTCTAAGGCAGATTTGCAGTTTATAACTGCTCTATAGATTACTCAAGATGTGAGTATTCACATGATTTTTTCTATGTATTTTATCAATAGATTGATTCCTTTACAGAAAACAAAACAAAACAAAACAAAACAAAATAAAATAAATAAAAAACCTCTCTAACTTCAGAGTGCTATTTGAGGGAAATGAGAAGTGATGAAATATCTTTTATATGAAACTATGATGCAGCTAAATTTCCTTTTCTGTACAGCTTCCCTTTCCCACCATTAATGTTATCTTTCTCCTAATGCTACATTTATTCTGGTCCATGCACTTAGATGTTCATTTCAGTACTTACATTTGATGTCTGTCAGAAAACACAGGATAGAAGCAAGATATAGATGTGAATAACTAATACCTCTCTGTGATCCAATTCCTTAGGTTGCACTTTTGTCTCTGATTCCAATATGTTTTGAATTGGCTGATGAATTGGTATGGTGAGTTGATGCAAGCTGGAGGCTACTGAGACTAAATCAAACAAAACAAATTTACTTCCAAAGAAAGAGCTGGTATCCTAAGTATAACTGAGGCCTGCTCCACAGGCATCATAACAAATAATCTGTTTTTGTTTTTTTTTATCATCTCTACATTTTAGCCCAGAGGGTTTAACTCAAGAATAAGCTATCAAGTTGTAGGGAGATGAAGAATGAAGGTCACAACCTTTTTATTTTATGTTTCTATTACTCTGAGGCTAAAACTAGCTCCTGGGATAATGCCAATTTCTGCCAGAATTTCTTTCCACTGATCTCTCCTCTGCTGCTCTTATAATGAGCTGTGTTGAAGAGCATGTAAGTATCTAATGTACATGTACAGAAATATCTTCAAAGTGAGGACAATCTAGACACTGCTGCCTTTAGGCTCACTCTAGATACCAGGAATTCTGAAGAACACATAATGAAAAGAGACCATTTACTACATTTTTATAGCCTTAAGTGATGATTAAAAAGGGCAGTACAGAACTTCTTTAAGAGTACCCACAACATTAGGGCTAAGAGACCTATATCAGTATCCTGACCTGTATGGGTGGGAAGAGGTCCCATGAAGGTTTCTAACCATTAGAGGAGTGAAATTCTGGAACAGCCTTCCAACGGGCAGTGGGGGCAAAAGACATATCTGGCTTTAAGACTGAGGCCTGGTTGTGCTGGTGCTTGACGGCGCTGAGGCTTTCTCGCTCAGGGGTGTGAAAAAACACCTCCCTGGGCGCAGCAAGTTGTGGCGCTGTAAGGCGCCAGTGTAAACAGTGCCTCAGCGCTGGGAGCATAGCTCCCAGTGCTGTAAGCTAATCCCCTCGGGGAGGTGGAGTACTTTGCGGCGGTGCTTTGGAGTTTCGAGTGTAGCCAATCCCTAAGCTTGATAAGTTTATGGAGGGGATGGTATGATGGGATAGCCTAATTTTGGCAATTAATTTGGCAACTGATCTTTGATTATCAGCAGGTAAGTATGCCCAGTGGTTTGTGATGGGATGTTAGATGGGATGGGATCTGAGTTACTACAGAGAATTCTTTCCTGGGTGCTGGCTGGTGAGTCTTGCCCACATGCTCATGGTTTAACTGATCTCTATATTTGGGATTGGGAAGGAATTTTTCTCCAGTGCAGATTGGCAGAGGCCCTGGAGGTTTTTCATCTTCCTCTGCAACATGGGGCATGGGTCACTTGCTGGAGGATTCTCTGCAGCTTGAGGTCTTCAAACCAGAATTTGAGGACTTCTATAACTCAGACATAGGTTAGGGGTTTGTTACAGGAGTGGGTGGGTGAGATTCTGTGGCCTGCATTGTGCAGGAGGTCAGACTAGATGATCATAATGGTCTCTTCTGACCTTAAAGTCTATGAGTCTATGAGTCACAGCTCTGTAAATCTCCATTGCACTTTGCATAATATTCAGTATGCCAACTCCAAATTTGTAATTATCTGTACATCTGTACAGAACAACTTCTGCTCTTCACAGTATGCACTATTATTACTTACACGGCATTTGGGAAATGAAGAAATGTATAAACAGCCCAGTTTTGGCAGACCATTCACACAGATTTTTTTTAAAAAAAAGATAGATATATAGAGAAATACTTATAAGGCTCCTTTTAACTCCTTTTACAGTGGTTTAGGAGAAGAGAAGGTGTTGCATAGATATCTCTAAAAATGTTAGCAACAAACAAACAAACAAACAAACAAACACTACAATCCAAACAATCAATCAAAATCCCAAACCAACAACAATCTCACAAGCACTTTATATGGGGCCTGATCAAGCCCACCCCTTCTATGGGCTGAATGATGGGATGGAGATACAGTAGGTCTCTGTGGGAAGGGAAAATGAATGGCTCTGACATCATCTTCTCTCCCTGGGATCCCATTGAATTCCATCTTGACAGTTGCTTTTCTTGAATTTGGGGTGGGACCAAGATCTGGAAGCAGTGGGTCCATAAACTGCCCTTTCTTCACAGCATTACTGCTGGGTAACCCTGCATCTTTCTGTCTGGAAATCCCATTAAGAGTTAATGTTGTTGTTCAACAAACATAATGTATTGTGTGCATCTCAGTGTGTGATCATATTATATTATATCTAAGAAAGACTATGGGGCCTATTGCAAGTAAGGGAAATCTCCATTAAGTCCAAAGATAAAGGCTTGTATTCTAGTTTTAACTCTGTAGGACTCTGTCTGATTTATCTAATGCCTGTGCTTGTTGTTTGCAGCCCATGATTAGTTAGACTGAGGACTTGGCCCCTGGTGGTCCAGTTTCAGGAGGCCCTGGTACTGTAATATTTAATAAGCTCTTGGGAGTCAGGTTTGTTTAGAGAAGGCCACAGTCCATTTTCTTACCTGTATGAGTACTAAGAACAGCCTGAACCTGCTTGGGCTTCAAGAGGTATCCACTGTAGCTCACTATCATTAGATAGTATCATTAACATAGTCACTCCTATGCAAGTAACTCAATATCTGTCTTCACAGGGGCCAGTTAGGCAGTGCAGAGGAGCCAGGACTCCCAACTTGGTTTCTCTGCCTCTGCAGTTCTTGGGTTTCCTTTCTCAGCTTCACTTCCTGCCAGTATGGAACTCCCTTTCCCAACCTGATGATGGGGTGATTCCACAATGTCTTTATGGTCAGGAAGAATTTCTCAGGTGTTCTCAGTGGGGTTGCTTAGCGACAGCCAATGGATTCTTTGTACAGTGGAGTTAGTATAATAGTAAACTATCAGATCTCCCTATTTCTTGAATTACAAATAAATAATTCACAGATCTATTATTATTTGCTGAAGCTTACTAAAATCCACTTGTAGCGAGGGGCAGGGCATCCTCCCTCCCAGACAGTTAGAGGAACAGCCACAACTGCCCCACTGGAAGCAGAGGAGGGGGAACAGCAGGGGCGGCTCCAGGCACCAGTGCTCCAAGCTTGTGCTTGGAGCGGCAAGCCGCGGGGGGAGCTTTGCCGGTCACCGCTAGGGCGGCAGGCAGGGTGCCCTCGGAGGCTTGCCTGCGGAAAGTCCACTGGTCTCGCGGCTTCGGTGGACCTCCTGCAGGCGTGCCAGTGGAAGGTCCACTGGTCCCGCAACTTCAGTGGACCTCCTGCAGGCACACCTGCAGGAGGTCCGCCTAAGCCGCGGGACCAGCGGACCCTCTGTGCTTGGGGCGGCAAAATGTCTAGAGCCGCCCCTGGAGGACAGAAACCAGAAATATAAAAAGTGGGCCGAGGAACTGATGGAGGAGAAGGATATCTCCCACCCATTGCTGGAGCTCGGACCCAACGGCAACTACTACAGTGTCCAAGACCCAGAGGAACTGCCAGAGTTGCCAGTTGCCAGAAACACCGAGGAGCAATTGGGGTTGCCTTAGGCTGTTTACTTTGGTTAGATGAACGATGACTCTGGGACCCAAGTAACCCTCTCCCGAACGGGAGTGTAGGAAGTAGCCCAAGGGAGCCGAATATAGTTTGGCTGCGTTGCTGAGTGACAGCCGGCCAGTGTGTTATGGCTGGATTTCCCTGCTGACCCAGTGGTGGGCCACTCGGCCACTGTTAGGGCCCTGGGTTGGGATGTGGTGGAGTTGGATGGGCCCCCATCCTCCTACCCCCGCGACTCCACCTGGGAGTGGCAGGCTCCTCACTCTAGGCCAAGAGGCCTGCATTGTTCGGCAGTCCGCAGAGCCAGACCTTTCTGCTGCCCTCCCCTGTCTGAGGACTGGGCCAGTAGACTCATTGCCTCTCTGCCCTGAGTACAAGCCAGAGACCCCTACTTGGTTGTGGCCTTGCTGTGCCTGAGGGCTGGGGCTTATAGACACTGCAGCTCTATCATGATTGCAGGCCAGCGGCCACTCCTAATGTCTGCTGGCCTTGGCTGAGAGACTCATTAGTGCTCTGCCCTGAGTGCAGGACAGAGCTCTCTGACTTTCTGGTGTCCTGCCCTGCCTGAGGGCTTGGGCACCAAGGTGACTGTCTGCTCTACCCCACCAAATGGCAGGAGCCCCAGTGCTTATTCCGCCTGAACTGTGCCCCTCCAGAGGTCTTGTAGGGAGAGGGCATAGCCTCCCCCCTCACAGACAAATGGAGGGACAGCTGTAATCTCCCTGCACCACTACAGACACATACGGATTCGTAGCTGGGTTTGGATTGTTAGAAACTAGGAATTTTTTTTGGTGTTCTGCTTCAAACCCTATCACAGATCAAAATTTCAACAGAAAATGTCCTTTTCACAGAAATCAAGATTTAAACACTTAATTGGATGTAAATTAGGTTCCATGATAATGCTAAAAGCAGCAGCTACAAATATTTGATCAAATTCTGTAAATAACCAGGTTTTCCAAACTTTTCTAACAAGCAGCATCAAGTTTCCATTAAAAACTATTATGAAAACTTGCACTGTATCACTAGAGCTATAATCTCTATGGTAATTTTCTGAAATTTGCAAAACTGCAGGAAATGTTTTTATTAAAATCAAGCCAGACTAAAAGGCTCTCTAAAATCAGCCATCTAGCACAGCAGTAATGATTATTTTTGCTTTGAAGTGGGAGAAAAAATATATTTTACATGGCTGAGTGTCAGATTTTGTGTGACTTCTACTGTTTATGCCCTGAGAGTTTGATTCAAGAGTTTTCCAGTTGCCTGTAAGTATTTACCATGTAAATCTGCAATTACATCACTGAAAGATTCAAGAAACTGAAAGTGTCCTTGATATAAAATATTATTATGCTCAGGATTTGACAATCACACCATCTCCTTGAAGCTATTGGGCATGGCAGCTGCTTTCCATTCAGTCTAAATGAGGGAACAATTAAATGCCCCTTTGCTTAATGATAGCTGAAACAATGGAAAATCACCGCCCAAGAACTAGACCACATGCAAACCTGTCAGTTTCTGGGTCATGCAGTCTAAGGGTATATCTATGGGTATGCCCATGCCAGCTGACTCAGGCTCATGGGACTTAGGCTAAGGGGTTATTCAGTTGTGGTATAGATGTTATGACTCAGGCTGCAGTCCAAACTCTGGGACCCTCTCACCTTCTAGGGTGTGTGACAGGGTCAGGCCAGATGGATACAGAAGAGTGCTCCTACTGGGAACCAGTAAGGGGAGGATCCACAGCGCCTGGAAACCAAATAATTCCAGGGGACAACTAATGCGATAACAGGGAAGGAAGTGAGGTCAAAGGGTAAATGAGAGGAACCTGATGGGGACACTGAGCAGAGAACCCCAGACAGCGCCCATTGCTCCTCAAAGGCGTCAAGGGAGCCAGTGGATGCCGCCCAGAGGAACTCTGCCCGGATGCGTGAACGGACGGAGGATCAGAAATAGGCCCCACAGTCACAGGAGACCCTATCTGCCAACCTCCTCTCCCTGGTTTTTTAGATGGCCGTTTTAGCCAGGGCCAGGAGGAGGTTGACCAGGAGGTCCCGTGACTTTGTGGGGCTACGGTTAGGGAGTGCATAAATAAAAAGGTGAGGGGAAAAGTGTAACCAAAATCTTAACAAAATATTTGTGAGGAGCCGGAATAGGGGCTGCAGCCTGGCGCACTCCAAGTAAATGTGCGCCAGGGTTTCCCTCATGCCGCAAAAGGGGCAAGTGTCCAGGACAGGGGTAAACCACACCAAGTACACGCCCGTGCTCACAGCCCCATGAAGGAGCCACCAACTGATATCCCCAGTGGGCCTCGGAACCAGGACGGAGTATAGCTGCCCCTCCAGGGCTCCTCACCCTCTAGAGGTGGCAGGCGGTCCCGCTACTTTGTGTTAGGGCAGGATGCTAGGGTGAGGAAGTGAAGGATGTGGAGCATGAGCATGTATAGAAGTTTCCTTGGGGCAGTCTGGAAATGAACTGGCTGCAAGCTGGTTGAAGGGGCGGGTGGGCTGGTTGGGTCTGTGGGGATAGGAGCTTGATGAAAAGGTCTGGATGGCCTGGGATGGAGGGTGGCCGGGGCGTGCCCTCTTGCAAGACCCGGTCAAGGTAGGCTCAAGCAGTGGGCAGCAAAGTGGCCCTCACCTTCTGAAGTACGTGCTGGGGAGTACGAGGTCTGGAGAGCCCCATGTGCTAAGCGAGCATCAGGGGATCCAGCCAGTCTCCCCGGTCATAGTCCAGGAGGTCTCTGACTCTGGTGACTTCTGCCAGGACCAACCTCTGGCGCACTGCAGGGGACTCTGCCACCTGCACACGGAGCTGGGGGTTGTGTAGCAGGGGCTCCGCGAGGAGATCTGCTCCCTCAGTGGCCGCCACGGACCTGGTCACTGAGAACAGATTCCAGGTCTGGAGGAGGTCCTGGTAGAAGACTGGCAGCCCAGAGAGGTCTTACGGAAGACCGCTTGCATGGAGATAAAGGAGCTGCCAGTTATATCAGAGCCCTCGGAAGCAGCGCAGGAAAGCGTGAGCCAGTACTGTCCACGCCAGACTACCTGCACCATAAAGGAGCCTCTGCAGGGCCTGGAGGTGGAAGACATGGACCTGAGTGTGTAGACACTTCAGGCCCTGCCCCCACTCCTCCAAGGGAAGATGGAGGACCCCTGCAGAGACCCATTGCAGTCCTGGCCAAAAGAACTCCAGAATCACTGTCCGGAGGTGGGCCAGGAAGTCCTGGATCAGGACCAGGGTGTTGAGTCAGTACCAAAGCATGAACAGAACTAGCTGATTGAGCACCAATGCCCTCCCTTGGAGGGAGAGGCACCAGAGTAGTCCTGTTCATTTCCGGAGCTACTCCGTCACACTGCTCATCAAACTGTACTAGTTTTCCAGCGGAGATGGATGCGTGGCAGAAAGATAAACATTGAGATAGAGCAGTGGACCCACGCTCCACCGGATGGCCTGAAGCATGGGTGGGAGGGAGCTTGCCTGCCACCCATCCCCGACCACCAGGCCAGAGCTCTTGACCCAGTTGACCCAGGCGGAGGAGGCTGCCGAGTAGAAGGCCAGGCAAGCCTCCACCTGCGCCAAGTCACCCGGGTCCTGGACCTTAAGGAGCATGTCATCAGTATACGCTGACAGGACCAGCCGCAGCTTCAACTCTTGCAGCACCAACCCCGTCAACCTCCTGCAGAGGAGGCAGAGGAAGGGCTCGATCACCAGAGTGTACAGCTGGCCCAAGAGGGGGCACCCCTGCAGTACTCCTCGCCCGAAGCTGACCGTTTTGGTCAGGGTCCAGTTGAGCCTGACCAGACACTCTGCAGACGCGTACAGCCCCAAGAAAAAAACCACAAACTGGGGTCCGAAGCCAAATGCTCGCAGAGTGCCCAGGAGATACCCGTGGTCCACCCTGTTGAATGCCTTCTCCTGATCCAGCGACAGGAGGGCGAATGACAGACCACTCCTACACCGAGCTCCAAGAGTCCTGGACCAGATACAGATTATCGAAGATGATGCGGCTCAGGACGGTGTAGGTTTGGTCTAGGTGGACCTTGTCTGCCAGCACGGACCCTAACCACAGCGAGATGGCCTTGGCTACAATCTTATAGTCCATGCTGAGAAGCGAGACAGAATGCCAATTCTATAAGTCACAGAGGTCCCCCTTCTTTGGCAATAAGGTGAGCATGACTCACCTGCACGAAAGAGGGAGGACCCTGCTCTGCAAGGACTCAGCCCAGACGGTGACTAGGTCTGGGCTGAGGA
The DNA here is from genome assembly GCF_025201925.1 of Gopherus flavomarginatus. NCBI lineage: Eukaryota > Metazoa > Chordata > Testudines > Testudinidae > Gopherus > Gopherus flavomarginatus. The sequence continues at coordinate 146,554,808 of NC_066620.1, read as the reverse complement.
CGTCCTAGAACATGCAGTAGAACTCCATGGTCAGCCCATCCATGCCCAGAAATTTATTGGTGGGCATGCGGTGGAGGGCTTCCGAGAACTTGGCCAGAGAGAGAGAGGCAGCTCTAGCCGGTCTCGGTCACCCACGCTGACCATCAAGAGTCCATCCCAGAGCACTCTGCAAGCATTAGGATCGGTCAGATCTGGGTAGAAAAAGCCTGCCTAGAAGGCCCTGGCCCTCCCGCGCATCTCCGCCGGATCCGTGAGGGGGGTGCCGTCCTCCACCAAGAGTCAGGTGACATGCTTCTTGGCCCCCCTCTTTTTCTCCAGGGTGTAGAAGAAGCAGGAGCCAGGATTCATCTCCTGAAGGAGGTGGATGTGGGATTGAACAAAAGCACCCCGGGCCTGATGGTCCTCGAGGGCCCAGAGCTTCTCCCGCTTCTCCCAGCACAGTCCGCAGAGCGATGGATCCTTGGGGCTGGCAGCCAGATGCCTCTCCAGCTCTAAGATCTCCCATTCCGATTGCTCTATCGCCGCATCCCTCCATTGGCTGGCGCCCCGGGTCTAGTCGCGGCAGAAGAGCCAGGCGCGCACCTTCCCCACATCCCACCACCGCCGCGCAGAGGGAAAGGTGCACCTCTGCCTTCACCAGGCCAGCCAGAACTCCTGGAAGGACAAAACAAAGCCCACATTCTCCATCAAGCTGTTGTTGAAATGCCAATAGGCCGGCCCTGGCCTCTCTGCACAGAGAGGCCATCAAGGTGGGTAGGTGGTGATCTGAAAATGGGGCTGGCTGGATGCTGGAGGAATGGGCCTGTGAAAGGTAGAAGCGTGACAGATATATGCAGCCCAACCAGGAGTGGCGCGACCGATGGGCCTCCACCTGGACAAAGGTGAATGTCGAGACATCATCCGGGTGGTGGTTGCGCCAGACGTCCACCAGGGAGTGACGGTCGATGGTCTCCCGGAGGACATCCATGGCGGCCGGGCACTGCTTGGTCCCGAGTGGCCCCGTTCCTCAAGGGTAGTTGCCTCTCCCAGGCTTCCCCTCCCTGGGTTACCCTGGAAGATCACTGTGTGATTCAAACTCTTTGAATCACAAAACAGAGAGGACAATTCACTTTCCTCCCTCCTTCTCTTTCCCCCTCCCAGACTCTTCCTGAGAGAAAGTAATCCTGGCACAGAGAGAAATCAGCCTCTCTCTCCCTCTTCCCTCCTTTCTCCCCACCAATTCCCTGGTGAATCCAGACCCAGTCCCCTGGGGTCTCACCAGGATAAAAAAACAATCCTGTTCTTAAACAAGAAAAGCTTTTAATTAAAGAAAGAAAAAACATTAAAAATTATCTTTGTAAATTTTAAAATGGAATAGGTACAGGGTTTTTTTAGCTATAGACACTGGGAACACCCTCCCAGCCTAAGTATACAAGTACAAATTAAAATCTTTTTAGCAAAATACCAATTTGAACTCCTTCCAACCAAATACACATTTGCAAAATAAGAAATCAACCATAAGCCTAACTCGCTTTATCTACCTAGTACTCACTAGTCTGAACTTATAAGAGCCTGTATTGGAGAGATTGGAGAGAAACCTGGTTGCACATCTGGTCCCTCTGAGCCCCCAGAGCGAACAACAACCAAAACTAACAGCACAGCACAAAAACTTCTCTCCCTCAAGATTTGAAAGTATCCTGTCCTCTGATTGGTCCTCTGGTCAGGTGACAGCCAGGCTCACTGTTCTTGTTAACCCTTTCCAGGCAAAGAGATATGAAGCACTTCTGTTCTATTAACTTTTCTTATCTGTTTATGACAGAGACAGAGACACACAACGTGTGTGTGTGTGTGTGTGTGTGTGTGTGTGTGTGTGTGTGTGTGTGTGTGTGTGTGTGTGTGTGTGTGTGTGTGTGTGTAAAAGAGAGAGAGATGTGCATTGTCCCTTTAAGTACGCTGACCCCACTCTAAGTAGGTTGCCTTTTTAAATAGATCAGGAAGTTGAGAGAGCAGCTGCAGCCAGCAATCTCCCTCTTTCCTGAGTTCTGTCATGTCACCCCCCTGCTCTATGGGTGGGGTAAGCAGGGGGCAGGAGCAGAGGGGAAGGGGGCACCTTGACATTAGCCGCTTACCCCCGCCCCCTGCACAGCAAGCAGGAGGCTCCTGGGAGCAGCTCAAAGGCAGAGGGCAGTAGCAGCACATGGCATTGGAGGGAGGGACCACTGAACTGCGGACAATTGATAGCCTGCTGGGTGGTTGCCACACGGGGAACTTAGGAGAGTGGGGAGCTGATGAGGGAGCTGCCGGTCCACCCTAGTTCCAAGCCCCCACCAGCTAGCTCCAATGAGCTGCTCTTCCTGCAAGCAGTGGACAAAGCAGGCGGCTGACAAGCAACATTATAAGGGAGCATTGCATAACTTTAAACAAGCATGTTCTCTAATTGATCAGCAATGTAACAACGAAACAACACTAACCAGGACAACTTTAAGTGAGGAGTTACTGTACATGAGTTTTAATTTGTACATTCAGTAACCCCATGGTGGGGATGAACTTGAGTTGTTAGCTAATAGTATATGCTGTTCAGAAAACATGTATTTTCTTGTTATGGTTTTAAGCAGTAGTTGATAAGGATTCCGACAGATTGCTGGGTGTTACTAACTTACCTTTACATTCTTTGCATGAAAAAGTTAACGGTTACAACATGTCCTTCTCTGATCTTAGAAGGCATCCAGAAATTTCCCAAAATTACAAGAAGATTATAAACTATGATGGTATCACAAAGTGTCTGTGCAATGAGGGACAAGGATGCAGGTGCTGTAATGATAACTCTAGGACAGAGGCCCAAAGGGGAAAAAGGTGAGAGCAGCTCCTAATCTTCAGTGTAATCAATCATAGGCATTCTCACTGGCATATAATTAATAGCCTGGAATCTCATAGAATGACTGTCCCTTACCTAAGACTTAAGCAAAGCTTCAGTGTAGTTCAGCACTCCTAGTATATAACTGATATTCCTATAATAAGGGAAAGAACAAGAGGGGAAAAAACACATTCTTTATCTTAGGCAAGTATAACTTATCTTTGCCTCTGTTACAGATATCTTGGCAGGATGCTAGACTGGGCTACAGTATTATGTTAAAATGTAATTATTTAAATTAAACCTGAATATAATAGAACTGAAGTGTGACTAACTCAGGGTAGAGCAGGAAGAGGTAGGTCAGAGACTGGTGAATATGTGGCTAACCAACCAGATATTAGAAAATATAGGCAACATGCTTCCAGGGCTAGATTTACACCTTATGCACCCCTAGGCACAGCATCTTCAGCACCCCCTACTGCCTACAGCTGACCTTTGTGTTTTTCATTAAAAATTAAATGAAAAGAAATATAAACAAAGCCTCCCCAGGAAAGCACTAGACCCTCCACCATGCATGGAGCTCCCAGCCTGAGCTAGGGTGCAGCCCACCTGCCCCAGGTGAGGTGCAAGGGGGGACTGTACCTCTCCCTACAGAGAGCGATCCCCGGGTGTCTTCCATCCCTACCACAGCCTGGCACGGCAGCCATGCTCCGGCTCTGCCCGTGCAAGTGAATAGGACGCTGGCCACACCCCTCCGCTCCCCTCCCCAGCATGAGGCAGAGGCAGCTGAGATCGGGAAGGGGCTGGGATGCTCCCAGCACCTTCCGCAGTTTCCCTGCCTGGCCACGGCTCACAGTGACTTGGATGCTCACCCTGCTCCTGCGCTACAAGCTCAGCAGCCACAAACCTGCACCAGGAACCTGGCCACCCACAGTGGAGATGTATGGATTAACTTTCTAACTTTTAACCCACTTTTAGGTGCCCCATGTCATGGTATATTTCCCCACTCTGAACCTTAGCGTCCAAAAGATGGGGTACCAGCATGAATTCCTCTAAGCTCAATTACCAGCTTAGAACCTGTAGCGCTGCCACCAACCAGGAATTCCAGTGCCTGGTACACTCTGGTCCCCCCAAACCCTTGCCCGGGGACCCCTAAGACCCAGACCCTCTGGATCTTAACCCAAGGAAAGTAAACGCTTTCCCTCACCGTTGCCTCTCCCAGGCTTCCCCTCCCTGGGTTACCCTGGAAGATCACTGTGATTCAAACTCCTTGAATCTTAAAACAGAGAGGAAAATCCACCTTCCCCCGCTCCTTCTCTCTTCCCCTCCCAGATTCTCCCTGAGAGAGACAGTAATCCTAACAGAAAGAAATTAGCCTCTCTCTCCCCCTTCCCTCCTTTCTCCCCACCAATTTCCTGGTGAATCCAGACCCAGTCCCCTGAGGTCTCACCAGAATAAAAAAACAATCAGGTTCTTAAACAAGAAAAGCTTTTAATTAAAGAAAGAAAAACAGTAAAAATTATCTTTGTAAATTTAAAATGGAATAGGTACAGGGTTTTTTAGCTATAGACACTGGGAATACTCTCCCAGCCTAAGTATACAAGTACAAATTAAAATCCTTTCAGCAAAATATAAATTTGAACTCCTTCCAGCCAAATACACATTTGAACTCCTCCCAGCCAAATACACATTTGCAAATAAAGAAAACAACCATAAGCCTAACTCGCTTTATCTACCTAGTACTCACTATTCTGACCTTATAAGAGCCTGTATCGGAGAGATTGGAGAGAAACCTGGTTGCACATCTGGTCCCTCTGAGCCCCCAGAGTAAACAACAACCAAACACTAACAGCACACACAAAAACTTCCCTCCCTCAAGATTTGAAAGTATCCTGTCCTCTGATTGGTCTTCTGGTCAGGTGACAGCCAGGCTCACTGTTCTTGTTAACCCTTTCCAGGCAAAAGAGATATGAAGCACTTTTGTTCTATTAACTCTTACTTATCTGTTTAAGACACCTAGAACACCGATGCCTTAGGCACATGCCTACTATGGGCCCTGCATGCTTCCCATATAGCCATTTTCCCATGTAGGAACTTGGGCTTAGATCCACAAAGGGACTTACAGTGCTCAACATCATGGCACCTGGTTTTTAGGTGCCTAGAAAATCTCAGGAAAAGCACTATGATCTACAAAGCCTGAGTTGGACACCTGTGTTCCCTGTACAATGAATAGGAAGAAATGTGACCCCAAACACAGCACACTAGGCAGAGAGCCGTCTAAGCTAGCCAATGGGGAATGCCAGCCAGAGGGTATGTGGCTTCAGGGAGGCACATATCTCTGTTAGCAATCCACAAAAAGGAACCCACTACATGGAGTCAGACTTAGGCACCGAAGGTGTTCCTTGTGAGAATGAGTTAGGTGCCTGCCTTGCTTCATACAAAACAGCCGGAGGAGGTGGTGGCAGTGTCCACATTATAACTTTCAGCTCAGTGGTTCGAGCACTTTCCTGAGAAGTAAGTGACCCTTGTTCAAATCCTTTCTCCACCTCTAGCAGAGAGGGGGTAATTCAACCATGGCCTCCCATATCCAAGGCAAGCACTCTAACCAGTGTGTGTGTGTGTGTTGATCGGGCATGATTATAAGCCCCTCCTCTGGTCAGAGTTTGAATGGGACCTGATCTGGTAGGTGGTCTCTGAGTATGCTTACCAGATCAGGCCTGGGATGGTAGGACCCACACAGAACATGAAGGGGTTAATGTGGGCCTGCAAGAGAGAGAGAAAACCAGGCTTAACTGATAATGAAGCTTTCCTTGAAGGGAAAGGGGGTGAGGGTTGGGAGATGATCATAAAGCCAAGAAGTTTGTAGCAGAAAGAGGCTGGAACTGGATCTGGAATTCATGCACAGCAGCAGTGCTGGTAATTTTTCAGATTAAATCTCAGGCTTTATAATGATATAAGAGTGATTTAATAAATGAAATTGTATTTCTAATAACAAGGTTAGTAGATATGTGGATGCATGTAGCATTTGCTTGGATATAAGCGAATACCAGGATAACAGGGACAAAATGGTGGACAAAGCAACTAACAGCTCTGTAAGAAATGGAAAGATTAACATAGAAATACCCTTGTTTAAACATGAATTCAAAAGTCTAGTACCAAAAAATTTTAAAGAGGAATGGCAAAAAAATTGGATTAATGGAAAAGGAGGAGGAAGATTTTCTTGAATTTTGCCCTAGAGTTGAGGAAAATAACATACTTCAGGTTCTGGGTAGAAAAAATGAAGTGATTTTGTTTAGAGTACTAACCAGCTATTGTGGCTTAGACAGAAATCTTTTTTCGAATAAATAGACACAAAGATGGACTATGTGCACTTTGTAAAGTGGAAGAAACAAGTGATTACCTTTTATGGGTATGTAAGAATTTGATAAAGAATGGTAAAAGCTTTCTGAGGAATTCAAATGTCTTCAGGTAACAGAAGTTACATTATGTTATTTAGTAAAAATATGGGGGTAATGGAGTAGTATTAGAAAGGCATTGTTATGTTACCTGAAGCACACAGGGCAGAGTGAGAAAATATAAGCCACTAAGTAATTAGGAATTATAGTTGGTGGCTATAGACTATTCAGTCAAGACTGCTTTGCCATTAAAAGGAAAAAAAAAAGAAAATAAAAGAAAGAGGCATCAAGGACAGAATCTTCAGTCACTCTCATTGGATAGAAGAGGTAGAAAACAGTCCCATGTAGCAGCAAGGAGTTTGAGGGAGTAGACTTTGGCTGCCAGTTACAGGATCCCTGGCCTGAAACACTGTAAAGGAAGGCCCTAGGTTCCCCTACCAGTCACTGAGGAAGGTGGGGTGAAGCCCCTTGAGGTAAAGGGTGTAAGGACCACAGAGCCCAGAGATAAACAGAAGACCTGCTGTAAGGTTACTGGACTACAGTTGGGTTGAATTCTGGTACTCTGGAAGGGGTGGACTAAAGTGAGACCTGGCTGGAGACGCCAAGTTGCAGGAAGAGAGACCATCACAGTGACTGAGCCACTGTCAGAAGCTGGTGTCATATGGGGAGAGAGCTGCTACACCATGCCTGGCCAGAAAGAGGTGTTCCTGTGGTGAGTGAACCTTTAACAAGGCCCCACATGAAATTTAAGCAGATGAATGCATATTTTCCCATATTCATGGATCATTCTAGGTCATAGGCAGGAGCCAGACATCCAGATGCACAGTCTGAAGCAGCAGTGCACATGCTAAGAGGCAGAACTTAGGTACCCACAAGGTTTGGCAGGAGTTCTGTGGAGCCAAAACAGGGACTTACACAAAGTCTGGGGTTTAGGTTCCTAAGTACACATGTGGATCTGGACCTTAGAAAATCTGCAAATTTCTACTTGCACACTTTCCTCCCAGTTCTGCCACTGGTGGGTAACTGAGTGGCTCATCAATTAATATTTCTGTGGCAGGAGGTTTGTCCCCTAGGTTCAGAGGTTTTGGGAAACCCACAGTGGGCAGAAACTTCTGGGACACTGAACACTATGAATGTTCACAATGTGCAGTATAACTCTGTGTTACTCCTCTGTGGAAACCCAGTGTTCGATAGCTCTCATTTTTTATTTTTTCATGTGGTGGGCTGGCCTACTTGGATTAACATTGGGCTGCAAGTAAAGCTTGTAGTATAAGGGCTCAAGTAACAAGCCTCTTAAAAGAATTGTTCCCTGTCTGCAAGATATACCCAAGCTATATATCTTTATATATCTTATACCTGTGTATTCAGAATATCCGTCTTCCTGAAATGTTGCTTGGAGGCATGTGGCTTGAAAGCTGAAACTCTTACAAAACATTTTCACAGTGAGCAAAATGCCTCTAGATACAGAAAACCACTCTATTGGAGCATGACATTGTCTGTACCAGTATATTGCATGGGGTAGGTAACACTTCATTATCTGTTTCATTTTATTTTTAATAAAGAACTAGATCATGACATTACTAACTAGCCCCTGGAGCAGCCTGAAGTGAAAAGTGTGACATGAACATTTGCTGCTTTGGGAAAGGAGTAAACTAGAGTTGATAGGAACATTTTTGGTTCAGATTTTTTGGTAAAATATGCTGTTTGGCCTAAGCCAAAATATTACCTGTATTACATGGCAACTTGCCATTCCAACACCATTTTTAAGGGGAAGTGTGATGGGATCTGCTTACCCTTCACTAACCCAGACAGGGTTAAGCCCATGGTATTGACAGCGGAAGTCCCATCTCCCTGGAAAGACTGGGCAGGCTCCAAGTGCTCTAGTAGTATAAAGGGAGGGAGACCAGCTCATTCTGTGTGGGAGGCTGCAGGGGAAAGACCTGCCTGTGAAGCCTCTGACTGCACTGGGAATTGAAGCCAACCATGGCCTGTCTGCACCCCAGTGACTGGAGGAAACATCTCATGGGAAACCCCAACACAGACTCTGGTAGGAAAAGATCCAGGGAGGGTGATAAAGTGGTACCTCCCACTGGGGAAAGTCAGTGTGTTTTGGTAGGACCCTGCTGCTGAGTCAGTGGCAAGCTGCTATGCCACTGTTAAGGCCCTGGGTTGGGGCCCCCCTACCAGGGCTGCCACACCCTATAAGAGGTGCCTCCAATGCTATAGACTCTGGCCACTAGGCCATGCTGCCCTGTGCCAAAGGGTGGTGCTATAGACTCTGGGTGCTAGGCCATGCTGCCCTGCACTGAAGGGCTGCTTTATGGACTGTGACTGATAGCCCATCCTGCCTTGACCCTAGGAGTGTGGACTGTCACAGGAAGATTTCTGATGTGTAAGGTGAACTCTCTGCTAAGTGAAAGACCCAGATAGCTCAGTGGTTTGAGCATTGGCCTACTAAATCTATTGCTGTGAGTTCAGTCCTTGAGGGGGCCATTTAGGGATCTGGGGCAAAGAATCTATCTGGGACTGTACTTAGTCCTGTTGTGAAAGTAGGGGATGGGACCTACTGAGCATTCAAGGCCCTTTCCAGTTAAGGGGGAGGGATAGCTCAGTGGTTTGAGCATTGGCCTGCTAAACCCAGGGTTGTGAGTGCAGTCCTTGGGGGGGCCATTTAGGGAACTGGTGTAAAAATCTGTCTAGGGATTGGCCTTGCTTTAAGCAGCAGGCTGGACTAGATGATCTCCTGAGGTACCTTCCAACCCTGGTATTCTAAATTAAAAACCTGACTGTTTTGATCCAAAAATGGGTATTTCCACACTTGTATTTTGCAAAAACATTTGCAAGGTTTTATTTTCATACCAATGTGGAGTGTAAACAAATGGTAAAACCTCAAAAGTTGTTGTGAAATGGAATTGTAGTTCTCTGGTCACCAGTAGTATAAATTCTGCTGGGTTTTCAACTGGCTCAGCATGTACTCCCCAGTGCACTGATGGGGAATGGATGGGGCTAGGTCAAGCTTCCATCCCCCACCCGTCCACTTGTGTGAGAGTCAAATATAGAGGCTTTGACATTCTGAAAATCAGATGTAATGATATGGACAAGGGAATAAGGAGGTATCTTATCCCCCATTACTTCCTTGCCCTTGTGTGGGTGTGCAGGTGGGACCGTAGGAAAGAAGTGCTGAGGAATTGATAATAACCAGATGATGGGTGTGTGTGTGTGTGTGAGGGGTTAGTTCTCAACCATTGTTAATTACAATAAAATTGCTATCACACTCCATAATCATTGATCTGTTAAAATATGTGTATGTGGAGGAAGAACTTAAGATGTACTGTCCCCTTAGAACACAGCTGTGTTTGAGGGAAGAACACTTATCATCCCCAGGTAATTTACATCCACCACCAGATTTGGGAAGAAATACCCAGGAGTTTGCCAGTTACACTTAAATATGAATGTTTTCTTGAAATATGTAACCTGGGAAACTGAATGTAGCTGTTGCAATGTTGAAACAAGTGAGTTGTTTCTTCCCAAATCTCTAAGGAAAACATATGGGGATAAATATTCACAGGGTCAACATATAATTTTGAATGTGCAAATCAGCTGAATGGACAGTGTCCTACTGTCACTATGCACACATTACAGATTTCACATATGCAAAGTCTTATGTATCTGTGGTGGCTGGTCATGGTCTGTCAGCTCTTTCCCAGCTACAGAAAGTGTTCTGCCTTGGCAGGAACCTGCTCTGGTGAAGGGTTGTGCAGTGTCAGGGCCAGGCAGCTTCCAGCACCTACTCCTAGGCTTAGGGTGAAGGTTAATAGGTTTGCAAATGCTGCTTCCTGCCCAGTCCTTCCTACTCAGACTCCCTTGTGCAGCATGCAGCTCCTTGTGCTGTTCAGCTTGCACTGATGGGATCACTGATATCAAGTAAACTCTTGATTCCTGAAGCCAAGGCATACTAAGGACACTTTTTATTACTGTTATCGAGTGCACATAGGGTGACCAGATGTCCCGATTTTATAGCGACAGTCCCAATTCTGGGGTCTTTTTCTTATATAGGCTCCTATTACCCCCCACAACTGTCCCAATTTTTCACATTTGCTGTCTCATCACCCTAAATGCACAAGAAGAGATTATGCATTCCACTGACAACTGAAGGACAGATGCCTTCAGAACTTCAAGCAAACAATGTCCCAATTAGCTTCTCAAAGTGTTTCCCTTTTCCTGTTTGTATCATCTCTATCTTGTTTCACTTGAGCTTGAGGCAAATGTTTTTGTCATAATTTAAAACTTGTGTAGGCATAACTCTTTAATTGTGAATGAGTAGAATTGTGAGCCTCCAGCCAGCTGTTTTCATACAAAGTTTCTGAGTTTTAGCAGCTTAATCGTGGATGCAAACTTCATAATGCATCTTGGTCTTTTTCCTACAAATTCTATTGGCCATGGCATGAGCTTCAATATTATAACCTAAATGTAACTCAGTTTAGTGAATTTGCTGAATTCTAATTAGGAAATGGACATGGAAATCCGAACACCTGGACACCTGAGGTAGGATATCAAATATTTATTCAGAATAATACATTAAACACAATAATCCAGACAGTGAGTTATTTCATTTAGAGAGCCATAATAACCATCTTTGGAGATCTAAACATTAAGCACCTCATAGTGCAAAGCAATGAAGAGGTTTATGAGGAAAGTAGCATTTTTTCATAGGACAATTGAAAACAAATAATCCAGTTTAGCTGAGATCAAAGCACAGCAGGGTAAAACATGTTAATGTGCCCAGGAATACTATTTTTTTTTCTTTCTAAACACTATAATTGATAGGTATCAGCCTGCAGAGTTTCAGTTACCGGTCTCTGTCCAGGTACTTTAGTTGCTAGATTTACAAATGTTGCTTCTAACCTAGATATTATTTCTAGTAAAAGAAACACATACTCTTTTTTTTTCTTTATTAAATTACTTCAGGTGCCTTTTGCCTCCCACAGGTTAGTCTTTCTGTGTATTCAGATGTCAAAAAAAAAGTGGCAAATAGAATTTAAATCCAGAGATTAAGTCTGTTTGATTCATGTGTGGGGTATTTCCACATACTTGCTGGTTTATGAAGCTCCTTCCCCAATAATCATGTTTTTTACTTTTTGGATTATAAACTCTTGATCAGGGAAGGGATTGTGTTCCTCTGTGTTTGGAAGGCACGAAGCATGTTATGTCTACTAATGAATTCATTAGCTAATATAGTACGAGTTAGCCTTTTGACAGTGATCTGCCAGTCAAGGTACATTTTACTGCATTTTTCTGATCAAGTTCCATACACAACAACTGATTTTTCCTGTAGGTCCTTTTGAAGATTTTTCTCACTTGCTCATTACTCTGTGTGTGTGAGAGAAAACGAACCAACACATAAATGAAGGACCAGACTGTAATACTTTGCTCACAAAGGGATCCTCCAAAGTGTTGAGACCTCTGGCCCTGATCCAGCAAGACTCTGAATCATATGCTCATCTTTAAGCAGATGAGTAGTCCCATTGATTTCAGTGAGACTAGTCACATGTTTAAATCGAAGCATGTGCTTTATTGGTTCAGAGCCGGAATGCTCAGCAACATGAAAGATCAAGCCTCTGAGTCGTACCTTGCTTCTCAAGATGTCCACTAGAATAACTATAACTTTATTCCATTGTATAAAATAATGACACTGCATGGAGATGACAATTGCAGAGAACCAGAGAAGGATTCAGAAAGAGAATGACCTGTATTAGGGACTGATCTGAAGCCAATGGGAGTCTCTCCATTTATTTCAATGGACTTTGGCTCAGTCCCGTAGAACACTATAGAACTTAAATTAAAAAGACTTTTAAAAATCCCTTAGTCTAAATTAGACTTCCTCCTAAACTTGTTAAAAATATGGATCCCTCTCAAACTGTAATGGGTTTAAAGTTGCATCTTAATTGCTTTCGCAATGTAAGAAATTTTGTTGGAAGACAGAAGTATGTGAGTCTGAATGAAGATCAGCTGCAATATATGTGTAACACATACTAGAACACCATCTTAGTGTGGAGTATGTTACTGAAGAAGCTTTTTAGCCATCACTTCTAATCATTCGTAAATAATAGTATATAAAAATGCTTACAAATCTTCCTAGGATAGATGCACATGGCAACAATTGAAAATTATGCCCCCACAATACATTATCTTTCTTAACATGATTATGTTATTAACTAGAGACTTACTGGTTTTACTTTTATCCATACGTCTGTCTTTTTTCAGCATTGTATTAGCTATAATACTTTACTATTTCTTAGCACAATTTTTTTTTACAGTTACCACAGTTCTTAGAAAATTAAAAATACTCACTTAATCCATAAAATACTCCACTACTCAGTAGGCTAATAACTACTTTAACTTATGTTCTCCAGAAGGAATATAAAAAATTTTACTCACATCCTCTGTGATCATTTTATCATATGTGCAAATTTGGGAAAGTTAAAAAAAGATGAAATGGTGGTATTTTTAAATAATAAAAGGAGGGAAGTTGAGAAACATTGGTGTTTTATCATAGCATATCCACCAGAAGAGGTCTTTTTTTTAAAATTCCCTTTTAAGATCTCAACCTCCTTTCCAAGAAATACAAGTCCTTGTGGCAATGTCCAAAGAAGGAAAAGCAATAGTCCTTTGGGACAGAGAGAATCTGTCATTCAACACTACATATCTGCATTAATCTGGTTTTAATTTGCTTACTGTTCATTCAGAGCACTAGGGACTCAGTTTTAATTTTTCTTTTCAAGGAATTCCAAATATGGTCAAATGGTAAAAGGAATGTAGGTCATGGAAATGCACAAGTAGAGAAAATTCTTATCTCTGAAAATAACAAGTCATAGAATCTCTGTATAAATTGATTATTTTGTTCTTCATTTGCATATTGCACCCTCTTTTATCCTTAAATTAGAAGTTAGATGCTAATAATTTCTTGGAAATGTAAAGCCCAGATTTTGCTGTGGGAGGAAGTTTCTGAATAAGACATCAAGTTTCTAGTCATCAGAGGATAATTTATTGATACTTGTCAAAAGGAAGTATCAGTCTAACAGAAATCAAGACAAAAGGAATGCCTGATGAATTTCCTTTGAAGTGCCTTTTATAGAAGTCCTTGGTAATACATATTGATGAACTCCAAATTGTCTTGCCTGAAGGGAAAAGAAAGTATACTGCTTTACACTGTGTTATAAATATTCATCAAAAGAACAAGACTTATGTTTCCAGGCGTGAGGTGAATGATTATGGTTGTATGATTGCCTTGGAATCTGGATAATTAGTAAACCAGCCTTTGACAGTTGGAGAATTTTAAAATTGGTGCCTTGCAAGTTGCCATCACTCCTTTTGTATTTAAAGATAAACCTTCCTATTCTGAAAGGAAGCAAATTTAGGGGTTGATGGATTGATACAATTAAGCTCTCCATCAGATCCACCTACGATTTGTTTGCTTATATTTTTAGCCAAAACTTAAAGGCAAAGTTGTACAACACATCACTATCCTGTAAATCACAGCATCCTTAAAGTAGATGACTCACTGGAAGAAGCCAGAGAAAATGGTGGTTTTAATTAAGATTGAGATAATGTGAAAAAAAGATTGGTGTGGCTGATGTCCCAATGGGTCTCTTCCAGAAATATGCAGGCTGGATTCTTTTTTGCTTATCTCAGCCATTCTTGATTGTTTCATGACATAACAGAAGAGTCAACAATTTACCACTCATGCTTGCTTAATGCATGTGATAAGAATATGTAACCTATGGGGAAGGATTTTTGTGAGTGGCTTGGGGAAAAAATTATTCCTGTGCTCAATGATCTATGCATTTCCATCCTTTACTCAAACTGTCTGCAGATTTCCATTAACCCTTGTTACAGGCAGCTAGCCTTCTACTAGCAAAGAGAAGAAAATGCCTTTCAGGAAACATTATCCTTTGAGGTGTTTAGCACTTAAATGCAATTAGGCAAATATAATATCCCCTTTGAAGGGAAAGAGTTGCTCAGTTTAAGTAACTGAAACTAATTATCTCTGTTGAATGAAGGACAGATTCTAGTAGTACTTGAGCAGTGTGCTGTTTCTGAAAAGCTGAAAGTGGATTGTATTTCTGGGCGTGGAGTAGAGGGAGTATCCTCTTCATTAGATTTATACCAATATATAGATGCAGAGGTCTGTGAAGAGAGACAGTGGTCAGACCAGAGAAGACAAATTCAGTGTGTGAATAGGGTTTTCTAAGAAACAATTTATTGGACAATATATCAGAGTGGATCAAGGTATTTTATTATTCATTTTATTGCCATGATGCAGATTTGACCAGAAACATTTAGAACATTTTATGGTAACCACATAGTACTCAGCTATGATGAATTCAAGGATGGTAGTGGTAGTCTTGGTGATTCTAGTCTTGGAAAGGTTATGGGATAGTTTTGCATGTGAAGTTTTTATTGAATGGAGTGGGAAATCTCCTTTCTTTTATCTTGCCTCATTACATTTAATGTGCTGTATGATTCATTTTATTTGGAATCCATGAAAAAAAACAGTTTATTAGTAGGGCCCAGTTGCAGCTGAACAGTTTGGAAATTTAAATCCATCATACAGAATCCTGAGAAGTATTTGATATGTATAAGAACAAACCAAAGCAGCCCCACATGAACCACACTATTAAGAAGTGTTGAGTAAATGGATTACTTTCCCCTATTTTCCAGAAACTATTGGTAAAGTCTCATAAACACTGAGAGGGCAACATCTCTGCAGCAATTTTCCACCTCTCCACCTAAAAGAAGGATTCTCTGTTTAGATATTTATGGTGGGCTGCAATAAGATATACCAAGCAGGGGAAAGAATTTAGTGCAAGGTTTTAAAGATATTTTACTCTATCTGCCACATTAACCTGAATCTCTGTAAAGTCACTTACTTATCGCACACCAGAAACAAACTCTCACACTTATTACAGACAGTGCAAATGACATTCAAAGTCTAGTTATAGATACATGAAACTCCTGGTGTTGGAGCACATAAATAATCATACAAGGTAAAGCAGATGGGGAAACGAGATAGACTGCATGTATCCATAATTAATCAAATGACTAATATGCTTTTAAAGTGATACTAAAAAGCAAGGAGCCTAATTAAAATATTCTGATTCCCTAAAGGCCACACAAGTGAAACCACTTGATTGAAAAAATGGAGCACTTTGCATACAGTATATTAAATTTCCTCTTAAAAAGACAAATAGTCAAGTCAGACCCTCCTCACGGACAAATCCAGGCAGGTGACAGCCAATTGCATTTAAAGACTCTTGTCACCAGCCAGCCTTCTTCTCTCCATAGCCTGTTTCTCACTCTCTCTCTCTTCCCAAATGATTATTTCCATACAATGGTTAGTGTTGAACAATCAACATTTACATTGTGTGAAAAGTATTGAGCTGGGTTGAGAATTATGGGTGTTTAAAATACTATATTTGTTCTTCATGCATATGTTTTTTTAAATCTTTGGTGCTTTTCCATTGTGAATCTGTCTCCAATGTCCTAATCTCTGTTTAGTTACCTTACTGTGGCCCTTTCATTATGTTTTCTCTTCCATTAAGATCAATCAGTGGCCTTGCTCATATGGTGTTGCCAATAAGGGTAGTAGTCACCAACCTAAGAGTGCCTCACTTTGATTATTCTTTCACCCACAGACTCATTCAGGCTATTGATTTTCCTTTTTCTCTTCCACTGTGGACAGAAATGTTTCCCTGTTTTAGGATTGAAAGCCCTTCCTCCCTAAGGATGTAGCAGTCCTTTAGACAACTGTCTTTTTAACAAACACCATCCCACCTGTACTTACTCCTTGGTCTTAACCATGTCTACACTCCCCTCAGCAGGTTTCCATTGCCTGGGACTCTTCTGGCTGCACTCAAGGCTGCTGCTGCCTTTTAACAGACAGTCTTGCAGGATAATGCCTATTCAAAGAGCCCACGTATTGTAGATTGCTCATACAGCTCTTGTGGGTGCTTGAGTCACTACTTCAGTGGTTCTAATAGTGCCTGTTTATGCTTCTTTCATCATAGCTCCATCTCTTGGCTTTAAATTTCATTCACTGGTGGCTCTCCCTCACTCACCCTGGTCATTCTCCCTGGTTCCAGTGACTGCCAAATTAGGTCATGTCTAAGATCCTCCCACTTATCATAGAACTGCTGGAGACAGCTATCAACTGGAATCATCACTGAGCAGGAGAGTTTTTAGCAGTGTCCCACAGGGATCTCTTCTTGTCCCTACACTAGATGATGATTTTATCAATGACCTGAAAGAAAACATAAAATCACCACTAATAAAGTGTGCAGGTAACACAAAAATGGGGCAATGGCAAATAAGGATAAGGACAGGTCGCTAATACAGAGTGACCTGGATTACTTCATAAACTGGTTGCAATAAACAATACACATTTTAATATAGCTTAACATAAATATATGCATCTAGAAGCAAATAATTTAGGTCATACTTACAGGATAAGGGACTATCTGGGGCAGCAGTGACTCTGAAAAAGATTTGGGGCTTGTGGTGGTTGATCAGCTGAACACAAGCTCCCAGTGTGACACTGTGCCAAAAAGGGTTAATGAGATCCTTGAATACATAAACAGGGGAATTTTGACTAGGTGTGGAGAAGTTATTTTACCTTTATATTGCTGAAATACTGTGTCCAGTGTGTGTTTCTACAATTCAAGAAAGATGCTGATAAAGTGGAGAGTATTCACAGAAGAGCCATGAGAATGATTAAAGGATTAGAAAAAATGTCTCATGGTGTTAGACTCCAAGAGCTCAATCTATAGTAGAACCTCAGAATTACGAACACTAGAGTTACAAACTGACCAGTCAACCACACACATTTGGAATAAGTACACAATCAGGCAGCAGCAGAGACGATGAAAAAAAGAGCAAATACAGTGCAGTACTGTGATAAATGTTAACTACCAAAAAATAAAGGGAAAGTTTAAAAAAAGATTTGAGAAGGTAGGAAAATTGTTTCTGTGCTTGCTTCATATAAATTAAGATGGTTAAAAGCAGCATTTTTCTTCTGCATAGCAATGTTTCAAAGTTGTATTAAGTCAATGTTCAGTTGTAAACTCTTCAAAGAACAAGCATAATGTTTTGTTCAGAGTTACAAACAACCTCCATTCTTGAGGTGTTCGTGACTATGAGGTTCAATTGTATTTATCTTAATAAAGCACTAAATCTAGTCAGTATAACAGTCTGAAATATCTACATGAGCAACAAATATTTGATAATGGTCCCTTTATCAGAGAAAGGTGTAGTATAACTCAATCCACTAACTGGAATCTGAAACTAGACCAATTTAGACTGGAAATAAAGTGTACATTTTTTAGTAGTGAGGATAAGTAACCATTGGAAGAATTTACCAAGAGTTGTGGTGGATTCTCTGTCACTGGGTAATTTTAAAATCAAGATAGCATATCTTCTGGAAAAATATCCTCTAGGAATTGTTGGGGAAATTTTATGGCCTGTATTATACAGAAGGTCAGACTAGATGATCAGAACAGTCTCTTCTGGTCTTGGAATCTATGACTCTAAGAATACTTCTCACTGCTCTCCCTGCATTCTTAGAGCAGATTTTCACACCTTCAGAGACAGCGTAACATAGATTCTGAATCTCCTAGCACATTCTGTGATGACTTGTTTCATCTTCATGTATCTTCCTACTGGTTCTCCAAGTTTTGCAGATTATTTTTGATGTTATCGCACTCCATAGTGTGTGTTTGTACAGTGCCTCACACTGTGGAGCCCCTGCATCAGCTGGAGCCATAACTGCTGCCATAATAACAACCACTACCAAAACCCAGCTGCAGAATCAAACGACTTTCATACTTACTGTTCAGAAGATGAAAGCAAGGGTTCAGTGAACCTTTAAATTACATATTTACAAGTTCACTGGATTCAAAAAGAGATTTCTAAGGTCTGAAAAGTGACAAATGTGAGTCCATTATTTGAAAAAGAGTCTCAAGAAATAAACCAGGAAACTGTAGGCTAGTTACTTTAATATGAACAGTAGAGAAAATCTGGAAGGAGGTCAGTAGGAGAACACCTTATAAAATACAGTTTGTTAAGGGAGGCCAGCATAGTTCCAGGCAAGGGAGGTCATGCTTAAGTGACCCACTGGAATTCTTTGAAAATACCACTGACATGATGGATAAGTGAAATTCAATGGCTGTAATACATTCACATTTCAAGAAACGTTTGGCAAAGTTCCACGTCACAGATCACTAACTAGGATAAAGAGTTATAGATAAACCGGGGTGTTAGTTAGAAAACTGGATAAAAAGCAAGACACAAAAGGTAGTCATGCATAGACCCATATTAAATTGGAATTATTGAGCAGAGGACCCAAGGGCTGATTTTAAGATTACAGTTAATTATGCTCTAGTTGTCTTTGGATGAGAGTATTGAAAATAGATCTCTAAAAACCTGATCCAAAAAGCCATTGAAGTCAGTGGCTTGGATCAGGCATTAACTTTGAAGAACAGTTGAAAATTTAATGGCTGTTCTAATAACTCAGAAGAAGAAAGAAATCAGAGTCAAATGAATTTCAGTTGAGTTGTTTAGATATTTGGGCCAGCAGATAGTAACTGCTGGTAACAAGGTGAAAAACCCAACCACAATCCTGTAAGGTGCACAGTACCCCCAATTCCCACTAACAATGGGGAGTTCAACAAGCTCGGCACCACTCCTGACTGGGCTCTAAAACGGGAAAGATGTGATAAATGGAACATTTGTCCAATATATTTATGAAGGAAAAGATATGGGGATTACTGTGGGATAAAACACCAGTGAAACAATCATCCCATTGCACAATAACAAAAATAACCAAGTAACTACAGTATTAGATTACATACAAAACAGCAAAGAATTCAGTTACACTCTAAAACATTTTGTTGAATTGAAAATTAGTTCTTAAGGACCTGATTGAAAGCTCAGTGAAGTCAGTGTGACATTGGGAGTCTTTCAACTGACTTCAGTGGATTTTGGATCATGCCCTTAGAGGGTATAAGTTTATTGGTGCATTTGAGTATTGTTATGGTAATGGGCAAACGTGTTGAGTTTTTCATATTTTGTTAGGTGTGCATGTTGCCTGAAAGAACAGTGAATTACCCTACAGTAACTGTGGTTCTTTGAGATGTGTAGTGTTTACACAGACCCCACCTTAGGTGCTCATATGCTCCTTGTCATGTGGTCAGATTCTTTTTGAATAGCAGTTTCTGCTGGGACCACATCTGTACCCTGAGAGCTCTTGTGGCCACCATAGCTGAGGCTATATCGGGGGATGGGGGCTCAACCACCACTCAGTTCTTTCAACAGTTGGGGAAAGATAGTGTGTCATGCAATCTGTGTGGACTACAGATATCAAAGAACCACAGTTACTGAGTAAGTAAGTATTCATTCTTCAAGTGACTGGGCACATATATTCTGCTCTTGGTGACTTGCAAGCAGTTAAATATTGACTTCAGGACGGCCTTATTGAAACTTGCATCCGATCTAGATGCCTGCACTAAAACACAGTGGAAGGTAAATATATGGACTGAATATATGTTGCTGTCCTATATATCTCAGATAATGGGACATTGCTCAATGAGGTGGTGGAAGCTGCCTGGCATTGAGTAGAATGGGACCTAATGTGACCAAGGGGATCTTTCTAAGCTAATAGGTGGCAGGTCATACAGTATGAAGCCCATTTGTATAGTCTCTGCTAGGATATTAGTTACCTTTCCAGAGATTTAGCAAATGTGAAGAATAATCTGGATGTGTTAATGATTTCTTTAGTCCTGGCTAAATAAAAAGACAGTGCCCTCACTACGCAGAGTCAAGTGTGTGAAGTTTTGCCTTGGTCAGGGAGGAATGTGGCTTAAGGTTAGAAAGATGCATCTGACCAAGTGGGTATTCACCCATGAAAGCTCATGCTCCAAAACGTCTGCTAGTCTATAAGGTGCCACAGGATTCTTTGCTGCTTTTACAGATCCAGACTAACACGGCTTCCCCTCTGAAATTTGTTTTGAGTTATGAACATTTCAGAGTTACAACCAACCTCCATTCTCAAGGTGTTCCTAACTCTGAGGTTCTACTATAAAGGTAAAAGTCTCAGGCAGAAACTTAGGATGAAGCTAGAGGGTGACTCTGTCTTTATAAAAGATTGTATAACTAGGGTGTCACAGGGAAGTTAGTCCCTGTAAACAGAGCAGGTCCAACTGTCCCATGTCAGAGTAGGTGTGCCCAGCCAATTAAAAGGGGGCAGAGCTACATCTGGGGCTATAAAGGTCTGTGTCACCATGCCTCACTGAGTCACAGCTGAGCATGCCAAATTCAAGGCCAGCTGCTGAGAAATAGGTCAGACTTACCCCAAATTGGTGGTTATTCCATTATTAGATATGCCAAGCCAGAAACAAAAATAAATTTCTGTCTCACCACACTGGTTAACAAGAAGTCCAAACTGCAGTCTCCCTAGGCATCCCAGACACTCAATTTAATGATAAGTTGTTATGGAAAACCAATTTCATCAGTGTTCTTCTGGTGTCAAAAGATCAGACATAGCCAGGTCAATATATAATTCAGGTCTTACCTAATAATCACATCTCTTCTTTATAAGAGAAAAGAAGGAGAGAGTTAAACTGGTCAAAGAAATCAAATACTTACAATCATTGCAAAGTTCTTGGATCAAGTTTGTAGCTGTGATATTATAGACTTCTGGTTTGTAAAGTCTCTGGTAACTTCCAAAAGATTGAAAGGTCCTCAATCCATTGGTTGGAATGTGCCTTTTAGTGTAAGTCAATATTCCAGAGATCAGAGCAGGAAAGAAGAAAAATGGAGGTTATTTATATCTTGCAGGATTATTTATACCTTCTCCCATGCATAGGGGCTGTTCTCAGTCTTAGTTTCTGGAAAATTACAGACACAAGATAGGTCACATGAATAAGTCATGTGCCTTTACATGTGATGATGCCTCACAGGAGCAGTCATTACCCATATTTTGACTAAGCATCCACAGGAAGGCTCACTGGGTGGGGACAAACTTCTTCTATAGCCTATTGAGTTCTTTAAGAGGCCATCAACTGAATGGTCCATTCACAATGTGTTGGCTAGACTGAATGTAAACTACCTTGTGGGTGTTATCCCATGAGCGAATACATTTGAAATACTGGTACATAGTCAATATTCATAACTTTTGATACAAAGATGATACATGCATACAAACAGGCTAAACATATTTGATAAATTGTAACTTTTCCATTGATACCTTACATGACATACCTTGTATAAGATTTGTTGCAATAGTATAACAGTGGCAATATTAATGATATGTATGATGTTTCACTCATACAGCATCACAGCCTGTCAGAGGGCAGGAAGAGGAGGACTTATTGAGGCAGGCTGAGGAAAGGAACCAGAGAAGAGAGGCACGAGCTCCTGTGATAGGCCATTGGAGCAAGGTGCCAGGTACCCAGGAAGGTTGACCTGAAGCTGCTGTTCCAGAAGAGCAACTGAGCTGGATGAGAGCAGAGATAGCTGAATAAGGACTGGCTGAGAAGGGAGATGGCTGGGACTGGGAATCTGCAAGAAGCAGGATTACCAAATACCCATGGGAGGGGACTTGGGAAATCCTACTACAAAGAGTGAGCTGGGGAACATTTGTGTTTTTGTTTGTTTTTAATTTGTTTATGTTTGGATAATAAATCTACTTAAAGGAGACTGGACATGCCAGTGTATGCTTATCAGGCCAGGGAGTAGCCCTACCATATCACATAGGGCCTGCCATAAGGGTCTGGATCTCTCCAATTCTTCTGGATGAAGCGATGGACAACAGGAAAGCTGTCTTCTTTGAAAGATGATGGAGAGAGCTCAGTGGGGAAAGACATTAGTGAAGTTACAGCTATGGGTACATCTACAGCGCAAAAGAACTCTTACTGCAGCAGTCTCAGAGCCCAAGTCCACTGACGTGGGCTTGCAGGGCTTACCTTAGTTGAGGGTTCAGGGAGGAGCAGAGGCTTCCCTGAATGATAGGAAAATATGGGTCAGTCTTAAGAAAATTTTACCAGAGTGCATCATGAAAATACATTCTAGTCTTGTATACTGGGAAAGGGGAAATGAGTCACCAAAATTGCTGCCAGATGTATTCTAATACTAAATATATGTGAATGCTGAAGGACTGACGTAGGATCCTGAATGCTTTAGGGAGAGCAAGTAAATAATCCAGTGTTGTCGGAATTGCCACTTGCAGAGATGAACACTGATGCTGTAGGGCCCAGATAGACACTCTTGTCCATTTGGCCTGGTAGGTCTTGTTGAAAGATTCCTGCTCTGAAGTAGGATATTCTGAAGTCAGTCCTCTCCCTGGACATCATCCAGCTGGCATACAGGCTGAGAGGTGCAGGGATGATGGGTCTGGGTGAAGGATCTGACCATCATTCTGAGACCGTAGGAAAGGCAGATCTAGTAAAGACAGTGATTTGTTTCTGTACGAATGGCTTTATCAGGTTTGAGTACCAGAATTGCCTAGCCCAAGCCAGGGCTATCATGATGATATTTCCCTCGTCTTGTCTCAGCTTCTTCAAAACCATTGAAGTCATGGGTCACTGGACAAATATACATCAGGGCTGGCACCTCGTAAATGTGGAAGGCATCTGAGAGGAAACCCAGACTTCTCCCTCCTCTGGAGCAAAATACCAGACATTTGTTGTTGTGGCATGTGGTGAATAAATCTACTGGCAGAGACCACCATGTGTGGAGGGTCTGCAGAACCAAAAGCTTGAGAGACTATGTATGTTTCTCAGAAGCTGAGCTGGTCCTTCCAGAGTGTTCTGCAGTCCCCAAAGTTGGACAGCTACCAGAGTGACGTGGTGCTCTGCCATATACGCCAGAATCAGAGCCTTAGGGCTTCCTGACAGTGGGGATGAGCTAGATCCTCCTTGTTTGTTGATGTAGTGCATCAATGTGGTGTTGGTAAGCACTTACACTGGAAGGCACCAAAAGAGAGGCAGAAATGCTTTGCTTGCCAGTCAAATCACCCTGAGTTATAGGACACTGATATTGTCAGGGTAGTGTAGTGTCCTGAATCAAACATTTCCCTTGAATTCACAGTTGATCAAGATGTGCTTCCCACACCTTGGGGAAGGTATCTGTCACCAGTCTTTATAGAAGGGTTGTGGGAAAAGGAACTCCACTGCATACTTGGTTTATGTGCATGTATCAAATTAATGAGGAGAGGACCTTTGTGGGGAGTAAAACTTTCCTGCCTATGCAACAGATACTCTGACTTCATCCACCCTTGCAATGAATCAAGGATAAGTTTGGTATGCTGTATGATATAGTTGTCTTCTCCCATGTGTTCCAGATAGACACAGCTATATCATGGGGTGTACATGGAGCTGCAGTAGGGAAGCCTTTGCTGATTTGGAATCTAACACTTCCGCTATGAACTCAAAGCTTTGTGCTGGGATCAACATGGACTTGTTGCTGACCTTTGGGGCCCACTGAGGCAGAAACTAGAGTGCTGCTTGGAGCATTGTGCAGGTCATAATTTGGCTTTCTGACATTAAATTTTAACTCATCCTAATATTCTTTCAGGAGCTTGTCCACTAGTTTAGGGAATCTATCTCATAGTAGGAAATCATATGTTGAAAGTCCTGATAATTAGCAACTTTTAGTTGACTCCTTGAGGAATATACTTTTTGACCAGAGATCCAGCTTCTTCAGCTCCTTCTCTGTGGGAGTGGACTTGGGCTGTTTGGACTTCTCATGAATGGCCTGGATGACAAACGTCTTTCACCTTAGTATTCATAACCCTTAGTTGGTACCTGGTATCTACTATGTGCCCTCTTGGAGGTCACTGGAATGGACACAGGAATGAAAGATTGCTTTTTGCTGGTTTCAAAAGACATTCATTAATGGTAATGCCATTCTGCCTAATTACAAAGGTTGGAGACTGTCCAGAATTTTTTGGTGTTTTTATTTGATAATTTCTAATAGAAAATCTAGAATTTCTGCTAAGGTTATCATGAAATCTTGGAACATTTTAAGCTCATTGGTTGAGACTGTGATTGTGGGGTTAGTTGCTTCATTGCAGGATGAAGAGAAAATAGCTATGGTTTTTGGTCAGTTGGGAGGTCATCTCCAATGAATTCTTCCTCCCCTTCCAAATGTTTGTGTGTGGATAAATTACAAATCAGGAAAGCTACACATTTCAGTATGAAACTTACATGGAATCCTACAGTGAATGAGAAATTATTGTAAAAATGATGGGAAAATCCTTAGGGGTGTAAATCACCAGAAAAACCTAGGTTATCAAGCACAGACTGGTTTAAATTCTGGCATTACCCTTGGGAGGAGAAAGGGGAACTACTGTGGCTGAGAGGAGTTTCCTCAACCCATTCTGCCCCAGTCAGCCTGAAGAAAAGTATACCCTGCTATGACCATTGTGGATTCCAGCAGGTGTATTTATGTATAAGGATGGGATGGTTAGGACCTGGGCATATTCTGTTGTGAGTGAAGAATGTCACTGGATGCACTACTTGTTGCTACTCCAGTCTGAGTGTGATGGGTTGGATCACAGAAACCCCCTTGGGAACTGCCAACTGATGTGCCAAGACTACTTCTGCCCCTGCTTTCCCTGCCAGCTCCAGCACCCTATCTTGTTGAGCCAGACACACCTGTCTGCTCCAACACCGACCCAGAGTCTGAATTATGTGCCTCAAAGCTGCAGACTTAACTGAAAGCAGCTTACAGAAGTTCAGACATCAACCAGTAGCCTTTTCAAGACATGTTTTGTTTGGCTTGGCTGTCTGGGTCTATTTCTTAAGATTTCCTGGAAAAAAAAACAAAAACACTGTGCTGAGGCAGCAAAACCAAGGATTATCCTTTAAAAAAATGCTTCCAAATATGCAGGGTCCTAATAGTGAAACATCTGTTTATAAACTTGACTGAAACAAAGAAACCCTCCA
The DNA here is from genome assembly GCF_025201925.1 of Gopherus flavomarginatus. NCBI lineage: Eukaryota > Metazoa > Chordata > Testudines > Testudinidae > Gopherus > Gopherus flavomarginatus. The sequence continues at coordinate 146,529,585 of NC_066620.1, read as the reverse complement.
CAAATATGTTTGAATGGTCCAAAGATTAACTAAGAGATCTTACTCTGTTTTATCATTTTATAACTACAAAATGCCTAAACAAAAGTATTTATTTTTACACATTCATTGATGAAAGTTACTTTAATCCTACAGGTGCTACAGATCTGCTACTTACAGATTTGCAAATTAAGCTTGGAATTCAGCTAGGCTTGAGATGAACAAAATGGTTTTATTCCTACATACAGTGTCTTACAAGGCCTTTTACTCATTGGGAGAAGGATCTCTCTCTCTCTCTCGCTCTCGCTCACTCTCTTCACCTGCCTGCCTGTCCACCCCCCAATCAATGTTAAAGTACACACCCTATGCAAAGATTGCTCATTATATAACAAACAGGAGGTCACCTGCTCCCTTGCCCCTTTATGGTAACTATTAAATAGAAGACCTGTTGGTGGAAAGTCTCTTCCCACACAGGTTTCCTTGCCCAGTCTCAATGCTTCACCAACTGTGTGAAGTCAAACTGTGAGTGAGTTTAACCAGAATATATCTATCAAACCAGCTTCTACTTTTCTCTATTAGTCCCTACCTAATAAGATAATTACTAGTCCCTGGCTGCTTTGGATTTCTATTGAGTATTCCTTGTGTACCTCATGTTCCCATTGACTGCAGAATGGGTGGAAATGGGGAATTGAAGGAGCTACTGATGAATTCACAGCAAGGCTCCGCTGGAGTTCAGAGAGAATCCAGCTAAGGCTAATACTTCAGAACCCTTTTCCTACTCTTCTTTTAGGGACCATGGTATTGGAATTATTACCCAACCTCCTTATTTTGTGCACGGATTGCAAGCTTTTTCTATTTGCTTTAAAATTGGCCTGCAAGCAGCTTTATTTAAAGAATAATTTTATTTTTTATTGTTTGTATATTACACGTACAACCATTTCCAAGTAACTGTCTGCAGTGTTGTATCTACAGCAGAAATGCAGTTTGAATGCAAATGAACTGTACTAAACATTTCAAATCTGCTACTATATGCTTGGCTTTGCAATAGCATGATTATTTTAAGGTGTTCCCCTTGGTCTATTTTAAACTGTACTTCAAACAGTGAAATGCCAGTAGAGAGAATGGAACAATTTTTAATAAACTGCAATGGGAAAACTGAAAATCTAAATTCCTATCAGGTTTCTGTTACCAGTCTAGCGCTTTCATTTTCCTTCCTTTTGTATATAAAAGGGTGTCTATGGACCGGCCATAACTTTTGACCTGACAAAGTGTAACACTAACATGTGAGAATGCAGTGAAATATAATTCTATAATATTCTGCCTCATTTTTTAAAATGGATGGTATTGTACTGTTTGGGTAGAAAATGACTCTGAAGTGCACCAACATGTTCTGATACACAGGCAGTAGCTGTGAATCTAAAAATAAATATAGGTTCTGATAAATAATTGTGTCTAATCTCAGAGAAATTCAGAGCCTCCTTTTGAGTTTCAATTTTTAAGAGGAGAATTTAATTATTCACTGTTATATTGTTTTCTTCATAGCATAGGGCTAGGAAACTGCAAAACTGGCATAATGGAATTTCAATGCAAGTGTATATTGCAGAATGAGCAGGAGACAAGTCCTTTCACCTAAATGGATCCTGAGGATCCATGGATATAAGTCATTCACCTGTAGATATCACATAAAGGACTGCTCTACTCTTCCTGACCTCTGTGGTACCCGTACTATCTATATTGACCTGATAGACTCTCCTCTACTCTGGAAGCCTGTCTCTTTCAGAGGCCAGACTGCTATTGCTCATGGTCCTGATCCTCAAAGGTATTTAGGCACCTAACCTAACTCGTGATTTCAATGGGACTTAATCACCTAAATATCTTTGAGGATCTGGGCCTATGTTCCCTTGCAGCTGTGTAATAGAAGTCAGCAGGAAGTAAAACTCCTATCTCTGGATTATGTGGAATGTGCTGTATTACTGGTTAATGAGCCTTGCTTTTCCTCAAGATTGCAAACCAGTCAATGCTCCCACACAAGAGGGAGGAAAGGCTAGATCCACAAAGGGGACTCAGGCTCAGCATTTGCAGCACTTAATGTTTAGGCATCCTGCCAACTGGCAGAATCCACAGCCCTGTATTTGGCACCCAGGCTTCCTACACAATGCATGGGGAGAGTTATGTGCCTAACATGGGATTCACAAAAAACAGCAACCTAGGAGCTTACCCTTTTTACCCAGTGGGTTAATGCATTCACCAAGGATAGGGGAGACCTGGGTTCAAATCCCTACTCTGCCTGCTGTAAAGCAGCAGACTGACACCATGTATCCCTCCACCTGGCAAGTGCACTGATCTCCAGAGTCAGGCCCAGAGCCACAAAGGGACTTGTGTGCCTCAATCCTACCAAACAACTGCTCTGTTGATGCTTAACCAGGTAGTCTCCTAAATTTCTGCTGTAAAAATCCATTGTGCTCCTCAGTTTCTGCCTCTGGGCATGTGCACTTCTGCCTCAGGCAGATGTCTATCTCACACCTAACCCCCAAATAAAGATAGGGAGGCCAATGCTTATTTAGCCAGGGAGGGGGGCAACTGGTAGGTTTCTCAGAGAACAAATATCTCCATATTAAATAGCAGTGAGGGAAGGGAGGTGGCAGCAGCCTCATTTATAACTTTAAGCCCAATGGATAGAGAGCTGACTCAGGATATAGGAGACTCCAATTCAATTCCCCCCTCCCCACCTTATGAGGAGAAAAAATTTGAATAAGGGTTGCCCATACTCAGGTGAATGCCCTGACCACTGAACTCTGAGACAGAAACCCACAGTTTTCTCCTGTTGAAGCTGTTCATCTTCATATTAAATAATTAAATAGGCATTTTTCCAGAATGGGCATAAACATGAATCTATCATCCAGTAGTTAGCACAGAGGTCAGAAATCCCTATTCAACTACTGGCTCTAGAGTAAGGATCGGCAACCTTTGGCACACAGCCCACCAGGGTAATTACCCTGGCGGGTAAGGCCGGTTTGTTTACCAGCCGCATCAGCAGGTTTGGCCAATCGCGGCTCCCACTGGCTGCGGTTCACCACTCCAGGCCAATGGGGGCTGCGGGAAGCAGGACGGGCCTGGAGCGGCCAACCTGCTCTAGAGAATGAGAAGAAAGCAAGGAGCTGAGTGGATCTTACAATTAGGTGGTTATAAAAAGTACAGTAAAACTTCCTAATTGCAAGAGAGAGAGAGGTGCAGCAACAGGGAATGTGATGTTAACTTGTTATCTTAAACCTGCTCAGTTTAAAATACACAATTGCAATTTAGGTTTAAATTAAGCAACTATGGACAAACAACTTATAAATGGATCTATATAAGGAGCAGAAAATCCTTTGCGCTGCTAGTCAGAAGCTATCTGGTTGTACAAATTCAGCAGGAGGGACAGAAACTCATCAAAGGACTCGGATTCTTTGCCACGACATATAGTATGCTACCTGTACTGTATATATGGCAACTTGCATTACTTATTTAACATTGCAAAACATTTTGGGATAGAGATGGTATAGTACAAGCTATGTTGTGTTGAATATCTTTGTAAACTGTGTTGATTCACGAATTGCAGCGTGCACAAATAGATGAGCAAAAGCAAACATACCCATAATCAGTATTTCATTGTATATGAGTCACACTCCTACATAGACACGTACATAGGCACATTTATATTTATGTCCACATACACACATCACATGCATAAACATGCACACATATAGAATACCTTCAAGAATATATAAGCTTATTCACAAAGCTTGGATTGTAGTTGTAATGTTTTCATTGTTAAGCTAACAAACAGAATCCTGTCATTTATGACCTAAGCAAGCCCAAAGATTTATGCTATGGAAGAATGTATTCGAAGATAAAATTAAATTTGGCTTTCCCAGTGGACTAGTTCAGTTTGAATGGAAGTAAATATGCCTGCTCACTGGTCTGAAGAAGTATACTCTCATTTTCCTACAGATGCTGCTGTAAAGACAGCACTAATCTAATTATAGTATTTTTTAAATTGTCTTCATGCATGGTAGAAAATCACCATTATGGCTTTGAGAACTGCAATACCTGAAGTATTAAGCAAATAAATCAAACAACTTTTCGATAATTTAACAGTGATAGGTTTGCTTAAAACAGGAATGTGTTTAACTAAGGTCTCAGGACTGCACATTTGCAGACCTTGTCCTCTCTGCAATATAAGGCATTCTAAAGAGAGAAGGTGGGGCTATCCCCTCACCTCCCATACACACTTGCCAGCAAACAACAATCTGCACACAGAATAAAAGTCCGTCTGCGCCATTTTATTCTCATAGGGAAACAGGTAATTGTTGCAAAGCAGCTGTGCTGGAACAGCAGCCTTGAAGCTTTGTGGTGTGGCCCTACTATTTAGTCCTAGGCTGAGGGGAGGAACTCCATTGTTGGTTTTTTGTTTTTTTTTTAAATACACACACAAAACCTCAGAGATGCCCATACAAAGCCACTTACTCACATCATCTCAGTCCAGCAGTGGGGCTATCGGCAGAACAGCTACATACAGGGATTATTTCATGGCCTATGCATTGTGGAGGAATCTCTAAATTGGCCCAGGGAGTTTGGGAATTGGACTGGGATAGACCCACAGGATCTGTCATTAGAGTAGCTCAGAATTCCAGGCAGAGGGTGCAGAGTAGCAGTGGTTGCTATTTGCACCTAAGAAGGTGTAATCAGCCCAGGGACAGCCTTTGAGGAGTTCTTAATTTACTCTCCCCTCAACTCCCTAGTCATCCCTGATTACCTTGGAATGGTGCATTGGAGATGAGTAGTTTATACTAGTGATAACACTTTCCATTCCACTAGTATCTCAGGAAGATATTAAACAGCAGCTAGGAAAGTTAGACTTTAAAAAAAAAATCAGTAGCTCTGTATAACTTGCAACCAAGAATTTTAAAGGAGATGGCTAAGGAGCTCGCTGGACCAGTAATGTTGATTTACAATAAGTCTTGGAACACCAGGGAAGTTCTAGAAAGCTGGAAGAAAGCTAATATCGTGTCACTATTTAAAGAAGGTAAATGGGATGTCCTGGGTATTTATAGGCCTCTCATTCTGACATTGATCCTGGGAGAGATAATATTGAGGGCCTTGGTTAATAAAGACTGAAAGGAGGGTAATATAATTAATGCCAATCAATAGTGTCAAACGAACTTGATTGTTTAAATGAGATTACAAGTATGGTTTATGAAGATAACAGTGTTTATGTAATGTAGCTAGACTTCTGTGAAGCATTTGACTTGGTACCACATGACATTTTGATTTTAAAAAATCCTAGAAAGATACAGCACACATTAAATGGATTAAAAGATGGCTAACTGATAGGTCTCAAATTGTAATTGTAAATGAGGAATCATCATCAAATGGGTATGTTTTTATGGGGTCCCTCAGGGATTGGTTTTTAGCCCTATGTTATTGAACATTTTTATGTTAATGACCTAAAAGAAAACATAAAATCATCACTGATAAAGTTTGCAGATGACACAAAAGTTGGGAGAGTGGTAAATTATGAAGACAATAGGTCCCTGACACATAGTAATTTGGATAGCTTGGTAAACTGAGTGCAAACAAATAATGTGTATTTTAATATGACTAAATGTATATATCTAGCAATAAAGAAAGTTAGCCACACTTATTGATAGGAGACTCTATCCTAGGAAGCATTGACTCTGAAAAAGGTTTGAGTGTTGTGGTGGATTTGTGTGTGATAAACTGACAATATTTTGCAATATCCTGAATGAACTTTGTTGAACTAAGTTAAACCTTACTGACTTAGGTTTATTCCATTGGGGCTCATTGTATTATAAAATGTGTGGGTGTTACTGTGATATTGTATGTATTTCCATGGGAAGGGTAAATAGGAAAACAGCAGGGTATGATTAGGCAAATTCAATCAAGTTGTAACGTCTCCAGAGAAACCAACCTGCTGGAGAAATGTGCATCTTCTAGTTCAAAATGGATTCTCCAGGGACCAACAGACACAAAAGGGGTTTTGGACAAATAGCCTGGTTTTAAACTGGCTCAGGATTCCTTCCTGGACAGGACTGTGGTCCATGGAAGGCCCCAATCCTTGAGCAGGGTTGGAAGGACTGGGACTGCCAGAATACAAGTTAGGGTGAGGATTAATTCTGGTAAGCTCAGTAGCATGTGTGTAGATTATTTTATTGTTTTATGATGTTTTCTCTGTAATGCTTTTTACCTTAAAAATTAAGTAGGCTTGCTGTGACACAGAGGTCAGCTGATGGATCACTACTCTGTGTCAGTAGCTCTTGTCAGGCCTAACATGCTCACTACACCTAACACACTATTGTCATAATTGGTATCTAAAAGGTTTCATGTAAGATATCACTGGCAAACTGATAACTCACAGATTCCTTAGCATTCCTGCATGATGTATGTACCGGGAGTGTACAAAGAATTATGGATATATGCTAGAATTATTTTCTTAAAAACTGTTTGGCATGCAATGCATAAGCAACCTCTGCCTTAGACAAAGGAATGTGTTTGTTCATCTGAGCAACCTTGTTGTCAGGCAAAGACAGTGAAGACCTATTTACATCTAAAAAAAAAAAAGCTATCAACCTAACAAGTGGGGAAGGTAGCCATTGCAGGGATCTGAATCTCAAATTATAAGCAATTGAATCAACTGATTGTATACAATATTACTGCATTATAAAATCATATCAAGTAAGGTATTTTATGAAAGCCAATGACACACTGGTGATTAATGTAAATGTATAAGGTATTAACACTAATGATATTATATTTTAAAGTCTGTGACTATACACGGGGAGAAACATGTTTTCTCCCACACACAGGAGGGAAGCTATCTACCTCTCTTCAATGAAATTAAGCAAGATGTGACCAAAACCAATGGAAGCCCCATTTACATACATAGCAGCAGCAGAATGAGAAGATGACAGGAAGGGAAGAACAGCATGAGGTCATCTTGAATATGGGATCAAAACAGTGAGTTTGTGAAGATATGAAGAGAGAGAAGAAGCCACCTTGGCATCTGTCACTGGAGAGTAAGAAGGTGCCAGAGCTCTTACTAGCTGAGAAAGAAGGGTCATTCAGCCAAGGGGGGTGAAGTCTCTGGGAACCAAATATAAGTGAAAAACCTGCTTAGGCAAAGATCTTTCACCTTGGAAGACAAGGGAAACCAGCACCTTGTTCTTTGTGAAAGGTCCTGGCTGAGAGAAAGTCAGCCATATTAAGACAAAAGATTGGTAAGAAATCTACCTTTAACTAACTGGCTGTAACTTGTTAAGTCAAGTCTTAGTCTTTAGAAAGCATATTTATATTTTTATTTGTTTGTAATCACTTTTTTCTTTACACCTTTTATGTGAAATCACTTAAAACCTCTCTCTTTTTTGATTAAATAAACTTGCTTCACTTTTAAACCAACTCTGTATTTGAACTGAAGTGATTGTTAGCACCAGTTATAGTAATAAGCTGGTTTTTGGTCTATTTTTAAGGAACAATAAATCATATTACTTCTCTGAGTGTTTCAGGAGGAGGCTGGACACCTCAGGGCACACAGTTTTGGAGAAATTTGGGACTGGGGTGTGTGTTGGAGTCAACGGCATCTAGTAAACAAAGCTGGTGGAGGCCAAGGTGGGGTTGTTGTGTTGTAGGCAGGCTGCTGGGGTCAGAGTGCTGAACCAGGGCTGCACAGCACACAGTTACTGAGCTGCATGCTTATCTTCTGGCTGTAAAGCTCCATAGTAGTCAGTTTTAACATCAAGATTGGATGTTTTTCTAAAAGATAAGATCTAGGAATTATTTTGGGGGAGTTCTAAGGCCTGCATTATAGAGGAGTTCAGGTTAGATGATCACAGTGGCCCTGGTTCGCCGCTCCAGGCCAATAGGGGCTGCGGGAAGCAGTGTCCAGCACATCCCTCTGCCTGCGCCACTTCCCACAGTCCCCATTGGCCTGGAGCGGTGAACCGTGGCCAGTGGGAGCCACGATCGGCCGAACCTGCGGACACGACAGGTAAACATTCAATTCCTGTAACAAACAGGGTCACACATTTAGTTGTATAGATTTTGAATAAGTATGGCATACTTAGTATTATGTGCATATGTTTTTCTTAAAACGTGAGGGAAAAATTCAATTGAAACTGTTTGGTTTTCACATTGTGGAAGTCTTGCATGAGATGAAGCAGTGGGAAAAAGTCAGTTTGTGGTGATTTTTATACAACCAGCTGCAAGCTTTACTCTAGTTGAAGACAAACAGTTTTAATGAAGCAAACTCTGAAATAGAGGAGTCTGTTTGTTATAAGTGGTCAACTGCTCTGCTGCTTTGTATATCCTATTTGCCATAGGAATACACAATGACCATGACCTACCTGACATAAATCTGGCTTAATAAAATGTTACATTTGCCTTCAGCTAGGAAACCCACTGTTTGAATGGGTTTCTACAGCTGAATATGGATGTGGACTGGAACAAATTGAATTAGCTCCAAAGAAACTTTCTTCTGCTTGTTGAATGCTCACAATCTTAATGAAGAATTTGACTGCTAGAGCTCAGAGCTTGTGGATGGCTTTGGCTTTTGTTTTAGATCAAGGGATGTGTGGTGTTGCTATGGCCTGACACACACCTTGAAGATTCTTCAAACATTTTCTTGATGCCTGTTGGGCAATTCTTTGAATTTCCACTGATTCTGTTTTCTCAGTCCAATGTTATCAGCTTCTTAAAAAACAACAAACAGTGAATTAGCAGAATTAGCATAAGATGGTCCATCCCAGATGCAAAATCCATAAGTCTATAAAATTGTCATTCCTGAACTTCTTTCTTTGATGGCCAAATATTTTTACTGCCAGATGCATTCTTTTTTAATTGCATTTCTGTAGGACATTAGTGATCACCTATTAAACAAAACATACATTGCAATCAATTTACTACATACCTCCTTCCATATTTATAGGTGAGATAACCTATTTTTTAAATTGGTTTCTATTTTATTTCAGAGTTTTTATAAGTGCTTTCATAGACTCATAGACTCTAGGACTGGAAGGGACCTCGAGAGGTCATCGAGTCCAGTCCCCTGCCCTCATGGCAGGACCAAATACTGTCTAGACCATCCCTAATAGACATTTATCTAACTTACTCTTAAATATCTCCAGAGATGGAGATTCCACAACTTCCCTAGGCAATCTATTCCAGTGTTTAACTACCCTGACAGTTAGGAACTTTTTCCTAATGTCCAACCTAAATCTCCCTTGCTGCAGTTTAAGCCCATTGCTTCTTGTTCTATCATTGGAGGCTAGGGTGAACAAGTTTTCTCCCTCCTCCTGATGACACCCTTTTAGATACCTGAAAACTGCTATCATGTCCCCTCTCAGTCTTCTCTTTTCCAAACTAAACAAACCCAATACCTTCAGCCTTCCTTCATAGGTCATGTTCTCAAGACCTTTAATCATTCTTGTTGCTCTTCTCTGGATCCTCTCCAATTTCTCCACATCTTTCTTCAAATGCAGTGCCCAGAACTGGACACAATACTCCAGTTGAGGCCTAACCAGTGCAGAGTAAAGTGGAAGAATGACTTCTTGTGTCTTGTTTACAACACACCTGTTAATGCATCCCAGAATCATGTTTGCTTTTTTTGCAACAGTATCACACTGTTGACTCATATTAAGCTTGTGGTCTACTATGACCCCTAGATCTCTTTCTGCCATACTCCTTCCTAGACAGTCTCTTCCCATTCTGTATGTGTGAAACTGATTGTTCCTTCCTAAGTGGAGCACTTTGCGTTTATCTTTATTGAACTTCATCCTGTTTACCTCAGACCATTTCTCCAATTTGTCCAGATCATTTTGAATTTTGACCCTGTCCTCGAAAGCAGTTGCAATCCCTCCCAGTTTGGCATCGTCCGCAAACTTAATAAGCGTACTTTCTATGGCAACATCTAAATCGTTGATGAAGATATTGAACAGAGCCGGTCCCAAAACAGACCCCTGCGAACCGCACTTGTTATGCCTTTCCAGCAGGATTGGGAGCCATTAATAACTACTCTCTGAGTACAGTTATCCAGCCAGTTATGCACCCACCTTATAGTAGCCCCATCTAAATTGTACTTTCCTAGTTTATCTATAAGAATATCATGCGAGACCGTATCAAATGCCTTACTAAAATCTAGGTATATCACATCCACTGTTGCCTCATAAGAATTGAGGCTAACTTGCAATCATTTTTAAGAATAACTTTCAGCTAATTTTGATCTGACTATTTCAAGGCTTAGGGTTACATTTACATTAAAAAGGGGCATTTATTTACTAAGGGACACATTCTTGCCCCACTGCCATAGTTGTTGAGATGGAGAATCCTCTGGTAATGGAAGCAGTGTGATCTGCTCTGCACCAGGATTCGGGATGACTGACTGCAATGGGTATCGCCTGGTTGGAGAGGTAGATTCATGTGCATCAATACCTAGTAGGTGAAGGCACAGATTATTGTTCACAGCATTTGTTGGATGGAAGGATCTGGAGCAAAGAGCCCAATCTTGCACTGGATTCTAAGACAAAATTCCCACTGAAGGGAAATTTCTTTAGTAAGGAGCATAGGTTCTGGCCTTGTGACAACACATCAAACCAAAAACTGTTGTCAAGGTTATTTAAGGAACACATGTCAAGTTTTAGTTGCTGTGGACACATTAAGCTGGTTCTTCTTCAAAACTGACTGAAGTAGAGTTGGGAGAATATTAAAAGGGTTTAGGTCCAAAACATTTGCAAATTATAGTGAATCTATGTTCCCGACATGAATTTTAACTCAAAGTAAAATTTACAACACATAGCTGTCTGCAGAAGGACATATGGGCTTCATATAGTGTTGTGTGGCATGCCAGAAATTAACCAAGTTCAAGAAGTCTTTGCTGCATTATGAGATTGAGACCAGTTTTACAGTATTAGACTTTTATATAAATTATGAATATATTCACATTTACCCTGGATAGGATTAAAAAATATCCTAGCCAAGCAAACAACAATAAACAACCTCACAAAATCCTCAGCATTTGGAATGAATATAAATCCACATGCTTCAGGGCATAACCCAACTTCTAATGATTGCCATTAGGAAAGAACTTTCCATGAACCCTTTATTCCATAATTCCCAATGCAGGGTTTCTTGCACCTTGGAAGTGGTTGATACTGGCCACAGGCTACTGTCAAATATTGGACTAGAGGGACTGTTTCGTTTGACCTTGAATGGCAATCCATGTTCCTAATGTATTTATATTTTGTACCTTTAGTCAAAGATGACTCTATTAGGATGGCTGTCATTCTATCCTTAGTGCTCATCGAAGTTCTCCATGGTGAAGACGGAGACTACAGGATAACACATACCTTAAAAAAACAAACAAAAAAACATTATATATCTTGCTTTGGTTTATACTCATGCTTATATTTTTGGTCATTAAGCATGATGGATTCAGACACTTCTTCACTGTTTACTGTGCACACCTTTGTGCTGTAAGATTATTATTTTCCTGTAGCTTTTAATTTTGTTTGATTATTAATGCCAAGTAGAGTTGATAACTGCCAAGCCACCACAATGCAATTCTTTTATCTTCAAAATATGAAAGGTGTAACGTGCCACTCTTGAAAATTTCTTCTTATAAAATACAGAGCCATAAGGATTTATCACAGTTGCATAGATTTCAGAAGACCAGATCACACAGGCGATGCTTTGCTGGAAATATATTGTACATCCAAAGCAAAGTACAGAATTAAGTTGAAGTGATCCTGTGTATCTCCTCACCATATTATCACACTAAGAGAAAAGAGACTTGATTCCCTTTCTTCCTTGTTTCCCTTTTTAATCACTCGATTATTCTCCAAAATGTGAATTTAAGTAGTTCAGAATTTCTCTTTCATGTAACTCAGATACAAGATCATTTTAGCATTTTTATTGTAACTACCACTTTCCATGTCAGGTATTGTAACTACCTCTTTCCATTTTCATGTATCTCATTGTAATGATCTGTTCATTTCAACAAACTCTTTCTTTTTCATTTCCCTAATAATATTTGTTGAGGTCTCTATGAAAATCACCCCTGAATACTTAAAATTCTAATTGCAGAGTTTGTCCCACCATCATTTTCATGGGTGTGCATGACTGGCTTCTTGGCGCTAAATTGTGTCTGGTGCTGAGACAAGGTGCATGATAGTGGTAGTGGGGGAGAAAGTCCAAGGAACTTCCTCCCATGTAGGGCCAGTCTCTGCATTCCAAGAGCACAGCGAATATTCTCTACCTCCTCTATAGGAATTTTCTGTCCTTGAATGCATAATTATTATTTAGCAGTTTCTCATCTGCTTACATCTAAGATACCTCTTTATAAATAAATAAATAAATAAATGAAACAAAACATGCCAGCAAGCACATCAGTTCACTGCATACCAAACACACTTTTAAAAGTTGCTGAGAGAAAAGAAATCCAGTGTCAGTGCTGAAGAAGAGACTACTCAGTTAGATAAGCTTAGGTCAGATACAAGCCACTGTCAAAGGCGAGTTATTTGGCAGTAATGAAGATTTCTGCTCCTTGGAATTCCTTACGTGATCTGATCAACAACACATGAGCATCGGAACAACACCAAAATTACCTGGCTCTGCTGTTCATACAAATAAATATGTTGCTGTTGATACAAGGCTTACCAAAATATTGGTTCAATAGCTTCAAGCAGAATATGTGTTTTTCAAAAAAAGCCCTTTTGCGTCTTTCTTTTTTCGGCGTGGAAAGTCTCTCTCTCCGAGACCACCTGGTTCATACAGTTCCAATGCAGTGGAGCATGGTGACATGAGATGCTTATTCCTGAATTTAAATGGAGTAACAGTAGTGATCCTCTGCCAAAAAAGGGAAAGATCATGGTCCGTCTCAGGCCACCCTCAATGTTATCAGAAGGTGAAATAAGAGGATTTGCCAATTCCATGGTCAGCTTCATTACAGATCTTCCCAGATGCAGCCGCCACAACCATCTGACTAAGTCACGGTACTGCATATACACATACACAACTTTCCCACAAAATGAAGCTAACTCCTCCTAAATCCAGTCCTTGGCACACATCTAAATTCCTGTTTTACTCATATTAACTGTGGAGAATTGTGTTGTACCCTAAGACTTTCCTGGTCCTTTTTTTAAAAAGAAATCACCTCCAGGCTAATAAGCTACTCATCTGCAAGCCTGTCACACAGTTCACAGATCAAAGAATCAAGGTGTCACCAGTCTTCTTTAGTATAAACATCAATAGTTCTTTACTCCCAAGTTACGCTTGTATAGTAGTTACACATTTTTCTGTCTTGAGGGCACTGTGCCTGTTCAAATACTTTATTTTCCTTTTAATTACATCTCTGCCACTGGTCTGTTAGTTTAAAAAAAAAACCCAAAAATAAAAACGTTTAACTAGCTTCTCATCCAGCCTGCTCGCCTGCTTTTGAATAGAGTCAGCAAGGTAGAAGAGATCTGAATTTCTAGGCTTTCATGCAAAATGTATGAGTTCTAGCGAGGTTTATTCTCTTTCATTGTATTCTTTGATATTCAGCACTTGTGCACAGACTCTAAGGCCAAAATGAGAAGATAAAAAAAGATGCTTATCTCCTAGTGACATGTCCAAACAGTCATTTTATTTTCTCTAATATGCAATTTTAGTTTGTTCTCCATCACTTAGCTAAAAGGAAAGCAACATGAGGAAGTTCTTCCATAACTCTGTCTTCCAACCAACATAGTATCTGTGCCAGCAATTTACAAATAATGGGTTACAGCTGTGAATTCTAGCGGCTGAGTTGTTTTGGTGCTTCAGTAATTACAACCATTTCATTAACATTTAAAAGGAATAGTCTGCTTGATATCAATAAGAGACTACTTATATTGTGTGGATCCATGTTACATTTGCATTTGACATTTGATAATCTCTACACATACGCTCTGAGTCATGGAAATGAGAAGACACATAATGCCAGAATTAACCCAGGTTTAGCCTCTACATAAATCTAGTAAGCTTTAGAGTGAGCATATGCAGGGCATGTGCTGGTGACAAGAGAGGCACTACTTTGGAGGCTTACATTTATTTGAACATTGACTGCCAGCACTGTCTTTGGTGTGAGATCCAGAGAATCAGCTGATCTGGGGGTAAGTGACTGGTCATATGGGACTGGTAGAAACCTGATGTAGTGTGATTTTTGGGTTTTGTGATCATTATCACTAAATCCAGTTTGCCTGAGGGCCCAGAGAGACTGGACAGCCTACGGGGACTGTCTGAGACTCCATGGTAAGACTGGTATAGTAATCCAGGAGTTCACATTTGTTACTGTCTTGGTGAAATCTAATTATGGAACATACCTCCAGTTTGGGGTGTCTGACCTCTTGTTCTGACAGTCTTATCTAAAATTGGCACTCACAGTTGTGAGCCACTCCAGTCAGCATGACAACTGCGACTTACAGAGAAAGGCCAGAGGGGGAGACTAGAATTGGCTAGGTAAGGAGACGGACTGGGATAAGAAGCCTGAGGAGTGGAGACAGGGAATGGGTAAGAAAGAACAGGTCTGGGGCAGGGAGTTGGGGTGAGGGAGAGACAGGACTGGGACAGGGACAGGTTGGAGAGGATGGAGCAGAAAAGATCAAGCTTTGGGAGGATTTGGGAAATGAGAAGAAGTCTCTGCTCCCTGGAGATCACTCTCCTCCAGAGACTGGAATGGAATCCAAGATTTCAGAGTCTCACAAAGGGAGAAAATGTTGCACAGGCACATGTATATGATGTGCTTGTATTGTGTCTCCAATAAGCATTGGATTTTTGCTTCTGTGACACCATTTATTTTCCAGGTTGTGTTATGATATGAGACCTTTGATATGAAACCAAGATACTCTAGAAACCATATCACTCTTTGTGTTTGCTTCTGCTTCCTCTCTGCACAGGACCCTAATCAGAAAAAAAATTCTAGGAAGAGATAAGTGAATTTCTTCTTCCCTAAAGTAAATATTATTTCTGTCATGATACTGGTAAGAGACTCTGAGAGCATAGGTAAGATCACACTGTAATGACTGAAGTTGGGAAAAGGCTACCATCATCTGCAAAGTATAAGGAGTGTGTTATGATGATTGTTAAATGTTAATACTTTGAAGACAAGACTCCTTTAGGAACTTATTGAGGTGTTTCAGGTAGCGCCATGCTCTGCTTGTCCTTGATTCTCTGAGGTTAGAAATAGGATGTGGAATGTGTTGCAGTGCTCCAGTCTAAAGTAGTTGGCGGATGATTTCATTCCCATTGTGGTGTTTCTATGAGCTGCTGAGATGGAGTATGGGGCAGAGCTGTTTCTGAAACTTGCACAGCTCCACAAATGTCCAGTGACCTCATCTGATCAAAGATACAAGTGCCCTTTTGCTTCTAAAATGAAAGTGTCTGGCACCTGTCATGGAACTAACTCCAGGTAAGGCTGGTTGGGAGAGCTACAGATAGCTCAGAGGCAATAGAGGGCAGCTACTAACCCTGTAGTTGCTCTAGCTACAACTCACAAAGAATATTTCTCTTGTACTTCATGGACTGTTTCAATTTCCCATATGACCTGTATTCCTTTCTACAGTGTCTGGCAGGGGTTAGGATTGTATATCAACTTTTCTGGTGACTTTAGATCAGAGATCTTCAATCTGTAGAAGGCACCCCCTAAGCAGGCATGGACTAACATTGTGGGGGGTCATGGCTGGGGCCCACACCAGCCCCCCACAGGGTGTAGGGAGGGAGTGTCACCCAGCTCCGTTTCTGGCACCGGCCCCAGCTACCCGCTCTGCACCAGGGAATCTGATCCTGGTCACAGCTGCAGGCCTCATGCCCAGGGTTCTGGCTGCCTGCCCAGTGCCTGGGACTCCATGCTCGGCCACAGGCCTTGGACCTGGTCCCAAGGTATGCTCCTACTTTCCCCCAGCTGTGGCCCCAGCCTTGGCCTCTTTACCCCATCCGCGTTCCCTCTCTCAGAGCCGCAACCCCACTCACAGCTCCATGGGATGAGGAATGCCAACAAGGGTGGTGGTAGTGGTGGGGATCGTGAGGTAAACTGTTTGGGAACCACTGCTCTAGAGCCTCAGCTTCCATAAATTTCCCATTGCATAGCTTAAAGAGCTGGGATTTAATTTGTCTGAGTATCTGATCCCAAGGACTAGAGCCCCGTGTACGTACTTGAAAGAGCTTTGAATCTGATACTTTTGTTGGTTTGTTTTATTTTCTTTCCAGGGAGATGAGGCCATGACCATGCCATGAGATTTTTAGGGTGAGAGGAACCACACCTGCAATACTGCCCACCATGTTAGCATTGCTTGTAAAACATGTGGAGGCACTTAGGGTGTCAGATGAGTGTTTTTTATTTCCTTATTTATTTATTGTAGTTTGTCTCATGCCTCCTGAGATATTTCGGGCCCAAAGGATGGGCCTGAGATGATGCCTTTCTGGAGTTGTCTGCTTGTGAAGGACCTGTAGGGTAAGAGGACTACCCTTTCTGGTAAAAATTTCTCCCCAATTAGAAATGCCACATGCCTGACCATCAGGGGAAACAGAAATGTTTATCTTCAGGAGTGGTACCAGGTGAAATTTGAACTGTTGCATACTAAGCAATCTTCTGGCAAGATCAGGTCTAAATTTTTCTGACTGAACAGCTTTTCCACTGGAAAATGCTGATCTGACAAAACTGAAATGTTTTGCAGGAACATGCCAATTTCAGCAAAATTTTCAATGAAAACTTATCAGTGTTTCATTTCAATGTGGTCAACACTTCCTTTCCACTGATATTTTATATATAATATATATACAGATTATAGGTATATTATTACATATTATACACCAGAACAAAGCACTTCGATAAGGTAACTTCAATATTTCCAAAATTAAATTTTTAAGAAATTTCATTTTCATTTCATTGTTTTTGAGATGAAAGAAATTTTTTTAAAGTTAGAATTTCTGTTCCATCTGGGAAATTCCAAGTTTTGACCAGCTCTATTTTGGGACTTATAAAATAGAAGCTGGAGAGGGGGAGGAGTTGAAAGAAATAACTAGTGGGCCAAGCAGCCCCATACTGACTGCCAGTTCTTCAGCGTCTAGGCTGCTATCCACCCAATCACTTCCTAGCTAGCCATCAGCTGAGAGAAGGAGCTGAAGGTGGTAGCAAGGGAACCTGTAACAGAAGATGGGAACAAAAATCTGGGTATTAAATCTTGATGACCAATCTCTTCAGTGTGTCAGGAAATCCTTATTGCCATATTACACCTCCTCAGAGTGCATGAGGAGGGACATGTAGCTAGAGTTAGAGCTTGTTTAGGGCAACTGCGGACCTCCTATAGGTAGTTTCATAATACTCTATACTTTTTCCTGAAACAGTCTGTCTAATATATATATATATATATATATAAAAATATATATATATATATATATATATATATATATATAAATCAAATTGTATTCTCTAACTCTGATTTTGACTGCTGTCTTTCCTCCCCTAAGGAGGAAGAACTCTGTTTGGGGAGGGGTGAGCAGGCCTAGAGGAATCCATACTAGAATTGTGCAAATAACTGTTGGGGGTTTTTTGTTCACTGGCAATTCCAAAAGAAATGGGGAGAAATTGATTAAAGGAAAAAAGGGATTTTGTTTTTAAGTTTCCAGAGAATTTAAACTTTTAAAAAATGTTTTGGGTCAAACAAACTGTTCAGGTCAACAAAAATGATGAAAGGGATGGAATGCAAGTCATATGAGCAAAGGCTGATGGAATTGGGTATGTTTAGTTTGAAAAGAGGTGATTAAGGGGGGATATGATAGTGATCTTCAAATACATGAAAGACTGCCATTAAAAAATGGAGAAAAGTTGTTCTCTCTTGCCACAAAGGGCAGGCCAAGAGACAATGGGTTCGAACTACAGTGTAGCAGATTTAGATTAAATCTCAGAGAAATTCAGATAAGTGAATACATGCACTAGGATATCACAGACTATTAACAGAAAAGTGTTGTGGATACAGTTAAAGCAAACTTGTTTTAAATTTTAAGTACATTCACAGCACTATTTTACAGTATTTGTTTAGCTGAGGCAAGTATTTAATACAGTAATGTTATTTTTTAAAATCTCAGCTTCTGTATAATAATGTTATTGAAATAAACAGAGAAAACGTATAAGATTTGCAGGAAAAACAAGGGGCATCAAACCAAATTTGGGCAGGACAAGGGCAAACATTTAAATATTTGCATAGTACTTGTGATTGCCTCGTAGTGTGTGTATTTCACTACAGACACACCCCAACATGTCCTGCTCAAGCTAAGGTTTATAGATTATAATTTTTGATATAACAATGGGAATACTGAAGGCAGGAATAAGGCCATCTACCAGAGCAAGATGATGTCTTTTTCCATTTCTTTAATATGACTGGAATCTATGCTTCTGCACTACTGGGTCCTTGATGTTACCAATCTAAGGAGCACATTTGGTTCTTGAATTTTCTGACATGTTTTATTTTCTCTTATTGCCTTTGTGGAGATGAGTTTCCAATCACATGAAGTATTTTTACAACGATGTGAGAAAAAGCCTTATGATACAAGTGCAACAGAGCTCCACTCTCATCCAAGTAATTTGAGCTGAGTCTCTAAAATACTTTGCTGAATATGTGTTGCATGGACATTAAAGTGCAGCATCAGGGACATGATGATTCCCAGTTGGCTCGGAACGGCGAACTGCAGCCACTGGGAGCTGTGGACAGCCATGCCTGTGGACGGTCAATGTAAACAAATTGTCTCGCAGCCGAACAGTGGATTACCCTGACAGGCCACATGCAGCGTGTGGGTCACAGGTTGCCCACCACTGCTCTAGAGACAAAGCATTCATTATTTTCATGCATTTTAAGCAGACTGCAAGGTCTAGTCCTTAATTTATATTGATTGAAAAATGGAGTTGCACAAACTCCATACTTCACTGTAATGTCATACAGATTGCCAAAACTTATTCCCCAGATGAATACAGTACTTGTCTTTGTATTAAGGAAACTACTGTAGATAGGCCTGCCATGTACCACTCCACTAATGTAAATAACATGACGTGTGTTCATAATGTTTATGAGCTGCAGCAGATTTTTGGGGCCTTGCAGGCCAGTTTCCCTTTGGGAGCAGGAATTGGTGACAGAGCCAGATATTTTCTTAGTGCAATTTATTTATTTAATGTACCCAAATCGTGTTTACTGAAGCAGGGGTGGTAGAAAACAGACAGGCAGTTGCTTCTAGCAGAAATGTTAAGCCAGGCATCTTTGTCCTTTCCCAAGAAAGAGTTCTCTTCCCTCAGTCTCCCTCCAGTGATTCACATTGACTCCTAGCCAAAACTGACAGCTTAACATACAGAGTCCTCTCCCTGCCCTTCAGTTTGCACCTGGAAGACCCCTTTTAATTCCAAAACTCCCCTTGGAATGAGCCACATCCATTAACCCTTTGTGAAACTTCTTTACAACACAAACAGATCATCATTAAAATCTCTCTGTGACTAAAGGAGAGAGACAGAGACAAGGTGGTTGAGGTAATGTATTTTATTGGACCAACTTCTTGGTGAGAGAGACAAGCTTCCAAGCTTTTGGAGAGCTCTTATTCTGTGTACGTCTAGACGCTTGCCTCTCTTACCCCCAGGAGTTGTCCAATACAAGATGTTACCTCGTCCATCTTGTCTCTCTAATATCCTGGGACCAGCATGACTACAACAACTCTGCATAAAGGAGAATGAGTTAAACTCAATTTCCATAAGGAATCTCTGGTTGCTGTGATTGACTCAATGGCAATGTATAAAATAAATGGTGACATATTGTAATAAATTCAGCATTACAGGTCCTGATCCAAAGCCCATTGAAATCAATGGGAGTCTCTTAATTGACTTCAGTGAGTTCTGGATTAGGTCCAGCATTGTTGGTAACACAGTAGGGTTCTGTTTCCCCCGGCTCTCCCCAAATCAAAACAAAACAGAAAGTAATGAGCAAAAACTTAGTTAAGAGCGGAAGGATGGTCTTTGATGTGATTAAGTCACAGGGCTGGTACTCAGGAGATGAGCTCTGTTACTGCTTGCCACAGACAACCCATGTGGCATTCTGAAGGGCCAGCACTGAACCATCTTTAGGGCTGTTAAACAGGGTGTTTGGTTTCCAAACCTGGCTGAAAAACATGGGGAAAAAAATCTGACCATTCAAAAACATTCGTCCTTTCTTCTCTTCATCAAAATTTGAAATGTGGCAAATGTCAAGCAACAATTTCAACCAAAACTGGGGGGAAATGGTGAACATTTAATCAAAAAGTTTTCTCTTTTTTTGGATAGAAATTTTTAATTTCTACAAAAGACAAAATTTAGATATTTGAAAAACATCTGCAAGCTCCATTGGTTATGGAGAAGTATGTTGAGGGAAGTGGTTGCTTCTAAGCCTCCCTCAAGAAAGTTCTCAAAACCATAAGGGGAACAGGAAGAGAATGGAAATGATGAGCAGGTTTTGTGCTAACATACCCCATCCTTCCCTGGCTTTACTCCCTTATCCTCTGTCTCCATCTCCTTCCTAAGCATAGAGCCATAGATGGATCTCCACTGGTCCAGGGACAGCAGAGAAGTGTCAGATCTAGTTCCTGTTGTATTAATTTAGATAGAATAAATGGGCCAAAGATAACATAACTCAGTCACTGTTCAACATTATACAAGGTTAAACAAGTTTCAGGGTCTGGTATACAGAGACTTCAGCATACTTAGTAACCATGGCAAATGCACCATTTAAAAATTCTTTTAACCTTTATTAACGATACAGAAAAGAAGGAAAAACAGTTAAAGCATTTGAAATGTAAAGTATTAAGTAAGGCTCTCATTTTAACATCATCCCTTGTTCCCTCTCCTTTTAGCTGGAGAAAGTTTTAGAAAGAAAAAAACCCTTGTTTGACAGTCTTTTAGATGGTATTGAAAATGGTAATAACTGTCCTTTTGGGGAAATGAGAAAAAGCTGAGATGGTCTGGAGCTGTTGTTGTTAAAGTCCAATCCTGTTTCATCTCAGGTGATGTTTGGGATTCAGCTGGAACTGGCATGTAATTTGTGTCCCTCCCTCTGCCCCAGTTAATTTCTGATATCACATTTTCTTGCTTACAGGCATGATCTTAACAGTCTTTGAGAGTTATACCAGAAGGCCTTTTTGTTTGGACTAATTCAGTCTGTCTTCCTTTGGTACCTTTTCCCATCAGCATTTGTACTTATAGAGAATTGTGGCATCTTATGAATTTATACTCACTTTTTAAAGTTGAGCTCCGCTGGGTAAATTAGTAGGCTGAATTATTACAACATTCCCCACCTCCTTGTCCAATGGGAGGAAGCCAAAGGGAGAGCTCACTCCACACACGGTTGCTGGGAGAACAATGGCTCCTTTACAGGAGACTTTGGATAAGCTATTCTTTACTTCCAATCCTAAAGGTTTATTAAACCAAATATTGTCTTATTGTATTGCATCCCATTGGTGACTGCATTTCATGTGTGGATGAGCAGATCCCAGGTTAGTTTGCATTTTAATTAAAATTTGTGAAGTGTTTGGAATCACTTAAGATAGAATAAAATATTAATAACATTAAAATAAATAATAGAGTTCAAAACAAAGGAGAGCTGAAAAAGTAGCTGACATTGTCTTAACTTTTTCTTTCTTGCAATTGGGGAGATTAAGCTAGAACATTAATTTGTTTTCGTATTATGTAAGTTTTGTCTCTGTTTCCTCTTTAAAAAATAATAATAATAAAAAAGAAAAGCATAATAAAAAAGAAATGCCACTGAATGTCCCTGAAAACAGAATTACAGCTCAGACTGCATCTTTGCGTCTACTTAATCAAAAAAGATTTTTGTTTAACTCACAATGGACGGTTAGTTCTCTAAACAAAATCACTTCATTTTTCCTCTCCAGACCCTGAAATATGTTGTTATCCTCAACTCTAGGGTACAATTCAAAAAATCTTCTTTCCATTATTCTGAAGTTTTTGCCATTTGGCTTTAAATGTTTCTGTACTAGGCTTTTGAATTCCGGTTTACTCAAGGGTATTTCTATGTCAATCTTTCTATTTCTTATAGTGTTTTTTTAGCTGCTTTGTTTGCCATTTCATTCCGTGTTATCCTAATATGCTCTGGGATCCAACAATGCCAAATGTATCCCCACAAGCACTGACTTTTATTTGGGTGCTCCATCCCCACTCTGCCCTGAAGCCCACCCTTCATCTGTCTCTTCTTGCCCCCCACTCCTCCTCCACAGAAGCGCCCAGCCCACCCGCCACTTGCTGCTCTCCCTCCGCCCTCAAGCACCTCTCGCTTCCCATCTGTTGCCAAACAGCTGATCAGTGACCCTGCCGAACAGTTGTGGCTGGTGAGTGTTGAACATCCCCTATTTTTCTTTCTGTGGGTGCCTGAGCCCTGGAGTACCATGGAGTCAGCACTTATGCGTATGCCCATCTAAACTAATTCAATTATTAAAAATATAATGTCATTGATTAAATAACTTCTACATACTGAGACCCCCTTTTTAATCTCATAACGCCTGAGATTGAATTAAAAAAAATGACCACTGGTGCTGCAACCCTCTTTTGCTCACAACTTCCTTTGTTGATAGTCCTCTCCCAGCTCCTCGCCAGTTGGACTTCATTCTCAGTTAAACCTAGCTATCCCCCCAGGTACATCCCATAGGGTAATTGGCCGCTGAGACCCATATTAACCCTTTCATAACCTGTATGGGTTACAAACCCTATCACACCCTAATAGTGCCTCTTGTCAATTGTGAAATGCTGGACAAAAAAGAGGAAGTTAGAAAGTGCAGGGTGGGGCAGGAGAACTCCATTTCTACTTCCCCAGGTTTATATCTGGAGATTTGACATTTGATTGTGTAGATCAGCTTTGCTTGTCTAGCTATAAATAGTACTACAGATCATAACATTATCCCATCTCTTCAACTTCCAGGTAAATCAATTTGACTTGCTATGGCAGTAAATTTCACAGGTTAAATAGATGATGTGAAAAGAAAGATGTGTTACTAGTTTGAAGAACACTGCTCTTGAATTTTATACCCCCTGTTCTTATTCTGAAGCAGAGTAAAAAAAAAAAATAAAAATAAAAAAAATTGTGACTTCAACAAGAGTTTTTCCTGAGTAAGAGCTTTGGATCTGGGCCCTAACTCTACATCAAGTGTGTATCCTCAATTTATCATGGTCAGAATCCTACATGTCTCAGCACCTGGGGCATAGAAACAACTTCCTCATTATGAAGTGAAAAGAATCTTAGCTATTCCACTTACAAGGAGTTATTTTCTGGAGACCAAAGACCCTCCTCTGATTCTGAAGTTAGTTTTGTCAGCTGTAAGCAAAGAAGGAGGTTTCATTTCCTTCTCTCCTCCCCATGAATGTTTGTGTCCAAGCCCCGATTTTCTGTCCTATAACATGGATAAAGAGAAGGCTTATTATCTTATTACCTCTCTCAAGCTAAGCAGCCTCCACCACTACAAATTAAAACCTCACCTGCGGAGGAAGAATACATAGCTCCCTCAAAGCCATAGACACTTTTAATAGGTAAAAAAGGTAAGAGCTGTAAAAATAGATCCAAGAGGCATTATAGCTCTTCCTCAACAACCGTATCTAGATTCTAGAGCTTTGCCCCCTGAAGAAAGGAAATGATCAGAAAGAGGTAGAACAATATGACTATGACTAACAAGAAAGGGTTTTATTTCCTAGCAGAATTCTTTAAACACAGTATGCAAAAAGGGTGCAATAAAATCCAGCCCAAATGGAAGAAAAGAAAACTTCAGAGAAACATTCACCCTCCGAATGAAAGTCTGAAAAGGCATCCCTTATCATCCCCCGTTTTGGGAATTTATTGCTATTGAATAGGAATATTCAGACAGAGTAAATGTCTGTTTGACATTTCAAAGCAGGGCAGAGAATTTTATCCACAGACCTATTAAAATTAAAGGCATTGTGTGATTAAATGCCCTGAATTGCTTTGAAAAATCTCAAGCTCCTATGCCAAACTATAACAGGCTCCAAGAACAAAAAGCTAACACGGCCTCTTCCACAAAAAGCAAAGCCTCTCTTGCATCCTGGCTAAGGATATGCTGCAATTCACTATACAGGATCTAAAGACAAAGCAAAGGCTTCAGCCAATGCAAAATGCATCTACCAGCCTCCTCCATGTGTTTGGCTGACCTGAACACATCCAGTCAGTGTTCCAGTTCTTTCACTAAATCCTAAGCCCACTTCTACTGCCATTTTAAGGCCTTCACAGCAAATAACTGATCAGTCCCAGTTACATTAGAGATGGCTTCTCCCACTATAAACCAGCAACACTTTTGTGCTGCAGTGGGATAATGCAGGACAAAGCACGTGAGAACAAAGGGCAACCCTTTCTCAAGGTGAGGGGATCCAGCTGTGGAAGGAACTTCTTGAGAAAATTAGATTAATCCATTTTTAGGAAACCTTCCTATCTGATAATGATTTCCCACCATAAGCAGTACAACAATCACAGCACCAAGCACTTCTCTTTTCTCCTCAAAAAACAACAAAGAAAATCACACCAAGAAGTATTTTCTATGATTGAAAAATGGAGACAAGCCAGACTCCACAAAAGCAACTAGGGAACTTTCTACAATTGTTAATATAGTTTATGTGAAAAAGCTCAGATACTGTGGTGATGGGCAGTGACACTGGAACATTTTTAGTAGTGGGGGTGCTGAAAGCCAGCCTCTTTACCTCTGTTTCACCCCCACATCCCACCCCACCCCACCCAGCTGAGGCTGGGAGCAGGGCTGTGTCTCCGGGAGAGGGGGACCCGGACAGGGTAAGGGGGCCAAGGCCCTAACTGGGGAAGGGAGTGGGGCCAGAAGTGGAGCCCCAGTTGGGCACAAGGCCCCAGCGCCCAGCCCTGGGAGTGGGGCCATCAGCCCTGGGGCACAGCTCCGGGTGTAGGGCTGGGAGTGGGGCTGGGCATGGGGTCCTGGGCACAGGTGAGTTGAGGGGTTGGGGAGCGGAGTGTGGGCGGAGGGCTAGGCCAGAGCATCGGTGTGGGAAACACCCCCAGGTAAACCAGTAAGCCAGAACCCATGGCCATTGTATCCTCATCCATCACTATCTCTTCCCCACATGTCTGAGGAAAAAATGGGTTTGCAGCATATCCAAAAGGTTTCCGACTCTCATGTATCTAGGAAGGGACTAAGTTCTAAGCCTGATGGCCCCTTATGGAGAATAAGGCTGGGTGAATGTGACATCCTACAGGCTGCAATCCAGAAAGTAGAATAGCCCCTTAATTCTCCAGTCTGGTGTGAACTATGTCCTGCTTTGCTGTGTGAGATGACACTCTGCCACCCACCCCAGACTCCAGCATGCAAGTCTCACCCAGATATATACCAGATGGCTATTCCCAGGCATTCTTGAATTATATATAGGATGACACCCACATAATCCTAATCACAGTTTTGCGCTCCCAAAATACACCATTTTATTCTGTTCTGATACTGACTGAACAGTAGAAGCTCATTAATACAAGCAGAGCCTTTGTAAACTGAGGAACAAACACTCCAAACACTTGAGCCAAAAACACACTGGTTTAGATCAAACATAAAGCAGATTTATTATCTACAGAAAGATAGATTTTAAGAGATTAAAGTATTGACATAGAAGATCAGAACTGGTTACAAAAGGAAATAAAATGGCAGAACCTCAATCTGCATCTAAATTTTACCAAGCTAATAATTCTAAAAATAAAAGGATTTCTCTTACCCAAAAGTTAACAGCAGTTCATGCTAACTAGGATGCCTTCTAGTTAGGACCAGCCACTCCCAAAGTCCTAATGGTGTCTTCATTGTCATCTAGGCAATCTTGTTTCCTTGTGTAGAGATGAGAGAGGAGAGGCAGGTGAGATGATGATTTAACTCATTTATACTCTTCTCAAGGTGCTGTAAAAAATCATGCTGTGTCATGGGGTTAGGCAGCCCTTATAGTGTACATGAGCTGCTGATCATCCTTCAGGTTTATTGTAAATTTCCTGGTTAGAACTCCCCTGCCAGTGAATGGCCTTTTAGGTAGACAATGGTCTCTTAGCACCTGGCTGGATGTTGGCTACCTCTTTGTTGTCTCTGAAGAGCTAGACTGTGGGCATTCTCCAGAGTTACAACATTCTCCGGTAACAAACATAACAAACTCTCATAACTTCATATACAATAGTGATACACACGTTTAAACAGGATAATGAGTTTCAGCAAATCATGACTTTCCAAATGACCCCTCACAAGGCATACGTTGTGCAAAATATCATAATCATCTATAAGTGATGAATATGGGGGTTACAAAGTGTTATTTGGGGTACAGTGTGTCACAGTGGAAAACAAAAATTCTGTTTGGCCAAAACAAGTAAAGATTCAAACTTTAGACCTTTAGACCTTTCTAAAAAATTTGGAAAACAAAAAAGTCGCAAGAGAGCTACACCCAAGCATAGCCAACATCCTCCTGGTTAGGGCACTCAGAAAGAATGTTGGAGAGCCATATTCAAGTCCCTGCTCTGAATGAAGCATAATAGGGACTTGGTCTCTCACCTCCCAAGTGAGTGCACTAACTATCAAACTATAGGCATATCAAATCCAGTATTGAACAAGTGGATTAGAACCTTTCAGTTAGGGCTTCTCCCATAATGATGCAGTGTGGAATATGGAAGAGCGAATAGTAAAGCATGCTAACACATGGTGCTCTAACTGCCCTGTGTAGACCATGCTGGCACAAACTAAAAGGTACCTAGTTTGTATGTATGAATGTAAGCCTGTTTGAAATGGGTTGCAAACAAACTTGGTAGGCAAGTACTAATCACTAGAGCAGGGGTAGTCAATTATTTTTTGTCAAGGTCCAAATTTCTTGGTCAAGGTCTAGTCATGGTCCAGACTCCAGAGAAAATAACAAAAAAGTAATATAAATATTGATAATAATACGTAAATCCAAATATTTAGGGGCCTATTCAAAAGTGTCTGGCAGTCTGGATTTCCCCACAGTCCGCCTATTGACAACCACTGCACTAGAGCCATTCAGCCCCCTCATCACCAATGCTGTGAAATGTTAATGAACTATACATGGACTCTATCACCTAGGTGATAATTATTCACTTGAAATCATTAGGTCATTTTGTAAGAATTATCAGCCCACATCCCAAAAGTAAAGACAAGCAATGTATCCTCATGGTGACTATGGCAGGTAAGCTAATTTTTCCCACATGTTCATTGCTATTAACATCTATAACAAGATCTGAATTTAATAAGACCACACACTAAAAGGCTAGATCAGCTTTAGCCTGGACAGCCGCTGTATTTATCAAAGGCATGTCTACAGAGCCAGAAACTACTTTTATTCCCTGGAAGCAATTATCCTGGTTTTCAGTTGGGGCCTTGCTGTCTTTTACCACTAATTCTGTCACCTGTGTGCCGTAAAACATTTCAGGCATGGATCATATAGCACACTATGAAATACTAGTTATGAATGAGCTCACTCTCTCATGTGTCCTCTAATCTCCCAACATTTTAGTGACAAATAAAATAGCATTATTTTAAAAGTACAGATAAAAGAAAACAAAACCCACAATAAATTCAAATAGGAAAGGAAAGGTTTTAGTTACTTATATTCACTACTAGACATTTAGGTCACCAGTAAAACTCTGATTGACTTCCATTGGAGCAGAACTGGGCCCTTGTAGAGGGAGAACTTAATTTGATTATGACTAGATGGGCACAAGGATATGTCTTTGCAAGACATCTTCTCCTTGTCATTTTCAACCAGGTTAAGTGCAATTTTGGAATTGGCTTTATATTTGCCACTTCTCCTAGCTAGCCCTTTAGGTGTCCTATTAAACCATTAAATGCTTGTTACTATGTAAATGACATTGTTGTGTATAATACAAACTTGAGTTTATATGGCAGCACTACATACTTGGGACTAGACCCCATCTTTACAGTCTTCTCTGCAAATAACTGCACCATGCCTGCAGCAGACTACAGAAGGAGCACTGACTCACATTCGTAATTCCTCCCCTTTTCTCCCTTTGTTTAGAGTGTGTGTGTCGGGGAGGCAGGGAGTCTGGTGATCTGATGTCCCAGATTTATAGGGACAGCCTCGATACTCAGGGCTTTCCCAGCTTTGTCTTGTATAGGCACTTATTATCCCCACCCCATCCCGATTTTTCACACTTGCTATCTGGTCACCTGGGGGGTGGGAGTGTGGAGAGGTGTAAGCTATTGCCCTCGACCCCCTTGTCACTGGGTAGTTTAGTCCCCACTGGACACCCAGACAACTACTCTGGCCAATGAATGGGGTAGGGAAGCAAATTTGGAAAACCAAAGAAAAATTTCCATATTGTAATTGTGTTTAGATTGTAGCTAGCCCATGGGCAACCATGCAGGGAGAGGGGCTGGTGAGTAAGGACTAACCTCTCCAACCCTGCACAATTCCTATTAATGCAAGCTAGAATTGTAGCTCAGAAGATTGCAGGAGCTTCCACCAACTTGCTTCCTCCTGCTTGGGAGCAACTCATCAAAAATGGGCCGGACAGAAAAAGAGAGTAGGGACAGCAATTTAACCCACTCCTTTCCTCCCTACACACGCACATCCTGCACACCCCAGACACTAGCTGGCCAAATAGTATGGGAGTAGATGGAACTCTTTAAAGGGAAGTATCAAATAATTTACCCTCACAGAACAAGTAAGGAGCTCCAGGAGCCATTGTCTCTCTCTAGGGCACAGTGTCTCCAAGTGATGCTCTTGGTGAGACTAATGACACACTATCCCTTACAGGGGGCTTGTCTAGCAGGCAACATTTAGCTCAATATTCATATTGTAATTTTGATGAATAAAGACCTACATCTCATAAAAATGTATGGTTGATTTGAACCATTAGAAGTCGAATGCACTGAGCACTATAAAGCAGTAAGAACTGAACGTATATTGCTGGGGAATATCACACAATACTTTGGGTTCAATGCTCACCTGAATGCCAGAACCGCAGAAGAACAGGCACTGTCCCAGCATGACACCATCAACTGAGGAACCTTTTCACATAGCGAATTGTTCTGAATCCATTTTACACATTAAAAAAGATTTATATTTGAAATTAAAAATAGCTCCAAATTCTAAATTAACTTGTTTCCCTTTAAAAATAAATAAGTTATTGATGATGCTGTTATTTTATTTTTAAGTCATGACTTTTGTACTCTGGACTAACTTCACTTTAGCAATTAAGAATTTAATTCATCCTTCCAAACTCCACCACCAGCACTAAATACTTTACCATCCCAGGTTGCTGCTCCTGGAAGTTTGAAGGGGTGGGGGTGCAGTTTGGGTGGTGCTATGTTGGCACAGCAGCTCCTGTACATTAGTGTACACACACACACACACACACACACACACACACACACACACACACACACACACACACACACAGAGAACTGCTTCTCCCTGTGTAGTATGTGTATGTATGTTTAGGGCAGGGGAGTCCATAAGAGCTCTACAACTGGCAAAGTCATGGACACAGAAACTTTCAGAAGCCTGCATCCCAAGAAAGGGAGAAAAAATCATAGGCAGGAGTTGTAGACCAAGCTGGATAAGCAAGCATCTCAGAGAGGTGATTAAGAAAAAGTAGAAAGCCTACAAGGAGTGGAAGATGGGCAGGATTAGCAAGGAAAGCTACCTTATTGAGTCAGAACATGTAGGGATGAAGTGAGAAAGGCTAAAAGCCATGTAGAGTTGGACCTTGCAAAGGGAATTAAAACCAATAGTAAAAGGTTCTATAGCCATATAAATAAGAAGAAAACAGAGAAAGAAGAAGTGGGACCGCTAAACACTAGGATGGAATGGAGGTTAAGGATAATCTAGGCATAGCCCAATATCTGAATAAATACTGTGCCTCAGTCTTTAATAAGGCTAATGAGGAGCTTAAGGATAATGGAAGGATGACAAATGGGAATGACGATATGGAGGCAGATATTACAACATCTGAGGTAGAAGCCAAACTCGAACAGCTTAATGGGACAAAATTGGAGGGACCAGATAATCTTCATCCAAGAATATTAAAGGAACTGGCACATGAAATTGCAAGCCCGTTAGCAAGAATTTTTAATGAATCAGTAAACTCAGGGGTTGTACTGTACGACTGGAGAATTGCTAACATAGTTCCTATTTTTAAGAAAGGGAAAAAAAGTAATCCGAGTAACTATAGGCCTGTTAGTTTAACATCTGTAGTATGTAAAGTCTTGGAAAAAATTTTGAAGGAGAAAGTAGTTAAGAACATTGAGGTCAATGGTAATTGGGACAAAATACAACATGCTTTTACAAAAGGCAGATCATGCCAAACCAACCTGATGTCCTTCTTTGAGAAGGTAACAGATTTTTCTAGACAAAGGAAACGCAGTGGATCTAATTTACCTCGATTTCAGTAAGGCATTTGACACGGTTCCACATGGGGAATTATTAGTTAAATTGGAAAAGATGGGGATCAATATGAAAGTTTAAAGGTAGATAAGGAACTGGTTAAAGGAGAGACTACAGCAGGTCGTACTGAAAGGTGAACTGTCAGGTTGGAAGGACGTTACTAGTGGAGTTCCTCAGGGATCAGTTTTGAGGCCAATATTATTTAACCTTTTTATTACTGACTTTGGCACAAAAAGCAGAAACGTGCTAATAAAGTTTGCGGATGACACAAAGCTGGAAGGTATTGCTAACACAGAGAAGGACCAGGATATCAAACAGGAAGATCTGGATGATCTTGTAAACTTGAGTAATAGTAATAGGATGAAATTTAATAGTGAAAAGTGCAAGGTCATGTATTTAGGGATTAATAACAAGAGTTTTAGTTATAAATTGGGGACACATCAGTTGGAAGTAACAGAGGAGGAGAAGGACCTCGGAGTATTGGTTGATCACAGGATGACTATGAGCCGCCAATGTGATATGACTGTTAAAAAAGCTAATGTAGTTTTAGGATGCATCAGGCGAGGTATCTCCAGCAAAGATAAGGAGGTGTTAGTACCGTTATACAAGGCACTGGTGAGACCCAGGGGTGGCTCCAGGCCCCAGCATGCCAAGCGCGTGCTTGGGGTGGCATGCCGCGGGGGCGCTCTGCCAGTAGCTGGGAAGGGGCAGGCAGGTAGCCTTCGGCAGCATGCCTGCGGAGGGTCTGCTGGAGTCGTGGAACCAGAGACCAGCAGAGCGCCCCCCACGGCATGCCACCGTGCTTGGGGCAGCGAAATGTCTAGAGCCACCCCTAGTGAGACCTCATCTGGAATACTGTGTGCAGTTCTGGTCTCCCATGTTTAAGAAGGATGAATTCAAACTGGAACAGGTTCAGAGATGGGCTACAAGGATGATCCGAGGAATGGAAAACCTGTCATATGAAAGGAGAGCTTGGCTTGTTTAGCCTAATCAAAAGAAGGGTGAGGCGGGATATGATGGCTCTTTGTAAATATATCAGAGGGATTAATATTAGGGAGGGAGAGAAATTATTTAAGCTTAGTACCAATGTGGACACAAGAACAAATGGATGGAAACTGGACACTAGGAAGTTTAGACTTGAAACTAGATGAAGATTTCTAACTATTAGAGGAGTGAAGTTCTGGAACAGCCTTCCAACGGGAGTAGTGGGGGCAAAAGACATATCTGGCTTTAAGACTAAGCTTAATAAATTTATGGAGGGGATGGTATGATGGGATAGCCTAATTTTGGCAATTAACCAAAGATCAATTGCCAAATTATCAGCAGGTAAGTATGCCCAGTGATCTGTGATGGGATGTTAGATGGGATGGGATCTGAGTTACTACAGAGAATTCTTTCCTGGGTGCTGGCTGGTGAGCCTTGCCCACATGCTCAGGGTTTAACTGATCGCCATATTTGGGGTCAGGAAGGAATTTTCCTCCAGGACAGATTGGCAGAGGCCCTGGAGGTTTTTTGCCTTCCTCTGCAGCATGGGGCACGGGTCACTTGCTGGAGGATTCTCTGCAGCTTGAGGTCTTCAAACCACAGTTTGAGGACTTCAATAACTCAGGCATAGCTTAGGAGTTTGTTATAGAAGTGGATGGGTGAGATTGTGTGGCCTGCAGG
Source organism: Gopherus flavomarginatus (assembly GCF_025201925.1). Taxonomy (NCBI): domain Eukaryota; kingdom Metazoa; phylum Chordata; order Testudines; family Testudinidae; genus Gopherus; species Gopherus flavomarginatus. Next base: position 146,497,457 of record NC_066620.1, on the reverse strand, counting down.
AGGTCAGACTAGATGATCATAATGGTCCCTTCTGACCTTTAAGTCTATGAGTCTATGGTAGTGAGAGAGTGTTCAATCCAGAACTGCATCAGCTCTGACTCCTCTCTGGTCATAGGAGAGAGAGGCAGGTACCATTAAAACAATCTCAGTAGATGGGGTTGGGGACAGCCATCTGATACTAAATATTAACAAACCTAGGAAACAATGTACAGTGGCCCTGATGCCGGTACTGCCTCTCCCTTCCCCCAGTTGCACAGACAATTAGGGATTCCTGCAGAACTTTCATTTAGGATTCAAAAAAGTAAATGTACAATAAAAAAAAATCATTCATATTTTAGAACTTCCCTTTTTGCCTTATCTGCACTTATGGCGGCTTGTGGAATAGAGGCACTACATGGGTAGCTAGATGCAATGAAAGCAAGCTGTTCCCATGCTTGTTACTGTGATGTGTAGCTGCACATAGCAGGAAAAGGTTCCCACAATGTGGAGCCTAGTCCCAAATAGCAGTGTTGACAGTGAGACATAGCTTTGGGGAGTAGAGTGTCCTACAGGTTTAAACCCTAGGATACATACCAGTGGCATAGCCAGCATGAGACATCTGGGTGGGCCCCGACTTCAGATGAGCGAGCAATGGCAGGGGGGCAGGTAGGGTGACCAGACAGCAAATGTGAAAAAGCAGGATGGGAGTGGGGGGTAACATGCGCCTATATAAAAAAAAAGACCTCAAAATCAGGACTGTCCCTATAAAATTGGGACATCTGGTCACCCTAGGGGCAGGGAAACGGTGTACAGGAGGGATCCAGAGGGCAGAAGGGACCGGGGGGCCCACCTTCCCCCACCCTTTGCATCCGGTTTTGCAGGGGGCAATGGACGCTTTGAGCAGGGCCCCTCTGGGGCCCCCTGGGGCTCTGTGTGCACACCCAGCTCTGGGAGGAGATGCTGCTCTCCAGCATGCAGGGCTCCCAGGACCTGGCCCCATCCCACTGCCCCATGCTGGGCCTGGCTCCCCAAGGAGGCAAGCCTATCTTTTTTGAGGATCTCCTCTGCTGCCGCTGCTGCTGGGCCACCCACTTGCACACTCTCTTCCTCCTGTGGTGTGCGTAGGTAGCATGTTCATCCAGTGCTCCACTGCTATGCTGCTGCTGTCCCTCCCCCTCTGGTTGGACTGGTGGGCATGCACCTGTCATGCCGTGTCTTCTGGGTCTGGGCGGGGCTAGCGCTGGGGCTGGAGCAGAGCCAGGGATGGGGGGCATGGCCCACCCAGGCCCACCCATGGCTATGCCCCTGGAATATATCCTAGTGTGATCGCTACACACCCAAGCATTGCCTCCCACATCTACACTGCTATTTTTAGCAGTGTAAAATTCCACTGCCAGAGCCCTTCCCCACTGCCAGGGCCTTTCATTGTGGTGGGGAAAAGCTTCAGCAGCAGGATACTACAGTGCTAAAAATAGCAGTTTAGACATGGGAGGCATTGGGATGTGTAGAGTATATACCCTAGGGTTCAGGCAAGTAGGGCACTCTTCTTCTCTGAGCCATATCTCATTGTTGAAACTTCTATTTATCCCCATGCTAGAAGGGCATACAGTGTCTGTACTCTATGCTCTGACATAAATGAGACCATATTTTGAGTCTGTTTTCTGATTTTTAATATTTAGGAAGAAATTGCCTTTCTGGGTGAGTGTCTCAGCAATGTCATCTTGAAAGCATATGCATTGTGAAACCTCTACCTCTGGTTGGTAGGTTGAGCATTTTCCCCCATGTCTTCCACATGCTTGGTAATAACATGAGAGAACTCTGTTTCTAAAACTAAATTGGCTTTTTATTGAAAGAACTATTTGTGAAGATGCTGCAAGTGTGGGTAGCATTCAAACCATATGCACACAGACTGACTTTCCGGTGCCTTCTCCAAACTCTTCCCTCCTGCAACCAGAGCTTCTTCCTCTAAGTTCCATGCAGGGTGCTGCAAGGAACAATTTAAAAAGAAACATATACATATATAAATATAAAGCGAAAGGGACACATTCCATTTTGGCATGAAGCATAGGTTTTACACCAACAACTTACTCATCTGATAACCAGTAAAATTACCTCGGCCCTGATCCTTCAATATTCAACACATGGGATAACTGTTGCATCAATGGACCCCTACTCTATGTGCTGTGCATTGCAGGATCAGGGCCTTAGATCTGAAGCTCTTTGGGTCATATTCCCTGTGAGCTCCCCTGCTCTGGACCTTCCTTTCTCCACAGGAGACTTTATCTAACTGAGGTCCTTAGTCCTTTTATCATGCCCAGGTGCTTCCTTGCCTAATTAACTGCCTCCCAGTTACACAGTGATCCAGAGTTACCTCATTCTTCCTTGTGAAGCCTCTCAGAGGTGGGCTATGCCTCTATCCCCTTCAGAGAGCCAGCTACTTTCTGACACCCTGCTTCTAGGCCCCTGGGTAGAGGTGGTGTTTTGGGGCTTGCCCTGAGCCACTCAGATGCAGACCATTTGTCTGACACATTTTGGGGCTGTGGGAACTCCTTGTCTTAGACCCTGGAACCAATTTTACAGACCTCCTAAGCCTCCAGAATGGGATCCACAAAAGCCAGCAAGCTGAGTGAGGATGTGCCTAAACTAGTCAATAGCAGATGCCAAAGAGAGGGATGGGTCCTAAGCCCCGCTCCTCTCCTGGTGTTCAGTGCCTATCTTCATTTGGGATTTACGCCTGGGAACCTTCTCCTGGAGTCAAGTTCCAAAGCCATTTCTTGCAGGACAGGTGGTGGCATACCCCTAACTCCATGAAAAATGTCTGAGTAGGGAGGAGGAGGTGATAAAGGACTTTCATATAACCTTTAGCCCAGTCGTTAGGACACTCACCTGGGCTATGGGAGGCCAGGTTCAATTCCTGTCTCTATGTGATGTAGAGTAGGGATTGAAATAGGGATTTCCTACTTCTGAAGTGAGTGCCTTAACCACAGGACTACAGAGTCATACTCACATGCTAGCTGGCCCAATGCATATTTAATTATTAAAGTATTGCGTACAAGGGCAGGTGTAGGTATTTTGCCACCCCAAGCACGGCAGGCAGGCTGCCTTCGGTGGCTTGCCTGCGGGAGGTCCCCTGTCCCGCGGATTCGGCGGCAGCCTGCAGGAGGTTCGCTGAAGCCGCGAGACCAGGGGACCCTCCGCAGGCACGCCGCCGAAGGCAGCCTGCCTGCCACCCTCGCGGCGACCTGCAGAGCACCCACCATGGCTTGCCCCCCCAAGCATGCGCTTGGTGTGCTAGTGCCTGGAACCGCCCCTGATTGCGTATACAGTGGAACAGCTTCAACAGAAGAAATTAAGAGAGCCACAAATCAGAATATCCCAAAGTCCAGCAGTTAGGATCCTAACCCAGTTGAGCTGGTTTGCTTGTAGAAGTATTTCTGCTTTAAAAAAATGAATCACTAATTTTCTTTATGGAAAATTATGGGACATAGCAAATTCTTGCAAAACTTTTACAGAAATCCTACAACTTTGTTAATAGTTATTTATCTTCCTTCCTAATTTGCATAAGATTATAAGATTCTGATGAGATAGGAAACAAATCCAAATGTCATAGGCTATCAGAAAGGCTCACAATCTGATATAGTAAATCTTCTGGTATGTGAAGAACACAGAATTTTGCTGCCTAGTGGAATATAGAGTAAAGCCAGAAATCCTTTTGTTACTTAATTGAAATGTATGCGGCAAGTTGTTCGAGAGTATATATTTACAAAATATTTTCAGACTCTACTTCAAAATAGTGGCCCTGGGTGCTTCTGATCTGATCTGAACTAACCCCTCTAATCTGCAAGGTTAGTCTTATTCTGCAAGAAGTAAACTAGATCTTTTAACTGACTAATTTGGTCTTACTGTTCATGCATGCCGACTTTCACTGACTGCCGGAAGGAAACATCAGATAGGGAAGGGCTACATAAGACGTTGTTTAGTTCTCTACCCTCTTAGTGCCTTCTCGACCCCCTTGACATTTCAGAGCACCCCATCACCTTCTTTCCTGCTCCCTGCAGCTGAGAAGGACCAGGAAAGGCAGTAAGTTGTGATGTCTGCTTTTCTGTTAAACTCTTTTTATTTTATTGTTACCTCATCAGCACGTCTCCCTCCACCCTTCCCATTTGTCTTTATCATTCACTTGTTGCATCCTGTCTGACATTGTGAGCTGAGTTACTTCTCTGTACAGCACCTAGCACAATGGTGCCCTGATCCAAGCCACAACCATAACAAAGATTAATAATTCATTGAACTACTGCGTAATTAGTTAATTCACTGTACTCTATGAATTACACTGATTTACAGCTTATGTAAATTAGCTAATTGATTTTGATTTCAGACATCTAACCACCATGTTCTTCATGCTGATTCTCTGCCACCCTGTTCCTGCCCTCTACCCAGTTTCCCCATCCCTCCTATCCTCACAGTTTCATTTCCCCTTCCTGCTTCTCTTCTCCCTTCAACTCCTAACAGCAGTTCTTCCACTTCTCATTCTCCCTTTCTCAGCTACTGCCAATTTACACTCAACCTCTGCATTCTCCTCTGATCCTTTTTTTCTCTTGTGATATCTCCCATGGCACAGGTTGTCCCTGCATTCCCACCCTCATTACCAACTGCATTTCTTCCTGCCATCTATCCCATTTCTTCTGTTCCCTTCCCATTCACTTCCCCACACTGCACTGTCTCTGCCTCTCCTTTTCACTCAGGCCTGGTCTACACTACGCATTTAAACCGATTTTAGCAGCGTTAAACCGATTTAACGCTGTACCCGTCCACACTACGAGGCCTTTATATCGATATAAAGGGCTCTTTATATCGGTTTCTGTACTCCTCCCCAACGAGAGGAGTAGTGCTAAAATTGGTATTACCATATCGGATTAGGGCTAGTGTGGCCGCAAATCGACGGTATTGGCCTCCGGGCAGTATCCCACAGTGACCACTGTGACCACTCTGGACAACAATCTCAGCTCGGATGCAGTGGCCAGGTAAACAGGAAAAGCCCCACGAAATTTTGATTTTCATTTCCTGTTTGCCCAGCGTGGAGCTCTGATCAGCACAGGTGACAATGCAGTCCCAAATCCAAAAAGAGCTCCAGCATGGACCGTACGGGAGATCATTGAATCTGATCGCTGTATGGGGGAACAAATCTATTCTATCAGCGCTCCATTACAGAAGACGAAATGTCAAAGCATTTGAAAAAAAAATCTCCAGGCTACACAGTGCTGCGTGACAAGCGTAACGGGAAGCCAGAGACTCAAACGCATGCTCATGGAGGGAGGGAGGGGGTACTGAGGACTCCAGCTATCCCACAGTCCACAGCAGTCTCTGAAAAGTATTTGCATTCTTGGCTGAGCTCCCAATGCCTGTAGGTTCAAACACATTGTCCGGTGTGGTTCAGGGAATAGCTCGTCAATTTACTCCCTCCCCCCCCCCACGTGAAAGAAAAGGGAAAGAAATCGTTTCTTGACTTTTTTCAATGTCACCCTATGTCTACTGAATGCTGCTGGTAGACATGATGCTGCAGCAGTGAAGAGCAGTATCCCCTCCTCTCCCATCCCCGGTGGCAGACGGTGCAGTAGGACTGGTAACTGTCCTTCTTATCACCCTGTGAGTGCTCCTGGCTGGCTTCAGGTGAGGCTGGTCTGCGGCACCTGGGTGAAAATAGGAATGACTCCTGGTCATTCCCAGTAGATGGTACAGAACGGCTGGTAACTGTCTTCATCATAGCAACTGGGGGCTGAGCTTCAATCAGCCCCCTCCCTTTCCTGTGAAAAGAAAAGATTCTGTACTGCCTGGACTATCATAGCAGTGGGATGCTGGGCTCCTCTCCCCCACGCTGCTTAATGTCCAGCCTGGACTATCATAGCACCAGGAGGCTGCCTCCACCTCATTTTATGTCACTAAAAACTCAGTGTTTCTTATTCCTGCATTCTTTATTACTTCATGACACAAATGAGAGGGACACTGCCACGGTAGCCCAGGAAGGTTAGGGGAGGAGGGAAGCAACGGATGGGATTGTTGCAGGGGCACCCCCTAGAATGGCATATAGCTCATCATTTCTGTGGGATCTGACATGGAGCAGCTGTGCTCTCTGATACACTGGTTCTCTAGTACACTTGCCCCATATTCTAGGCAGGACTGACTCTATTTTTAGAAACCATAAAGGAGGGGTTGACTCGGGGAGTCATTCCCAGTTTTGCTTTTGCGCCCCCGGCCGATCTCAGCCAGGAGCACCCATGATAGCAGCAGACAGCACAGAAGGACAGATAACCGTCATCTCATTGCCAAATTACACTGGCAGCAGACAGTACAGAACAACTGGTAACCGTCTGCTATCATGCAAAAGCAAATGAATGCTGCTGTGTAGCGCTGGAGTATTGCCTCTGTCCGTGGCATCCAGTACACATACGGTGACTGTAAAAAAAAAAGCTGAACAGGCTCCATGGTTGACGTGCTATGGCGTCTGCCAGGGCAATCCAGGGAAAAAGGGCGCGAAATGATTGTCTGCCGTTGCTTTCCCAGAGGAAAGAATGACTGATGACATTTACCCAGAACCACCCACGACAATGATTTTTGCCCCATCAGCCACTGGGCTCTCAACCCAGAATTCTAAGGGGTGGGGGAGACTGCGGGAACTATGGGATAGCTATGGAATAGCTACCCACAGTGCAACGCTCCGGAAATCGACGCTAGCCTCGGACCATGGACGCACACCGCCGAATTAATGTGCTTAGTGTGGCCGTGTGCACTCGACTTTATACAATCTGTTTTATAAAACCGGTTTATGTAAAACTGGAATAATCCCGTATTGTAGACATACCCTCACACACCCTGTATCACCCCCAAAGACCAACGCTGGGGACAATAGGGTCTAGCTTTCCTGTGTCTTCACTTCCAGCCCCACTCTCCACCTTCATTACTCCTCCTCTTGCTCTTCAAGCAACACTATGTCAGACTTTTCTCCCTTTACTCTCTAAGCAGCAGTTAATAACTGAGCTTTCAACTCTTCATACTGTCTTCTTCTCCTATCCTCATCCCCAGAGACTTAATATCACATCAGACCCATTAGCTTCTTACCAACTAATCTGACCTTCAATAATGGAGCAACTCCTCCATTCTCCAAAATGGCCACTTGCTCAGCCTTGTTTTCAGTAACATTGTTCTTTCTTTTATCTCACAATATATAACTTCCCTTTCTTAGATCAGCATCTCCTTTTGCTCAACATCACCCACTTCCCTCTGTTCCGGCTTCTCCCCCCATTTGTCTTATCACCTCCTGTCTAATAATGTCCATGATTTCACTCTTCCAGATTTCTCCTCCCTTGCCTCGATATCAGTTCCTTCTATTCTTTTCTCTTTTGCACCCTTGATTCCTTTACTCCTCTTTCCTACCATAGAGTGCATTCCACCAATCCTAGTTCACTGGAAGCAAATACAGAAAAGAATCTGGCCTATTGAGTTCAGCTCCGTGCTTAATTCTATATATTAAATCTTCATTCCCTTTCCCAATACATAATGTATATAAATTGATTTGCTATTTCTTTACCAGAAATTCTGGTAAGTGGAAGTAACAATACATTCGATTAGTGCAACCTGAACCTGCTTGGTTTTGTTTATTTATCATGGAGACCTGTGTGATTTAAGTTTAAGGTCTCTGGACTCCTAATAGGAATGCGATAGGAAATTACTAAAATATATCAGTGTTGCACCTCTAAGAAAAAATGATCTATGTGAAATATCAATCAAGAGTTAATTTAAAAGATCAATAGAGGATGCACAATTACTGCCTATATGCATATCTGTGCTGCCTCGGTTTATTTAGGCTATGATATTGTGGATGTGTGGAGTTCTTATTCAGTTCACCTTTTGATGGCATGACTAAAGGTTTATTGTTATTATGTGAACTCCTTGCTTCTTTTAATATGCTACAACCCTCCTTTACAGACAGTGAACAGTCCAGAAGTAACTCACTTCCCCTGTACTGAGAAGATTCAGAGAAGACAATTTTACGGGCCATGATGAGATATCAAATCAAGATTAGAAACTGATTTGCTAGGGATGGAAGATGACGTGAACATCTTCACTAGCTGAAACTTTGGAACACATTTATATTACCTGAATAGACCACCATTTGTCTTACAATGACTATTCAGTGATGGATGTCAGGATATTTTACCTAATAACAATTTTGAACATTGACCAGAGCAATAAGAGCTCTATTACCTGTGCAAAATATCAAATTATATTTTACTGCTTTCAAAGATAATGAGTTTAAGGAATCTTAATTAAATTCAGCGGAGACATTTCCAACAGAAACATTTCAACACTTTCATTCCTCTGTCTATCTCTGGCACTCTTACATAAAAATGTCAGAATATCTAAATATAAATGTATAAATACTGGCAGTCTTCAGGTTTCCTTTTCATCCCATACCTAATGAAGGTGAACGGTAGCGAGTTCATGAGCTTTCCTAAGCAAACCTAGAGGGGCTTGCTGATCTCTGATGTGCTGATCACTGAAGCTCTAGTGTTTACAAAATGTGTCAGATGGATAATGTTCACTAATGAACCTGAATATATTAAAGGAAGGTAATTCCTCCAAATTTTATGATGCTTTAATGATACTGGTAATAAGACAGCTGAAGACAGATATCAGCAATGAATACATATCCATTGCTAGTATTAGAAAACAGTTTTGCAAAATAAAATATTATAGCTAAACATAGAGTATAACAAAGTGAAATAGGTATATTTTGGTAAAATAACCATAACTTTGTTTTACTCCATTCTATAATGAATATTTAACCCTTTTACTTATTTTCTTAAATATTTTGTGCATCAAGTTAGCATTCCTTTAAGATAAGCTATCTGAGAGGAGGGAGTGGAAACAGGAAGCTGCCAAAAGTTCCTAACATGCTAACTGAAAGGTGGGAGTTATTAATAGTGTTGCCAATACAGTGTTACCAAGTCCTGCCATTTTATTGTGAGAATCATAATAGTTTGTGTTTTACATAAAGCTCCTGAACCTGGAGACAAACCACTTTTCATTAAAACTAAAACAAACAAACAAAAGTTCTAGCCTACGTGATTGCAGAGAAAACTTTGTAAATGTGACCTGACTGTAAACTAAAGGCTCAAAACCAGAAGGTAAATTAAAAGAATCCAACATTTATTATTTCAAATAATATTTTGTGAGTTTTAAGCTAAGCCAGTCTCATGACTCCTAGGGAACCTGACACATGAATTTTGAATGTTTAGGTCTGGCAACACTGCAAATAGCCGCATGTTCTGCTTGGAATGTCATACTTTACCATTGGTATAGGCCACCTTCATGAGGCATTTTCAGCTCTGAAACAAGCTTCCCCAGCACAAGAATGAAATAATCTTTGAGTGCTGATCTTCAGGTCATGCTGCAAGATAAACACACTTGTGTAGTCTGTCACAAAGGGTGGAATGTAGTAGTTGATTTGTGTACTTTTACTATTTAATTTCTTATTGTTTGTGCTTTGTTATTAAGAATTGTGGGTCTTTATTAAATCTCCTTTAAACAAGTATGGCAGAGGGATGTTATGACAAAAGAGAAACTAGAAGTTCAATATTAATGTACAAGCTGAATGTGTGTGTGTATATATAACTGTGATATGGACAAGAGGTATGACTATGACTTCAATAAAAAGATACTAAATAAAATGAACAATGATTTTATCACACTTCAGAAAAATATATAATGAAAATGTTTAGACAGATTAAGAGTTGGATTCATGAATTATACATATTTAAAAAAAAACTATTTGTGTGCATTTTTCCAAATTACTGTTCTCTGAATTTCCCAAATGGTTCACAATTATTAATATTTAGAAAGCATGCCAGATATCTTACAGTCTCCAGCACCTAATATCACACTATCATAAATGACCATGTACTGCATTTTTTTAAAAATGAAATATGTGTGAGCGTGCTTATGTGTTTTTGTATGTATATACACACACACACGTTCTCTCTTGAGATGGTATATATAATCTAAAGACATCATAAATATATAAGAATGATGATTATGGAAAACCCAGAAAGAAATAGCATATATAAAGCAAATGTGGCAGATAATGAAAGAAGTCAAGCAGCAGATGACAATGTGGATTAGCGTACCAGTTTATGGATGATATGTTCTCTTTGAAACCTCCCTGCTAATATTTGTAAGCATGCAACATTCACATCCTCTAGTATTTTGCACAGAGCTTTACAGATTCACAGAGGAATAACAAATAGTACCTTAGGCAGCAGTTCTTCTAAAATGTTGCTGGTATCATACAGGACTAAAGAGAATCTCATTGCTAGATATGGTTTGCTAGATGTGGTTTGTTAGACAATTCCTCTAGTGTGCTGAGCATTAAGGTTTTTTAAAGAAAGAGGTCTTTATTGACCCCACAGAAGGAATAAGGAATAGCCCTTCTATTAACAAAATCAGTCTGGAAATTTGAGATTTTATAGCCCATTAACCTGCTATTAAAGACCAATGGCAGGATTTCTTTCAGAAATGAACTTGCATTGTGCAAGAAGTTAGATGTGACACCAGAAGGGGAAGGGAGAGGGGAAAAACAAACAAACATGATTCTTATCAAAATCCCTGTTATTAAAGAAATGAAACTGGAGCTGTACAAAACTGAAGACACCGATTATGCGTAATGGTGCAGAACAAGGTTACATCAGCATTGAGTTTCAGGCCGTTCACATTCCATTTTACCTGCAATTGCAGAAAGTTGAGTCAGTGTCAATTTCCACTTAGAATGCCGTTGATCACAGTGTTACAGAAAGTCAAACTGACAGATAAGAGGAAGCAAAAGGTTCTGGGTCATGTCTCTGGTTCGTTTTAATTCAATCTCATTAGGCACAATAATACAGCAAAGTGCACGTTAGATTTTCGAGTCCCAAAAGCATGAATATTTATGGAATACTGTTAAATCGCCAGATATTTGCAGGGGTGAAGGAAGGCAAGTAATACGTTAAAATACTTTTGGATTCATGTCAATAAAAAGTGCATGGCACACATCTCTGAATGCTCAGCCTGAGCCATTCTAGTATTAGGTAATGTCTTGTCTGTGCTGGATGAGCATAGCATGAGGAAGATATCATCAGGTGCTGTGTCTATTTTAATTGTACTCATCTTAGAGGGAGCAATAACCATTAGGGGCTCTAGAGGACACTTGTTGAAATGTCCCATGTGACCAAGTTTTGCCTAATTTAAATAGGAGTGACTTGCCATGAGTCACATTTAACTCTTCATTGTGACTTTTGAAGTTGCGGGAGGGAAATAAATTAGTAATTATGCATATTTGATTGTCATAATGAATTTCAATGACCATTCCTGATATGTTGCTGCACCAAAGATTTCTGCTAGTGCAAGGCCTGGAGCTTATTCAAAGAATACAGCACACAGGGGACACAAACTTATTTATTTAAGTGACCAATTATATAGGTTTTAGAGCACTGCATAGGTCCAGGTGACCATAAGGACATATGTTATACAGCCACAGCAGACAGTCAAGGTTGGATGTGACACATACGTAGAAATTACTTTAGGGCCTTCCCATTGGTTATATAAACAAGTCACCAAAAATGGCCTCCAACAAAGTACAATTGTTCTGATATCATGTTTTATTTTGAAAATATTATACTTTTTTCACTATAAGAGCTTTAGAAATTGAAAAATGAAAGTTAGTGTATAAATACAAACAGTCTTTTAAATCTTACTAAGTAATAGAGTTTATATAAGGAAGCAAAAGCACAAAGAGAATTCAGAGAACATAATTAGCTTAGTAAAGTTAAGACCTCAGCAAAAGGAAATAATTTTAATCCTCAGCTATGACAAAAATGTATCCCAAAATCAGATCTAACTATATGATTCTCCTTATCTTCCTTAGAATATCAGCAACACTTGGGAAGATCTGTGCCTTCAAGTGCAAATTAATCTCAGGGCATGCTTGATAAAGTCAGGTTTCATAGTGGTAGCCGTGTTAATTTGTATCAGCAAAAAGAACTTTGTGTTTTAGCCCAGGAAAGCTTATGCCCAAAAACATTTGTTAGTCTCTAAGTGCCACAAGTACTCCTTATTGATAAAGTCAGGTTGCCATAACCTTAGCATTTTGTTAGAAAACCTTTATAGGATTTGTCAGATGAAGCACATGCATTATGGTCACAGTCTTGCACTCATTTAAGTTAATAGCAAAACTTGTACTGACTTCAGTAGTACCAGGAACAGGCCCACAGTTATTTAAGAATTTCATAATATTTTTCCCTTGAGAAAAAAGATATGATATTACAGATGTGACAAGTCGAAAAAATCATTTCTTATTCATGTTATGCATTATTATGTTTCCTTGTTCAGTTTGGTATTGTTTCCTGTCTGAATGGATATAGTCAAATCGAAGAAGGACCCAGGAAGGGTAAAACAAAAGAGTTAAGACAATAATGGTGGGGCCATCAGCTGGGGAAAGAAGCTACCTATCTGGCATCCAGTTTAAGATGTTTTAAAATGGTGGCCCTGGCAGAAGGAAAGTATTAAAGTGTCAGCAGGCTATGGGACCAACAGACAGACAGGTTGACTGGGAGTAAGGTCTACAGCAAGCAAACTGTAACTAGTTTCCAGAGAGACATGGGGGACAGCAAGGCTAAGTCATACCTATACAGAGGCCTGAGGAGAATGCCAGAAGTAGGTAATACAATATGCATATAGACCTCTTCTTTATTTTAAGCCTGCCTCACTAAGCTCTCTATCCCATTTGGGTAAAATAAATCAAACTTTGTTCTGGAGAAACTGCTTTTGTGTCTCTGCATACTCTTGTTGGCCACATCTTGCCAGTGTCTAAGCTCAGCTGCATCTGCTAGGTAACACAGTTTGCAACCGAGGAGTGTAATGAGGCAGAATGATTAGATAGTGGAATCCCACCCCAAAGAGAAGTGGAGGCACAGGCTTGCCACTTTCAAGCAGTGCACTTGGGGTACTGGAAAAGGGTCTCAAAGGGGATAGCATAATTAACATAATTTACTCAATGGAGTCAGAACTCTAACATCCATTAAAGCTAATGGGAGTTTTTCTATCAATTTCAGTGGGAGCTGGATCAAATCCCAGATCCTTTAACTGCTTATTCTCAGTTCATAATGTAGCAATATTATATTGTTGAATATATATTTATGCATCTATCCATGGCAGTTATATGGCCCCCATTGACGTAGTGTCTGAGTGCCTCACAAGCTTTCAAGTATTTTACCTCTAATATGTTGTGACTTAACAAAGAGGAACTTCTCACTTTTTCTTCAATGTATTAAAGCTGGGATTTTCAAAGGAACTTAAGAGAGTTAGAAACTTCTACCTCTGGCAAGGGGAAAATTCCTTCTTCCCCTTGAAACAAAGTCTTTGCTGTGACTTAATTATGTTTCTTCAAGTGCATAATAGCACTATTTTTACCTTGGATCCTGAGCTGTAGAATTCTAGAAACATATCTGACAACACCAAATGAGTGTGTATGTTATCTGCTGCCAAACATTTCAACCCATGTTCTGCACAGTATGTTTCCATAGACTTCAGAATAAATACCTGACTCTGTTGTGATAAACCGTTAGGAAAAGTATAATGAAACCCTTCTATACAGTACATGAGCTCTGCTACCACACATTTTATTGGACTGAAAGGCAGAATATGTGGCAGTGTTGATATCCCTCCAGCAACATAGGTGACATGGCGAAAATCAATGTACTTTCAATATAAAGAGCTGGAATAGAGTCCAAAATATCTGCTAAACTCTATATCTGATTTATGCTTCATGCTGGGGTTAGGAGCTTTTGGATTTGATCCACACAGAATGTCAGCTTCCTAATGAAATTATAGGTATATGTAAAAGGGGAATGTAGAAAACAAAATTCCTAATAATTAAGTCACTAAACTCTATGTTCTTCACATTAAGACATTTATTTTAAAACTCTTTTGCCTAGCCAGAGTCATAATTCTGTATAATATCCATTATCTTTTGATAGGAATTATCTTTTATCTTTGATTACATTTATCTGTGGATCCCTTCATGAAACCACCAGAAGCTCAAATTCCAATTTGTACTGGCAGCTTGACTAATGATGAAAAGTATAAACATTGACTATTATGTGTCTATAAATCACCTCCTTTATCCTAAAGGTGACTTTGGGATTTTATGCTTTTAATAATATAAAATATGGAGATATACCTATCTCATAGAACTGGAAGGGATCCTGAAAGGTCATTGAGTCCAGCCCCCTGCCTTCACTAGCAGGCCTAAGTACTGATTTTGCCCCAATCCCTAAGCGGCCCCTCAGGGATTAAATTTATAACCCTGGGTTTAGCTGGCTAATGTGCTAAACCACTGAGCTATTCCTCCCGTGGTACTATTTGTCTATGAAATGTAAAGGCGAAATAACAACAAGACATTCACAACAATTCAAGAAAGCATTAAGAAATGCTGCGTAAAACCTGCACTTTGTAATTTTGTAACATTGTATATTTGTTAAATATTGTAATACTTTTCCCTTACTTCATGAGCTGGGTTGTAGGTTAGTGTGTTTGTTTGAAAGAGAAGCCGTGGGACTGGGAACTGAAATAAACTGCTCTCTGGGGTCTGTGGGGTTCCTGTCTCCAGCTCTGGGATAGGCAGGCACTGCTTTGTAAGAGCTTTGGCTGCATTAAGGTTTATTGGCTTTATTTAGGCAATGTGTCTTGTCTCATTCCTTTGTATACCCCTGATGTTACAATATGTAGTCTATGTGTGTAAATAATGTATGATACATTCTGACACAATATACAATATGGGCTGGAGTTCATAAAATGAGTTCTTTCCATAGGAAATTTTGACTTTTCATCAAGCCCCAATATTTTTCAGTGAACACGTATATGGAAAAAAGGGCTGAAAACTGAAAAAAAAAAGACTTTCTGAATAAATTTTCCATTTTCAGGTGTTTGGTTTACAGCAAATAGTTGAATAATTTTGAGATATGCCGACTTTTTCCATGAAAATGTTCATGTTGTGAAAACCCAAATTGTCCATTGAAAAATAAGTTGTAAGGAAAAAAATCTCAAACAGCCCAAGTTACAGCTTATTTTACACTGGTGTCACTCCTTTGACTTAAATGTAGCTACTCCCTGTTTACTCTGAGAATCAGGCTTTAGGGTTGAACTCTTGGCCTCGTCAAAATCAATAGCAAGTCTCCCATTGACTTCACATGGGTGAAGATGTCACCGGACATTGTTACAGACATATAATGGATCTTTCGCAAAAGCCTGAGTAGAACTCTGCAGAAATTGAATCTGTCTCCACAAGTCAGGGGCACCACTGCAGCTGCTCTGCAGGCAATGCCAAAGAGCAAATATGCATGACTGAGTATCTACCTTTGTCAGCCAAATATTCATTGACCTCAGCAGTTATTCAGGTTTGGATACAATTTGAACCTATCCTGATTTTAAATGAATTCGGCTTCAAGAACAGGTCACCCAGTTCTGATGAGAAGTGAGAGACTTTTCTGTTTTTAGAAATATATATATATATATATATATATATATATAGTTAATTGACAGCAAAAAGTGAATTTTAGCCTGGATTATCATCAATCAGAGCTAGGAGTAAGGCATTATGAAGAGGCTTAGATGAAAGAAGGCTTTTAGATTCTGTTGTAGCAAACACTGTCACTTTCTTAGAAAACCAACATAAACTTTCTTTTTGTGACTAAACATGCATAAATACCTAGCTCTTATATAGCATTTTTCATTGGAATATCTGAAAGTGGTTTTACAAAGGAAAGTATAATTATCTCCATTTTACAGATGGGGAAAGAGAGGCACAGAGAGTTGAACTGACTTGCTAAAGGTCCTACATCTGGTCAGTTGCCCTTAAAGGCTACGTAAAGAACAGTTAACACAATACAGTATCTGGGAAACCACATATTGTATTATCTCAGACACAATGGTGTAGTAACCCTGGATAAATATCAAACTGTTTGAAAAATAGGGGACTACATTTCCACATTTTTCACTGGAAAAATAAGTGTTTGTAGAAATTTGCCAGACATCTGTAGTAAATGGTAACCATTCCAAAATGAAAGCAAACTGTCTTTTACTTTTTGTAAGGTTCTCTATTCATGTGTTTTTATGGATTCATTTTTCTTTACATCTTTACCTGTACTTCAAAGTGTGAGATACTGTTAACTGTAAAGCTTCTAGTAAGAAGACTAAATATGTAATACCTGAAATATTCTTGAGGTGCACAGCTGGCCTGAGGAAAGGAGAGAGGATCACATGCTCCTGCTTCCTTCTAGCATCTTGTTTTCAGTATCACTGTACTTCTTAGTTCACAGGCAGTGCCAGCCTTCCCCAAATAGACGAAGATTCTTTAGCTAGCTACTTATGAATTTTTCAACAGCTCTGTTGTGTTCTGTCATCTTGAGGTGTGAAAGTTGTGTGAAGTACAGTGTCAAAGAGCTGGTTAAAAGATTTATCATGACATCCGTGTCCAAGCCAAAATTGTAGAAGTCTTATTCTTCAAAGGACTTAACACGACTCAGAATCTTTATTTTCTTACTGATTATGATATTTCACTTTTTAGGTTTCAGCCATTATTTAGAGATGACGTTCAATCTTGAAAACTCCCATTGTTGCTTTGCTCGGTGCCTACTTTGGCTGGGAACATAAATACAAGGTTAATACGCTGTACTGGCTTCATTTCTTTCCATTCCATTTTGTGATGACTTCAGTGCAGACTCACTAATGTATTTTGCTGCAGGTCAATGGACCATGTTGGTGTTAAACCTTTGCCTCTTAAAGTAGAAGACCATTGGTTTAATTAACTTTGCCAGTCATTTCTGCCTTTCCCATTTTTTAAGCAGTGAAGAAGAACTTAGAAAATACTATTTAAATGTTGGCAATAAACATACCTAATGGAGTTTTAAATGATATTTAAATTATGTCTAAATAGATCTCTAAACTCATTTAGCAAACAAATGACTACTAATGCTTTAGACAAAAAGACTGCTGTATTGGGTAATGATCTTTGAAGTGAAAGTAACATGGGTCAATAGAAAATTCCCCATCATCTTAGTTAACAATGTATGTTTTATTTTATCTTAAACATTTTTAAGTAGACTACTTATTGTGCACTCTCTGACTTGCAAGGGAGCTATGGAAATGAAGGTAATTACTTTGTAGACCATAAGGCAAGAAACTGAGTGCTGGTGATTATGTTTCTAGCCGGTAAAAGAAATCTTCAAATGTTTTTATGAACCTTGCCTCACTAGATTCTAAGGACCTATTTATAAAAATAATTGTGTGGCTGGACCTGTGCAGATAGCAATTGGATTAGTTTCACATTTTCTCTGTGTGCTTCTCACTGAAGTTTCTAAACATTTCTAAAGGGGATATAATAAATGCATGTTGTCATGTGTTTTTATGGGGACACATTCAGGTGAGTGAAGTATTTTTTGTATTAATATTACAGAGTCTGATTATAGTCATCAAGCCCTGAGACAAGTGAAACGTCTTTCAGTGCTTACAACCTCCAGTTTATGTCATATTATATCATAAGCCGTGGCAGAGAATCACTGTCTGTGGAACACAAAGAGAAGCACTTTAGTTCTTTGTAATGTACATGGGAAAAAATTGTGGAAAATTTCTTTAAAATCCTGGGGCTGAGTAGTGAGCCATTAATTATCATATGGTGAAATAGCAAAATAGATAAGTAGCTATCACCATTGCAAAAGTTACTGTAGGTTTAAATCCGTTATTCACTATAATGTTACCTTTCCTGAAGGGGGAATTTATTTTAGTTTAAGAATTACAACATCAAGCCATTGTTTAAGCAGACCTAGAATCTAGCCCAAGAAAGTATTATGGCCCAGCTTTTCAGAAATGAGTGTACATTTTGTTTTCTCATGTGGTCTTCATAGGTACACATACAAACATGGTAACTGAGATTGCCAACAACCTGTTAACCCTCGTCTTTATGAAGCTTGTTGTGTCAGGTTGAATCTAGATTGAAGTTCTTCAGGACTGGAAATGTTTTTTTACTTGGTGTTGGCTGCTCCAGAAAAGAATAAATAATAACAATTTCATTTTTCACACAGCTATACATGGAGCTATTTTCATGCATTGGCAAGAGTGCTGACATTGGGATGCATAGGTGGGATATCTGCACATTTGTATGCACAAGTAAATCATTAGCAGGTGTTTTGAATTTTTAGGCGCTCAGTTACTGTGGTATGTGAAAACATGCTGAATAAAGTAGAGTGGAGTCAGCCCAAGATCTTTCTCTTTATGTTTGTTGTCAATATGGTTGCTCAGTCTCATGAATTATCTTTTTTTGGATGACATTTATCCTTAGCTCTGTTATTACTCAGGAAATAGAAGAATTTGGGAAAAGTTATAATGTAAATATTATGAGTAAAATGTAAACTGTTAGGAGCAGGCAAGAGAAAATGTCAGCAAGTGTTTGAAGAGTGGCAGTGATTTGTGGGTTAGGAAAATAAGGTAGCATCCAAAAGGGATCCACTAAGGTCCACTGTAGCATCTGATGCCAAATGGAGAGCAAATGACATGAAATATTCTCTGGGTGCCACTGTCCAGCTGGTTACATAAAGTAAATATAAAACATTCATTCTTTCAAAGGAGTACACCTCTCTTCATAGGTGAGGGGTGGCGGGGAGTGATGATGGCCTAGTTGCAAGTGGCACTTTGTATCTGCAGTGGCCCTAGCTCAGCAGATGTGTTGTACTGCAGATGGGCAAGATAGAGTGCCGTCAGGACTTCAGCGTCTAAGCATTCTTACAGAGACAAACCATTGCTGATTACAAATTGTTAACCCAGCAAAACAAATCAGCCTTACACAGAACTTAGGAGCACGGGCCAAGACAAAGGAAACCTTTGGAGCATAGAGCAAAGGACTGAAGCAGCCTAATGGGATCAGATTTCAGTGGCAGTCAGTTTGCGCAGTACCACATAACGCAGCAGATATATCTGACACTGCACAGAGCACAGAGGCAGACAGATAGCAGCATCAGAGGAGCTCAGGAAAGAAGGCATGAAACATTTTCTTTTGCTTTTTATTACAGTGGGTCTGTAGTGAGAGTGAAGACCTTCTGCGGAAGTCATTGCAGGAGTGATAGGGACCCAGACTGGGGTAGAAGGGACAATGAGATTTAAAAAAAAACACAAAAAAACAGAAACAAAATCCCTGCTGAATAACAGAGAAAGGGGGATCAGATTTAACTTGAAAAATGACAGTTGCTGGCCTTGCTAAGGCTGTAGCCTGCAGGAGCATGATGATATCACATCAAACAGCCCCCAAATCTTTGCATTGCAGTCAGCATTAGTAGCAATATCTTTGCGGGGATCAAGCAGTCTGCTCAGCTACTAAAGCTGCATTTGGCCAGAAAGACTGACTGTTTTACTTTACATATTTAAAAAGTTAACTCGCATATACAGAGTAGAGCATCATAGTGACACACAGCAGAGCCCATTGGCATGGGGCTGGAAGTCTGGGTGCTCTGCTATATTCTCTACAGTGGAAGTGTTATTTTTGTGCTACTGGTCTCTGCTGAGAGCCATGTCAGATTGACTGTTATAGTGATTGGTTACAGGGCATAGTTTTGAATATCTCATATTTTAGACACACGGGGTGAAATCCTGGCCCCACTGAAGTCAATGGGAGTTTTATCATTGACTTCAATGGGGCCAGGATTTCACCAGGGGATCAAAGTTTCTATTCACAGCCTCCACTTATATGTGTGCATCTGCAAGTATTTGCCAAGTACATTTTTCCTAACAGTACACACATCAGCCATAGAATTAGAGCTGGAAAAAAACTGAAAACCTGTTTAAATGAAAAATGTTAAAACTTTGAAGTTGTTTTTGTTTCCAAGTGTTTGAAATGGCCAGTTAGGAAAAAAAAAAGAAAAGAAAGTTTGTTTTCAATTATTTTTTTTTCAAAATTGTTGTCAAAATATTATTATTGAAAATGTTACCAAAACAGCCACAGAAACTTTGCATTTAGTATAATATGGATTTTTCTTAAATAAAAAAGATCAATAGCCATTTCAATAATGTTTTGATGTTTTTGATTAAAAATGAGCACTACATTTTTGTGAAAATGAAAATCTCACCAATAGACAATTTTTCAATGAAACATTTCATTTTTGGGGGCAGGAGGGGAAGCCATTTTGTAACTAAAAAAATAATTTTGGTCAACAAATTTCAATGAGCTCTACACATATTTTGTCATTTGCACGCACGAGTGATAGAGCTTAAGAAATATGCATGGGATTGCTTGTGTGTGCAAAGTTGCAGCTGCACAATCAGGGAGACCGGGTTGAAGCCTCTTTGATTCTTTGGCCTCTAATGTTTAGAAGGCCTGCCTAACATTATTTCAAATTTGGGTAGTGAGACTTAAGTTCTTCCCTTTAAAAAATCGCTGTAGATCACATGCACTGAGTAAAGCAGAGACATAATGTGCAGCGAGGGTGGGAGCTGGAGAACTGCAGTGGTAGGAAAGGGAGACCCAACAACCAATGACAATACAGCAAGTGAGAAAAATAATGATTAGCTGATATCAGGAGGCTGCAAAAATGTATTCCCACTTGGAAGGGGGAAGGGAGAAGAGAGGGCATTGGTCCCAGTGACCAGAAAGGTCAGTAGGAGAGGGAAAGGGCAAATGAAAGGCCTTGATTTATGCCTGAGCCTTTAGCTGTAACTGGTGCTGGCCACTTGGGAGAAGACACCATGGAAATTTGGAGTTTTCCATACTCCATTCCCAACAAGTTTCTTCCAGTTACCTTATCCATGGATAAAGATGTCTCTAGGCAAACTCATTGTTGATTGAACTTGTGCAAATGAGGAAGGAATCCTAATAAGCAGCCTCAGAAGAGTCAAGAAGGGCAGGCAAAATCCAGTCTACCAGAATATTCAATTTATATCCATTTGTCTATTTGCTGTCTTCATCCTGCTATACTGAAAAATACAGATGCATATAAAGATCTGTGGGCATTTTTATATCACTCTGAATATGATACTAGGGAGACAATGGACTCAGATTGACAGAAAAAGCTTGTCCTCTGAGGCTACTTGTTCCTGTGTAAGTATGCTACAAAATAGAAGCAGCAATGAGAAATCTTCACCCTACTTTATTTATTTTTAAATTCATTTAGATTATGGGCTCAGACTTCGAGTGTCAGACAGAAAAAGAAACCAAGTGCTAAGAATGGACAGTACTACTAACCAAGATGGTTTAATTATGATTCATTTAAAATCTGAGCCAGCCTGAATTTCAGACCTTTCCTTAAACTGAAACCAAGTGCTTGGAGAAACCAGCTGGCCACCAGCAGCCTTTGTGTCCTCTCCATCTTCATAACTCCCCGACCTTTCCATCCCCTACCCGTGCTTTGCCTCCAATTAAAGATCCTTATAGGGTCTCACCAGTGCTTATTTTGTGCATGGGCTTGCCAGGGCTGAGTCCCAGAACTTCCAGGCTTGGCAGTTCATAGCCCTGGCAGCTCTTGGCTACAAAAATAAAAAAATTGCTTGAAATTCATTTTCATTTTCATTCATTTCATTACAAATTAAGCACTGGGTCTGACTATCTCTCTTCTGAACTGCTGTTGCCATAAGAGGACAGACAATGATGGATTGGTTTGGGGATATTTTAGAGTTGACAGTTTGAAGTGGAATGGAAAAGTCAAAGGAGTGTTTGTGGCTAAGGAAAGAAATACAATGATGTTAACAAGTTTTGTGCACACGTATTTGGAAGCCCAGGCCTATATCACTTTTTTAGCTGTAATGCTTTGCCTCAATACTGTGGAATACTGTAGGACTTTAGTTTTCCAGGGTAGAAGGAAAACCTGTTACTCAAGAAAACCTAGTGCTTAAGGTCATGGATTGGGAAGGTCACAGGAGCCTTTGGAGGGTTCAGAAGGAGAGAAGAATGAGGGCTGGGACTAGGTGGAAAATTAGAAAGTTGAGCCATGATTAAAGAAAGATATGTGCACAGTGCATTTTCTGAGAGGAGGAGAGGAATTTAGCCAAGTGATTCTCATTGATGTCATGGTAATTGTAAAGGGTTCTGAAAAGTCACCCCAGCATCTCTCTTCCAAGTACTTACATGTCCCTCTGATAGATTATGTCCTGGGAAGCCCCATTATTTTTATTGTGTATATTTACATTCAGAAGGGCTAAATTTCTAGGAACAGATTTTCCACCCCACACTTGGCCTCCTTTGCACTGTTTGAGCAGCACATAGAGGCTACAATCTGGCTGCAGCCTGCAGAACTGAGACCTCCTCTGGAGGGAGGGACAGACGCCAAGGGAAGCTCTCAATTAAGTCAGTGAAGCTGGCTCCTCCACCCATCGCCTCCCACTCTGACATAACATGTGTGTCTGTAGTGGAGAGAGGCATGCTGGGGGCAGATCAGAGCTCCTTTCTGAGGCTGTTCTAACTTTGATCATGACCAGGGTAGCTGCATCTTGAGATTAAAGGAGATGTAATTGGCTCTGTGTTACAATCCCCCATCCTCCTATCTCGATGTGTTATCTTTACAAAAGGGGGGGGGAGTGTAAAAAATAGCCAGGTTGGGAAAAGTCACATAAAATGATGATCAGCCATATAAGAACTTGACTTCTATAACAAGTACCAAGTTATATATTATGTGTATGTGTATACTGAGATACCCCTTCTGCTCAAAGGTTTTGATCTGATGTTGTTTTAAAAATTCCTAGTGTCTTGACCTAATGAAATTACTGTATTTTAAAAGAGATTATTAGAAAAGAGGTAGCCAAAATGAGCAGCTCAAACAAGAAACAATATGGTTGTATTGTATTCATCTTTCCCCTCTGCTTCCAATTCATGCTTTATTTTAGTTTATATCTGCAAAGGGTTAAATTAGCATATAGGAATGGGGCCAAGTTGTATCTTGTTTATCCTGGCTAACTCTTTTTTCATTTGGCTCTTCTTGAATTAATGTAATATATTTTATTGTAGTAATTGAGTATAATTGCATTTCAAAATCAGAAGGATGTATAGTCTTATTTTGGTGCGCCCTAAACCAGGAAATAGGAAAGAAACAAAACAAAGTATAAAATAAGATCCAGTGACTAAAAATGTTATGACAGTGTCTCACTATAAAAGTCCCTTTAAAAATGTCTTTGTTGAATTTAAAACAATGATACAAAACTACAGATAGTGATTGCATCAAATATGCATGAGCAACAAAAAACAAAGCACACACCACTTCCCCAGAGATCCCATCTACCTCTCTCTTGCACATCTGTTTCCCTTTAGATAAGAAATAAATTCTTCCCATCACATATGCAATTCTTCAGCATAGTCATTAATTCTTTTTAATTCTAATTCA
Source organism: Gopherus flavomarginatus (assembly GCF_025201925.1). Taxonomy (NCBI): domain Eukaryota; kingdom Metazoa; phylum Chordata; order Testudines; family Testudinidae; genus Gopherus; species Gopherus flavomarginatus. The sequence goes on along the minus strand of NC_066620.1, from coordinate 146,474,037 downwards.
AATTAATTCTTTGAAATCTTTAATTCATTTGAATCTAATTCTGCTGTGACAACCACCAACCAGTCTTTAAAAGTGATGTGTTTCAGGTCTTCTAAGGAGAAATGGGAATGTAATATCAATATATAATTTGTAGTGTTGTTATAGCCATTTTGGTCCCAGGATATTAGAGAGACAAGGTGGGTGAGGTCATACCTTTTGTCGGACCAACTTCAGTTGATGAAAGAGATGAGGTACACAGTCCTGAAGAGCTCTGTGTAGCTGGAAATCTCGTCACTTTCACCAACAGAAGTTGATGCAATAAAAGATATTACCTCACCCGCCTTGTCTCTCTAAAATCAATATAGTTATGCTTTGATGTGAAAAAATGATCATGTATATTACATATTACAGCAAGAGCTGGTAGTGAGTCTAAAATGAAATTACAGCACTTTCAAATCATGAAGGACCTGAAGTGAATGACAATGTGTCCATTGACTTCAAGAGGAGCTAGTTTGGACCTGAAAAAATTGTTGGCTCCTGAATGATTTTTTAGATACTTGGCAATGATGTGTGATAGTTGCCTGGGCATCATGGTGCTAATCCAACACACGGTATTTAAGTGCCCTAGTATTAGAAAAATTAAGCCAAATATTACTTTTATGTAGAGAATACACGTAAAATATGTTTATCAAGCACTTCTAAAGCTCATGCTATAAAATAATACAAAACTCTAACATCAGAAATAAAGGTTAATCATTTGGAGTGGTCAAAGTAGGAGATTTTTAAAAGTGCCAAACTGCCTGTGAAAATCTGCCTCCAAAACAATAGAAAAAGATACAACAGAGAACAGTCATGGTTGGGAGGTCGGTTAATCTAACAGTATTTTTCCATCTCTACATTTCGAAGATATTTTTTGCACTAGTATACTGCTGCTTGGTAACCTGGTCTGAGGTGTGAACTTTCCTATGGGCTATGGGGCCAGTCACTCAGATATTTAATTTGGTTTTTTTTTTTTAAATTAAACATGCAGTGAGAATGGGGCTTCATCTCCTTCTGGAGGAGACATGGCATACTCTGGTTTAAATAGGACTGCCAGTTTTCCTTTGCAAGATACTCATTACATTTCAATAGTACTCCAGGGCTAATGTTGCCCTCTACTGTGATCCCTGAGGAACACGTTAGTAAATCATTGTCTAGGAAGTCACGCAATATGAACTTGTGCATAGCATGTTACATCAAGTGACGATATCATGATCTGATTTTAATTTCAAACTTATCTTAAAAAAACCCTATACTCATTCTGGTTCACCAGTTCACTAATAATTTGATCCAGCAGTGTTCCATCCAAATTATTTTTTTGACTCAAAGGAGGAATAATGCTCAAGGAAACCAATTATTTTTTGCCACTGTTCAGATGAAAAACGTGCTTGAAGAGCAGTGTGTCAGCCCTTCTCTCATGTGCACTTCAGTTACTGAATGAAAGGGAGAGAAAAAGGGAAAGGGACCACACAAGCCTTTAAAGCCTTGAACTGCACAATTATCAATACCTTATAAAGCTTAAGATTATATGTCTCCTTTGATAACCGGAGGTTAGTTAGAAATATGTGCCAGTCCTATGAGAAATGAATAAAACTGATGCAAAACCTATTTAAAGTGGGTACATCCAATAATAAATGTCACATTTTACTGGTTGACATACATTTATCACTTCATTTCACACTACAGTACACAACTCATAAGTCACTGGCTAATTTGATTGACAGTAGCCTTGGGCATTCCTTAGCATTCACGCACTGTACTGCACTAAGTCAGACTTCTAAGGTAATTGGCTTCAACAATAAAAAAAGTCCCATAGTCTGTTTAAAAAGAGGAAAAAGATGGAAATCACAAATACAAGAACAATAAATTATAAAAAATTCTCATTTGAGTAAGTAACAGCTTTAATAGCTTTCTTTAAGTACTGAGTGCATTCAGTTGAACATCTGCTTTCCAGCTGTGCATATTGATATATTACCAAGATTTTATTCTCTTCTACTTTAAATGTATCCATAAGTTTTTAAGAGTTCCACTACCTGATTTTCTGACAATGCCTTGATTGTGAAAGATATAAAAATGTCAAAAATTCTGTAGGACATTTTATGCCCAGGATATTATTTTTCAATTGAATCCAAAGACAGATGTCTATGAACAATTAAACCATTCTCCAATCACACCTTGTTCCAGCTGGTATCATAGAATTAAAAGGAAATAAGCCATCATGATTCACTTATTGCCGGAGTACCTAGTGTTTCCTGCTGATAGATTCTTATTAAACAATTCTGTCGATGGAAAATGTATATTGTCCGCTGCTTGAACTTCTAAAGTTAGTTCTTTGATATTAAATTTGATTTTCTTCTCTTATAATAATTCATATACTTAAGTGACTGGCTTCAAAAAATCCCATTAGATGGAGATTATGTTATCTAAAGTTTACTAAATCCCATGTCAGGTCTCTGGGAGTTTAATCATAAAGCACAACACCGAAACAATCTGTACTAAAAAGAGACCATGCTAATCAAAATTAATGTAACTCAATATCTTATCTATTAGAAGAGACAAGGAAAATGTTTTTTTCTTTCCTCCAATCCTATCCTAATAAGATGTTACCTTTTCTAAATATCCTTTATCATTTCTTTTTCCCTGGCAATCAAGCAACTCAGTGTTATAACGTTAACAAAGGACCATATAAGATGTACTTATGTGTTTGAATATCTTCAGTATGTTTACATTTTAATGATTCACAAATGCTCCACTCATTCACAAGGATAATATTTTATTGTCATTCTGTCTCCAGAAAGATGGTTAATAAAATATTTTGTCATATTTCTACACTTTGAAGATAGATAGTTTATGATCTGTGGTTATGTATTCTGAAGGAAATATAGTCTCACCATTTGCTCTAGACACAGTTCAGAACAAGACCATTTTGTCTGACAAAGGTAATATAAAACTGAAGAAGAAATATACTGATTGATTTGTTTAATTTTATTAAATGACACTAAAGAAGCATGGGCTGCTTCTTTCACAAACATTAGCGCTTAAGATGATACATTCAAACATATTAGACTTGATGAGTTTTAGTAGAAGATTGACACACATTAAAAATGTGAATAAGAAAATTGCAGTATATGAGAAATGATTTCCTTTGCAAACTAAAGATTTTCAAAATGTAAAAGAGCATGATTATTTGAAAGATGTATTCAAAATACATAAATTTGATGCAGCTAAATCATGTAAATTCTCTATATTTTTGTATGGGTATGTCTACATTATCCGCCTGATCGGCATGAAGTGATCGATCCAGAGGGGGTCAATTTATTGTGTCTAGTCTAGATGCGATAAATCAATCCCCAAGCACTCTCCCATCGACTCCTGCACTCCACCGCCACGAGAGTAGGGTGACCACATGTCCTGATTTTATAGGGACAGTCCTGATTTTGGGGTCTTTTTCTTAAATAGGCTCTTATTACCCCCCACCCCCATCCTGATTTTTTACATTTGCTGTCTGGTCACCCTACATGAGAGGCACAAGCGGAGTTGACGGGGGAGTGGCAGCAGTCAACTCACTGTGGTGAAGACACCACGCTAAGTCGATGTAAGTACGTTGACTTCAGCTACGTTATTCACATATGCTGTGCTATGCTATGCTATTGCCACTGTAGAAATATAAAATGCTCATTACCCATGTCCACTGAGAGTTAATCCCAGAATATATACTGGCTCAAATTCTGCTCTCACTTAGGTCCCGATAAAGCAAAGTACTTAAGCATGTGTGTAACTTTTAGCATGTGAATAGCTCCATTAACTTCAATAGAACTACCCATATATTTAAGTGCTTTGCTGAACTTGCCTCTGCATTCATTGGCCTCAGTGGACTTACTCTAGATTTACATTAATGTCAGTGAGAGCAATAATTTCATATCTCTTTTTTCCATTCTGAGCATTAGAGGTGGCACCTTAAGAAACAACAATGAGAAACATAGCCTGATGCAAATCTGCATTTCTTACCACATCCTGCTATTAAGAGAATTATAAAACCTCATTTCATGGCTGCTAATAAAGCTGACTGAAAATTTTCAAATTTCATGATTTTAATGAAAGCCAAATGCATATTTTGCTTAAATTTTTCAGGAAAAAAAGAACATTACATTTTCCAACCAGCTGTGGACCTGGTTGAACATTTTTCTATGACAATAAGGGTGAAATTTTTGCAAAAAATTCCACAAAATTATTATTATTATTATTATTATTATTTTATTAGCTCTAGCTACTAATAAGCAATGATAAAATATCAGTGGTAGGCAAAAAATAAAATAAATCTTTCAATATGAATTGAGGAATGCGCCTCCCAGCCTGGGTAGCCGGACTCATGCTAATGTGCTAAAGATAGTAGTACGGACATTGCAGCTTGTCCTTTCAAGGAGCCCAAGCTGCAATATTCTACTGCTATGTTTACTTATACAAATGACTTGGCAAAGTGTTACTGGATGTTAAACTTGTTGAAAAAGCTATTTACTGTCATTAGATAAACCTAAAATCTTCTCCACCATTTGGAAGAAAGCAAGTGAATTTCTCACCAGAGTAACACTGGAAAGTCTGACTCTTTCTGAAACTGGTTTCTCTCCAGCTCTCCTGCAAAGTTTGGTTGCTCCTCCTCCACCACATCTACACTCCCTCCTTTTTTTTTTTTTTACTTCTTGCAGTAATCCTTAAGGATCCTGGCTGAGTTATGCTTTTTATTTTTAAAATTAAGGTTTTCCACATAACTTTGAGACCTTATTGTTCCCAGAATATACCGGTAATTAGTCCTGTGTAGATCTTGTGAGCATCAAAGTGTAGTATGTCACATTATTGAAATTCCCTGCATGATTCTTAATATCTTACTGTACCTTTTGCATATTTTGTATGAATTACTTTATTGAACCTTAGAAAATTAATAATAATAATAAAAGTTGCTTAACTGTTCCCATGGATTATCATGCTTGAAAATGCCTGCATCAGTTTCTGTGTAATGTTCTATGGAAGATTGGATCATATCTGTCAAAAAATCAGACTTGCTATTGATTGGAATTATTGATAAATTGGGGTTATTAAGAAAATAACTATGGCCCTTTTAAAATTATGACCAAAAGGAGAGAGCCTGGCAAATTGCTTCAGCTTTAATATTTGAAGCTGGTAACAGTCTAATTAGCATTTAAAAGGATCCTGAGGTAGAACAGGGGTGAGTGAATTTTAACAGAGTATGAAAGATTTACACTTACATCTGGGATAATAATATTAATCTGATACGTTGGATCAGCCCCAACAGGTGAAAAACGATTGTGTGAGAAAGTTAGATAATTGTATGTCATAGGATTAAAGAATTGTTTGAAATGGTAGGGGAAGTTACTACACAATTTTAAAGTGAGTTTTTTCCCTGCCTCATGATAGGTGTTTGCTGGCTATTATATCAGGCAGGACAAGGGCAGAGATGAATTAATGTCCCTAGTATACCTGCACAAATGTTATTTATCAAATTGCTACTGCCAGGGATGTCTTCTTAGGGCTTGGCTACACTGGAGAGTTGCAGCGCTGTAAACTCACCACCAGCGCTGCAACTTTCTCACCGTCCACACTTGCAGGGCACATACAGCGCTGCATCTCCCTGGCTGCAGTGCTGGTTGTACTCCTGCTCTGCCTCGGGTATAAGGATTGCAGCGCTAGTGGTGCAGCGCTGCTCCGCAAGTGTGGCCACCAAAAGCACTGTAATTACCCTCCGAGGTATTCGGAGGTATCCCAGAATGCGTGTTCAGCCACTCTTCCAGTTTGTTGTGAACTCCGGGCTCCCGGAGCTGTTTATCTAAAAAACAAACACAGCTCCTGTTTGCTCGAGCAGAGTCAGGCAGGAAAATTGCTTTGGAATGTTCACAGCTGTTTGCTTGAGGAGAGAAGCAACACGGCAGAGAGGGAAGGCGGAGTCCATTTTGGAGCAGCTGCTAATGTGGTCTGAAGGCTATTTAGGAGTGCATAATTTGCATTTAGTGAATAAGAGAGGGGTGGGGGAAGGGGTCGAAACTTTTTAAATAATTGAAGGTTGGTGCTGTGTATCTTCCAGTCCTTAGAACTTGCAAGGCAGGGAGCTGACACAATGTCAGCTCCAAAAATCCACTCTCTCTGTCTCCCCCACGCTCCCTGTCACACTCCACCCCACCCCTCTCTTTTGAAAAGCACGTTGCAGCCACTTGAAAGCTAGGATAGCTGCCCATAATGCACCACTCCCAACAGCGCTGCAAATGCCGCAAATGTGGCCACTGCAGCGCTGGTAGCTGTCAGTGTGGCCACACTGCAGTGCTTTCCCTACACAGCTGTACGAAGACAGCTGTAACTCCCAGCACTGTACAGCTGTAACTGTAGCCATGGCCTTAGTTAGGCATATTATAATAAGAGACCACATTGAAAGCATTTGCAGGGTATAAGAGAGAGCCTGCTGAGCAATAGGAGATACAATACCAGGCACCTGATATGCAGCACATGAGGGTGAGAGGATTAACCACCATGAAAAAATAAAAGACTGAAAAATGAGCCTCATGGTTTCTGATTTCTCTTTGGTAGCAGTTAGGCATCTGAGTTTTTCAGGCACCATTTTAGGAGCATGCTTATTGCTAGGTATGTGTTATGCCATTTAAGTGATGCCATTGCCAAGATACTTATTGAAGGGGCCAACGAGGTGCATGTCGAAAGCCAGGTAACCATGAATGGGATCAGAAACAGAAAACTGAATACTAGGGGCTAGATTTGCAAAAATGTTCAAGATTAGCTTACCTCTGATCCCACTGAAGTAAATGCTAATGCCTCTCTTGATTTACATGGGAATATAATTAGGCCAATCTAGAGAGCTTCAGAAAACCCTACTCTGTTAGCACTTATTGTAGGACTTCAGGGATCACAGAATCACTTCTTGCAGGTAAAGAAAGTAGTCTAGGCTTCTGAATTCTCTTCCAATGGAGCACACATTACACTCAAACATGCCTCCTTTATGCAGATCTGAAAATTCATACTCTGGTTTTCTGCTCTGCATGTCATCCACACACATTTATTACATCTGCTTCCTACACAATGGTCAAACACCTACTGCTATAGTGCTATAGTATATGATTGCATATTTGGTAGAATAGTAGATACTAGCCCCATACTGTAATGAGTTCCGGTTCTTTTATACAATAGAGTCATAAATAGTTTGTGAAGAATATAGGGGATAAGTGTATTATTTTTATTAATGTGTGTACCACTTTTTATTTTGATTGTTGTGTCCTTTGTTACCTAGATTCAAGGGGTTAATTACTACAGGAACTCACAGCATGTCTGCAGGACATGGCTTTAGATAACTCAGTCTCTGATTCTTACCTGACAATACAGGTGTCTTTGAAGTCTACCTCAGACCAAGCTGGTCCCAATACCCTGGCTTAGGACAGGAAACGGAGTCTTCAGGCAGGGAACCTGGAACAAAAAACTCTAGAATAGATAAAAATCTGAGCCCTGAGCTCAGAGGAAGTGAGTGGGATGACATGGAAGAGCAGATTGACACACAGGGAAAGAGCCTGCAGGATGTGCCTTAAGCAACTGGGCCTGCCTAAGTTGTGCGAGAAATGCTAATCTTTAGGTAAGGTGTAGGTGTATAGACTTTGTTGTTTTAACCTGTTCCTATGGATAAATAAATACTTTATTTTGAAAATGTTCTGAATCACTGTATTCACCTACTGGTCACAGCTCCCAAAGGGAAGTTTCTTCCAGGTGCCAAATTCAGTTGAGTCTGCTGAGGACTCACAGTGTAAACCAGGGGTCAGCAGCCTTTCAGAATGGTGTGCCGAGTCTTCATTTATTCACTCTAATTTAAGGTTTTGTGTGCCAGTAATACATTTTAATGTTTTTAGAAGGTCTCTTTCTATAAGTCTATAATATATACCTAAACTATTGTTGCGTGCAAAGTAAATAAGGTTTTTAAAATGTTTAAGAAGCTTCATTTAAAATTAAATTAAAATGCAGAGCCCCCTGGACCAGTGGCCAGGACCCAGGCAGTGTGAGCGCCACTGAAAATCAGTTAGCATGCCCCCTTTGGCACGTGTGCCATAGGTTGCCTACCCCTAGCATAAACAGTGGTCCTGTAGGCTGGATGCCCAGTCTGGGAGCAGGAAATTCTCAAGATTTCTCTGAGAGAAGTGAAGGTACAGGGACTGTCACTTGAAAGGTTACACTTGAGGGAGGTGAAAAGCAGCGAACCTGCTAACATTGGCATAGCTGAATAAAAAGAAACAAAATAGATTCTCTATTTTATTGGCCCACTCACTACAGAATTCTTACTAATATTTTATTTAACCTGTCTTGAATAGTTGCAGTTATGCACCATTGAACAGTTCACTGTATAATCTCCTTTTGTAGCCTGATTCCAATGCTTAGGTCCTTTTACTACTAAAAACTTGCACTAAACTTACCCTTCTTTATATTTAGTCCATCGCTCTTCATTCTTGGAGACTGAAAAATACAGTACATTCTTAATTATTCTTGAGCTCTACTCAGCTCACCTGAAGAGAAGGGCACAGCTGACCTCAACTCCCATGATCCTTGGGGCTGTTCTAATCTTTGCCAGCTGAAACAGAGCTCAGGAGCTGTTCCATTGGCCCAGGAACATAAAAGCATACTCCCTCCCACCTGTCTAGTGTTGGCACATCTCAATCACACCTACTGTGACTTTGAGGCTTTACCTTACCCAGGATTTCCCTACACCAGGGGAATCCACAGCATCTCTGTTTGATGGTGCAGAGGCTGAGGATTTGGCCTACTACATTTAGCTTTCGTGGTCTTCCTTAACACTTCATGAGTTATTCTTTGTATTACTTGTGCTGCCCTTTTAAATATGTTCTCTAGTTTTTATTCAGTGTTCCTGGCTGTGTGAATGATGGCACCACACAATATTCAAGACATAATTGTAGTATGAGAGCTATCAACAGCAACTCTGTTTTACATATTCAACATTCAACACTAGTTTTACACACTCTTTCTACATCCAAGAATAGTACTACATGTTGACACAATGGAATCACACTGACAGGTCACACACAGTTTGCCATGTAATATCAGCACTTAGGCCTTTCTTGAACTTTTTCCATTCCAGCTAGCAGTACTTCAGTTTCTACCTCTACTATTCATTTCCTCTCTCAAATCTAACTAAAACAGTTTAACAGAGAAAAATAATCCAGGAAATCGCATGGAATCCCACTATTCTAATTCAAAATAGGAAATCTTCAGGTCCTGGGGGAAAATAGAAAGTCTACTTTGTGCAGGAAATCCATGCAAAATAGCTTGTTTTCAACATGAGTTAAATGACACTTATTCTACAAGCTTTCGGTTAAATGAAGCAGATGCAGTCCAATCACATCAAGACGGAAGAGGATTTTGCTACCACATATAACATTTGAACAAATGGAAATATATGTTCGTTAACTGTGTAGGTTTCTCTGCTTAGCAGGACAAACAATCAGTCTCTTTTATTCTTTTGGAATGTAAAGTGGATATCCTTTAACTGTATCACTAACTTGTTTACACATGGCATTTTTATTTTAACCTGGTGTTTGCTTTATCAGATTTTCATTTCAATGACTTTCCAGTTCCACTGGGTAAGGCAGGGGTTTGAGGCATCAAGAGAAAGACCTGAGGCTGGGCCAGTATGACTCTTTCTCTCTGTAGCAATCGGCACAGAAAATGGGGGATGATGGTTGAGACATAAAAAAAGAGAGCACATTGAACATAAGCACTTAGATTCAAATTCCACAAGCCAAGAAAAAGATGAGAACACAAATTTAAATACTGGAAGGAAAAAGAGAAAAAAAGAATAGTGAGCAGCATTTTATATTTTATAAATATTTACATTGTGGAAAAGAAAATAAGTTCCTCTTCAATATAGTTCACTTTTAACTTGATATCATAGGAAAAATATGTGGTAGTGATGGCCGTGGTACTAGCAAAGCATGTTAACAGTCTACAGGTTTCTGGGCTCTGTAGACAGCAATGTAGAGCTCTGTTTAAAGTACTTTAAAAAAAAGAATTTGGGGCACAGTTTTGTCTGGGCTGAGTCCCAGCACAGCGCTTTCTTTATGAATTGTTGAGCATTCCACAGAACGAAGGAGCCTGGGATACATCAAATCATGGATTCGTGGGCTATAGGATATTGAGCACCCCAGAGCATTCAGCAATGAACCAGGTGAAGCAGGTCAAATTAATCTTGTTTAGAACCAAATGCAAACCAAATCTTCTTCCCTGAGGCTTTAAAATATACAGCAAAACTTTTTTTCTTTTTAACCTCTGATTGCCAAACCAGATGGAACAGAGTGAATCAGAAATCTTGATAGGAAGCCTCTTCCCTCAAGATTTTCAGCCCAATTTTATGAGCTCATTAGGTTTGGATTGGTTATATGAGAGCCCTCTTTTGTTTTAATGTGTTTTGATTTATAAACAGCTCATCAAATTAGTGTCTGTTCTCGTGGAAAAACTCTCCGTTTCCCATTTAAAAGCTTCTCAGACAGTAAAACAGTTACAGCACAGTCTTCAGGCTAGATTCTAAACTGGTGAAAATAGGTGTAGCTCATGTGATTCCCATGGAACCACACAATTATTTCAATTAAGAATTAGGTCCTTAGAGCTCTAAGAGTTTTTTGATGCCCTATTCAAAACTTATCAGAGCCAACATGCCTTGCTGAAGTTACTATTTCATATCTTATTATCCTTTAATATTAGAGATGAATCATCTAAACTTTTGCCCTTTGCATTCAATCTCAAAGAGGAGTCCAGCAAAATAAATTTGATCTCTTTCCTGTTTATCCTTGTTCCATACCCAGAGCCATAAAATATTTGAAAACTTTTTTTTTTAACTCCAGTGAACTCATTTGTAACTTTCATCCAAACATGTTAAAACAAGAATGAGACTTCTGCTCCAGACCTAACCTGCCAAGTTAGAGGTCAACATTCCTTTGTTTGCTATCACCACTCCAGAATGAATGCAACTAAGGAGAGTTATACAGTGACCTGCCAAATATTCTGATCTGCCACTGTGTATGATATGTTATACCCATGCTTATGAAACTGGGATACATCTCAAAGGACACACATGCCAACATGAAATGCGTCTAGTATTTTTGAATATATCTGCTTCTTGTTCTTTTTTCCATGCAAAGACTTTGTTACTCACTCAGACTGTAATTTTCATATTTGACATGCACCATCTCACCTGCTGCTTCAGGTAATTACACAGTAGAATGCCTGAAACCCCCTGGTCCCTTATTAAAATCTACATTATCTTCTACCCATCACTCACTAAGTGTTCACTATCTGCGGAGTCTTGTTGACACAGCTCAGTTCTGCACGTCAAATAGTCAAGTTAGTCCAATTACATTTAGTCTCGGTTGCATTTTGGACTGTTGTGGAAGGAGGAACTAATGGCACTTCCATTACGCAGTTTAATAGTATGTTGTGTATTTTTGACATGTAGAAGACATAAGCATTAGAAGCTCTTAAAAAAGCAAAATGACAATGAAAAATCATCTTGTCTTATGTATCAGAATGGATAGGAATTTATGAACTGTGGCTAATGTAGTGGCTTTGTGAGGTAAAACAATAAGGTTCATTGACTTTGCCAGGATCTGGTATTGCTGGACAGTTGCTCTGATTTAAAAAGGTGGCTAATTATATGTTACATTGCTGGATTTTTTTCACCATATCATAGATCATTGATCTTATCAAAGACCAGGCTAAAAGGTGATTATGGTCAAAAGGGTTAGATTCACAAAGAGACTTCGGTGTTGTGATACTCAGGCCTGGTCTACACTTGGGGGGGGAGAGTGTTGATGTAAGATACACAACTTCAGCTATGGGAATAGCATAGCTGAAGTCAATATATCTTATTTCGACTTACATCCCATCCTCATGGCACGGGATTGACGACCTCGGCTCCCCCATTGACTCTGCTTCTGCCTCTAGCCCTGGTGGAGTTCTGGAGTTGACGGGAGCATGTTTGGGGATCAATTATTTGCATCTAGATGAGACGCAATAAATCGATCCCCGATAGATCGATCGCTTCCTGCCGATCTGGCTGGTAGTGTTGACGTACCCTTAGTATCACAACACCTAACTTTTAGGCACCTAGAAAATCACTGGGTTTCACAAAGCACCTAGGCTCCCTCTGCAATTAATAGGGAGACAGGCATTTTAGAATGCAATTCACAAAAGCCCAGGGAGTTGCCTAAGCCAGCCACTGGGAGATACCAAGGAGAAGGGGCTGTGCTAAACCCCATCTCTCTCAGGGAGTTAGCTGGTTAAATCCAGGCTGTAGGGGAGCACCTATTTCTACTTGGAGTTCTCAGCCATGAACACTCTCCTGAAGTCAGGCACCTTAGGTGTTCTCATCCCTTTCTCCTGCTGCTTCATAACTTTTAGTGCAGTGATTATGATACTCACTGTGGGAGGTCCCTGGTTCATGTCGCCCCTCTCCCTGGTAAGGAGAAATTATTTGAATGGGAATACATCACCTTTTAGCTAAGCTCCCTAGCAACTGAGCTAAGGGATATTCTGATAAAGGGCACCCTCAGTCACTCCTCTTAAAGCTAGTCCAAAGAGTCATAGGAGCAGGGAGATTGGCCCTAGGGTCTCCCACACCACTGCCCTACCTACCAGTTATAGAATCATTCTCACTTGCTCTTTGGCTCAATGACTCTTTAATTATTTTTCCACAGTGGAACAGTTTCAATAAGTGAGATTGAGGGAATCCCACATCAGAATATCCAACAACCCAGTGGCTAGAGTATTTCCTGACAGGTGGTAGATCCCTAGTCAAATACCTTCTTACCCTCAGGCAGAGGGGAAACTTCAACTGGTGGTCTCACAAATCCTGGCTAAGTTCCCTAACCACTGGGCTAAAGGTGATAAAATAGCAGCTCCTCCCTGTTTCGTGTGGAGTTAGGTGACCTCTGAGCACACCTACCAGATTGGAATCTGCAGCCAAGATAGGCAGAGAAGCACCTATCTTCCCCTGCTTCATAGATTGTGCTGGGATTTAGACACCTGGATACCTAGAGTGAAGCCAGCTGTGAGCATACAAAGAGGCAAAATTAAACATGTAGACATCAAATGTGTTTAGCTGCCTACAGGGTTATATAGCAGCTAAGAAAGAGTTTTGTTAATGCCAGTGGTGCCTGAAGTTGCAGTTAGGCACTGAAATCCATTTGTGAATCTATCCCTAAGTACCTACACGGAGAGAAGATTTGTAATAGTAGAAGCCCAATAGCAATGATTTTTAATAAATCTGTAACCTTGGGGGGGATCATACCCTATGATTGAAAAATTGTACATAGAGTACCTGCAAGTAAAAAAAAAAAGAAAAAGAAAAGTGGTCTGGGAAACTATAGGCACATTGGTTTCACCTGAATTGTATGCAAGGTCTTAGAACAAATGTTGAAGGAGAATACTTAAGGATATGTAAACAGTAATTGGGATAAAATACCAACCTGATATCTGTCTTTGACAAGATAACCAATTTTCTAGACAAAGGAAATGCAGTAGATCTAATGTATCTGGATTTCAGTAAAGCATTTGATACAGTTCCACATAAATTATTAGATAAATTGAAGAAGACGGGAATTGATACAAGAATCGAAAGGTGGGTAAAGAAGTGGTTAAAGAGGAGACTACACTGGGTCATGAAGAAAGGTGAACTGTCAGGCTGGAGGAAGGTTACTAGTGGAGCTTCTCAGCCTTGGCACAAAAAGTGGGAGTGTACTAATAAAATTTGCAGATTACTCAAAGTTGGAAGATACTGCCAATATGTAGGAGGCCCAGAATATCATACAAGAAGATTTGGATGACCTTAAAAACTGGAGTAATAAAAATGGGATGAAATTTAATAGTGCAAAATGCAAGGGCATACACTTTTGGACTAACATGAAGAATTTTTGCTATTAGCTGGCGATGTATCAGCTGGGAGAGACAGAGGAGGAGAAAGACCTGGGTGTATTGGTAGATCACAGTATGATTATGAGCTGTGACTGTGAACTGGTTGTGAAAAAGGTTAATGCAATTTTAAAATGCATCAGGTGAGATATTTCTAGTAGAGATATGGAAGTGTTATTACCATTATATAAGGCACTGTGAGACCTCACCTGTATAATACAGCATGCAGTTCTGTTCTCCCATGTTTAAGAAAGATGAATTCAAACTGAAACAGGTGCAGAGAAGGGCTACTAGGCTGATCAGGGGAATGTCAAACTTACCGTATGAGAGAAGAGCTTGGCTTGTTTACCCTAACAAAAGAAAGGATGAGGGGAGATATGATTGCTTTCTATAAATATATCAGAGACATAAACACTAGGGAGGAAGAGGAGTTAGTTAATATAAGGGCCATTGCTGGCACAAGAACAAATGCATATGAACTGACCATCAGTAAGTTTATGCTTGAAATTAGATGAAGGTTTCTAACCATCAGAGGAGTAAAGTTCTGGAACACCCCTCCAAAAGAAGTAGTGGCGACAAAAATTCTAACTTGTTTCAAGACTGAGCTTGATAAATTTATGGAGGGAATGGTATGATGATATTGCCTATGATGACATATGGCCCATCTGCAATTGCTATTAGCAAATATCTCCAATGACCAGAGATGGGACACAAGATGGGGAGGGCTCTGAGTTACTACAGAGAATCCTTTCCCAATTGTCTGTCTGGTGGGGTCTTGCCCCCACACTCAAACTAACTGATCACCATATTTGAGGTCGGGAAGAATTTTCCTCCAGGTCAGATTGGCAGAGACTCGCTGGGTTTTTTGCATTCCTCTACAGCGTGAGACATGGGTTACTTGCTGGTTTGTACTAGGGTAAGTGGTGTATTCTCTTACTTGCTGTCTTTGAATCAAGATTTGAGGACTTCAGTAACTCAGCACAAGTTTATGGGACTACTATAGGAGTGGGTGGGTAAGTTTCTGTGGCCTGCAATGTGCAGGAGGTCAGACTAGATGACTATGACCTTAAGTCTATATCTAAGACTCTTTTTCCTAGCAAACAAAGGTGTAACAACATCCTGTGGCTAGAAGCTGAAGCTTGACACTTTCAGATAAGAAATAAGGCACACATTTTTAATAATAAAGGTAATTAATCATCTGAACAGATTTCCAAATGATATGATGGATTCTCCATCACTTTAAATCTTTAAATCAATATTGAATGTCTTTCTAAAAGATATGCTTTAACTCAACCAGAAGTTCTGGCCTCGATGCAGGATTTACTGTTGAAATTCTATGACCTGTGTTATGCAGGTCAGACTAAATCATAATCTTTCCGGTCTTAAAAATCTATTAATCTTAAAAATGAGACCTTAAAAAATAAGCATTAGAAAAGGGAAACTAAAACCTGGGTCTCCTACCCCTAAAGCAAGTGCCCCAACCACTAGGCCAGAGAGCTACTCAATTTTTTTCTCTGGCTCAAACCATATTTAATGTTTTATACACAGTGGAAGTGCATCTGTGATGCTGGAAGGCCAGATGCCAGCTTATACCAAGCCCTCTAGGCCTCAACTAAACACTGACAAATGAATAGCTAGAAACCAGTCTGGCTCACCTCTGTGTTAGTACAGTATTGGTAAAATAATTATTAGATTTATAAAACTGCGTTTAGTGTTTAGACTTCATAAAATGCTTGTAAATTGCTGCATGCATTAATCTCACTTATAATATCCATATCCCATGATATAAGGTAATATTTAAGTGTTTGCTCTGTAATTGTAAAAGTGTTTGCTCTGAAACTGAAACACCCCCTTACACACACACACACACATATACACACATACACAGTAAAGAGAGAAGAATTGACAAGTGTGAAATACTAGTTTGCCACAGGAAGTGTTATCTCCTGCCCAACAAAAGAAGGCCCATAGAGACCAGACAAACCATTGCTGAACATCAGAGAACCCCCCAACACCCATGAAGAGGAGACATGTACAAGGATTTATTGCATCATCTTGAACTCAGGGAAAAGAAAGTAAAAATCACTGACAGGAAGAAACTGTATGCTGCTTGAACTCTGAGGGGCAACTCTGAGGGGCAAAGATTTCTAAACATAAGCAAGAGATCCCCAGCTGCTTAGCCTGGGTTAGCTATAAAGGACACACAGAGCTTGCTTATTATAGAAGCTTCTACCACCTTTTGGAAACTAAGACTGTAGCTCATTTCTGTGTGTATGTTTACCAGCTTTACCATTGTAAAGAACTCATTTCTTTTTATTAGTTAATAAAACTGGGAGATAGTTTATTATAGGATTAGCTATAGTGTTGTCTTTGGTGTGAGATCTAAGGTGCAATTGACCTGGTGTAAATGACCGGTCCTTTAAGAATGAGAGTAACCCAAATATTGTTGTGATTTTTACTGTAAGGGACCATCTATCACAAAGGCAAGCTCACCTGGGTGGCAAGAGGGATTGGAGTACCCCCAAGAAACTGTGACTTCATGTTAAGGCTTTTGTAGTGCCTGAAGAGTTCACACTTGATGCTTGGCTGGTGAAATATAAAATAGAACTCACAACCAGTTTGGGATTTGTGCCCTGATTTGTAACTATCTGCCCCTGAGGTCAGTATTCACACACTTGAGCAGCTCCAGATAGTTTGACATCTTCAGCAGGAGAGACTGAGAAAGATATGCCTCAAGACTACCCCATAGCCCAAAGATTAAGACACTTATATAGCAAGTTGGAGATATGAGTGAAAATCTCCCCATTCTGAACTCCACTTTACTGCCGGGAACCTAAAAGTTAGGCACTGCAACCCTCAATATTGCAGCACCTATTTCACCTCCCTCCCTTTATAATCCCACTCTTGTTTTTTTCTAAACCACTGCATTTGGAATACTTGCCTGATCACCACAACATTGCTATTGCATTTTTTTTAGCCATTCTATTGCACTTTCAGTCTGAGGAAATCATGGCCTTTTACAAACATGAATGAATGAAGTCACAAAGTATCCCTGTGAATTATTATTATTTCCATTTTCCATATGGATAAAACTGAGGCTGATGTTAACTAACTTTAGAAACATCAACAGTAGGAATAGACCCTTTTTCCTGTGTCTTAAGAAACTAAGAACTTTAACTGTCTCTGCATAATACTATAGTTGTCCATAAAATACATAAATGTGAGAATATATTTTAATGGCAATTATAGAGGAAAGGGAAGCTGGAAGCTTGCTAAACTTTTAAAAAAAGAATCTTGGTATATTTATTTACCGTCTCTGATGCTCTCTAGTTTTACTTATAATGCATGTGAATCACCTGCTTGTCAATACATAACAAAGACCCATTTCTCCTTTTTTTGCTCTTGAATAGAAACACATCTGCTTAAGTATCTTTAAAGATTCTATTGTTTCAATCTTTCAACTGATTTTCTTTCCATGATAAAACAATGAAGCTCTTCAATGATTAAACAATATTTTTAAAATTCACCTCAGAAAAGCTATGCATTGACTTTGGAAATGGTTCACATATCTTGTCTCATTGTACCAAGAAAGATGAAAAGTTCCTTCCTTCATCATCATGCAAACAAAGTCTGTGTCTTAATTCCAGAATCTCTGACTTCAGAAATGCCTTTGATTAATGCTCCAAGGAGGCTAGATGGAAGGGAACAGCAGTATCCCATCTCTAAAGTTAACATCATGATTAAATAAAAATAGTATTCAGAAGGTAAATCCCCACAACAAATATCCAAGAAATTAATACAGACCGTCTTTAATATGAGAAGCACTGGATCAAATTCATCTCTAGTGTAGCTCACATATTTCAGAGGCTCATAGAATCATAGACTCTAGGACTGGAAGGGACCTCGAGAAGTCATCAAGTCCAGTCCCCTGCCCTCATGGCAGGACCAAATACTGTCTAGACCATCCCTGATAGACATTTATCTAACCTACTCTTAAATATCTCCAGAGATGGAGATTCCACAACTTCCCTAGGCAATCTATTCCAGTGTTTAACTACCCTGACAGTTAGGAACTTTTTCCTAATGTCCAACTTAAATCTCCCTTGCTGCAGTTTAAGCCCATTGCTTCTTGTTCTATTATTGGAGGCTAAGGTGAACAAGTTTTCTCCCTCCTCCTGATGACACCCTTTTAGATACCTGAAAACTGCTATCATGTCCCCTCTCAGTCTTCTCTTTTCCAAACTAAACAAACCCAATTCCTTCAGCCTTCCTTCATAGGTCATGTTCTCAAGACCTTTAATCATTTAATCATCCCTGGCATTACACCAGGGATAAATTAGTTCTACTATATTTAATGGAAAACTGTGGGATTACAACCTTCCTTAGTGAGTTTTCTGAACAAGCATGAAGCCTTTATACATATTGCAAAGACAAGAAGTATAAATTATGTAAACTGAATGTAAGTTTAAATTCAGCCAGTATAAAACAAGAGCATAATAGCCATACATATACATCACATTTTCAAGCCTGAATTATTAGAATACTTTGATTTTATTCTCTTATCCTGTATCTGACTTTGGATAAATCTGGAAGCCTCATCCAGAAAGAAAACATGAATGTCCAATGGAGCAGATCCTCAATCTAACCAGGTAAAGCATCACATGCTTGCAATTCCTGTCTCTTAGCCTTTTCTTGGCCTTCAAGAAAAGTGACCTCATTTTCAGATGAGATGGAAAGTAATCTGGATATATAAGCATTTCAGCATCTTTATACTCAATATTCCTCTTCCTTCTCTTTTCTCTGATGATAGTGATCCAATGTATCCCTGATGTAACTCCATACATTTGAATGGATTTACATCCAGAATAAAAATTGTCAAACAGCTGCCAATTTGTGGGAGCAGTTCATTGAGCAACTGAAGAGCTAAACAGGTTTAAAGTGTTCTACTAGGCATGAAATCTTGGTCCCATTACGTGAAATAGGGCCATGATTTCACCTTCTATTTCTAGTTTTCCTAGTTTGGAAAGATGGGGGGAAATCCATCGCATAATACAAACTGTGTACAAGTTCTGATTGTTGTGACTCTCAGTCATCCAGAATAATATTCAATTCCACAGCACCTAGATCTGGGTATTTTACAGCACTTCAATCTTATCAGTTCTTATAAGAAGTCTATTTATAGAATCAACGTTTATTTTTCTATATTTCCTTTATCTTACCCTTTTCTATGTGCAAAGAGCATCTGAATGCTTTCAATCTGCATGACTTATTTGAGATCAAAGCAAACAAGAAAATCAAGAAGTCAGAATGGGCTTGTCTACCCATGTCATAAATAGATAGCTAAGGATTAATGTCTCTTTCACCTATAAAAGGGTTAACAAACAGTGACCTGAAACACCTGACCAGAGGACCAATCAGGAGACAAAATACTTTCAAAACTGGGTGGAGGGAAGTTTGGGTGTGAGTTCTTTGTTCTTTGTCTTGGTTCGGTGGCCCTCTCGGCTCTGAGAGTGATCTCTCTATCTCCAGGCTTTCTAATCTTCTGTTTCCAAGTTGTAAGTACAAGGATAGTAAGACAATAGGTTTTGTCCCTGCCTGCAGGTATATGGGATCTTGGGGAGCAATTACCACACAGCTGGGGTTCCAATTAATATCTTTATTAAAGGAAAAAAAAAGGAAATGGTGGGAATTTAATAATGAAATACGATGGGATGGGGTGTATAGGGTGTTTACAATAGACAACGATGGGGGGGGTTCTTCTTATTGAACAGTGTAGGGAGTTCTAATAGTGTGCTACAGCAAGTGGGGTTCAGCACAATGGGATACAGCACAGTCAATAAGCAACTCTAGATACAGTGTGGAAATGCAAAGCGTACCCAAAAGAAATGCAAAATAAAATGGTAGCTTCTATATGAGTTAATAGCCAGATATACAATGTAACACAGTGGCATCAATGTAAATACAAAGTATATCAGAAAAGTGGAGGCAACCAATGGGGGTGTTATAATTACAAGTAAAATGTGAGTTACAGTACAACAATACAATATCAATATAAAGGCTGGGTCAAGAAACAGGAGGGGGGGGAGTGAGTGATTAGTGGTATGCAGATGAGCGGTTGGAAGCAGCGAGAGACTCTGAAGCCCTGCAGGGTGAGGACAACGGAGCAGTGTGATGGTGATCTTCGGTAGGGGAGGGGCAGCGGAGAAGTGTAAAGAAGGGCTAGAGAGAGGTTTAAGCAACAAGCGGACTCCAAAAACAAAGGTAAAAAAAACAGCAAAAGGTTTGGGAAGTTTTACAGGGGGAGAAGCAGCAAGGGGTTTGGGAAGTTTCACAGGGGGAGAAGCAGCAAAGGGTTTGGGAAGTTTCACAGGGGGAGAAGCAGCAAAGGGTTTGGGAAGTTTCACAGGGGGAGAAGCAGCAAGGAGTTGGGAAGTTCGGAGGGAGAGCAGATGCGGGGGAAAAGCAGCAAAAGGTTATAACAGGGAGACGCGGAGGAGCACACAGAGGGGGAGATTGGAGCGGGGGAAAAACAGACACGGGAAAGTTCAGGGAGAGATCGGGACAGCAGGAAGGCGAATTTAAGCAGCAAAAAACCTTATCTATCTTAACCAACGACTAGGCAAAACAACAAATATCACAATTCTAAGCAAAGCTATAACAAGCAACTATACGGAGCAACAAAACAGTAAACTATAACAAGGCAGTTGAAACTTACAAGCTCTACAATCTTAACAAACTGTGACTTATTAAACTAAAAAAAACAAGACCTATGGTGCACCTTATGCTATGGGGAGGTTACAGAAGGCAGAGTGGTATGTGTCCAGGACCCAGCTCCCAAGGAAGCCAAGGGATGGTGGCTACAGCGGTGGATACAGCTGAAAGCAGAGAGCCCCAAGGCAAAGCCCACAGGAGCAGAGCTTAGCAGCGGCACAAACTTATTTTTAGCGGCAAAGAGCCCTGGAGTTTAAGAGAGGTTTTAAGACACAGACCAAGGTTTAGCTTGAGTATGTGTACTGGGGAAACAGAGCCAGCAGCTAAAATAATAAAATAAAAGTATAGAAAGTTTTACAGAGGGATTCTTACCAGTCCCCAAGGCAATAGCAAAGGCAGAAGCAGCAGCAACATCAGAAGAGGCAAGGAGGGCTCGGTACAGTCTCAATAATCAGGAGATCTCTCAGGTAGCAATTCATTCTTCGTGGGGGGGGCGTTCAAAAAACGGGGGTACGCTCAAAAATAAAACGAGAGCGGAGAAAGGAGCCCCCAAAACCGCTGGCTGATCAGACCAGGCAGCAATGCAGGAACCTTTCTGAGGTGTGTTTAAAAAATGTCTGGTTTTTAAAGGCAAACTTGGGCAGTTTCCCGCCAGTAATCCTGATAGGCTCCCTCTGTCACAGGGGAGGGGGCACAGGGAAAAAACTGAAGGTAAGCCCAGAGACATGCCTGGACGTAGTCCTGTGCAATAGGTGACTCAAGAGCACATGAGGCCTATGACTCATGCCCAGGATCTTAAAAACACATTAGGTCTTGCAGCTCTGGACATTGCCTACCCTACACCAAGCCCAGGCTCAACGAGGTGATAACAGGACTAACCCTTTGAACAGCGCAGTGGTCCCACTTAGCATGCAGCACAAGTGGCCATCCCTTTGAGAAGGGCAATGGCTCTTGTTAAACAACTTAAGGGGCCCTCCCTTTGAGAAGGGCAGTGGCCCTGGTAAATAACTTAACAGCCAGGGAAGGGCGGCCACAGGAGAACAGAAAACAAAATGGAGCCTGGGGACAGCTGTAAGAAACAAAATGGAATAGGGGATAGCTGTAACAGACAGGTTTATATTTTTTTTTTGTATTTACATGTGTGTAGTTGCTGGAATGTTTTAAATTGTATTCTTTTTGGATAAGTCTGTTTATTCATTTTTTCTTTTAAGCAATTGACCCTGTATATTGTCACCTTGATACAGAGACCATTTTTATGTCTTTTTCTTTCTTTTTATATAAAGTTTTGCTTTTGAAGACCTGTTGTTGTTTTTTTCCCCCCTTGTTGAGGCTCGAGGGTATTGAGTCTGTACTTAACAGGAATAGAGAAAGGGTGGGAAGGGTGGAATCCCTTTGTTTAGATTCACGGAGCTTGAATCTGTATATCTCTCCAGGAACCCAGGGAGGGAACACCTGGAGGGGAGGAGGGGGAAGGGAAATGGTTTATTCCCCTTTGTTGTGAGACTCAAGGAATCTGAATCTTGGGGTCCCCCAGGGAAGGTTTTGGGGAGACCAGAGTGAGCCAGACACTGGAATTTTCTGGCTGGTGGCAGCGATATCAGATCCAAGCTGGTAATTAAGTTTGGAGGTTTCATGCTAGCTTCTCATGTTCTGAACTCTAAGGTTCAGATCTGAGTAGGAAAGTTATGACAACCCAGCATTTTGAATCAAGAAAGAGTGAGCCTCCCAGCTCAAGCTGATGGATTCAGGCTAGCGCGTCTCTTGCTAGTGCTCTGACAATAGCTGAATAGACAGCTGTATACATAGCACTTTGAAGTTGCAGTTTGAGCTAAAACTTGGGCTTTGAAACCCATCTTGAAATGAAATTGCTCTTTATATTCAGCTGATGGAAACGTGAAAACATATTTGCAGGAGAATTTTAAAACTTCAAAGTTCTTCATGTTTAAAAATGTTCAAAATCAAACAATTTTTTTTATCTTTTCTAAATAATCTGTGAATCTGTTTATGTATTTATGTATCTATTGCATTTTTATTGAAAATAAATGCATCTTTTCCTACCCATTTCTGGTTAATGAACAATTCTATAATCACATTAATATTCTCAATATTTGTAAGGCATAAAATAGAGGATGTTCCAGTGGTCAGTACACTAGGGCTTGGGAGACCCTGCTCCACTAAAGACTTCTTTGTGATCTAGTAGAAGTCACTTTAGTCTCTCTGTAAATGGGGATAATAACACTTATTTTCCTGACAGCAGGGTTGTGATGGGGCCCAGTAAATACCTGAGAGATTTTTCCCCATGAGAAATGTTGATAATCTTTACAATTTTTCATAAAATATTCTTTTTTCTTTTAAAGCTATTTTGCAATGGACTGATGAACTCCCTAGTGATTTAAAAATGCAACAGAGAGAAAACAGTCATATCAACTGCACAGCTAAATTTACCAATCTCAGATCCAACAAAATCATGGTTCTCCCCATCCTACTGTTTATTATACTTACAACCTAATTTGAAATAAGATACAAAAGTAAGTTCTTCAGGCCAAGGACCTTGCATTTCTACCTTTGTTCAGCAATTGCCACAGTGGGGCTCAATTTTAACTGTGGGGTTTGGGCTCTATCACAAGAGAAATTGGGAATAGTTATTACAAATAAACACATTCCCCCTTCTGTCCATCAGTGACAGTGTTAGCATGAATCATGGCACTAGATGACTTAACTTTTTTATGGGGATCAAATATACTAGTTTCTCTGCGGTTGTTTAGATTTTAATTAGCCTATCGATTGTCCTGAGAATTTTTGGAAGTGCTCCATTGACAACTGGTGTTTGAAAAAGGTCTACAGAAAGTCAGGGTCAGGAATATTTCTTATTACTATTATTAATTATTTGTACTGTTATAGGCCTCACTCACGAGCAGTGCCTGATTGAATTAGATGCTCTACAAACATCCAGTAAAAGACCCTTCATTTCCAGACAAGCTTGCTATATGATTTGAGACAAGACACAAGGAAGACAGACAAAAAGGAGAGAATATGGAGAGAGAATATGAATTATTAGAATAGGATCACAGGGCTTTGTAGCGAGTTATTTAAAACTTGCTCATTTCTGAAGTTACTGATTATTTATTTATTTTAAATACATAATCATGACTAATATCTTGTAGGGGTAGAGTAAAGGCAAGTCTATCAGAGGGGAGAGAAGAATATTGGCTTTATTAATTAACTCAAGGAGGGCGTTCCATTCATAAAAAGCAGAGTTGAAAAAAGCTTGGGGATGATTGTGAGATTAACTGATCGATGGGCACATAAAGGCAGGTATTGCTAATATCATGGAAAAGATAGCAGTGACAATAATAAGAGATGAGCGAACACAGTTAGGGAGGGACAAAGTTGCAGAGGGCTTTGAAGATGAGGACAAGAAGGGTAAACATAATGTGATAGAAAGGGAGATGGTGGAAGGATCCAAAGAGCGGGTAGGTTAGAGTGATAGATGCACATGCTTAAATATCTCATTGAATCATAGTTCCATATTATTATAGCTAGATTGTTTGGGTATTACTTAGTTCCAGGCCATCACTTGGAAGACATTATTTGATCAGTGGTACATGAATAATAATAATTAAGAAAACGTGCTTTGCTACTGAGCCAGCATTTCAATCTGAATGAGTAGTGAAAGTTTGATAGATATATGACTAGGGGGTTCGGAGAGTTTACCAAAGATTTGGAGAGGGAAAGGTAATGATGAGAAATATAAAAAGAGTGTGTCGAAGCTTGTAAAGCTCAGGCAATTTGAAATTAGACTACCAATGCTACAGCTTTTGGGTGGAGAGGCAGAAGAGGTTGGCAGGTGGGTGTCATTAAAAACTCAATATCCAACACCTCATAGACCTGCAGGAACTAGTATTGTCCAGTACTTTCAATAGGAGATGCCACAATACTTTGATTACTTTGGAGTAGCACAGATTCAGGTTTTTAATGGTACTCACTGTATCTGAACTTTTCAAATTCAGATTTGTGTGGCTTCTTTTGTGTGATTATTATTTCAGTAGTTTTCAGTATCAATCTGTCATGCTTCCCTGAAATTCATAATCCAAAAGTGGTTGATTTTATTTTTAAATGACATTTAAAAGTGGCAAAGCTTCTCCTACAAATTACTTGTCACTTAAAATAGATTGTTGATACTGTGTCATCTAGTGATAATGCAGGATATAATTAGTCCTTTTCAAAATTTTCTGCCTTTAAATACAAAAATTATACACATTAGGCATGCCTCAAAAAAGATGATGTATCAATGCATGCAAATCACTGTGTCTTTATAAATATTTTTTTAGGAAGCAGAACATGCTATTAATATAAAACCAATCAGAAAGCACCCATCAACTTTCACAGGGTCATTTCTCAGCTATTTCGAGTTTGCTGGTAAAGCCTGAAAAGATAAAATGTCAGACAGCTAGAAACAACTTAAACCTTCTCTTCTATGAAGTTGCTTATCCACTTTTTGAATTTACCAAGTTCAAACACCTGTCATTGTTACTTAGCAGGAAAATGGTACAACAGCAACAAAATTAGCTGAAAACAATAAAAATATCATGATCTGAAATACTCAAAGGAAACCAAACCAAATTCATAGGTACATTTTCTGATATATTATATTTCAAATGCATTCACCTTTATGATACATCAGTAAAGATTTTGTTTGTTAGGGTCTGACAGATACATCTACTTGAAAGGGAAAATAAAAACAGCTTTGTAAAATAGTTAATGGATCTGGTTTATATACTTGTATATGCAGAAAGCATAACAGAATTGAGTAAGATACTGAAAATAAATCCACTTGTGAGAGAAAAACATCCATAATTCACTCATCGCTCAGTTTGTCGTATGTTCCTTGTCCTCTGCCCTCATGGAAATCTGTAATCTTTCATTCAACCATTAACCATATTGGTGGATTATAAATCCATCATATAAAACTATTTTTGCAACCTCAGTGCAATGTTAAATCATTATATTATTTTTATAACTAAGACCTATCTGTATGTTAGTTTCAAATATATCCGATGTCCTCAAAAGTGCAAGCACTGGTACTTGTCTAAGACCACCTTTTGCAATTGTCACCCCCTCATAAAAAGAGAAAAGCATTGTAAAGTGAACTAGTCCTAAAATAGCATCTAAACAGAACCACAAGTTTTACTTTCAAATTATATTTTAAGAGCTTGTGTACATGGAAACTTAATGCACAGCAAGTCAGGTTGTAAATCTAAACTTCCCATTTGAAGCAGCAGTAGGTCAAAGCACACTATGGAACGTTCAGTGCAGCGTAGCAGGGTCCACATGACCAGTTAGTTCATGGCAAGCTAGTGCTCTATAGATTCACATACCAATTTACCACACACTAAACCTTTGTGTACACAAACCTTGAAATTGTGAGGACAGTCTCTATTCCTGTCCTTGTTACAGTGGTTGTCACAAAAATAGTCAAAAAAGGCATTCTTGTTACACTCTTTGGCCCTGATACTGTAATCAGATCTTTATTCTCTCACAAAGTATCATAACTTAAGTTTAGTATCACAATTATTAATGATTTTTTTATCCTCACAACACCCTGTGAAGAAAGGCTGCTGACCGATCATGAACAAACTCCAATTTAAGATAAAGTCTCATTTCCACCAAACATATCTGAAGTATGGAAAGCTGTCAAGCAAATGTCAAATAGAAGCAAGTCTGGATCAGAGGTTCTCAAACTGTGGTCCGTGGACCACCAGTGGTCCGCAAGCTCCATTAAGGTGGTCTGCGGATAGTTCCCTCTAAGATGCATGTCTGGGTGGCCACATACAAGAGAATTAGTGGAGCCATGCAGGCCTTTGGGGGAATAGAGGATAGGTAGGAAGAGGCAGTGGGGTGAGAAGTGGGGGGAATTTTGAATGTGCAGGGCTGCAGTGGCTAGAGAATGAGGTGACTTTCCCCAGCTCCAGGGCTGCAGCTGCTGGAGAGAGATGGCCCTCCTTCTCAGCCCCAGCTCAGGGGCTGCTGTAGCGAGGGAGAGAAGGCACATCCATCGCATTAGAAAGATAAGACTACAGATATTAAAATATGAGTTGTGTGCTTTTATTTGTAGAACAAAAAATGTTAATTATTACATTTTTTTAATATAGGTTCAAATAATATTTGGAAAGATTGTTAAGTGGTCTGGTGAGACTCTCAGCAATTTTCAAGTGGTCCGTGAAAAAAAAAAGTTTGAGAACTGCTGGACTAGATGGTATTGCTGCAGAGATCTTCAAGTTTGGGGTACATGAGCAGATCAGGAAGCTCACTGGCCTCTTCTTATGGTTTTGGGAACAAGAATCTGAGCCACAGGAACTTAAATATGCCAACATTATTCACTATTACAAAAGGAAAGGCAATTGTGCTTCTTACGATAACTTTGTGGCATCACACTCCATGCTTCTGCTGGAAAGATACTCACACGGGTGATGCTAAACTGGCTAAAAGATCAACTTACAGAGAAGATACTGCCAGAAAGCCAGTGAGCCTTTTGTTCTGGGCTTCATATTTAAGACATGGTCTTTGTACTTTGACAAATTCAGGAGAAATGTTGTGAGCAGAATCAAGACTTTATTTAGTTTTTGTTGATCATACTATGGCCTTTGACTCTGCAAAATGAGATGACCCATAGGCAATCCTCCACAAGTTCAGTTGCCCCAATAAGTTTGTTAGCATTATTCCGTTTTTTCATGCAAGAATTCTGGTTCATGTAGTTGACCAAGGCTGCTTCTCAGCTTCCTTTGTTGTTATCAATGAGTATAACAAGACCGTGTTCTTGATCTGACAGCATTTAGCATCATGTTTGTAGCTGTTCCAATAGATCAGAGATGGGCAAACTTTTTGGCCCAAGGGCCACATTGGTGTTGCAAAACTGTATGGAGGGCCGGGTAGGGAAGGTTGTGCCTCCCCAAACAGCCTGGCCCCCATCCCTTATCTGCCCCCTCCCACTTCCCATCCCCTGACTTTCCCCCTCAGAACCATCGACTCATCCAACCCCCCCTACTCCTTGTCCCCTGATCGCCCCCTCCCGGGACCCCCACCCCTAACCGCCCATCGGGACCCCACCCCCTATCCAACCCTGTCCTCTGCTCCCTATGCCCTGACCACCCTGCCCAGAACCTCCGCCCCATCCAACTGCCCCCTGCTTCCTATCCCCTGACTGTTCCCCGGGACCTCCTGCCCTTTATCCAACCTCCCCATCCCCTTACCATCCTGCTCAGAGCAGCAGGAGCTCACAGCAATGCCGCCTGCACTACCCAGCAGAAGTGGTGGGCCAGAGCGCTGGCAGCATGGCACATGGTGGCTGCGGGGGAGGGGAGACAGTGGGGGAGGGACTGGGGGCTAGCCTCACTGGCCGGGAGCTCAGGATCTGGGCAGGATGGTCCCATGGGCAGGATGTGGCCGGCAGGCCGTAGTTTGCCCACCTCTGCAATAGATGCTTTCAGAGACCTTGATGATGGCATTTATATGCCGCACCATATGAACGGAGGAGTCTTGATTTTGCTTTGCCTGCTTGAGAAGACAAAAGTTATGAAGACAATTATTCACACATTACTGTTTACTGATGACTGTGCTTTATGGGCCCATAATCTCAGGGACATTCAGTTGCTCACTGACTGCTTTGTGTATGCAGCAAAATGTTTTGGCTTAGTGATCAGAGAAGAAGAGAGAAGTCATGCTCCAGCTTCAAACAGGAAGTGCTGTAACTATTCTAATTATGTCTGTTAGTCACCCAATAGTATGCGGGAACCCAAGTACTCAGATGCACACCTGTTATCTACCAGGTTGCAGGGGTGACCAAACGATAAAGGTTCGTTTTTGGATGTTTAGAGGGGGAACAGTTGTGGCACAGTGTTGGGAGCGTGCAGGCACTGAGACGTATGGCTTTACCTTAATGGTTTATTAGTGATACAGAAACAATATTGACTAACAACTCTATTTATACAAGGAAACACACAATATACTCATACAAAGAAAGACACAATGTACAGTTAACCTCAAAAGAAAATCTTGTTAACTTCCAAAAGCAATTAATTACAAAGCATACTTACTAATACAAAACAATGCAAAAACATTACGGCCGGCAGATGAGTAAGCTCCACTGAAACACGAGAGCTGAGAGAGGCTTCGAGGTGATCAGGCTCGGTTACGGGTGCACTCAAGGTGCAAGTGACTCAGGCGCGTTCTCCTCTCTTCCTGCCAAACTGTGGGCAGGACATATATACCCAAAGTGACGCCCCCCAAGATCTAGTGTTGAAATCGCTGATAGGTATATGAGGCTTCTCGTCTACCAAATAAGGTTAAATAAACTATAGATAGGGTTTCGCCGAGTTTCCCCGAAGAGGCGGGGGATATTCTGTTGCAAGCTGTTTGCAAAATATCTGTAAAGTTGCAACAGAGCGGTCAAACTTCAGCCTCAGCCTTTACTGGAACGGTCAACCCTCAGCCTTTACTGGCAAAGACAATAGCAGGAAACAGCTCGGTGTACGTGCTGGCTTTGCATCTAAGCATGAAGGCCAGGGCAGACATGCAGAAGCAGGCCTGGTGTTACAACATGCCCCCTTGCCCTGGCCGAATGCCCGTGGTTAGGGTGCCTAAACCCACCACTCGGAGTCCGACTCTTCGCCTTCCCCTACGAGAGGGCAAGTTTCGGGGACGGAGGCCATGTAGGCCGAACCAACGGTGCGACGGATGCAAGCTTTGATACAGGCACATCCGAGACATAGCAAGACACATCCAACCAAAAGAGAAACAAAAAGGGACTGAAAATAGGACCTAAGCCAAGCCAATCGAGCCAAGACCAAAACCGAAAGGTCTCACGAGACTCCCTGACAGTGGAGCTCAGCGTCTGCAGGTTTTTAATAATAGAACTTAAGTTGAGAGAAATAGAAGGCAAAGAAATACAACACTTATCCTTAAAAGTTGGATACACTTCAGCGAATTTTTCACCAAAGTCGGGAGCTTTTAACAAATATTGAATCATTAACCTATTTTGAACAACATAGTTAGACAAATCATTTAACTGCTGATTAATTAGCGAAAAACCTTTGGCTGTAGTATTAGATAAAGTTTCTGTGGCCAAGGACTGAAACAAAACTTGATCATGTAAAACCATATAACCGATGGGGTTAAAGGTAACTACAGCGGTGGTAAGGGATGAAACAGCTGTTTGAAACCGAGTCCACCACCCGAGGGACCGGCGGACGCGACCGGGATGGGAGCCAGGGGCTTTTACATAGACTCCGCCCCCCGACAAATAAAGAGTGCCCATGGTACAAATTCCCCGTGGGTTGGGGGGAAGGACCGCAAAAGACACATTTCCACAGATCTAA
The DNA here is from genome assembly GCF_025201925.1 of Gopherus flavomarginatus. Taxonomy (NCBI): domain Eukaryota; kingdom Metazoa; phylum Chordata; order Testudines; family Testudinidae; genus Gopherus; species Gopherus flavomarginatus. The sequence continues at coordinate 146,443,963 of NC_066620.1, read as the reverse complement.
AAGTGACCCAGCCTTAGAGGTGGGAAAAAGTTAGCACACTGGCCCTGGGCCCGGTGCTGTCCCGTGCCGTGGGTGTGGAGATACGTGTCACCTAAGGAGGAATCGAAATCCTCTGAGCTGAGGGAGGTTAATACCGGGGTAGAACAATTTACGGGGGGGGGGGGGAGAAGGACGGAGGAGCAAAAAGGGCAGTTCGATTGGGATACATACATCGGGTACAATTGGGATAGGCTCCTACCCACGTGGGATTAGAAGTCTAGGTGTTACCAGGAAAGATCCAACAATGAGAGGCGGACACGGAAGCACTAACTTTGACTGGGAAAGGGAAGGGATTGCGATCAGAGGTATTGGGATAGGGAAAAACATATGCAGGCCACTGTTGAGAACAATTATTCCACAACGAGTTATGGGCCCACTGCACAAAGGGGGAAGAACAATTTACAGTGGTCAAGTTAAACAAAGTAAAATTATACACAACGGGTACAAACACGAAGGGGGTGGGGGAAGAGGGTGACAGCGGTGCAGAGCAGATGAGGCAATTTTGCGAGGAGATCTTGGAGACATTTGGATTTCCTCCAAGCTCCTGGATCCAATAGGCTGCAAACCACGTTTGAAGACCCCCGGGGCCCAGGGGGTTCGGGGGTAGCCACACATCACGGTCCGCGACTGCCATGGTTAACTAATAAAAGACATAAGCGAAAAAAAAAGAGGGCCTTAACCGGCCACTAGGTTAATCCAATGATTACTTGGAACGCTTACTGAGCCAATTGTGGTGAACTAGGAGTTTATCGGCCTGTTCATTGCTGACCACATAGATGTTGGGATATTTTCCGGCCTTGAGTACAACCGCTTTGTAGGGCTTACACTGACCAGAAGCCTGGGGCTCCGTTACCCAAACGGGCTGCTCTGGTTTAAACACGGGGACCCAGGGTTCTCTTTGAAGGGGTGCAATGTGAGGCCACCTGGAGTAGCCTTTGTTAAGGGCAATGAGAACCTGGGGTAGGAACGTGCTCCAGTTTTTAAAGTCATTTTTGGGATTGGCTATGCGCAACATGGTTTTAAGAACTGTGATTTTGCGCTCCACTACGTCATTGCTTTCTGGGTGATACTTGGTGTGAATGTGGAGAGAAGCTCCCCACCTGAGAACGAGCCGTTCAATGTGTTTGGTGGTGAACGGAGGCCCCCCATCTGCCTGAACCTCCGTGGGTGTGCCCCAGGCGGCGGCCGTTAGTCTTAAGACCCCAGCAACAGTGGCGGCGGTAGTTTTATTAAGGGGGACACAGTAGGTTTGTCGTGATCCCAAATCTACTATAACCAGGGCTTTCGGATGCCGACGAGCGCCTGGTAATGGCCCCATTAGGTCAATTTGCCATGTACTACCAGGAGCGAAATATCCCGCAGCATAGGCTGCGCGTTCGTAGCGGGGCCGATTCATGGACTTAACCTGCACGCACTTTAGACAAGATTGCACTATGCTTTCACACTGATGATGCTTCACCTCTAGCATAATATTGGTGCAGGCTGACAATTTGTTATACAGCCTGCCAGCAGGCAAGTGACCCCATTCTTCATGGAGCCAGCGAAGTAACGGTTCTGCCTGCGGGGTCGATTCCACTGTACACACTTGAGGGGTCTGAGCTTCCCTTATCTTTTGATCTAACTTGGAATGCAAGGGGTTAGAGTCTGGTCGATGCGAGGGACAATGAGTGACAAACCAGGGTAGGGAAGATTTTTGCAGTAAGGAGAAGATGTCCTCCCAAAGGGGCACAAACGCAGAGGGGTGAGCCTCGTCGATCAAAATGCTTAAACAAAACTGTGAATCAATACCCAAAACAACCTGCTCACTAGCAGAGTGGGCTTTGACCACATGCTGAGCTGCTAAAAGGACGCCCTGCACCTCGCTTTGCTGCGCGGTGCAAGATGAAGGCAGATGCTTCACTTCAAAGTGATCGCATTTAGCACAAAGTACTCCCGCCCGTGGGGCCGGCGAGGTGCCCCCGTCAGATACGATCCACGGGTTATACTTTGTCTCAATACATATCGGTTGGCCTCGTGGAGGAATTAAAGCATTATTCTGAGACACCAGTTTCCACCCCTGCCAAGCCACCTCCGCCTGGAAACACAAAAACTGCCAAGTAGCAGTGGTACCATGAAACTCAGGCGGAGGGGTGCTTGTGAGCCATGGGATAAGATGAATGTTGGGTCCTGACAGAGTACCCGTTACAGAGAGTGGGGCCCAATGACGCGCACTGGCCGCAGCTAATAACATCTTTCCCACCAGTCCATAGTTGTATTGGGGTCCGACCATGCGGTGGGCCCAATTATAAACAGTTTTGCTTTTCTGTAATACAGAATACCCTACATGGTGCGCTGTAACGAACAGAGTGATGATGGTAAGGGGCTGGTGCGAATCAAACCGGGCAAGATGGGGGTTGGAGGCAAACCAGGCTGCCAATCTTTCTAAGCTTTGCTGTGCTGAAGTGCTCCATACCTCTCGATTGCGTTTGGAAGAGATAGGGGCTTGTAAGGCTTCTAAGTCAGGAGTTAGCTTTGCCGGGAGAAAGTGGTGGTGATAATTGAGGAGACCTAATAACTGCTGAAGCTCTTTTTTATGTTGAGGAGGGGTTTCCACCCAGGGATCCAACACACCAGCCGGGGCTTGGGTATATGTGGTGGGGGTGAAATGGAAGCCCAAAAATGAAAAGCGCTGGGAGGCCTGTAGGTGGCTTTTTGCGGTATTAATTTGCCACCCGTCGGCCTTTAATGCGTTGACAACCATTTGGGTGGTGTTTTGGACTGCCTGAGAATGGGACCCACACACGATAATATCATCTATATAGGGTAGTACACTTACACCTGATGGGGGCTTCACCTTTTGCAAGGTGATGTTGAGATGGGACGCTGCCAGTGCCGGGGAGTTACAGAACCCTTGCGGGCAAACTTTCCATTTATATTGAACGCCTTTAAAAGCGAAGTTTAAGATTTCTTGTGCGTCCTGTAGTGGAATTTGATAAAACATATCTTTTAAATCAAGAGTACGTGCCCACTGATTACGTGCATCGCTTAGTTGCCGCTGGATTTCGGGGATGGTGACCGCACTGGCGAACGCGATATGCTTGACACGGCTGTTAGCCTGTCTATAGTCAATGACAAGACGATATTTAGAGGGGTCGCCAGACTTGGGAATGCCCCAGCCCGGGGACAGAAAAGTCGATGCAGTGGCCCTTTCAATTTTTCTTTCTTTTAAGAGTTGAACGAGTAACTCTTCGATGAGGGGGAGCCCTTCAGGTTTAGTGGGAATGGGGGAAAATTTCCAAGGCTGGGAGTTGATAACTTTGGGGATATAGGGGGACTGACTGCCTACTGCTATGGGGATGGCTTGCAAAACAGAGGCCTGCAGTTTAAATCTCTTAATGTCTGAAACCCCTAACAAATTTTGCGCTCCCACCAAGGCTTTTACTTTTCTCATATATTTTCCTTGGGCGATTGTAACCCAAACTACAGGTTTTTCTTCTACACTATTAAGACCTTGAACGAACATAAATGAGCCTGTGGGGGTGTGGGGAACCTTGGACTTAATTACACTAATTTGGATGCCGGTGTCCAACAAAAAGGCAATGGGGAGGCGACTATCGACCAACAAAGTTGCATAGGGCCGTTTGTCGTTGGGGGTCTTGTTTTGAGCCGGGGCGCACCCGGCCGTTACTCGTTTTTTGACTTGACATAGTCGTCCCAATCTTTCCAGCCTAGTTGCTTTGCAATTGTCTGCTGTTCGGTGTTAGACATTTTACGCAACGCCTCTTTGGGGATTCCCTTGTGAAGGAGGAACCTGAAGAGTGCAAACATAGTACTTCCGTGAAGCACAGCACAGAGATCTAACACTTCATTTAACACACAGAACAGAACAGTGGAAACGTCTTCTGACTTATATTCATCTGGTCTGAGTTTTTTAGGCTTTTTCACCTTTTCTAGCTCTTCTAACAGGTGAGTTAATAGTTTGTGAGCCGGATCGCCTCCTTGTACCCGCGGTGGGGGAATAAGTTTGGATACGGCGCCTCCTGATTTTTTGACTATACGACTGCACTCTCTCCAAATTTGGGAGGAGGCTTCGGTCCGATTGTTCTCTGCGACCCCCGTGCACTGAGGCTGCAGGGAATTATCGGCCGGCTGACACCTGAACGTCGGGTGACAGTGGAGGAGGCACCCTACTGCGATTAAGGTTAATGGTGTCGTATAATTCTTGGACCCGGAGCCCGACTCAATAGAGCAGACCCAATCTAATTTAGGTTGTTCCGATTGTCGGCTGGCCACTTGATGAAATTGAAAATGCTGAAATTGCTCGAACTCAGATTGTTTGCGGTCCACAGTGTGCCATGGACATGGTCCATCCTCGAAACATCATGTTCATGACGCCATGTTAGTCACCCGATAGTATGCGGGGACCCAAGTAGTCAGATGCACACCTGTTATCTACCAGGTTGCAGGGGTGACCAAACAATAAAGGTTCGTTTTTGGATGTTTAGAGGGGGAACAGTTGTGGCACAGTGTTGGGAGCGTGCAGGCACTGAGACGTATGGCTTTACCTTAATGGTTTATTAGTGATACAGAAACAATATTGACTAACAACTCTATTTATACAAGGAAACACACAATATACTCATACAAAGAAAGACACAATGTACAGTTAACCTCAAAAGAAAATCTTGTTAACTTCCAAAAGCAATTAATAACAAAGCATACTTACTAATACAAACCAATGCAAAAACATTACGGCCGGCAGACGCGTAAGCTCCACTGAAACACGAGAGCTGAGAGAGGCTTCGAGGTGATCAGGCTCAGTTACGGGTGCACTCAAGGTGCAAGTGACTCAGGCGCGTTCTCCTCTCTGCCTGCCAAACTGTGGGCAGGACATATATACCCAAAGTGACGCCCCCCAAGATCTAGTGTTGAAATCGCTGATAGGTATATGGGGCTTCTCATCTACCAAATAAGGTTAAATAAACTATAGATAGGGTTTCGCCGAGTTTCCCGGAAGAGGCGAGAGATATTCTGTTGCAAGCTGTTTGCAAAGTATCTGTAAAGTTGCAACAGAGCGGTCAAACTTCAGCCTCAGCCTTTACTGGTACGGTCAACCCTCAGCCTTTACTGGCAAAGACAATAGCAGGAAACAGCTCGGTGTACGTGCTGGCTTTGCATCTAAGCATGAAGGCCAGGGCAGACATGCAGAAGCAGGCCTGGTGTTACAACATGCCCCCTTGCCCTGGCCGAATGCCCGTGGTTAGGGTGCCTAAACCCACCACTCGGAGTCCGACTCTTCGCCTTCCCCTACGAGAGGGCAAGTTTCGGGGACGGAGGCCATGTAGGCCGAACCAACGGTGCGACGGATGCAAGCTTTGATACAGGCACATCCGAGACATAGCAAGACACATCCAACCAAAAGAGAAACAAAAAGGGACTGAAAATAGGACCTAAGCCAAGCCAATCGAGCCAAGACCAAAACCGAAAGGTCTCACGAGACTCCCTGACAGTGGAGCTCAGCGTCTGCAGGTTTTTAATAATAGAACTTAAGTTGAGAGAAATAGAAGGCAAAGAAATACAACACTTATCCTTAAAAGTTGGATACACTTCAGCGAATTTTTCACCAAAGTCAGGAGCTTTTAACAAATATTGAATCATTAACCTATTTTGAACAACATAGTTAGACAAATCATTTAACTGCTGATTAATTAGCGAAAAACCTTTGGCTGTAGTATTAGATAAAGTTTCTGTGGCCAAGGACTGAAACAAAACTTGATCATGTAAAACCATATAACCGATGGGGTTAAAGGTAACTACAGCGGTGGTAAGGGATGAAACAGCTGTTTGAAACCGAGTCCACCACCCGAGGGACCGGCGGACGCGACCGGGATGGGAGCCAGGGGCTTTTACATAGACTCCGCCCCCCGACAAATAAAGAGTGCCCATGGTACAAATTCCCCGTGGGTTGGGGGGAAGGACCGCAAAAGACACATTTCCACAGATCTAAAAGTGACCCAGCCTTAGAGGTGGGAAAAAGTTAGCACACTGGCCCTGGGCCCGGTGCTGTCCCGTGCCGTGGGTGTGGAGATACGTGTCACCTAAGGAGGAATCGAAATCCTCTGAGCTGAGGGAGGTTAATACCGGGGTAGAACAATTTACGGGGGGGGGGGGAGAAGGACGGAGGAGCAAAAAGGGCAGTTCGATTGGGATACATACATCGGGTACAATTGGGATAGGCTCCTACCCACGTGGGATTAGAAGTCTAGGTGTTACCAGGAAAGATCCAACAATGAGAGGCGGACACGGAAGCACTAACTTTGACTGGGAAAGGGAAGGGATTGCGATCAGAGGTATTGGGATAGGGAAAAACATATGCAGGCCACTGTTGAGAACAATTATTCCACAACGAGTTATGGGCCCACTGCACAAAGGGGGAAGAACAATTTACAGTGGTCAAGTTAAACAAAGTAAAATTATACACAACGGGTACAAACACGAAGGGGGTGGGGGAAGAGGGTGACAGCGGTGCAGAGCAGATGAGGCAATTTTGCGAGGAGATCTTGGAGACATTTGGATTTCCTCCAAGCTCCTGGATCCAATAGGCTGCAAACCACGTTTGAAGACCCCCGGGGCCCAGGGGGTTCGGGGGTAGCCACACATCACGGTCCGCGACTGCCATGGTTAACTAATAAAAGACATAAGCGAAAAAAAAAGAGGGCCTTAACCGGCCACTAGGTTAATCCAATGATTACTTGGAACGCTTACTGAGCCAATTGTGGTGAACTAGGAGTTTATCGGCCTGTTCATTGCTGACCACATAGATGTTGGGATATTTTCCGGCCTTGAGTACAACCGCTTTGTAGGGCTTACACTGACCAGAAGCCTGGGGCTTCCGTTACCCAAACGGGCTGCTCTGGTTTAAACACGGGGACCCAGGGTTCTCTTTGAAGGGGTGCAATGTGAGGCCACCTGGAGTAGCCTTTGTTAAGGGCAATGAGAACCTGGGGTAGGAACGTGCTCCAGTTTTTAAAGTCATTTTTGGGATTGGCTATGCGCAACATGGTTTTAAGAACTGTGATTTTGCGCTCCACTACGTCATTGCTTTCTGGGTGATACTTGGTGTGAATGTGGAGAGAAGCTCCCCACCTGAGAACGAGCCGTTCAATGTGTTTGGTGGTGAACGGAGGCCCCCCATCTGCCTGAACCTCCGTGGGTGTGCCCCAGGCGGCGGCCGTTAGTCTTAAGACCCCAGCAACAGTGGCGGCGGTAGTTTTATTAAGGGGGACACAGTAGGTTTGTCGTGATCCCAAATCTACTATAACCAGGGCTTTCGGATGCCGACGAGCGCCTGGTAATGGCCCCATTAGGTCAATTTGCCATGTACTACCAGGAGCGAAATATCCCGCAGCATAGGCTGCGCGTTCGTAGCGGGGCCGATTCATGGACTTAACCTGCACGCACTTTAGACAAGATTGCACTATGCTTTCACACTGATGATGCTTCACCTCTAGCATAATATTGGTGCAGGCTGACAATTTGTTATACAGCCTGCCAGCAGGCAAGTGACCCCATTCTTCATGGAGCCAGCGAAGTAACGGTTCTGCCTGCGGGGTCGATTCCACTGTACACACTTGAGGGGTCTGAGCTTCCCTTATCTTTTGATCTAACTTGGAATGCAAGGGGTTAGAGTCTGGTCGATGCGAGGGACAATGAGTGACAAACCAGGGTAGGGAAGATTTTTGCAGTAAGGAGAAGATGTCCTCCCAAAGGGGCACAAACGCAGAGGGGTGAGCCTCGTCGATCAAAATGCTTAAACAAAACTGTGAATCAATACCCAAAACAACCTGCTCACTAGCAGAGTGGGCTTTGACCACATGCTGAGCTGCTAAAAGGACGCCCTGCACCTCGCTTTGCTGCGCGGTGCAAGATGAAGGCAGATGCTTCACTTCAAAGTGATCGCATTTAGCACAAAGTACTCCCGCCCGTGGGGCCGGCGAGGTGCCCCCGTCAGATACGATCCACGGGTTATACTTTGTCTCAATACATATCGGTTGGCCTCGTGGAGGAATTAAAGCATTATTCTGAGACACCAGTTTCCACCCCTGCCAAGCCACCTCCGCCTGGAAACACAAAAACTGCCAAGTAGCAGTGGTACCATGAAACTCAGGCGGAGGGGTGCTTGTGAGCCATGGGATAAGATGAATGTTGGGTCCTGACAGAGTACCCGTTACAGAGAGTGGGGCCCAATGACGCGCACTGGCCGCAGCTAATAACATCTTTCCCACCAGTCCATAGTTGTATTGGGGTCCGACCATGCGGTGGGCCCAATTATAAACAGTTTTGCTTTTCTGTAATACAGAATACCCTACATGGTGCGCTGTAACGAACAGAGTGATGATGGTAAGGGGCTGGTGCGAATCAAACCGGGCAAGATGGGGGTTGGAGGCAAACCAGGCTGCCAATCTTTCTAAGCTTTGCTGTGCTGAAGTGCTCCATACCTCTCGATTGCGTTTGGAAGAGATAGGGGCTTGTAAGGCTTCTAAGTCAGGAGTTAGCTTTGCCGGGAGAAAGTGGTGGTGATAATTGAGGAGACCTAATAACTGCTGAAGCTCTTTTTTATGTTGAGGAGGGGTTTCCACCCAGGGATCCAACACACCAGCCGGGGCTTGGGTATATGTGGTGGGGGTGAAATGGAAGCCCAAAAATGAAAAGCGCTGGGAGGCCTGTAGGTGGCTTTTTGCGGTATTAATTTGCCACCCGTCGGCCTTTAATGCGTTGACAACCATTTGGGTGGTGTTTTGGACTGCCTGAGAATGGGACCCACACACGATAATATCATCTATATAGGGTAGTACACTTACACCTGATGGGGGCTTCACCTTTTGCAAGGTGATGTTGAGATGGGACGCTGCCAGTGCCGGGGAGTTACAGAACCCTTGCGGGCAAACTTTCCATTTATATTGAACGCCTTTAAAAGCGAAGTTTAAGATTTCTTGTGCGTCCTGTAGTGGAATTTGATAAAACATATCTTTTAAATCAAGAGTACGTGCCCACTGATTACGTGCATCGCTTAGTTGCCGCTGGATTTCGGGGATGGTGACCGCACTGGCGAACGCGATATGCTTGACACGGCTGTTAGCCTGTCTATAGTCAATGACAAGACGATATTTAGAGGGGTCGCCAGACTTGGGAATGCCCCAGCCCGGGGACAGAAAAGTCGATGCAGTGGCCCTTTCAATTTTTCTTTCTTTTAAGAGTTGAACGAGTAACTCTTCGATGAGGGGGAGCCCTTCAGGTTTAGTGGGAATGGGGGAAAATTTCCAAGGCTGGGAGTTGATAACTTTGGGGATATAGGGGGACTGACTGCCTACTGCTATGGGGATGGCTTGCAAAACAGAGGCCTGCAGTTTAAATCTCTTAATGTCTGAAACCCCTAACAAATTTTGCGCTCCCACCAAGGCTTTTACTTTTCTCATATATTTTCCTTGGGCGATTGTAACCCAAACTACAGGTTTTTCTTCTACACTATTAAGACCTTGAACGAACATAAATGAGCCTGTGGGGGTGTGGGGAACCTTGGACTTAATTACACTAATTTGGATGCCGGTGTCCAACAAAAAGGCAATGGGGAGGCGACTATCGACCAACAAAGTTGCATAGGGCCGTTTGTCGTTGGGGGTCTTGTTTTGAGCCGGGGCGCACCCGGCCGTTACTCGTTTTTTGACTTGACATAGTCGTCCCAATCTTTCCAGCCTAGTTGCTTTGCAATTGTCTGCTGTTCGGTGTTAGACATTTTACGCAACGCCTCTTTGGGGATTCCCTTGTGAAGGAGGAACCTGAAGAGTGCAAACATAGTACTTCCGTGAAGCACAGCACAGAGATCTAACACTTCATTTAACACACAGAACAGAACAGTGGAAACGTCTTCTGACTTATATTCATCTGGTCTGAGTTTTTTAGGCTTTTTCACCTTTTCTAGCTCTTCTAACAGGTGAGTTAATAGTTTGTGAGCCGGATCGCCTCCTTGTACCCGCGGTGGGGGAATAAGTTTGGATACGGCGCCTCCTGATTTTTTGACTATACGACTGCACTCTCTCCAAATTTGGGAGGAGGCTTCGGTCCGATTGTTCTCTGCGACCCCCGTGCACTGAGGCTGCAGGGAATTATCGGCCGGCTGACACCTGAACGTCGGGTGACAGTGGAGGAGGCACCCTACTGCGATTAAGGTTAATGGTGTCGTATAATTCTTGGACCCGGAGCCCGACTCAATAGAGCAGACCCAATCTAATTTAGGTTGTTCCGATTGTCGGCTGGCCACTTGATGAAATTGAAAATGCTGAAATTGCTCGAACTCAGATTGTTTGCGGTCCACAGTGTGCCATGGACATGGTCCATCCTCGAAACATCATGTTCATGACGCCATGTTAGTCACCCGATAGTATGCGGGGACCCAAGTAGTCAGATGCACACCTGTTATCTACCAGGTTGCAGGGGTGACCAAACAATAAAGGTTCGTTTTTGGATGTTTAGAGGGGGAACAGTTGTGGCACAGTGTTGGGAGCGTGCAGGCACTGAGACGTATGGCTTTACCTTAATGGTTTATTAGTGATACAGAAACAATATTGACTAACAACTCTATTTATACAAGGAAACACACAATATACTCATACAAAGAAAGACACAATGTACAGTTAACCTCAAAAGAAAATCTTGTTAACTTCCAAAAGCAATTAATAACAAAGCATACTTACTAATACAAACCAATGCAAAAACATTACGGCCGGCAGACGCGTAAGCTCCACTGAAACACGAGAGCTGAGAGAGGCTTCGAGGTGATCAGGCTCAGTTACGGGTGCACTCAAGGTGCAAGTGACTCAGGCGCGTTCTCCTCTCTGCCTGCCAAACTGTGGGCAGGACATATATACCCAAAGTGACGCCCCCCAAGATCTAGTGTTGAAATCGCTGATAGGTATATGGGGCTTCTCATCTACCAAATAAGGTTAAATAAACTATAGATAGGGTTTCGCCGAGTTTCCCGGAAGAGGCGAGAGATATTCTGTTGCAAGCTGTTTGCAAAGTATCTGTAAAGTTGCAACAGAGCGGTCAAACTTCAGCCTCAGCCTTTACTGGTACGGTCAACCCTCAGCCTTTACTGGCAAAGACAATAACAGGAAACAGTTCGGTGTACGTGCTGGCTTTGCATCTAGGCATGGAGGCCAGGGCAGACATGCAGAAGCAGGCCTGGTGTTACAACAATGTACCATTGATACATGTTGCTTCCTAGGCAATGTCATTTAACTAGATGTAATGATTACCAACGACATTATGAAGAGCATTGATGCAGCCTTTGGAAAACCTTCAGCATAATCTGTGGAAGAAGCATGGTGAATGACTGCAAACAGAAATTGATGTTTATTGCACATTTATTTATTTTAGTTTATTTATCATCATCACCACACTCCTCTATCACTCCGATATGTGGACTACTTACCAGTACCACATAAAATGATTGTCTATGTCTATGGTGGATAATGGGAATTAAAAGGCAATATTTGATTTCAAGTACCAAGGTCTTTGAGTGCTGCAACATAGAATCATAAAATACCAGGGTTGGAAGGGACCTCCAGAGGTCAGGCATTGAAGCTTTTATAATGAGATGGCATGATTATGTGATCCATAGGTCTGTAGTAGAATATTGTTGGCAATCTTATAGAGACAGGCCCTCGTTTTAGGGGCAGACCAAGACAACGTTACAAAGACACTCTCAAATCTTACATTGTTGACCTTAACACCTGGGAGCTCTTAACCCATGACAAGATCTGACTGAGGCAAATCTTCAGTCTTGGTCTGGAAGATTTCAAGAGCTTGTGGATTGCTGCAAACAAGGAGAGATGTGCAAGGCATAAGCTAAGAGCAGTGCATATTCATCTACAATTGTCTGTACCCGGGGCATTTGCATATGGGGCTATAGGTCTGAAATTGGCCTTTGGTCTCATCTCAGGACCTACCGTAAGTGATGGTAGCTAATCTGTTGAGCTTGATGGGAGACTCCACCATCATTATCATTACAGACTTTACTATGGAACATTAAAAATCTGATTCCACAATTTGGGCACAAAGATTGCAATGAGAATAAGAAATGTGATGAATACATACATTTTCTTGACAACCTTAAGATTCTAATCAAACCGTTGACTTATGGGCCTTCTCTGAGGATATGCTTCTCAGAGGTAGTGTTTCACAGTGCAATCTGGGAAGTCTGTAAACATATTATTTATTTATAATGGCAGATGTCAGAAAAGCATATGTAATAAGTTAAATTCTGCTCACGCTAAGGAGAATGACTCTCCTGTTTATACAGTGAGATATATGCTGGTGAGTGCAACAGATGTTTTTTGGAAGATTTTACAAGGATCATCCCTGAGGATTGTTTGTAACTATTCTTTCTCATCTCACATCACTCAAGAATCTTACCCTCTGTAGTCTGTTGGGGGAAGTGGTCCCTCCCTCTCCAGGTCCGTGGGCAGCCAATCCACCTCACTATGTCTCTGGGAGGTCGCCTGACATGGGACGATTGGAGACATGAGCGCAGGTCTGATCAAGGGCAAACGACAAACACAGTTGCAGAGCGCAGGCCCTGCATCGGGGGACAGGGCAGTAAAGACTCTGAGGGCTCAGGCCTGCACTCAGGCTGAGCTGCAAACAGTTGGTCCTCCTAGCTCTGGTGGAGGGCTGACAAGTGCAGGCTTCTTGCCTAAAAAAGGAGGAGACTGCCACCCATGGATTGGGGTGGCAGGGGAGACGCAGGCTCACTCTCTCCACTGCGTCCTGACCAAGGGCCCTAGCAGTGGCAAACAGGTCAGCGGGGATCCTGACTGCAACACTGACTCATTCACTGACAGCTCTGCAGTCAGCTACCCCTAGGCCATCGCTGCCCCACCACCCTACTTACCATCAGACCTGCTCTTCGCCTCTCAGTGTGGCTGTTTGCTTCCCTCCTGCTTACCACCTGATTGCAGCAGCAAATGACAGACTGCATATCACAAGTACACGTGGACGCACATGCCCCCTCCAGCCTCCACACCCCCCGGAATGACCTTTCCTTCCCCAAATACTTTTGGCTGTGGGACACCCCCCCACCCTGGATTGTGCCCGCCCTCCCTGATGCACCCCATCATCTGCCATGGCAACCCCTTCCCCTGCTGCTCTCTCCACCAGCTGTGGCGTTGCACTCTTGGCCCACAAAGCATATGCCCACGCACCACCATGTCATCTGCCCTCCACCTCAGAGGGCTGGGTACTTGCGCAGGGGAAGTGCAGCAAAATGAAGGCTTGGACTCAGAACATCCCCCTCAGTGCAGGGAGGGAGGCCCCCCACAAGACCATGAGGGGGCCACTGCTGCCCCCTGATAGAGCCCAGCAGGTCGAGCTGGCTGGGAATGCCATGCCAGTGGAGGGGTGTGGGACCACCTCCATCTCGGAGTATCTCCCTAAGGGGGCCTCAGATAGAGCCCCCCCAGCCCTTTTGTCACCTGTGCCCCCCATTGGTGCCAAGGCAATTGCTGCTCTGGTTGCTGGCGGGGAAGACTCTGGGGCAGTGGGAGAGACTTCCCCTCCATGTTTGAGGAGATTGAGACCTTGAGTCTGATACTGATCACCCAGGGGGATGATGATCCCCTTGCCAGTGGGCCTCAATCTGGGTGGTGGCTTCATCATGCTGACACCTCCTCCTCTTTCCTTCTTGCCCCAGGCTGCTGTCCCTGCTCTCAACCTTGGGCGCTCCTGGGTTCATCCATCTGCCTGTCCACAGACAGCATCCTGCTCATGGCTGCCGAGGCCCTGGGTGTGCCTCTTTGTGAGGTGAGGTGGCCGCCTCTTCTGCTGGTTGGAGGCCCTGCTACTGATGCCACCTTGCCCAACACCGTGGTTGAGGGTGCAGCACTTGTTGAAGCGTCTGGGCTTGGCATCCCCCTCATGTATCTGGAGGAGATGTGTGGAAGGGACAGGGTCCTCTATACCAGCCTCTTCTCCCTGGATCCAACCAATGTAGATGCTTGCAGGGTGCTCTGGGACAGACTCCCGATTCTCAGCACGGGCGACCAGGACCAGCTGGAGCTGCCTCTCATTCTAGCCGAGCTCTCAGAAACCCTTCATCTCATGCCCACCCATAAATCTATGGGCATGGATGGGCTGACCATGGAGTTCTACTGTGTGTTCTGGGAGATTCTCGGCCCAGACCTCATCACCATTTGGGCCAAATCCTTGCAGAGCAGGGGATCTGGCATCCCATCTCGTTCCTCAGCACGGACTACAAAGTCTTAGTGAACGCCATCTCGCTGTGGCTCAGGTCCATACTGGCAGATGTGGTCCATCCCAACCAGACCTACACTGTTCCAGGCTGCACCATCTTTGATAATTTGTATTTGGTCCAGAACTCTTGGTGCTTGGGTGTTGGGATGGTTTGTCATTTGCCCTCCTGTCCCTGGACCAGGAGAAGGCGTTCGACAGGATGGACGATTTTGTGGGCATTCGGCTTTGGGATCCGATTTGTGTGTTTTCTCCAGGTGCTGTGCACCTCCGCTGAGTTTTTGGTCAGACTCAACTGGACCCTGATCAAGCCGGTCAGCTTTGGACAGGAGGTGCGTCAGGGTTGTCCGCTGTCAGGCCAGCTGTATACTCTGGTAATCAAGCCCTTCCTTTGGCTCCTCTGCCGGAGGTAGATGGGGTTTGTGCTCCATGAGCCGGAGTTGCAGTTGGTCCTGTCAGAATATGACGACAATGTTCTCCTCGTGGTCCAGGACCTGGGTGACCTGGTGCAGGTGAAGGCCTGTCAGGCAATCTACTCAGCAGTCTCCTTCTCCCAGGTCAACTGGGGTTAAGAGCTCTGGCCTGATGGTCAGGGGAAGGCTGGCAGACAAGATCCCTCCCACCTGCGCTTCAAGCCATCCAATTGAGTGAGGGTCCACTGCTCTATCATGGTGTTTACCTTTCTACCACGCATCCTTCTCTGCCAGAGAACTGCAGGATTTGGAGGACAGAGTGGGTGAGCAGAAATGGAAAGGACTCCTCTGGTGCCTCTCCCTGCAGAAGAGGGCACTGGTACTGAACCAACTAGTCCTGTCCATGCTCTGGCACTGGCTCAACACCCTGAGCCTGGCCCCAGGGATCCTTGCCTGGCTCCATTGGGTAGCTCTGAAGTTCTTCTGGCCAAGACTGCACTGGGTCTCTTCAGGAGTCCTGAGGCTTCCCTGAGAGGAGGGAGGACATGGCCTGGTCTCCCTCCACAGCCAGGTCCATGTCTTCCACCGCCAAGACTGCAGAGACTCCTTTACAGTGCAGGTAATCTGGCATGGAGCACATTGGCACATGCATTCCTCCACCGTCTCCAAGGGATCTGATATGACTGGCAGTTCTTTTTTCTCCACTTGATGGGTTTTCTGCAAGACCTCTCTGAGCTGCCAGTCTTCTACCAGGACTTCCTCCAGACCTGGAAGCTGTTCTCAGCAACTAGGTCCATTGTGGCCGCTGAGGGTGTGGACTTCCTGTCAGGGCACCTGCTACACAACCCCTACCTTCGTGTGCAGGTGGCGGAATCCCCCTGGTGCACCGGAGGCTGGTCCTGGCAGAAACCACCAGAATCTGAGACGTCTTGGATTACACCAGTGGGGACTGGGAGTATCCCCAAGTGCTCGGTCAGTGCCTGGGGCTCTCCACCCTTCTAATCCCTTGCGTGTGCTTCAGGAGGTGGCCCCAGCCTTGTTGCCAAGCTTGAGCGGGCCCTGCAAGATTATGTTTCCCACCCACCCCTAACCCCAGGCCCTCTGGACCTTCTCATCGGGTGCTTGTCTCACAAGCCCCCTCCCCCAACTCCCTCCATTCCATAACCCAAGCTGACTGTGTGCCCTGTTCAAACTGCACCACATGCTCATGCTCCACATACTTTATTTCCTCACCCTCGTGTCCCACTCCAATACCAAGTGGTGGGACTATCTACCACCTGTAGAGGCAACAAAGAGTCCTCTGGCATTTTATAGATTAACAGATGTATTGGAGAATAAGCTTTCGTGGGTGAATACCCACTTTGTCAGCATCTGTTACACCCGAGTCCCACGGCCCACCAGGGATATTGATTGGCCATGGAGCTGTGAGCACAGGCATGTACCTCGCGTGGTTCATCCTCATCCTTGATGCCTGCCTGTTGTGTACCTGGATGCTCTGCAAGGATGAGGCCCACACACACAGGTGAATTAATTGGCTTTAATGAAGGTTAAGTGACACACCCGCAACGGGAACTCCACGGGTTGCTGCCACTGGCTTGAGGAGTCCGCTGTCCGAACAGCTTGGTCAGGTGCGAAGTTCAATGCGCAAGCTCTAGCCCTCAGCAATTATAGCATCATGCTAATAGCATGCAAACTAGCCTTTACATATGCAATAAGGGACTTTCCATCAGCAATGGCCGCCTCCCCTGGCCTCTGGCCAGGGACTTTCTGCAGACAATCTGCAGTTCCCCAAAACACCGAGGCTTCCCACACAGAGCAGTTTTATCCAGTTAAAAGCAGCAGCTGCTAGCAACTTCTGTCCGCTAATAACCTCTCCTTGAGAAAGCGCAAGCCCTGGCCTACACCGTGACAATATCTTCCGGGATCCCCTACATTCCTCCTCTCGCTTTCTCAAGTGCCCGTAGGCATTCCGGGGATGAGTGGTGTCCACAGGGACGGGGGGGCTGTGGGCCGATAATCCCAACTCTCAGAGGCACTCGGAGGCGCCAGGGACCAGGTGGAGTCGGCATGGATTAAACCACAGCACCGACTGCCACTCAAGCGGCTGCACATACAGCACAAGCTGCACAAGCCACATCCTGCATACAGACTTAAAATCCCGATAAGACCAATGCACAGGCCCTGAACAAGATGTGCTGCCCAACCACGAAGGGATGTGAGCCAGGACCACAGCCAAGAATCCCCGTCTTTCTGGCCGATGCCTTCTGCTAAGTGACGCAATTCCCGCAACTCCATTGCTATATCAGCTCCAGCATCTGTAACATTAAAGCAACACATACCAGCAAAATCCTTGCATGAATGCCCATGTCGCAATAACAAATAATCAATAGCTAAACGATTCTGCAACATGTCCTGACGTACTTCACCTAATTCTTATGCAAGTAAAGCCACAACCATGGAAGTCAAATTAAGAGACTTAGCTACAGTGCAGGCAAGGTGGGCAACTGCATGATAGTTATGCACTACCATGCCTGGGATACCCACTAAAGAAAACAATAAAGCTGCTGCTCCCCCTCCGAGTAGAGGGTTACTTCGGCTTTACAACTAGAATTTAAAGGAATAGTGCTCCGTCGGCGGTGAGCATAATTTGCCTGGGGATGTTGAACCATCAGGGGGGTTACTCGGCCGATGGTGCATGGTCCCCCGTCACTATTGGCAGGAATATATGTATATGCAACCCGCCCACACAACAAAAACCACCCAGCAGGCAATTTGCAATGCCCCGTAGCAAAAGAAACCTCAATCTTATTCTGACACCTTAACTCCACATTTGTAAGATCTACTTTAGCGCGTGTGGCATTCCGAAAATACACACAGGTGTCCGCTGGAGTAACATTAGCCAGGCGAAAAGGATACATGCTAGCATCACGTACGGCCTTTGCCGTGCATAACATGTACAACTCCTTATATGTCATGGGTCTTGGAAAACTTGTATATTGCTTGGTTTGTAGTGCATTCGGGGTAGCACTAACACCAATAAAGCAAGTTTCCATCACTGCCCCCACAGCATACACCTTGGGGAGACAAAAAAATGTTGCATTAATGGCTGTCTGCGCCAATATCACCCATCCGTTGGCGGGGGGGCTTGCCGCTGGAACCGCCATGCTTCTCACAAGGAGCGCCGTGAAAGTCACGAGAGTGACGCCATGCGAGGGCCATCGTCCCCTTCCGGTAGTACGACAGCCCAGCCCTCTCCCGTTGCCAGGACTACAGCTGCTCTCGGCTCTTGTTGCGGCAAGGTCCACCATACACTTTCCAGGACGTGCCATTCTGAATCACTGGAATCGCAGCTCACAAGGTCTGTGGGGGATAAGGGAATAAGGTTACAGAGGGCCTCCCCTCGCTCCCATTGCAGCGTCTCTGCGCCCTCGTTAGTACAGGAAAGCAACGCAAGAGAGCGCTCTGCGCTTAACCAGTACGGGGGGTAGAATCTAAGGCCCTCGCGTACTGGCGAAACACAAAACAGACAGGGGGGCTCACATCCCAGCTGTGCCTGGGCGGCCCAAGGGGCGATCGTTTGTTGCACTTGCAAGATGCTGGAACAGACGGCGTAAAGGGTCACCACTCCTTGCGCTGCA
Source organism: Gopherus flavomarginatus (assembly GCF_025201925.1). Taxonomy (NCBI): domain Eukaryota; kingdom Metazoa; phylum Chordata; order Testudines; family Testudinidae; genus Gopherus; species Gopherus flavomarginatus. The sequence continues at coordinate 146,425,587 of NC_066620.1, read as the reverse complement.
TCGAGCACCCCCGGGGTGTGTTTCAGGTCTACCCGCAGCTGGACCGGAACGTGGGGTGGTGTGGTGAGGCGTTGTAAGGGTGTCTGGCCTCCCCCCAAGTGCCGGTTATTTAAGAGCCAAACGGCCTGTTCTAGCACTCCCGCCCAGCCCCGCAGGGTGTGGGTGGGTGTGAGACGGCGGATCTGGTCTTTCAGCAATCCATTAAGACGCTCTATAAGGCCACTTGCTGTTGGTGTATAGGGGAGGTGAAAGTGCCAGTCTATTGCCACATCGGCAGCCCAGGTCCTGGCTGCTTGGGCTGTAAAATGGGTCCCCTGGTCACTCTGCACGGTCCGGGGGGTCCCATACCGAGAGCACAGCTGCTGCAAGGCTGTCAGCGTGGTCGTTGCTGCTGCGGTGGCACTTGGGTGCACAAACAGCACCCCAGTATATGTATCTACTGCTGTAAAGTCGTACTGTCAGCGCCGCTCGGGCGGCAAGGGGCCTATGTAGTCCACCTGCCAATCCTGACAGGGGCTCATAGCATGATGGATACGACCAGCCGGCTCTGGCAAGGCAATAGGTGCTAGCCGGGAACAAATCGGGCAGCCCGCCCGAGCCATACGGCAGGCCGATAGGGGTAGAGCCGTGCCTTGCCGTAGGGCCGCATACTGTGTAGCCCGAGCTCCCCGGTGGCCCCCCTCCTCGTGGTACCGCTCGGCCAGTTGGACGACTTCCCCTTGGGCCAAGTCGTCCGCGGCTGCATTCCACCAAGCCTCATCAGTTTGGGCTTTGGTGTGGGCGTCGACATGCCGCATGGCCAGGGGGGCCTGTCGGGCGTAGTCGAGAAGTTGCTGCCATAGGCCAGCCCCCCACAGGGGTCGGCCCGCCAATTCCCACCCTTTAGCCTCCCAAGCGGTCACCCAGGCTCGAAGGCCTTTGTACACAACCCAACTGTCCGTATAAAGGTATGCCCGGGGCGGGGACTCTGCAATTGCAAGCGTAGCTGCCCGGAGCTCCACCCACTGACTGGAGCCAGCAGTGCCCCAGGCCATCGCCACCACATCTGCATAGGGGGCGTAAGCTACCGCCCTCCATTGCCGAGTACCATGAGCGGTGTATGCCGCTGATCTGTCCATGAACCAGGCATATTCTCGGTCTTCTACAGGCAATTGATCCACGGGGAGTGCCTCTCCCACCGGGGAGGAGGGCACGGGCTCATCCACCGGTTGCAGCTCGTCCGTAAGAGAGGGCACATGCTCAAAGGTAACCGCCTCCAGTAACACAACATGGGGGGTGGAAATGGAGGGCCGGCCGAGCAACATGCGCTGCTGCAAATAGTGCTTCCACTTAAAGTGGGTAGCATTCTGAGCGACCCCGGTCTGAGTCTGGGCAGGGTCCTCCCTCACCCAACGCCCTAGGGGAAAGGGCGCCCGGACCACCACGGGCGTAGGGCCCGTAATACGCTCGGTGTCCTGCAATGCCCATATCACCGCCAGGATTTGTTTCTCTAAGGGCGTATAGCCGGGCTCCGCCCCCTTCAGCGCCCGGGACCAGAAGCCAATGGGTTCTTTCTGTTGACTCCTGACTGCCTGCCAGAGTCCCCAGGAGGCTACGTCTGCCACCATAGTAACCTCCAACTCAAAGGGGACCCCCGGCTGTGGGGTGTGAAGCCGGGCATGCGTAAGCAGGGCGTCTTTGCATAGCTCAAAGGCGGTCTGATGACTGTGCGTCCACTGCCAGGGCGCGGCCTTGCGCACTAGTGCATGTAGAGGCCGCATCAAAAAGGCCAAGTGGGGAATGAAGGCGCGCCAAAATCCCAGTAAGCCAAGGAACGCCTGTAGCTCCTTTTTGGTCTGCGGCGTGGGATAGCTCTGTATTGTTTGTCGTACCTTCTGGGGGATCTGGCGCTCTGGCCCCGCCCACAGGATGCCCAAGAAAACCACAGTCTGGGCCGGTCCTTGTATCTTTTTTGGGTTCACTGCCCAGCCCCTCGCCTCCAGGCCCTCCACGGCAGCATGCAGGGCGTCAGCCACTGCCTCGCGGGAGGGGCCAGAGATCATGACATCATCAATATAGTGATAGTGGCGGGTCTGGGGTGGCCACTGAACTTGGGCCAAATCAGCACTGACTAGCTGGTGGCATATGGTTGGGGAATGCTTCCAACCCTGCGGCAGCACGCAGAAGGTGTACTGCCGTGCTTGCCAGGAGAATGCAAACTGTTCCTGGCAGCTCGGGGCGATGGCTATGGAAAGGAAGGCATTAGCCAAATCCAATATGGCATGCCATGGCTGGGCCGCAGCCGCGACATGCTCGACCAAAGTAACCATGTCGGGCACTACAGCGGTCAGCGGGGGGGTCACCTTGTTCAATTTCCGGTAGTCTACTGTCATGCGCCACGTCCCGTCGGGCTTCCGCAACGGCCAGATGGGGCTGTTATACGGACTTAAGGTGGGCCGGATTATCTGGGCCTCCAACAATGGGTCAATCGTTTGGGTTATTTCCTCTTCTCCCCCCGGCAGGCGAGACTGCTTCTTGGAGACTATGGCTGTTGGGAAGGGCAGCACTACCGGCTCCCAACGCGGGGCGCCCTGCAATATCGTCAGTGTCCGCACCTCCCGCACCCGCGCCGCACTTACATACCGGGGGTGACCAAATGCAAACAGGCCATACTGTGTATCCACCGAGTGACCCCGTAGGACGTCGATGCCCAGGATGTATTCCCCGACGGTCGCTGCTAGGACCATGGCTTGGAACGGGGAGGCCTTTCCCAGGGTCAAGGTGACCGCGACCTCATATGCCGGGGTCTCGGCACCTCCCAGACCCCTCACCATCGCGGCCTTGCCCTGGGTCTGTGCGGAATGCAAGATCGTGACTTCGGCACCGGTATCCAGAAGGGCCAGCAGGTGTTGCACTCCTCCCCTCGGCCAGCAGATCCCTAAGAGTACATAGGGGCGTTGGTCCCCCGCCTCCCTCCCGTAGGTGGCTGCTGCCACGCACGGGGCGGAGGACCCGCCACGCCCTCAGTAGGAGCGGGGCAGCTGCCAGTCCACAGGTGGGGCTGAGAGCTCTGCGGGCTTGCTCTGCTCCACACTCTTCTCTCCTTCAGGACCCATGCTTCGCTTGGCGGCGGGCAATTGCATCCAGCGTTTATACAAATCAACTGTCGGCTGCCCGTCGATGTCTTCTCGGGGAACTCCCGCCTGTAAAAGATCTGACCACAAGACTCTTCGTGGCACTCGTATTTCTCCCTTCTCCAGCCCCTTCCCAGCCTGTCCTTTGCTCTGCTGGCCCTTTGCGGCTCTGACGGCCTTAGGCCGAGCCCCGGCCAAGGCGGTCCCCAATTGCATGAGGGTAGCTGCTAAGTCTCCAACCCGCCCATCCGCCGCCATGACTACCGCAAGGAGCGAGGGCTTCAGCTCGTCTGGAGCTGTACGAATAAAGGCGGCCTTTGTCGACTTTGACACTAGCATGTTGTTGGGCCCCTCGGTGCCCCCTGTCGATACAGCCCAAGCCATCCCTAGCTGCCGCAGCACCTGAATCCCCTCCGAGATCGTCTTCCAGGGGCTCACCAGAGCCTCCAACTCACCCACTGAGGGATAGGCCGCCCCTACGGCCTCAGCCAGCCACCTATATAGGGATGGGGACTCCGGTTGCCCCTCTGCAGGGGGACCGAGGGTGGGCATCTCCTCCCGTACCTGTGCATCTTGTGCCATGACCCCCAGTTGCCGCATTTCATAATACAACAGCAGCACTGTGTTTCCAGCGTTGTCCCAGACTCGCACCAGCCAGCTCAGGACACCTTCCCCGGGCTCCTGGCGAAATGACTTCACGATCTCCTGCCACTCACTCGTCTTGTAGGTTCGCACGACCTCCGGCTGCATCTGATTACCTATAGCTTTTAGCTCCCGGACAGGACGGACGTGAGCCACGGGGGGTTCCCGCTCACCCTCCTCCTCTTCTGAGGAGGAGGATGAGCACTCCACTGTCCCATCCCAGGCTTCAGGGTCCCAGAAGGGAGCGGCCGTCACAGCACGGACCTGGGCCGTGGTCACCAGCCGACGCCCCTGCTTAAGCCGCTGCCGGTTGGCCACCCGGGCCACTAATACCTCACATTGTCTCGTCAGCTCCTGGGCACGCTCCGCCTGGGAGGTGACGACAGCCTGTGCCACGGCGCGAGACTCTGCCTGAGCCATGCACTCCTGCGTTTTCCCCTCCAGGGCCCGCTGCAAGCGGAGCACCTCCTCATCCTGGGCTCGGAGGGCAGTTAGGAGGAGCCATCCTAGCTCCCCTATACCTCGCCGCTCCTCCCTGGGGCGCCGGTCCACCCGCAGTCACTGCAGTGTCTCTGCCAGCTGTGTGGGCGTGACACCGTCCGCCTGCCGAAACTCTGGCCATTCGGCAGGGGCAGTCCACCCTGCCATGACTCGCGCAACCAGCCCCCAGCACTCCGTCTGGGGCCACCCGGGTATGCGCTGTAGGGACAGCGACGGCCTCCCTACATCCCCTACCTTCGGCCAAAATGGCATCATCCCTCAGAGCACCCTGTTCGCTGCGCCAAAATGTTGCGTGCCTGGATGCTCTGCAAGGACGAGGCCCACACACACAGGTGAATTAATTGGCTTTAATGAAGGTTAAGTGACACACCCGCAATGGGAACTCCAAGCGTTGCCGCCACTGGCTTGGGGAGTCAGCTGTCCGAACAGCTCGGTCAGGTGCGAAGTTCAATGCGCAAGCTCTAGCCCCCAGCAATTATAGCATCATGCTAATAGCATGCAAACTAGCCTTTACATATGCAATAAGGGACTTTCCATCAGCAATGGCCGCCTCCCCTGGCCTCTGGCCAGGGACTTTCTGCAGACAATCTGCAGTTCCCCAAAACACCGAGGCTTCCCACACAGAGCAGTTTTATCCGGTTAAAAGCAGCAGCTGCTAGCAACTTCTGTCCGCTAATAACCTCTCCTTGAGAAAGCGCAAGCCCTGGCCTACACCGTGACAATATCTTCCGGGGTCCCCGACACTGCCCCTTTTGCAGTGTGAGGGAGAACCTGGCACATGCTTATCTTGAATGTGCCAGGTTTCAGCGCCTATTCTGTCTCCTGCACAACCTCCTGTTGAGGTTCTGGCTGTACTTTTCCCCACATCTGTTTATATTCTCACACCCTGTCTGTGGCCCCACGAAGTTGAGAGACCTCCTCGTCAACCTCCTCCTAGCCCTGGCCAAAGTGGCCGTCTTCAACACCAGGAGGAGGAGATTAGGTGAGGGGATGTTCTGTGACTCCAGGGCCTATTTCTGCTCCTCCCTGGTCTCACACATCTGGGAAGAGTTCCTGTGTGCAGCATCCGCTGCATCCCTAGACAGCTTTAAGGAGCAGTGGGCACTGTCTGGGGTTCTCTGCTCACCTAATTTTGAACTTGTGACCTTCCCCCCCGTCCCTGTTATTTCTTAGTTGTCCCCCATATCTAGTTGGATCCCGGATCCAGTGTTCCCTCCCTCAAGGCTGGGGAACGGGCCTTTAGACATGGGCGGGCTTGCACCCAACCACCTCTTGATGTTTTCCAATAAGGCCTCACTATACTTTCTCAATGAAATGCAGAAAGAAAACACTGGGGAAATGTTCTCCAATTCCTGGAATAAACAGCAAGGAAAGATATAGTCGATGAAGAATTTGCCTTTTAACTAATATGCCTTCTAGCTAACTACATTTATGTCAACTAGTGTCACAGTTGGTTCTCTAAAGCAGTGACAGTAACTATGTGTTAATTTCCCAAGTATTCAAAATACATAGTCTCTGATTAATTTAAATGCACTGCATTGTTTAAACCATATTAACAGGGTTGTTAATGCTGTATTGCATGGAAATATTTTCAGCCCCTTTTCATGAATATGAATCCTTTATTCACATATGGGTCCTAACCTATTGGAGTCATGAGGTATTTTGCCACCAGGGGCAGCGCTACCATTTAGGCAGCCTAGGCAATCGCCTAGGGCACCAGAATAAATGGTGGGCGCCGTTTTGCCGGAGGGGGCGGCAGGCGGCTCCGGTGGAGCTGCTGCAGTGGTGCCTGCGGAGGGTCCGGTGCTTCGCGGCTCCGGTGGAGCTGCAGCAGTCGTGCCTGCGGATGGTCAGCTGCTCGCGCGGCTCTGGTGGACCTCCTGCAGGCATGACTGCGGCAGCTCCACCGGAGCCGCGGAGCACCGGACCCTCTGCAGGCACCACTGCAGCAGCTCCAGCGGAGCCGCGGGACCAGCGCGCGGGAAGGCAAAATTGCCGTCCGCCTAGGGCGCTCAAACCCCTAGCGCCGGTTCTGTTTGTCACTGACCTCAGTGGGCAATATCAGGGCCTTGGTGAGCAGTTATGCACAAAAATAGCCTCACTGAAGTCAGTGGAGCTTACTTTCAAGAGTAAATTGTTGTGAATAGGAGTCAGGGACTCACAAGCCAGCCCTAAGTCCTGAGATTCAGCCCTGCATGTCATATGTAAGGCGTATTTGTAGGTCATAGAGAAGACAGAAGGGGTTAAAGCAAACATGAATCAGAATGAAAAACGTGGCTGCTAGGAAGACTCAGGATAGAACAAGGCATGTATCTGTTTGTGCAAAGTGTGTCTCACCCCTTTGAGCAGAGTGCAACAAACAGGCTTCATAGGCTGAACAAGTGTTGCCCATTGATGTACGTAATAAATCATCAGTCAGGAGAAGTTGTCAATAATGTTCTGCCCTAACCATCCTTATGCCTGCAGGAATAGATGCATGCTATTGCAACTACATGAGTTCTCAAAAACCACGGTGCAGTTAGAGAGAGTGGTTTACAGTGGCAGTATATGGTTTTTCAAAGCCCAGATATTTTAGCTCATGTTTCTTTTCAAAACAGTGTGGCAAATCTATATTTATTTAAGTTAATAAACGAAACAGATACTAGGAAGCACCCATCCCAGGTGGTATATGTCCCTTACAAAGCTCAAAATTCTTGATGGTCAGGGAAAACACAGTAAGTCAATTAAATTCACCTTCAGTGCCCTCCCCCCAGATCATCATCATTCTGATCCTAAAATGTAAATGTGCTATGCTATAAACAAGCTCATCCAACCAGGCCATGTGCTCATTTGGATAGTGGCATGGGATGGAGTGGCTATGGCAATGAACTAAGGATCAGGAGACCTGGAGTCTGTTTCCAGCTCTGCCACTGTCCTGTTGTGTAGCCTTGAATAAATCACTTGACCCCTCAGTTACTTTTCCTACCTATTGAGTATTTAGATTGAACTCTTCAGAGCAGAGACTGCTTCTTACCATGCATTTGCACAGTGCTTGGCACAATGGCATTGCAGTCTTGGTTTGGCTATAATGATACAGATACTATGCCCAAGAAAATAGATGAACTTTGCAGCATGGCCAGAAAGCAAAGAAATCCAGGCATTGGAGGACCAAAATGGGGAAGCACATTCCAGATTTAAGGTGACTTCCTGGATACTTGTGATGTTTTGTTTTGTTTTGTTTTACTATCTGCTATGCTTAATTTCCATGCCATCCATTATTTTCATGCATATAAATTCAGTCTATTCTAGAATGTAAAGGCAATTCAGACAGAGTGAGGGAAGGGTGAAAATTGTGGTGAATCAAAGAGAAATGCAGGGAATGAGGGAAATATCAAAACTACCAGGCACTACTACTCACCTCTTCTCTTACAGCCGAAGAACAAGATGACACTAAACACAATTGAAACACAGCAAATTTAAAACTGCAATACTTTTTCATAGCTACAATTAGCCTGTGGAACCTATTGCCACAAAATATCATCGGCGCTAATAATTTAGCAGGAGTTTAAAAATGAGTTTGGACCTTTATACAAACAGGAAGGACATCCAGCATGTCATTAGTAAAGAGTTTCCAAAAAGATTTTGGAAGGATTGTAAATCCTCATGCCTTTGTGAATAAGTCATTAGCTAATAGATGAGGATTGGGAAGAAATTTACCCTATTGGCAAAATAGTCGATAACAGGCTACTGTAGCATTTCTTGCTTTTATACCATGGAGATTAAGAAGTGAGAAAAAATTGCTGAACATATAAAGAAGAGCAAGCCAACACAATGGTATTATTGAAAAACAGACTGCAAGCTAAGTATTTTCTTTCTGTTTTCAATCTACTGCTTTTTGCCACTCTTTCAGCTATTAATTTATTATTAATTCTGATGACTATTATTTTCTGTAAAGGTATTTTGATAAGGACATTGTGGGCTAAAAGCATCAGACTCTATTTTCTGTTTTCAGCGTTTGTACAATCCATTCAGACTGCTTTGAGGTACTTTAACTTCCCAATAGGATGCTGCAGGTTTTACCACAAAGTCTACTTTTACACTCAATATGAGGCCAAAATAAATATACTACAAGCACGAACACTGTTCTAGGAGGACAGGAGGATCCCTGCTTGTCATAGCTAATGATGGTGATCAAAGCCAGCCAGGTGCTTACACTGACCCTGGGCTTTGATCATTTACTACATTTTTCAATATCTGAGCTTGAGAGTGAGTTGCCCAGAGGCCTCTGATTACATTCGTGGCATATGGCAGGACAAAGAAACAGTTAATAAAAAGAAGGAGAAGGAGAGAGGAATGTCTAACTATACAGCATGTGTGTGTCTAAAACACCCACTCAATTAAAATGAGTCAGCTCACATTCAAAACTTTCCCTACACTGCACATGTTAATATTATTGAAATACTCAGTAGGCCTTGTAGCCCATTAGTTCATTTTATCATCCATTTACCATTGTGCTATGTGATGTTATGGCCAATTTACATGCTATTTCATATACAATCAATGTATGCTAAATAGGTTAAAGTTGTAGAATTATAAAAGTATAAGATTGATAAGTGATGAGTGTGGTTAGGTATCTAAGTAAAGCATAGCTAAAACACAAGGCCCACAGACAGATTGAGACCTGTATAATTTTAGCTTAGTTATACTAGACCATAGGCTTAAGAATGCTTGACATGAATGGGTGTCCTAGGAATGACCATATGCCCCAAAGGTCACAAGATTACTGTAAAAATGTGCCAAAAGGTTATTGCAATAGACTGCTATATAGTGTCCAAACCCACAAAATAACTAATTGTAATATCTTTGAATGTCTGTCTTGACTGCAGGATGCATGCAATTGTAAATGCTAATAAGAATAAAATAAACTACAAAAAACCTACCAACAATAAGGCACCCCAATATTCATGGGGTGTGGAAGTACAGATAAGGAAAAGAGGGATGACACCTTCATTCATATTCATAAAGTATTAGGCGTAGTTAGAATTACAATATATAAAGATTCCCTGGCTGGGTAAAAGTGGGAACACCTATGGGAAAAACTCCAGCAGGAACTATCCCTCTAATGATCAATTGGTGAAAGATCCATCGCACCCTGGAATATCGTTGAGGAAGAGAGCATGACTACAGTTATAATTATTGCATACGTTTTTACAGAATTTTTAGATGCAGGGTAATTGTAAATTTATTGCTTTAATAAATTTGTACTCGTGATTGTGTCTGTGGTCATTATCCTTGGACTTTGTGTGTTCCCAGAGCTTCCAAATTTGAGAAAAGCACCAAAGGTAATTTCACTATGTTGAGCTTGAAACTGTAGCAACCGGAGCCAAACCCATATTGCTGGAATACAACCTCACTACATTCACTTTAAATAAAATAAAAGGCTACAGTCCACACATCACAGGCTTTTCACAAAAGCAACTCACACAAGGCAAGGTTGTGAGCCCTTACTCACCTTGGGGATTACTTCCTCACCTAATTAGACCCATTGCTTCAATGGGACTATTTCTGTAAGCAAGTGCTCCTCTGTGTGGGGAATGGTTGTACAATGCAGACTTTTTAAGTCCTCAGTGTTTAATCTGATGCACTGTGTATGAGCTGCCGCAGTCGTGCCTGCGGGAGGTCCACCTGAGCCGTGGGAGCAGCAGACCGTCCGCAGAAATGCCTGCGGCAGCTCCACTGGAGCCCCGGGACCAGCAGACTCTCTGCAGGCACGACTGCGGCAGGTCAACCGGAGCCGCCTGCTGCCCCCTCTCCCCGCAAAATGCCGCCCCCCAATAATCCTGGAGCCCTAGGTGATTGCCTAGGCCGCCTAAATGGAAGTGCCAGCCCTAGGTAAAATGGATGCATTCACCCCCCAATATACACCTCAATTTCAAGCCAAGCATTCAAGGCTGATATTTGTCTGCACATATAAGAGAGAGAAAAATTGCTACCTTCAAAGTGATTGCACTCCTAAGTGAGGGGGGCATATTCTCCTGTACCACTGCCATCACTTTTGGTTGGCAGGCAGGCTCATAGAGGCCTGCTCCTGGAGAAAGCTAGGAACTTTTCAGTACTGAAAAACTTTCCATGGCTACTGGCCCACCTACTATCATCAACAGTCATGTTAAAAATTCTCTATAACTAAAATAGACTGGAGAGCATCCCAGCTAAGAAAAAGCAGCCGCAGATGGAATGGTCCAAATTCCTATCCTACTGAGGCAATTTCATCCGATCACTATTGTCATAAACAGATGGTAAAGGGTAATGTCTCTTGTACCTGTAAAGGGTTAACTAGCTCAGTAAACCTGGAACACCTGACCAGAGGACCAATCAAGAGACAATATACTTTCAAATCTCGGTTGAGGGAAACCTTTGTTTGTGTTTTTTGGGGTTTTTTTTGTTCTCTCCCGGGGCTAGGAGAGGCCAGACATGCATCCAGGTTCCTCCAATCTTTCTGAACAAGTCTCTTCTGCTAAATTTAGTAAGTACTAGTTAGAAAGGCGGTTTAGTCTTTTGATTATTTTCTTTATTGCAAATGTGTATTTTGCTGGAAGGATTGTATTTCTGTTTGCTGCAACTTGTATTGTGCTGGGGGGAGGATTCTCTCTATTCTCTATAAGCTGAAAGACCCTGTAACATTTTTTCATCTTGATATTACAGAGATAATTTTTTACTTTTTCTTTCTTTTATTAAAAGCTTTTCTTTTTCAGAACCTGATTGATTTTTCCCTTGTCTAAGACTCAAGGAGAGGCGGTCTGCACTCACCAAGGAATTGGTGGGAGAAAGGAGAGAAGTGGGGAGGAAAAGCCTGATTTCTCTCTGTGTTAGGAATCTGTCTGTCTCTCAGGGAGTGGTGAGGGGGAAAAGAGGAGGGGGGAAGACGAATTTCCTCTTTGTTTTAGATTCACGGAGCTTGAATCTATATAGTTTCTCCAGGATAACCCAGGGAGGGGACACCTGGGAGAGGCAAAGGTGGGGGAAAGGGTTTACTTTCCTTGTGTTAAGATCCAAGGGAGTTTGGGTCTTGGGGTCCCCAGGGAAGAGTTTGGGGAGTCAGAAAGTGTCCCAAAACACTATATTTTTGGGTGGTGGCAGCTCTATCATTTCTAAGCTAGTAATTAGGCTTAGAGGGGTTCATGCAGGTACCCCATCTTTTGGATGCTAAGGTTCAGAGTGGAGATACTACCTTGACAACTATTTTATACAAATGTTAGCTGCCAGCATTTGCTCAGCAGAGGCCTGAGAGTTGAGACAATTAAAATGGGATACTCTTGGTGTTCTCTCACTCTGCCCTAACATGACATTTAAGTTTTCTAGACCAGTCGGACCACCAGAGTACTGCCTGTCACTACCAATGCACCAAATGTTTGGTTTTTTGTAGTAACCATTTCTGTAAAATAAGTCCTTGTAGTTTCTTTCTTCTCACCCTTCAACTGTGTGTGCTCAAGAACTTATGACAGTAGCTGTCACTGTAATTCAGGAAAACTGCCATGGGGAATAGACTGGTTTTTTTCAATCTGGAATTATGGTCAAAGCAAAGAGGTAATGTGAAAGTCAAAGAGAAATTGGTCACAGGTATTCAGGTAAAGCCTCCACAGATTTAAACCAATTCAAAATAGTATGTATGGTGCTCAATATCACAAATACCAATAAAATGAAAGATTTGGTCTTCCTTTGAAGTGTCTTTGCTACGTAAATTATCTGCTTAAGGCTCGAAGATCCCGCAGTGCATTCCTTAGTTGAATTTTCATATGGCTTCAGAAGCAATGATGCTAAATCAGAAGTAGGTATTTGCATAGCATCAGAGTCCACCTCATCTAATGCCTTCTCACAATAAATTATGGATGTTTGGTTGCTGCAGCATTTGCAACTGAGAAATCTCAAACTGTACACAACATTTGTACTAGGTGATGCCAAGGAGCTTTGACCTTGATACGTAATGTGAGAGTAATTCCATATATTAACACTGATTGATGGAAGTGTTTAGCAATGTCACAAGTAATAAAGAAGAGCTCATTATTTCTACCATGCTTTCCAAACCATAGTTCTCCTATGTTACCCATCAGCTCTGTGTTCATGGGGAACCAGGGCACAGTACCCAGCCTGTATGACTCACAAAAGACTTCCTCCCCCCAGCCTCTGCTTGAACCAAAACCAGTCAGAAGAAAGATGTACAAAAAGCAATGAAAAGTCAGTGGGAGACACACCTAACCCCCTGGGACAAGGATGACAGGATTAAGGAAACTTTTCTAACCTCATTTGCATGGAAGAGGGACAAGGAGGCATCTCCATTAGCATACAGAATGGTGAACAGGGATTTCAAGGCAAGAACCACACAGAACTCTGGGACCAGAAAAGCAGGGAAGCACTGCATGATGGGGGATCTCTGCTCCAGATGTTAATGAACCCACATCTGCACACACCCAGCTCAGTAGTTATCAGCATGTCCCTGGACTCAGTAGACTGGGTAAAACAGCATTTCCAAGTTGCCACCCTCAAAGGCCCTTGGATTCAGCAGGCTGGGTCGAACAGCACCTCCATGGGCATTGCACTGGAATAGAGAATGCCTGAGCAGGCACTTTCAATCTGCCACTCTTATATATCCCTGGACTCAGCAGAGTGGGTTGAGCAGCACTTCCAAGCTGCCACCCTCATATATTCCAGGTTCAGCACGTCCCTATCCTCACTTTCACATTACAATTGTTCTGGTAGTAACCTACTTGATGAGCAAACCCCACACGGGTTTTGGGCACTGCAGGGATCTTTAGCTTAGGTAAGAGGAGTGTTGCTGAAGAGCAAATGAGGAAGCAAAAGAACACCTATGAGGGGGGGAGAGAGAGAGAGAGAAGCAACCAGCTTAACCATGAACATTTTTTATTGCCAGGTAATAACCATAGGGGAGCCAAACAAACAAAACAATTATAATATTAAATCTAACTTAAATTTGATTCTAAAAGTCAAGTTTAGAAACTAACTGATCACACAAATCAGGGTCAGGAGGCTATACTGAGAGAGAGAGAGGGAGAGAGAGACAGAGAGAGAGATGGATTCTCACCATTCATGAAGCTTGAATGGATTAGGGGTCTTAGGTGGTGGTGGTAGCTGAAGATTCGGAGTGCTGGAGACAGGCAGAGCCACCAGCGCCATCAGTCAGGAGAAGTTGAACTCCCAATGGAATTGTTGCAGATTTTGGATCCAGGTGTCAGAACACTTACTTGAGCATGGGTAGGGATTTTTGTAGAGAAACAACAATGGTTTATTTTTCTTTTATTCTACAGGTAATTGTGCTGTGATCACTGGAATCAATAAAAGACACATGAGTTTTTCTAACTACTGAGATGGACTTAAATTTTCAAAAGTGACTAGAAATTTTGGGTAGCTCAGTTTTTGGATTTTCACTATGGGAAACTGCAGAGAGGCCTTGTTTTCAGAGGGCACTTACTCATCACATTTTGATAATCAAACTTCTTTAATGTATTTCAAGTTTGGCACCAAAATAGAGGCATTCAAAATCACTAGTCACTTAAAAAAAATTCAGGCTTTGTGTTCCAAATCCCACACTGAAGGGATATAATGCTTAGTGGAGCCTATGGAAGTTATTCATCCTCCAGCAGAAGGATTGAGCTCCAGGGCTGTACTGAAACCATTATTTATAAGGAAGAGAATCCATACACAATCACTAATCTCCCAGGAGTCATCTCTTTGGCCTCACTGATTCCTCTTTAGTCAGGACTGGGAACATACAAAAAAGGGCTAAAAACCCCTCCCTTCTGAACTATGCCCCAGTCTTGAAATTGGTGGCAGGGGAAGCTATCAAAAGCATGTAAGTGACTTAGCACCCTAAGTCCAGTTTTCAAAAAGTCTTAGGTACTTTGTAGCTTAACTTTGACTTTGAAAGCAATGGGAATTATGTATTTAATTGGCTTAGGCACTTTTGAAAATTCCATTAGGCACCTATCTGCATCTTAGGACCCTAAAAGCCTTTGAAAATCAGGCCCTAAATCACTCTCTAAAAAGGGACTTAGGCTTCTGTGTCATTTAGGTGCTCTTGAAGAATTTATCCTGTGTACAGGTGGACTGCTGAGTTAATACCTATGGTTTTCTATCTATTCCAGCCTGGTTCCATGGCTTTGAGAATACAAAGATCTGGGAAAAGGTAAAAGTAAAACAAATATTTAAGAAGGGGGGAACAAGTTTAATTTTATGCATGCTTGATCTGTCTGTTTTCTCTGTATGCTATGATCTAGCCACAGTCACAACTATACCATTTTATTCTTTTGTTGTGTGCTTTGGAATTGACAGCAGCTGTAATAGATTATGTCTGAATATGTTCAGAACTATTACATTTAACAAATAATCAACACTTATGCATGATGGCCTGCAGCCAGACAAAAATGTTGAAAACAAACTATTTTCCCAGTTCGACAAAGATTTACGCATGTGCTTAACATTACACACACTCTCTGAGTAATCCTATGGACTTCAGTCGGACTACCCAGTGTGTAAAGTTAAACATGTGCATAAATCTTTGAAGGATCAGAATCTGTAGCCCTGACCATGCAAATGACCACATGCAAGTTCATCCTTGCACTTGGGCAAAGCTCCGCTGAAATCAATGGTGCTTATGCAGCACAAGGATATGCCTTCACAAAGTGAATTGCAGGACCAGGGATCATCTATTTAATAGTGTGCTGATTTCTCTTCACTGAAGTGTTAAAGACATGGCACTCACCTCAGTAATTCAGTTAGTATCTTTTATTAACACATGCAGTGGAAGCTGAGATGGTGTTCAGGTAATAGTAGTATCTTTGCAGGTAGTCAGTTTGGTAGCATAACATGGTACAGTCATGGAGTAGTCCAATAAAAATAAATGCTGCTTATTTTTCTTTAATTCTACTGGTAATTGTGCTGTGATCACTGGAATCAGTCATTTAGATTGGCAAAGAGGAATTTCTTGGTATTATAGGGTCATCCAGTATCTGAATTTACCCATTGGCTTATCTCAAATTACTCTAGATTGAAATCGATGGAACTGAAATCAGAATCTAATTTGCTGTATTTATACACTGCAACAAAGTAAGTCAAGAGATATTTTGTTCAATTGGCTACTTTATGCAAAAAGTTTCAGATATATATGGATGGTGCAGTAGATAAAAAAGGATGCTTCTAGCATGTTTGCGAAAAACAAAACAAAGCCAGGCTCAACCTGCAAGTACTTTGCAGAAAAAAAAATATATAAACTAGGAACCACAAAGATCAGGTTCAGCTCTATTTAAAACGGATGTCTATGAGAAATGCAACCTGAATAACTGAAAGGAGCACTGGTCCCTAACTTCCGAACTTTTCAAGAAGTTCCAGTTAAAATATTCCTCCCTCTAGAAACAGATGATTCCAGTGCATATAACTGAGCTGCAGAGTGTTACAAATAGCTCTCAAGGAAAAAAAGTAGAAACATTTTTCATGACCATTTTTCCCTGACGTTTTGAAATGTTGAAGTGGAGCAGTAAACACCAAACAGTATTTTAAGCTATTCTTGGTGGGGGCTGGGCTCCACTGATTCCAGGTATCCTTGTGTCTAGACAAAGCTGCTAAACCTTCATCTAGCCTTGACTGTCCCATAATCCCTATCATGTTGGAATCTCAATTGCCAAGCAAATGTTCAGGGATTTGTCTATTGACAGACCTGGGAATGGATTGTCTAGGGTTTGCACATCCCTAGTCTATATTCTACTTTTCCATGTCTTCTTATTTACATTTTGTACAATCTTCCTTATTTTCCAACTGTCCAGGATTCTTCTCTTTATTTATTTAACACCAGATTTTAAATAAGGAGTTCAGTATCATAACTAATTTGGAGTTTTCATCAATATTAACCAACTCTTTTCCGCCAATCCCGCCAGCATCCACAGCTAGATTTAATCATGCAGTGACATTAATAAGTGTTCATTATGTGCAAGATTATATCTGTCCTGTGTATTTATAGCTCCAAGTCTTATCAAAGTGTGTGATCTGGTTCGAAGTATACCAAGAACACGAAAAAGGCAGAGGGATATATGCAATGAACATTAAAAATAAGCCACTGATCTCACTTCTACTTCCTAAAGGTCACAAAAATGTACCATTCTAAATCCTTTAGGGCTGCCGGAATGCTGTCTGCATATTCCAGGTCTTATGTCAGCTTGATCTCCATCTGTCTATTTGCTGGGCACCACTTCCTCTATCATTTTTGGTATCTCTTACTCTGTTCAAATTCAGTGAAATAAGATGGTTGTATAGGGCAAAATATCTAGCCATATTCTGCCTCTCATTCACAGTGGTTTTGGTCAGTGAGGAGAAATACTGGATCTGGTATCCGCTTGTGCTGTAGACTAAACCCACTTGAGTGTTTTTTCTGGAGAATGTTCTGGTGACAGGGAACAATTTAATTCTAAAATAAATAAGTCAGCACACATCATTTTAAATATACCCTGAACATCAACATTGTATGCCAATGTTGTTCAGTCAATTTAATATTTTGGTCTGGGGCAGCTGTCCAGCTAATCAGATTGGCAATAGGCTATGGAAGGTGAGATTCTGTTTTGTGCCTCTAAGAGGTACAACACAAAACTTGCAAATAGGGATTTCAGGGAGAGGTGAGGAGGCTAAGGTAGCTTTAAGACACCTTTGCACTCTCCTGATTCTGAGATGCTCAGGCCCCAAGACAGTCTTGGGACTTGTTTTAAATTACACAGCTTCCCTGGGTTGTCCTGTGGGCCATGGTGTTGCCCAGAATCTCCTCAGTTGTGCTGTTAGCTCGCCCGTGATATGCCCCTTCTACCTCTGGTATGGCTTTCACCGAGGTTTGCAAGGGGATTCTGAAAGGAAAACCAAGGGATATAATTCTTCTGCTGGCCAGATCCAGGGCTTCTAGAGTCCCTTCACATTAGCCCTTTTACTCAGTGTAAAAGGGCTGGATGGGGATGGGAGAGGGCGAGATTCACCGAGTGAGTGAAAGTTGTTACCATCCAACAACCCAGTGGGCTGAGCCAAAAGCCAATCAGATGAATGAAAAAACTATTGACTTGCAAGGGATTTCGATCAGGCCACACATAAATACCTACTAGCAACCTTGAAACCAACTTTTGAGAGTCTCATCTGAGAGGCCAAGGCTGAAGACCTTTCCAGTGACTTCATTAAGCATGGCAAAGCATTTAAACATATAAGACCATGGAAAATATCCTCTCACTTCTACAGTTGCTTCTCTCAGGTCAGGGACAAGACAGGGTGGGTAAGCTATCTTGCTATGGTACATTCCCTATCTGTTCTGTGTCCAGAAGTCAAAGTATCTGGTTCATTTTATTAAGAAAGGAAGAAAGAATCTGTGACTGTCTAGGTCATGGCACCTCCTAGCCTCTTGGAAAATACCTAATCTACCTGCAGATAGGATGACATACCTATTTGTAAAGGTATCTGAAATGTTGCAACGTTTCTGTAAGGCCAATTTTTATATGAGGACTGGCACAAATTTCAATTTCTGACTAGTTGTGTATCTAATGTTTTCCCTACCAAAATTGATTTCTATGATTAATAGCACAGTAAAAAAAATCCATATTTCTGCACCATGCAATTTGATTTTAAGTTAACAGATACATGTAAAATATCTAGTTCATGAATCTTTTAATGAGTCTGTAACATCTGTGGTCAGAGGTGAGACATGTGGGGGGCAAAATGGGTCACAGGCCCCTCAGATTTCTTCCAAGTTTTATACTCTTGCTCTGAACCCCGCTGCATATCACCAGAACCTTTATATCAGAGGTTTTCGAACTGTGGGGTGAACCCCACTATGGAGGTGCAGAGGAACGTTCGGGTTGGGGGGTGAACAGTGGCACCAAGTGGCTAGGGGTTCAGCGCAGTGGGTCTTGGGAAGGGAGTGCCACCTCCACCCTCAACTCACCTCTTTTTAATCTGGTAGGGGGAACAACCAAAAATTATAACTCAAAGGGGGTGCTCAAATCAAAAAGTTTGAAAAACCCACAGCTTTAAATGGTGCCCCCCCACACTATCAACCATTACACGTTGTCTCTGTTGTGATCCTAAAAAGATAAAGGTTTTAGAACATGAAGAAACTGCTAATTTTGAAGATAAAAATCAAATTAATAGGTTTATTTAACTTTGTAAATTAATTGTTTTATTTTCTTAATTGACACTAATGGGGTGAAATGCCTGAATACAATGGGATTTTGGGGGAGTTCAAAGAATGCAGAATCAGGTCTGATGAGGTTAGATAACATGCGTTCCACTAGAAGCCTGATCCAAAGCCCATTGTTGTCAATGGGAGTCTTTCCATTGATTTCAGTGAACTTGGGATCAGATGTACCTCTGAACCCTGGGTCATCACTGACCAAAGGCAACCACAGTGAATGAGGTATGGTGAGGGAGCAGAGAGGGGTCCAGAAAAGGAACATCGCCCACCTGGGGAAGAAGGCACCTTGCTTGCTTGGGCTGGCCGCCCCGCCAGCCGTGGTTCCTCTCCACTGACTGCCTACCAGCTGCTTATTCATCAGCCAACTGTCAGTCACCTTCTGCTACCACCTGCTATGACCTCTGCAGGTCAGTCTCTTAGTGATTTTCAGCTCTTTGCAGGCCGGGCAGAAATGTTGTCCTACCACAAATGATTTCAGCTCTCATTTGAGCACTTTAAAATAATGAAAGGCTTCTAATAAAGCTTATCTAGCTTTGTTTTTGAACTGTGGAGAGGAACAGGTTAAACCAGGCTAGGGACCCTTAGGGACACACCACATTTCCTGGCTGGGACCCAGCCCACACTAGCCCTCTCCCTACTGCCACAGAAGTTTGGCATTCAAGCCCCTGCCTTCGAGAGTTTCTTTCAACAGATGGTGACCCCTCAATTATAACAGGCTCAACAAAGTTTTATTTCCCTTTACTCATACAATAGAGATAACAACATAAATAACACCATTTCACTACCTATGCCTTCAATACTACAGTGTTTTGTAACCCAACATCAGCCAAAGTTGATCACTTTTGAGCAACACAGCTCCTATTTGCTGGATACCTATGCAGAGTAGGTGTGCTTCTGAAGTCTATTCCCCTCCCAGCTAGCTGTCAGGGGAGAACTCATTCAGACCCTGCTTACACAAGTGTTTAAGTGCTTTCCTGAACTGAGACCTCTGAATTGGGCCTACAGTGACTGTCAGCTAACTTGTGCTCGACCAGGTGTCATTGCTTTCTCAACCAAAAAGTCTTCTGGGCTGGTCAGCATCATGTTGCTAATGAAGGCACTCCCAATCCACAGACTGAAGCTATATTACTCACCACAGAGGCTCAGTGAATGATCATCCAATCTCCTTGTGTGGCCCTTTTCACCTAGGCCAAAGAGCAAGTGCAAGGCCCAGATTTCTGGCTGCTCTGAGCCACATTATTATCTTTTCAAATACTCAGTGCATCAGGAACGCTACAGGGATTTGATCATTTTCCCTGAGAATAATTAAGGGATTAGTGGAATTTAGACAGAGATTGAATCTGCCTGGAAAATTGTCCATGCTGAGTTCTATTAGAAGGTGCTGCTGTGCAAGATTTGTTGCTAATCATAAGGCAAAATTACAACAAGCTGCAGAAAGAAGAAACTAGTAAACAAAATAATAAAAGTCATTTTAATTATTAAACTACAGTATTATAAATTATATGCCATTCATCATTGCCATAACGAAGTATAAAAAATAGCAGAAAAATCTATATGCTCTATGCACTCTAATTTAATTTTGCATAATAAATTACTATATTGCAGAATTTTAAGAAATATGAATAATCACCAAATTACTACCCTTTTTCTCCAGACAGTTTCTAAATTTTAATATAGACAGTTATTACAGATAACCATTGATTCCTATTGATTGAAATACAATAAAAACTCAAAAGGATCTCATAGACACAATCCCAGTTAACAGCCACTAATGATGCTAAATGATGAATTGCTACATTTTTAATAGAACAATCAGAATGTGGTATTTTCATTATCATTATCAGAACACTTTGTATGCCTGCTATTGTTCTGCTGATTAGCCAATACTAGTGTGGTACTATTTGAAAAGACATAGGAAATGGTGAGCTAAATGTGACAGGTAATTATATCTGTGCTATTTGGGTGGGGGGGAGACTGTTTTTCCTGATACAAGCTATAGTTGTTATTCCATCTTTTTTCAAAGCCATTGAAGTAACAATGTACTTGTTGTACAATTGTACCAAAGAAATCTTTTTATTTAATCTCAATGCAATCTGTGGAAATAATTTTCAACTAGCAATAATCACGCCTCCTATTAACCTCATTGGCTATAATACTGCCACTGCGCAAAGCTATATATATAAATAAATGAATAAACGCAAAAGAGAAAAACTTCACTATTTGCTTCTAAAGCTTAATATATATCAATCACTATTAATAATCTATTTAGGTTAATATTCATTGTGTTTGTTCTTCTAAAGTAAGAAAACTCATTTCATTAAACATTTTTGACAACTGTTGTCAAATGACTCACCCTTCATTAAAAAAAAAATAGAAAATACTAATCCAGAAGAAAGTAGACTATTTTGTGATTAACTTTAACCTCCCCTCCCCTCAAATACAGAGTTGAGTCAGCAGAGAAAGACCATTCACAACTTTAAAACAGAAAACATAAACACTTAACATTATAAAAATGAGAGAGAATATTTAATAATTCAGAGACAGGTTGTGATACCCTTACTCATGTTGAATACTCCAAGAGCTTCTCCACTGAAACCAAACTATTTGAATAGTTTGATAGTACTCAGTGTAGCTGACAGAATCTAGTCCTCAGAGATGCTCACTGCAAGGGAGACTTGGTTCTCCTCCAAGTATTGCTTCCTAAGTATACCTAGATGTCACTTCTGGTAGGTGACTAGTATCATTCTAAAAAAAGGATTGGGGTCTTCATATTTGAAGTTTAGGTCCCATCCTGGACAGTGAGTAGACAGATCATCATATATAACTTCAAAATCCCATGGAAGTCTGTCATAAACAGATAGTTAAGGGTTAATGTCTCTTTTACCTGTAAAGGGTTAAGAAGCTCAGTAAACCTGGCTGACACCTGACCAGAGGACCAATAGGGAGACAAGATACCTTAGTGAGAGGATTCCTTCTTTATAAACTCCACCTAGCCCCAATTTATTCTTAGGTTCAATATCCAACTCAGATTTTTATTTTAACTGCTGCTAACTGACCAATCTCTACTTCAGAGAGACAAGGTGGGTGAGGGAATATCTTTTATTGGACAAACTTCTGTTGGTGAGAGAGGAAAGCTCTTGAGCCACACAGAGCTCTTCTTCAGGCATCAAGAGTGCTGTGTGGCTCAAAAGAGGATCTCTCTCACCAACAGAAGTTGGTACAATAAAAGTTATTACCTTGCCCAACTTGTCTCACTAATATACTGGGGCTGACATGGCTACAACTATACTGCATACTAGCTGTAGCATTATCAAAAAACATTTTTTTTCATTTATTGAAATCCTCAGATTTTAGTTAACCAAAAAGTATCAATAACATCTAAATGAAATTATTAATTAAAATATTTCAGACAAAAAATTAACTCTCCCCAAAAAACTGATCCATTTCAAACTTCAGAATAGAAACAACTTGGAAATTTTGATTATGTTTGTGTGATTTGTTTTTTTTTCAAGTAATGTTCTTAACAGCTCTAATTTTTACCATAGGTCTAGGTTTCCATAAGTTTGTGTTTTCAAGGCTACCTTTGCAAT
Organism: Gopherus flavomarginatus; assembly: GCF_025201925.1. Taxonomy (NCBI): domain Eukaryota; kingdom Metazoa; phylum Chordata; order Testudines; family Testudinidae; genus Gopherus; species Gopherus flavomarginatus. The sequence goes on along the minus strand of NC_066620.1, from coordinate 146,403,538 downwards.
GAAAAGGGCTAGAAACAGTTACGGGAAGGGGAAAAAAAGAAAGGTGAGACTCTTTTTTCAATTTGTATTTCTAAATTAGTGGAACATACAGATGTGGACTTTGAGATCCAAAATCCAGTTTTCTCTTAATTGAAGAAAAAGTCACTTCCAGTTTAGAGAAAACTAGGACTTTCAAACAATTAAAAAAATTAATCATGATTAATCTCACTGTCAAACAATAATAGAATATCATTTATTGAAATATTTTTGGAAGTTTTCTACATTTTCAAATAAATTGATTCCAATTACAACACAGAACACAGTGTACAGTGCTCACTTTATTTTTATTACAAATATTTGTGCTATAAAAAGAAAAGAAATAGTATTTTTCAATTTACCTCATACAAGCACTGTAATACAATCTCTTTATCATGAAAGTTGAACTTACAAATGCAGAATTATTTGCAAAAATAACTGTATTCAAAAATAAAATAATGTATAACTGTAGAGCCCGCAAGTTCACTCAGTCCTATTTCTAGTTAAGCCAATCATTCCTACAAACAGATTTGTTTTCATTTACAGGCAATAATGCTGCCTGCTTCTTGTTCACAATGTCACCTGAAAGTGAGAACAGGTGTTCACATGGCACTATTATACCTAGTGTCACAAGGTATTTATGTGCCAGATGCACTAAACATTCATATGCCCCTTCATGCTTCAACCACCATTCCAAAGGACATGCATTCATACTAATGAGAGGTTCTGCTTGATAACAGATATCTAAATCAGTGTGGACCAACCCATGTTCACTGTCATCTCTGTCAGATGTCAGCAGCAGAAGTTTGATTTTCTTTTTGGGTGGTTCGGGTTCTATAGTGTCCACATCAGAGTGTTGCTCTTTTAAGACTTCTGAAAGCATGCTCAACACCTTGTCCTTCTCAGATTTTCGATGACCTTCAGATTCTTAAACCCTGAGTCAAGTGCTGTTGCTATCTTTAGAAATCTCACATTGGTACCTTCTTTGCGTTTTGTCAAATCTGCAGTGAAAATTTGTCTGAGCAATTGGCTGAACAAGAAGTAGGACTGAGTGGACTTGTAGGCGTTAAAGTTTTGCATTGTTTTCTTTTTAAGTGCAGTTATGTAACAAAAAAAATAGCTACATTTGCAAGTTGCACTTTCACGATAAAGAGATTGCATTACGGTACTTGTATGAAGTGAACTGAAAAATACTATTTCTTTTGTTTATCATTTTTACAGAGCAAATATTTGTAATAAAAATAATATAAAGTGAGCACTGTCCACTTTGTATTCTGTGTTGTAATTGAAATAAACATTTCTGAAAATGTAGAAAAACCTCCAAAATAGTTAATAAAATTCAGTTGGTCTTCTATTGTTTAACAGTGCAATTAAAACAGCAATTAATCGTGATTAATTTTTTGAGTTAATCGTGTGGCTTAATTGCGATTAATCGATAGCTCTAGAGAAAACATTTTCAGGCTCAACAATATTCAGTAAAACTCTGCTGCTTTGAATATTATGTGTGAAAACAAAACTTACTTAATTGGCCTTTCAGAGTTGGTAAGACAACTCCTACCTTTTCATGCTCTCTGTATGTGTATATGTATCTCCTCAATATATGTTCCTTTCTATGCATCCGAAGAAGTGGGCTGTAGCCCACAAAAGCTTATGCTCAAATAAATTTATTAGTCTCTAAGTTGCCACAAGTACTCCAGTTCTTAAAACTAGGTGAGTTTTGAATGGCTTTGGGTTTGATGCAAACATTTCCCACAGCTTTAGAGGAAATTTTAGAAAGCTATCATACTTGGGAAAAAGTAGAACACTACATGATCTTCCCTTTACCTCAGTTAATGGCTCCAACTACCAAGCTCTACATCAGTGTGAAGAATATTTCTGAGGGGAGAATTAAAAAAAGAAAAGAGAAAAAGAAAAAGAAAAATTTGTCAGTACAATTGGCTATTTAAAGAGCAGGGAAAATAAAGTTTTTGGATTTCTTTTGGTTTTCAGTAGTGTCTTTGAAATCTTTGTTCTTTCAAACTTCAGCTAGCTGGTCTCTCTTTAGCACTCAAGTTTAGCAGCAGTCTGTGCTTTCCTCTTCTTTTCATTAGCCTCAATTTATGCAGTCAGCTTTTCTTCTACCATTTTGCTGAAATGGTTGTTTTCTTAAATTGCTTTGTCAAGTACTCTGTATGTGCTCTTCTTTCTCAGCTGCTTGCTTTAAGATCTCAGCTTCACAAGACAGTTGTGCTGCAGTTTCCAATTCTTTAAAAAAAAAAAATCAGAACGTGAAAGATCCTTCTTCTGAAGAAGGTAGTGATGAAAGTCTGACATGCTTTCTTTCCAGTTAGGACCATCAATTCAAATACCTATCCAAAGACACTTTTTTTTTTTGTTGTATCAGGAGTCTGAAATGTACTTTAGGAAGTCAAATAGCTATAAAAACCCTGCCCAATTCAACATTTACAGGGCAAACTCTCTTTTGTAAATCCCCTAAAAATGAATATTGTTAGAAAAGATATATTATCTTCATTCTGAAAAATGGAAAAGTGTGTTCTGCTGAGACTTGTGGAGAAGAATCATGTCTCAAAAGGTCATCATGTTCACTTAACAACTGTCAGAGTATAGTGGCCAAAGGGTTGATCATAAGAACAATTTTCCAATCTTCTGTCTGTGCTGATCATTCAATAATGTAAAGCCAGAAAACATACTTTTTTTTGTACATTTTGCACATCAGAGTTGGTATACTGTAGGATTAGCTACAAAATACGAACAGTTCCTAATTCTTAGTTCCCATTTAGTTACCAGTAGATAACTAATTACAGTATTTGATTATGGAAGCATAAATTCACCTTAGTAAAAGTACTTCACTGTTTATTGGATTTAAACACATAGAGCTAAATGGGACATTTAATTAAACTCCAAACAATAAACAATACTGAGAAAGCTACTATAGGGAAATAGGTTGCCAAAATATTTCCAAGATTATGAAAGTAAATTTCATCGCAACTTTACATTATGATTTAATATTACAGGACTCCAAAGAGTATTTTATTCTTCTGAAGACCAGTACAAGTGGAGATTTCTTCTTTCCCATATGAGAAAATCTTCTGCAGCCGATTGATTTATATTCATTTCAGTTATTTTCCTCCTGAATAATTCAACTGGTAGTGCAGGAAGAATATACCTCTTTAAAACAAAGTGCTCCTGCCTTTAAGTGTTGATGTTGGTTTACAAGTGCAAACCTTTCAAAGACAAAGTTGTATATGTATTTAATTCTATTTAAACATGCTGAGCCAGATCCTTAGTTGTGGTAAATCAGTGTAGCTCCACTAACTTCAATGGAACTACACGAGCTTATAGAAGCTAAGGATCTGGACCACTATTTGCCAATGATAAAAGAAAAAAAAATTGTCCTAAACATTAAATTTTCACTTTTTCCAAGATGAATGATCTTAGATTTAAACTCAGTTGCTTTCCATCTTATGGCTATTTGATATTTGTTCTTTGTTTGTTTCTTTAATCTAAAATAAAAGCAATCTTGAGTGAAAATACATTTGGCTCTTCATATATGGAAAACATAACACTAATTGCATTGTATTATCTCTTGATTAACAAACCATTCACAAATGCCACCACGATCTGAATCTGGAATGCATTTTATAAATACAACAAATACATGGGAAAATGTATTTCTCTGAGAGGTAATTGGGAACATCCATGACAAAACAAATTAGCAAACAAAAACAAATTGAAGTGTAAATGTTTCCAGATGTTATACTTCCTCTATGGTGGGAATCATCTCAGAGTTTGTGGGATGACACAGAATGCCCTCTGTGGCATGGCTACAGATCAAGGGCAATCATTTCTACTACTTTCTTGTATATAGATAGCATGGTTGGATAATTGCAGGATGTTTCACTGCTTTTGTGGGAAACTTCTTGAAATGATTCTGTCTTCCCATGCAGGATAGTGAATCACAAATCTGTAGTGATTGCACTGATGTTTACTATCAATGGCATGATAGACTAAAATGCTTTGCTATGCAGAGCAGAAATAATTTCTTCCTATCCAGTCTCCTGTTCTTTTTCAGTATAAGTTCAGTTCTGTTATAATTTATTAGAAGTTATAGGAGAGATGTTCTATTACTATTTAATATAGCGTAAGCTTGAGCTGTAAGCATCTTATTCAGTGATTTCAAGATGAAAAACAATTTTAAATAAAAAAATAAAAGGGAAAGTTCCTTTCTTTAGCCAGGTTGATGAACCTGTCACAACTGGCTACATTCCCAGGTATTTGGCAATCCACTTTATTATGGTTTCCATCTAGCCATTCCAACTGGCTTTCAAAAAGCTCCATCATGGCTTTGGTAGTGATGTAGTTAGGAGGACTTGAGGACCGATATGTATGACAAGACAGTCATGGCTACACAGAAAATCATCAAGGCCAGTGTATTCTGCCAGTAGAGGCTATGCGTTCTGATCACAAAACAGGATGCACAAATCCAGAGAATAGCCTTTTCTCCATCTTATGGAATGGAAGTTTCCATGCTGTTTAGAATCAAACATTAGTTGCTTGTCTTGATTCGAAGCCCGTTCAAGAAATTGTTTGACCATAATATCATTATATGTATGGCCATTGAAGGCTATTTTTTGTTGAAAAAATGTTTAATTGAAAAATTTACAGCCAATTCTAGAATTAGGAAGATTAATTAATTATAATCAATATCTGTCCAGATTTGTTTACATTTTCTATCAACTAGCTTACCTAGGAACAGAGGCGGTGTTCAGACTCCTGGTAGATAAAACAGAAAAGAAGGAAGTCTGTCTGCCTGGCATACAGAATTTCAAAAGGCTTACTATTAGTCAGATAAAAAACAACACTGTCTACTATTCAGGCGGTTTTCCAGGGGAAGACAAAACAACTCACAATTCATTCAACCACACTAGCTATGCACCAGAATATAGGAAAAATAATTGCCCTGGATCTGGATCTGCAGCCACACCACATTGTAAAGAATATTGGCTTCCAAGGCTTTTAAGAAGTATTGAGGCATATTATTCCTTCCCAAGCAAAACACTCTATCTGATTGTATGCTTTTTATTTATGATAATTGAGCAAAGCAAGGAATGTCTTCAGACAACAGAGAAAGAGTCATGCAAGGAGTCAAACAATTGCATATCTTTCATTCACAGTACATGGGCTTTGCTTTTATTCTATGATAACGAGATGCACTTATTTAAAGCACAACTGCTGGGCCCAGTATCATGGCTGCTGCCACCACCACCACCAATAAGCAGAGACTCTGGTAGCAAAAAATAATTAATTAAAATAAATAAATAAATAAATGAGTGGAGGGATCTGGTCTAAGGTATATAATTCATGCAAACACACATATATGAGAACATTTCAAACTAACTAAAGTACTTGGGGATATTGGGTTTATTGCCATCTGCTGTTTTGTCCATTTTTCTGACAGAGACTAGCAGGCATCACACACCTGTGCCAAGTTTATGTCCAATTTAACCACTCAACAAAAGTTTGTGAGACTCTTACCTGGTATCAACAAAGGAAAGAAAGCACTTCCATTGCAGCTGCTCTTTTTAGATCCCAGATGGAATTCTGCCTAGTTCATTACTGAGCAATTCATATATCAGATAGCATCAATCATTGCAGGAAACTTGTTTAATCCACCACCTGGTTGTCTTCCCTCATGGTGCTCACTGTGGATAAGTTTACTGAGCGAGGATGGGATGCATGGCAAGCTTCATGGTCCAGAGAGAAAGTGACAAATAATTATCTTGTCTCAGACCCCACTCAGCATTAACCTGGGTTTGATTTACCAAGAAGGCAATGAAGCCTTCTCAACCAGTTTCGTACCAGACATGAAATTTGTGCTTCAACAGAATTTCAGTGACATTTTAGAGACAGTCCACTATGTCAGCATGGACAGTCACTAACCATGACATAAAATTGTTGAGGATTGCAAAATGAGTTAACTTCCTGGAGGTCTTCGTGCCTTGAACATTGTTGATAAGAATGTTATGGCTTGTCTTCAAGGGATTGCATACACCAAAATAAATAAATAAATAAATAAATATCACCTGGGAAGGCATTTGCACTCCACAGAAGCCCAAATCTAAGGCCCAGGAAGTGTAGCTCTGGCATTATCTCACACCTGTTCCTTATATGTATTCACAGTTATAAATATCTGTTTATTTTAGACACAAATGTGCTTATATTTTTTAATCCTTGCTTGCACTCTAGATCCAACAGTTTTCTGAGAGAATGAGCAGAATTCAGTTCTGCCTCACAGAGCAACTGAATGGTTATGTTCCAACTTCAGAGCTACATTCTGACACACTGCCTTCAAAATAGTTTCACGAGTGTCACTGAGGGTATAATTTGAAGGTTCTAGATGGCAGAAGGTGGCCTGCAGGGTCTTTACTACTTATGGTGATGTGCAAGAAGGAATGAACCCACCTTGACTATCATCTCCTGGGATGAATTTGGAATAATGGCAGTTAGAAATAAGAACGTAAAACTCTTCTTACTTGTGAGCTCAGTAAATTTTATGCAGTGTCACAGGGAGAAAATAATAATGGAATCCCACAAAGCTATTTTTACAGTCACTTGTCACAACAAACTTGGAAGCCATCATTTGGGTAAATCCTTTAAAATCTGTCCAACTTTGTTTAGAAGACTAAGAACTTGGGTAAATCTGTGAGCAAGACTTTGTAAATATATACATATATATTTAAATCTCATCAAGTTTGCAAGTTCAGCAAGAGCTTAATTAAAGTCAACAAAGAAAGCTCAAGAAAATAATGAAGTACTTAAAACATACACTATTGATATTCTGGGCTCACAGAGACTCTCTTTCTCTCATCTTGATTGGTCTCACTGAATTAGACAACCAAATAAAATATATGGTTTCTAGCAGTCTTCTAGATTACTTGGCACCACAAAACAAGTAGCCAAGTGATAGATGTTTTAGAAGCTCTTGTTCATGAGAGTTTGACTAAGGCTGTGATATTGATGCTCTCGTTGCATTTTTCATTTGTCATGTAGTGCCTCCATATTGTTGGAAGTCTGTAATAAAATGCTGCCAATATTTAGTTATATGTATGTTGGTCCCAAACAAAAAGTGTGTAAAATATAATCACCTTAACCCTCCCCAAACCTTGACTAACTTTGTTTCCAGCAAATGCATGATCATTAATCAATGCTATTCTCTGGACTAGAGTCAAGAACTCATTTGCGTACTATTAAGCAAGGATGTGGTAATGCCAGAAAAAGGCCAAAAACTGACCTCTTATTGTAGGGTTGGTGGTAAATGATGTACCATAAAGTGCAAACACAGCCCAAAATACATAGCAAGGAAGAGGATGCGTCCACGTAGCAAAGGGATGTACTGAATCAGTTCATCTCCTCAGCACCTGCTACCAGCAGGACTGCTATGGAGTTCTATCTGTGACATGAAGTCCATCCTACCCCAAATCCTATTTGCATAAACCAAAAGGAGGGTGGTAGTAGTCACACTACTGCTTCTGTCTTGTGGGAGATCCCACTTAGAGCACAAAGAGCCTCCCCATACCAACACTTCAAAATTTTTTGACCTGCTCATTTAAATTAGTGTCAACTCTCTGAGACAGAAACACTGGGCTTGATCTTATATGGAAAAAACTCTCATTTAATTGAAAGAGAGATTTGTCTGCACAAAGAATGGGTTTATTTTATGTACTGATTTATTTAGAGTTATAAAATAACTAAAAAGATGCCTATCCAATCCCATAGGAGCCTAACACACATTAACAAGACGATTTAGATCTCAGCAGCATTGAAATGATCATTGTTGCAGGTGCTCAGCCAGTCACCTATGAAACTTCTTTCCACCACTTAAATATCTAAGAAGCATGCCCTCAACTGACTTCCAAATCTCTCTCAAAGGGATGTCTATTAGGAGAAAGTGAAGTAAATAGGGTAAAGACTAAACAATAATAATATTGCTTCTGGCCTTGCTTTTAGTTTAAACAGGCTGAATAAGCAAGCAAGAGAATATAAGGCTACGTCTACACTACAGCATAAAATCAAAATAACTAATACCAGTTTTATAAAACCGATATTATAAAATCGATTTTATGCGTCCACACTAGGGCACATTAATTCAGTGGTGTGCGTCCATGGTCGGAGGCTAGCGTCGATTTCTGGAGCGGTGCACTGTGGGTAGCTACTGTAAAATGATGAGGCCAATAACTTCGATTTCCGTCCACACTAATCCTAAATCGATATAGTAATATCGATTTTAGCGTTACTCCTCTCGTTGGGGAGGAGTACAGAAATCGATTTTAAGAGCCCTTAAAATCGGTTTAAAGTGCGTTGTAGTGTGGACGGGTACAGCGTTAAATCGATTTAACACTGTTTAAATTGATTTAACTGCATAGTGTGGACCAGGCCTAAGTGAAAGCACAAGGCTTCACTCCTCTCTTCCCCCCCGCTCCAGCTTGTAGCCTTGCCTTTAAGTAACAAGAGAAGATAAGAGGCTAATAGAGCAATGGGAAGGGGTAAGGAGGAGACACAAAGTCTGCAAGAAAGTGACCATGGCCCCAAGTAACTTTGCTCCTTTCCTCTCCCATCAGGTACAAATGAAGTGGTCTTATTGACCCCAGATCCAAGGCCCCTCAGAATGGAACATGACCATATATTGGAAGGGGTGGTACCAGGTGAGGGGCACTACAAATATAATTAAGTTTGCCAAGAAGAGGGAGGGGAAAGAGGGAACTATGTCAGTGTGTAGAGCTAGGGGTTAGGAGAAGAAGGGGGTTCTATCGGCGTATAGAACAGTAGTTGTGGGAGGGGAAGAGGAAAACTCTATTGGTATATAGACATAAGCCCAACTGGTGTGGAGGGCTTTGAAACATGATTAAACTCTATAGGCATATAGAGATAAGCCCAACTGGTGTGAAGGACTTTGGAATATGCTTGTTTGTTTAGCCCCAATAAATTCATCAAATTGCCTGCAGACTGGACTCTGCACTGTTATTTTTCCAGTGAATTGTGTCTGGGAACTGAGAGGGAGGAGGGACCTGGACACTCACCAACAATGTCCTTTGCACTATGCCTGGAAAGTCACCATGTTCAGATTATTTTAGACTAAGGGGGAGCAAATTCTTATCTTCCTTATTTTTATGAGATGCTATGGACAATTATTGTGTGACACTATAAACAAAGTATTCTAAAAGCCCAATATTTGATCTACTGTGTATTCCCCAGCATTGTAATTACAGATAGATTTTTTGTAGACCAGTAGATATGCTGCAGTTCTCTGTTCATTGTCCCCAATGAGGTCCTGATGTGTATGTTTTTTTATAGAAAAGCTGCCTCTGTGTATATATATATATATATATATTTGTTAAACTCAAATGAGTTCTTTTCTGTCTTTCAATAACATTAGCATATAATCCATGAAAAGTTTTCAGTTGAAGGCCAAAACCTTTTATCATGGGCCTCAGATAGATGTAGACCCTGATTTCACAGGACATATGCAATAGAAAACTATTTCAGGCAAAAGGGAAAATAAATGAATACATAAATAAATAAATAGAAAAAAAGTTACAGAGAAATATATTCCAAGGAAGTAATTTTTAAAAAAGTTGGTTTAATGTGATACTTGTCAGATCCTATACATTTATTTCTTCTAATGAAAATTGCTTTATCATAGTCCTTGTGTAAAGGCATGTTTAAGCCTGAATACATTAGTAAAAATAAGCAATAATGATCAGGGCACAAAGCATTTCCCCACTATTGATGACTGGTTGGAATGAGTTCATGGCCTGAGGTTCTAAACCTCAAGCTGTGAACTCTTTCTAGCAGGTCATTAATCGCTTGGAAAGATCTTGTCTTGAGGTACTTACTACCACTGTAAGATGAAAATGATTAAACAACACAGGTATATGAATTTTTCTTCATGTGTGATGCAGTATAATTAGTATGTATAGGGCACTTCTTTAAAAAATTGTGCCCTATACATTAGCCAGTCAAATTGATGGAATTATCTCTCAACATTCCATTCAGCTTATAATAATTAATATACACTTGTGACTATGGCTTGAATAGTAATAAATATGTCAAAAATCTGTTTCAGTTATGAGCCACATACTGCAGTTAAATAGACATGGTAAGTTTACCATAAAAATTGAAAATACATCTTGTTAACATCTCTTTCAACTCATGAAAAGTGAAACATGCCACCCATATTAATCATGCAGAATGGCAGAATGCGAGAGAGGGAGAGGACATGTTATGAGAGATGATTTTTTACTGTGTTCACCAGCCTATATATCTTATCTTGCACTTGCTTTAAATACTTACTTTGTTAGAGCTGCAGTGCAAATGATTGGATTTGAAGCCAGTGCCTATCAGCCTTGACAGTAGCGCCAACAGTGATGAATAAGGCAGACGATTTCCTATTCATTTTTTTCTGATGGATCCTTTTTGAGCCAAAGCTGCATAACTGGCAAGCTAGTGTACATAACGTTTCTCTTCCCTCCCTCTCCCCCCACAAAAACCAACCAAAAAACCACACACACACACAAATGGGGCCTGATTGTCCCATCATGTGCTTCTGTCACAATGGGTCAAAATTACACCAAAGACCCTTGAAGTAAATGTGTTACTTCAAAAAGCCACGTACAGTTCTCATTCTGTGTGCTCTGCAGAACTGCCATATGTTCAGGGTAAAAAGCCTTACCCATTATGGTCCCCCTGAAAACAAAAACAGATAAAGTAAATTTGCCTTGAGTGAACACTAGAACTGGTCAGAGAAACTTCACTGTAACCATATTCCACTGGAATTCACTTCCGCTGAAATCTAAATGTTTTGTGAAATTACATTAATTTTCTTCAGAATTTCTTTTTGGAAGAAAATTAGAAAAAAGTCCCAAGTGTGTCAAAATGTCCTATTTTGACATTGAAAAAAAAATTTCACTTTTTTGTTTTGAGATTACTTTTATTTAGAATTTTAATGTTGTGTAATATTATAATACTGTATTATTATAATTGTGTTTTGTATTATAATATTATAAAAAATTAAAAAGTCAGAATAGAAATTAAATGTTTTGTTTACCCAAAACTAGTTATTTATTGCATTTTCCTTTATGAAGAATTTAAATTTTTTCAGGTTTTGTTCCTGTCACAGTTCAGGGCAACTGCATCTATATTCTGTCTTTATGGTCCAGAAAGGGCACTCGCTCTCAGGCTTCCAGCTCCCCAGCCTTCACCTCTCTTAGGCAGACACAGGTATCATCTCCTTTTCTCCTGATGCAGTTGGAAGTGTATTTCCAGGATTCAGAGTTCCCTGCCTATATGCGAGTTCCCCATCTATATGCAAGTTCCCCAGCAAGCCACACTGCCTAAGCAGGTCTGAGTCTGCACTTTACTTATTCTTCAGTGGCTATGAACAGTGTAGTTGCAAACAGATCATTTTAAGCAAACACATTTATTCTCAAGGTAAAATCATTACAGACAAAACATATTGAAACAATAAAAGAACCTACATGCATGCTAATAAGCTTACTTGAGCTTACCACCTAACTCCAACAACGATCTCTGACAGGTGATCAGTCCTTCAAATACCAAGAGTTTTTCTTTAGTTACAAGTTCATAACAGCGGTTAGCTCACAACAAATACCCCAGGAATCTGAGAGCCACTTTTTTATCCAATATAGGCCTCTGATTTTGTCCTCATGTAACAGGTAATCAGCAGACAATGGATTTTTCTGCAGGGTGCATCTTTAAGAGGATGGATCAGGAAGTGGGCAATTTGCATTCCTCTCCTCCCAAGTATTTCCTAGGAAGCCCATTCAAGTAAACATTCAGTCTTGTCTGGATTATTGTTTTAAAAGAGTCTGAAATTCACAACACTTCCCAGGATTTACATTAGTTACAAACAATTCTACAAAAATACATAAATACATTTTTAATGCAATGAACTCCTACAATACTTAAACTTAATTCAATAAGGTTTAATTTTATTCAGTAAGATTTGTTGCCAGGATATGTCAGTCTCCCACAGTATCTGTCTCATTTACTATTTGGAAATAAGCCAAATTTTGAAGTCTTAAAATCCTTTGTGAAATGGAACTTCAAACTGCCACACAGCTGTAATGGACACCTTTTGCCACTGCCATTCCTGACGCTGGCATAAGTTTACTTTTCCTTTGGGTGTCTGAGTACATGCAAGTTGGGCTCATGAAAAAAATGTCATATTAGTATTTGTGATAGAGATGTCATATGGATGGCAGGGTGAAAGTAACTTACAGGACTTACCAGTACGGCCAGAGTCTTGAGGGGGTGTGTGGCCTCAACCAGAAGAGACGGTGCCTCAACCAGAAGAGGCGGAGCCTCTGAAAATTTAAAGGCCCTGGGGCATGGGCAGTGGCTGGGAGTCCCAGGGCCATTAAATCATCCCAGAGCTCCCAGCTGCAGAGGTGGCTGGGAGCCCCCAGGGTTCCAGGGTGACTTAAAGGGCTCGGGGCTCCGGCCACTGTGGATCCTCGAGTCCTTTAAATACCCCCCGCAGCTCCAGCAGCTGGGCTGGGGTGGGGATTCAAAGGGCTCGGAGCTCCTGCAGCTGCATCGGGGATTTAAAGGGCTCGGGGCTCCCTGCAACCATGGGAGATCCGGGCCCTTTGAATCCCTGCCCGAGCCCAGCTGCCAGAGCTGTGGGGAGGAGTAGGAGGGGCGTGTGTGTGTGCGTGTGTGTTAAAGGGCCCGGGGCTCTCTGCAGCGGCTGGAGCACCAGGCCCTTTAAATCTCCACCGCAGAAGCTGGTGCAGTCTGGCACAGCGTACTGGCTCTTGCCGGTACGCTGGACAGGACAGGACTGGACCGGCTTACTTTCACAGCTGTATGGATGTCCCTGATAATAGGCCTGAAATTTTACTCTTTTCTCAGGCAAAACTCCTGCTGATTTCAATAGAAGTTTGGCCCAAGTAGTAGGAGCAGATGATTATAATGGACTAATATGCATTGAGATATGTGTTGCATATTGTTCAAGTGTATGCATGTGTGGGGCATTGCATATGGCAGATTTGTCTTTGCATGAGTCATATTTCTTTCATGGATATGATCCCTGGTCATCTTGCTGATTTTTTGTCACTAGCTGATACCATCTATCAATACAAATACTACTTCAGAGCTGATGGGCATTCAGGGATACAATATAATTCAATCTGTGTGCCTGATTTTCAGAAATAAGCATGCAAATTTGAGTGAAAACAAATTGTAGGAAATTGCACACCTAATTTAGATGTACAAAAACTGGTTAATGGCTAGGTTGACACCTAATTATCAATTTACATATACAAATACCAATTAATACATGCAATCATGGTAACTGCACACATAAATTACCTAGGCAATGACACACATATTTTGCATGTACAATGATGCCTACATGGTTTTGAAAATAAGGATGTGGACATGGCACATTGCAGCACTGTCTGTACTCATTTGCATCAGATTCAGGAAATCATTTCTTTTCCAGTATTTCTAACATACCTCTATTATTGTGGACTATTTCATTTCTGGGATTATGGACTCCTTTCCTACTGTTTATTCATCTTCCATATTCTAGTTGATGTACACAGCACCTTGGGTAACTAAAAAAATCACATCAGTATTTTCAGACTTTTAAGTATTCCCTATAATAAATATGTGAAACTGTGGGGAATACTGCAAAAACTGAGGTAATCTGATCCATTTATTTATGGCAAAGTTAACAAGTTTTATGCATGGCCACTGTATATTTACATTATTTTCTTCTACTATCATCTAATGTTAGAGGTCTGGTGTGCTACTCTGTCTTACATTAATAAATACCTTTGTTCTGCAAGTAGTCTCACTGGACTCAATGACTATAGGCCAAAGCCTGAAGTTCTTACTCAGTTTACTCTGTCCTTCTTCAAGCAAAGTTCTAGATGAAGTCAATGAGAGTTTAGAAGTTAAGTATTTGTCCCTAAACTACTTTACAAGAGGACTATTTATAGAGTAATATATTATTCACTATAAGTAAGGGTGGTAGAATACAGCCTTAAATTAGCAAATAATCATATTAAAATTAACATTTTCACCTGCAGGTAGCATCATCCATTTGTGGGCTAGATTCTCAGATAGTTCAGATCAACATAGTTCTACTGAAGTCAATGGATCTATGCCAATTTACACCATCTGAAAATCTGGCCCACAAGCTTGTTATAATTAAAATGGCTTAGGGCCAAATCCTTAAGTCCCTAACTTGACTTAATTGAGAATTTTGCCTACATTTTTAATTCTGTTACAGAGAAAATGTGGTGGGAAGCAGCGGTCAGCGCATCCCTCAGCCTGTGCTGCTTCCCACAGCTCCCATTGGCCTGGAGTGGCGAACTGCAGCCAGTGGGAGCCACGATCGGCCGAACCTGCCGACGCAGCAGGTAAACAAACCAGCCCGACCTGCCAGGATGCTTATCCTGGCGGGCCGTGTGACAAAGGTTGCCAATCCCTGGGCTATTTTAAAGATGTTGTGGAGCCTTTATATGAACAAACAAACCTTATGCACAATAGTAGAGGGAGGATCTGAGTTCCACTCAACACTCCTCATTGATTTAGTTCTCATTCCATATTTTCTGAGAGGACTAGACATAACAGCTTTGCTGTTGCTTCTGTTATGTTACATCAGGGGTCCGGCGCCCATGGGGGCATCTTAATGCGCCAGTATCCTGGCCCCCGGGAGAGCACCCGTCGAAATGCCGTGGCAGAATTTTGGCGGGGACACCTCTCGATGACGTCGCTTATCGACGGCAAGCAACGTCATCAAGAGGCGTCGCCGCCGAAATGCCTCAGAAATTCGGCAGCATTTTGGCGGGTGCTCCACCGCCGCAGTGCTCCTTCGGCTGGGGCCTGCCAGCCGGAAAGGTTGAGGACCACTATGTTACATCTATTCTATGTTACTTTGCTGGCATTTCTAGTTACAATGTTGGAATGTCATGTATTGTCATCTTGATACATGTAGCTACAGTGTATTGGTACATTTGTCCCTAACATACTAACAGAGATACTTTATACAGAACTGCAACTGTTCCTCTTTTGAACAGGTAAAAGGCACTTATCTAGCAAGTTGCTGTGACCTAGTAACAGCATTTAAATATTCTATGAGTGTCAACTTCATGGCTAGTTTTTTTCAGCTTTCAAGATATTCTTGTGCTCTTTTTAGTCAAGTCTGTTATTCAATGGTTCGAGAAATCATCAGGTTCTCAACCTATTTGCTTTAGATATCTGGTTATAATTTCATTTTTTAATTAATCAAATAATCATTATTTCAACCAAATTAACTTATTGTCTCCCAAGGAAAAGCAATTATTTAATTAAAGTTTCTATAATGATTATGCAAACTAACTAGACAGCATGTGTGCATATAGGATACATTGCAAAGGACTTGTTCTCGCATTTGTGAACAAAAATTATTCTCATTGGGCTAGGTTTGCTTTTAAATCATCACCCCAGGAGCAGCTCCGGAAGGCAATGTGACTTACAGAGACACGTCTACATCATTATTTCTCCTCTGTTTCCTTTTATTTTCTTGGGGTAATAATTTTCTGCTAGCCTATACCATGGTGCTAAACAGTGAATAGGAGGTAGAAGCCTATGCTTTGCCCATTTCCTGTCCCTCCTTGCCCTTCTGCAGTGATGGGTAGGCCCTGATTATACTTATGCACCTAGACCCAAGGTCTGGGTAGCCTGCTTAAAGGCACAAAGAAAAGTGTTTAATTCCTCCAATTTGCCTGCACAGGCATATAGTGCTAGTCACAGTGATAGTCACTGTTATTACTGGGAGTTACATAATGCACATTAGTTAAGGGGTAAATAGATAGTAGACCTCCAAATCTTTATTATGGCAAGATGTAAATGAAATATTTTTTCAAACATAAACAAACAAGAGTACATTCCAAGGCAGTAACACATTGTTCAAGGCTATTATGATGCTGGACATTTTGATTCAATTAGCTCCAATAGTTAAAAAGATATATATGCCTTAATAGAGGAAGACCAAGGAGGCTATAATTATATAAACACATAAAAGCTCTGGCATTTCCATTCATAAATTTTTAGGTTTCTGGTTTTTCCATTAGAAAACCAGCTTATGCTATAATTTCCTCTACTGTGAATTACAGTAGTTGAAATAAATGTTTAATTAAAAACAAACTGTAAAAAGTTTGTATTTAATTTGAATAAATACAAGATAATAAGCAACAATGTTTCACTCGGTGTTTTGGAAGATATATTTGTTACACATTTCTTTGTAACCAGCATTGTAATCAAATACAGTCATAAAGAAACAAGTTATTCTTTGTTGTGGCCTTGAACTTTCACTCAAGCCCCTTGGTCATCTGGTGAACATATGGGTATTGTTCATCTCATAGCTAAGTGTAGTCCAAATCCACCTATACATTTTTGTGATGTTTTTAGAACTGAAAGCCAGACAAGCCCATTACTTGAGTCCCCTCCCTGGACTTAGTCAGGTGGTGGGAAATACATTACCACTGAGGTTGTCAGCTGGATTTATTCAATGGATTTTGAGAGTCTCAAGAGGAGGTGTTGCATAAACATAAACAGATAGAAATATGATACAAAAGACTTTGACCTTAAACCTTGCAAACTCCAGGACCTAGCTTACACTGGGAATCTCAACCAAAACAAACAAACAAACAAAACTCTTGCCGCTGCCAATCTGTTTTCCTTTCTCTTTACTCCATGTTATAGTGAGCCATCTCAGAGAAAGCAGAAATTTGCTGTATTATAATAGCACAGGAATTCTGAATTGACATTTATATATATTAATTGGTATATTGTAGTCAGTGGGTCAAAATTCAGATCTGATGTAACTCAGTTGAAGATGGCTTTGCTCTTATTATTTCATTCATTTTCAGTTATTATGTAAAGAATATAATTCTCCATTTGTTATTTTACATATCTTACTTTGAATAGACTGTAGGGGACAGTAGCAATCTTCTGCTGGCAAAGAGATGGATTAAATTAGCTAGTAAGCCTTCTCCAGCACTCATTCAAATGATTCATAGACTACAAATAGGGAGAGAGCACCAACTGAATTCTCACGTCATCACACACAAACACGTGTGGACAAACTCAGAAGTGAGATAGATGATGGTATTGGGTACAAGTCAGGCTAAGTCTGTGGGGCTAGAGCAGAAAAAGCAACCTATAGGTTTGTGTGTGCTCAAGAGAAGATGTTATATTTTACACCTTTCTTTTGATTGCCTTTGCTGCCACAATCCTATCCTTGCAGCCCCTGAATGTGTAAGCTACACTCAATCAACTTGGTAGACAACTACTTATATTGTCCCTCAATCTGCTTTTATTTGTATTATGGAGCACCTGGAGTCCCCAACCAAGACTGGAGCCATACTGTGGTAGGAACTGTACAAACTTATAATATCAGATAGTTCCAGACTCAAAGAGCTCACATTCCAAGTGTGCAAGACACAGTATTATTTTACAATGGGAAAATGAAACACAGAGAGACTAGGGGCCAGATTTCAGAGGTATTTAGGTTCCTAAAGGTGCAGCAGGTGCCTACTGGAATTTTCAAAAGTACCTAGGTGCCTGTTTGCATCTTTATGCACCTAAATAGCTTTAAAAATCTGGCCCTAAGTGTAGGCCTAGACTGCAAACCAACCAACCAACCAACCTGTTGGCAGCATGACTCAGAGCTTTGGTCTACAGACTTGGAACTCATAAGGCTGACAGTATGGCACTAAAAATAGCAGTGTAGACATTCTTGGGCTGGAACTCAATCTCTGAAACCCAGCAAGGGGGATGAGTCTCAGAGCCTGAACTCCAGCTTGAGCATGCTACACTGCTATATTTAGTGCCATGGCCTGAGCTCCGTGAACCCACATCAGTAGACCCAGGCTCTGAGATGTGCTGTGGCGGGTTTGTCACAGGATTCACCCACTGCTAGTGGTACCTCCTGCTGGCCCTCCTATGGATTAGCTCCAGCCAGGCATTTTCTCTCCTGCTGTCTTCTTGCCCTGAGGACCCTTCTCACTCCAGGAACCATTCCTTTTCATGGCTTAGCCATGTTACCATATATGTTTCCCCATTTTGGGATATCAAAGTCCTTCTTGAAAAATGGACTCAGTCAATCTTCCTGCTCACTGCCCCACCAGTGCCACTTCATCAGCAGCTGGTACGGGAGCTCAGGCTCACCCTCTACACTGGGTCCTTGCTCAGTGGCGCTCTCATTAGTAGCCAAAGTTTCGCCTACCTCATACCTCATTGCTTTCCCCTGAGCCTTATCTACTTCCAGAGGTGGTGGGTATAATAGGCTAGAGGAGGCTAAGCCTCCCCTTATTCAGCCACCACCACCCTGCCACTGGACGCTAGGCCATGGTGGCCCTGCCTGCACTCCTTCACTTCCTGCCCCTGCTCTTCCCCTTCCCTGAGGCCCGCACTGCTCACCGCTACCTGGCTGAGTCCCTCCTCTCCTCCACATCCCTCCCTGCGAGGCCCCCACCACCCGCTGCTCACCACATCCCTGTGCGTGGTAGATGCCTTGCAGGGAAGGAGAGGAGGAGAAGAGGGACATAGCAGGCTGTGAGGACCTTAAGAGGGAGAGGGTGGTGGAGAGGAGGGATGCAGGGATCAGCAGACTGCTTGTGGGGGAGTGGGGAGGAGAGCAGGAAGGCAGTGAGCCATGGCTGGGGGAGGCTGGGAGGGGAGGGGACCAAGAAAGGGCAGGGCCTGGGACAAAATGGGGTAGGGCCTGGGGCAGAGGAGGCATAACAGGGAGCTAGACTCCCTCAGTGGAACCTTCACCCACCGTCCATGCCTATCTCTCTAGATCTCCCCCTTCTCTGGGCTTCCCAAGTCACACTCCCTCCTCCCAGAGAGTAACCATAAGTTATTTTCCTCTAGCCCCCCCGCACACCTCCTTTCTCCTAGGGAGTGAATGAAGGCTTCTTCCTTTCAGTCCCCTTCTGTTGGCAGCTTCCTGGCTTATATTGAACCCACCTGTTTCTGCCCAGATAAGTCTGTTCTACTCAAATCCCTGCTCCCTATCTCCTTCTCCAGGTGCAGTCTGGGTAGTTAATTGGCCCTTTTAACCATTCCAGGCCTTGTGTGGGGTGGACACCCCATCACCAGGCTTTTTTTTTGTCTTTGTTTACCATGTAGATGTAGCCTAAGTAACTCACCTGAGATCCCATAGGAAGTCTGAGGCAGAGTCAAGAAACCAGAGCTCCTGAATCTCAGGCAGGCCAGTGCTTTAACTGCAAAATCACCTTTCCTCTCTAATCCCATAATAATCCTGTTTGCTTCCTGAAGGCACTCCACATCCCCATCAGTCACAGCAGCTTTGGAGTCCCTGCCATGTTTTCACTAGTCAGCAAAATTAGAAAAAATGCAGAAAACTAAGAAGTTTGAGGTTTTAATAGAACACAATATGTACCTCATGATCAATAAAGGAAGGTTGCTAAAAGCAATGTTTGTCGATATCATTTAATTGTGGTTGGTGTAGTCAGTCGGATTTCTAGAGAGAATAATTATGTGTTTTATTACTTTCCTATCGCTATATCAGCAGTAAACACACATCATTTGTATTTGTAAGCATCCCTTCATTCATCAAGACAAATGTTCATGGTGTAGTGAGTTGAAGTGAAACAAGAGGGGGAACTGAATGTGTTGACCCAACTCTTCCTTTATTATGTTCACGTGTAGACAATTTGTTCAAATTCTTATTTTTAGAATAAAGAACAGAGTGACTAATTTGTCTGTCTATTTCTTTGCAAATTTTGCGTTCTATGTACAGTACAGTTGTGCACTACTCATTTACAGACAATTGCAGGAGGTTAATACTGTGATTACAAATCGTGAAACTCATTTATAATGCAGTAAAATCCAAATACAAGTTTATTATTGTTGATTTGTGCTTTATAGGTGTCATATAGGGCTTTTGGGGAGATGGTCTGGTATTTTTAAAAGTAAGGACATGCACAATCTTTTGTGTGGCATTGTTGTACATGGTTTACCAGGGATCGGCAACCTTTGGCATGTGGCCCACCAAGGTAAGCTATGCCACTTCCCGCAGCCATCATTGGCCTGGAGCTGCGAACTGTGGCCAGTGGGAGCCACAATCGGCTGAACCTGCGGATGCGACAAGTAAATATACCAGCTGGGCCTGCCAGGGTGCTTACCCTGGCGGGCCACATGTGAAAGGTTGCCGATCCCTGTACTATACACTGGTAATTGGGGCCACATTTTGTTTGACATAAGTATATGAATAGGCATCTGTTGCAGTACTATGCTATACACATAGTCTGTCTCCACTCCCTTTCCATCAGGAAATGATGAGTAGTTTCAGTTTGGGGAGAGGTATGTGAATTTTTAATGCAGAACTGTCATGAATGGATCAGAATGCAGGTGTTGTATTCAGTATATCTAATATATTGACATCCTGCTAACTAGATCAAAATGGAGTTTTGCCAGGAGATCATAGTCCAGTTTTTCTTTGTGTTCTTTGGTCATTAAGCTTAATGGTGTTTAGTTACTCCACTCTGCTGAAAGACAAAGATCACAGATGGATTTTATATATACCAGAACCAGGAAGCAAGGTATTCACTCATTACATAATTCCCTGGCTGCTCAGTGACTGTGCTAATAATCAGATTAATGGATTTTCACTTCTGGTTTCCATCCATAGAGAAAAAATGGCTGAAATACCATGAGAAAGACTGTTCTGGTGAGATTTCCAGTTTAGTTTTGTAGACTCAAGATGTTCAGGTAAGCTTTCGGCAAATAACCAAATAGCTGGGTGTGTCAAAGAACCTGAACTCTGAATCACCTGGTGGTCAGCCATCACTAGCTGAAATGACCAGTATTCTTGCAGCAGATCTGAAAAGAATAAAAATTCTTTCTGATAAGGAATTAGGACAAGTAGAAGACTGGATGGATTTTGAGCTAATGACTTCAGTGGGAATTGTAGTTCTTACCATGTTTTAGGTCATTTTTATTTAGCTGCCTAAATATAACTGTGGATTCAGACACTTTCAAAACTTTGGCCTCAATGATCAAGAAAAATAATTAACAGAAATTATCCCTCCAGAACTTCATTCACTTTCAAAAACGAAGTTCC
Source organism: Gopherus flavomarginatus (assembly GCF_025201925.1). Lineage (NCBI taxonomy): Eukaryota > Metazoa > Chordata > Testudines > Testudinidae > Gopherus > Gopherus flavomarginatus. The sequence goes on along the minus strand of NC_066620.1, from coordinate 146,382,357 downwards.
CTGGAATGAATATGTTCAGTCCAGTGGTATTATTTCCCTCTGTCATTTAATTAAATGAACCACTTTCACCACAAAAATCTTCATTTTTGTTCCCCTTTTGACACTGTTAATAACAGGGATATTCCACAGGCTCTCTCCATAGCAAGGAAAAAAAGCACAAAAATCAATGAAAAACAACAAAGTGCAATGAAAGCAATTCTGCAGACTCAAAATTTGGGTAAGCAGCAGGGCTTTTGAATGTTTATTCAAACCAAGCCTTCTAACATTTCTGAAATCTGTCCATCACTCCTGCATAAACCAAAAATGATGGTGTTATCCATAATGAATAAAATACTCAGTAGCATCATAGAGAGAATGTTGTAGTAGATGCACATTCTATTATAATTTAGAAATTAATATTCTGATGTATAAAGATTGCAATAGAAAGCTGTGGGTCAAAATTTCAGCTGGTATAATTAAATATAACTTAGTTGACTTCCACGGAGCTACACTGATTTTCACCATCTGAGGATCTGGTCCAGTGTTTGCACAGAAGTCTGTGCCCTTATTGTAAATGTGTATGAAAATTAACTGCTCTCTCAGTTACAGTAACTCTGAAAACAAATAATTAGTTAGATGTCTTACCGGTCATTTGAACACAAACTTGTTGTGATTGTGTATACAAATCATGTACTAGCATTTTTGTGCTTAAACAATTTGTTCTTCAGCCTGGAAGCAAATTGATTAATCATACCCATTGTTTAGAAGAGTTTCACACTATTACCAGAAAGGGCACTATTAAAACATCATTATTATTTGTAGGAATAGTATGGGTGTACCTGGAGGTTTCCAAATGAGAGTGTGGGTCCAATTGTACTAGGTGCTAGTAACAGACAATCCCAGACCCTTCAAACTTATGTGCTAAATAGATGAGCCATACAAAAGAAGTATTATTATTGCTATTTTACAGATTGGAAATAGAGGAACAGAGATTAAATAACTCAAGCAGTGAGGCTGTGTGAGAGTTGAGAATTGTATCCAGAGATCTTGAGTCCTAAACTCAAAGAGTTCTTTAACCTTATATATAGCTAATCATTTTGTGTCAAGTAACATTTTGTTAAGGCTCTCAGTGTCACTTCCAGTTTGATCTAACATACTTAATGTGTTTAAGCAATTTAGAGGAATATTAACATTGCATACTTGGAATAGGTAACTGGTTCATAACAAGCAACAGGTCTTACTATATAGCAGAAGGGCATCCTTACTCTGCAAGTCATTATTCAATACTGCAAATCTGACCCCAAAGCTGCATGACAATGATCTTGTAACATACTATGCAAAAAAAAAATTGACTATCCATATTATAGTGTCTCAAACACTAACAGCAGCACTGTGTTCATAATTGTTTTTGCATATACTTTATATCTAGTCCAGCTATGGTTTAAAGAGTGGCTGGCTATGCATCCCCACACTCTTTGCAAATATGGAAAGAAGGACTGATTTTGCACAAATTCAATCACGTCCATTTTCACGTAGTGGGTTCAAAATTCAGCCTACAATCTGCACATTATTAGGGGCCTGGAGAGGGTCAGGAGAATATACAGTCTTCATGCCTTTCATCCCCTGAGCAAATTCAGCTGCAGACTGCTAATAGCTGTCAGCTCTTTCCCCCAGCCATTTCCTTCGCACCTACAGAAGGATACTGATATTACTTGTCCCCATTTGCAACATGGTCCCAGATCCTACTCCTGTTAGATAGATGTGCTAGATGAAGGGAATAAGTTACTAGCAGGAAGGAGAGATGGCAAGGATAGAAATGACTTGGTTCAATTACTCCTGACTCTGAAACAATCCTGTCTCATATTTGGACTGCTCCCTGCCATCCTCTTGTCATCTAATCCTGTCAAAACATGATGTGAACTGCATTTTTATTGGCCTGTGTTTGACCTCATATGACTATCATTGGCTGGTCTGAGGGAAGCAGAAGACTCAACTGTCAGTCAAATATCCCACTCATCAATCTTGGAAAGATCTGAAACTGCTGAGTTTTGCCTGGTATTGAGGTCAGAATGATCAGCCTCACCCTGTAAGTCATGAGGAAGAAAGGGGTTGGATTGAAACCTGACCCAGATTTACTTGAATGCTTAATCAACGTCAGATTTAAACCTCAATCCATTGTGGGTTTCATAAAGGAAGTTTCACATAATTCTACTCCACACCTGCTTCATGCAAAAGCTATTTTAATTGATCAGGAAATTGTTACACGTTGCCCTTGGAGGGGAGGACTGGTAAGTTTCTTTTCACTTCGGATTTAAACTCCTACAGTAATTTTGAAGCAACTCAGGAACTGAAGTGCATCACATAGATTCTTCTTTATATCATCCAAACTCTCCCCATCTAGGCGAGTTATCTATTCTCACAATAGCCTTAAGCCCACTTGTTAAAGTGAAAATATCTAGGTCCTTCACATTTAAAAAAAAAGAACATGTAATAACAGAACAGTATCACGATATTCATCCATGATGACCCAACATTTTGACACTTGGGACAAGTGTATGTCCAATCAATTGATGTCTCCCTACCTGATCTGTGAGTGTAATTACAAACTATCATTAAGGGCTAGAGCCAGAGAGGGATTTAGACACTTAACTGCCACTTTACACATGTGTAATGAGGCCTTCTTGTTTGGCCCTTGAAGTACAGGACCTCTGTGCCCACAAATCAGCCAGAAACCTCTTCTGGGTGCAATCACCAGTGCCTTATATTTACATTGTCAGCTCCCACCGCCTTCTATTTACAGACCGCTCCAAACTTAGCAACCTGGGGGACAGATAACTTCACCAGCCAGCAGGGATGCACAGGCCTTGGCTCCTCCCTTTCCTTTCCTTCCTCCCTGCCTGCCAGCCTTATATAGCTCCCAGCTAATGAGGACCACAGGTGCTTCTCTTCTATCAATTAGGCATGGCCTACTCAGCCAGCCCCAATTAATGCATATTAATTGGAGCTGGGCTAACAGACGGCTGGCTCAGGACCTCCTGGCCAGGACCCGTTACAACACCTAATTCCAGAATGTAGATCTTCAAAACACCTGCTCAGCTGTCACCTATCTCTTTAGATGCCTTAGGATATATCTACGATGCAGCTGGGAGCATGCCTCCCAGCTCAAGTAGACAGACTCACGCTAACTTTATTTTTAGCTAGCACACTACAACAAGAAGCATGGATGTCATAGCACAGGTGGCAGCTCTAGCTAGCCACCTGAATCAAAGTCTGCCTGACCGCCTGGGTCCAACAACATTATGTTACGAGCATTAAAAAGCACAGAACTTTGTGATTGTGAACAATGACTCCTGTTTTCCCGGTATTGTTTTTCTGAATAAATACTGAACCATGAGCCAAAAGAAACTCTGAAGATTCTAGAACAAGAAAGTTTACTTTATGCTGTGTAATCAACTTTATCCTCAGCCAATGGAGACAACTTTCAGATGGTGGATAAGATGGATGGTGTATTAGTAAAATGTCAGTTCAAAGAGATATTCCATACAATACAAAACAAAACAAAACAAAACCAACCAACCAATGTATAGTTAAAAACTCAAAAGTCAGGAAATGCCAAAACTAAAGCTGCACATGCAACCATTACTCTGTCACTTGTGCACAGCATTATGATTCCATCTTCAGTTACATGACCACATACATTTCACAAATGAGGAAGAATGATCTTATGGTTAAAGCACTGGTCTATGACTAAGTAAATCTAAATTCAATTTCTGTACCTGGGACAGAAATCCACTGTGACCTAAATTTCTGAAATCTTTCTGTGCCTCAGTTCCCCATCCAAAAAAAAACAGGGAAAATAATATTTCCCATCCTCACACAGGTATTGTGAGGATAAATGTATTGTTAATGGCACTGAAGGACTACAGTGATTGAGGAGGACAGGATACAAGAAAATAGTTAGAAATAATACAATGTAATACAATGTAGAACATTATACTACATTAGAAACACACAGGCTACAGTGGTGATTATTTTCATTCTTGGCTACTTGCATTAATCTCTTGTCCAAATGGCCCAGTTAATCTTCAATTAAGGCCCATATTTTCAAAAGTACCATCTCTTTTTTGTATTCCTTTTTTGGACATCCAACATTAGAGGCCATTTTGCATTCTAAAGTATTTCTTATATGTATTTGTATGGCTTTCTAAAATAAATAAATAAACAATAATAAAAAACCCCAGCACCTGTCTAATACCTCATTATGAATTTGTTGGATGCTGCTCCCACTTACATAAGGACTGAATTTGGCCCAGGGTATCCTGATGGTTCAGTCATTTATAGAGCTCTGTAAAATAGTCTAATCAAACCTCAAACTCACTCATATGGAGCCTTTAGTTCAAGGTTCAGTGAATTCACAAAACTCAGTTAATGCTCAAGAAACTTAATCAGAAGTGAGTTTAGGCTATTTGCACAGCTGGGAAGATAATGAGCCAGAACTCCCCTGAAAACAACAACAGTAAAAAGGGTGAATCCTGTGGCATTTGGAAGGGGCTGGGGAATTAGTTATTCAGGATTCCTCTTGGAGGTCTGAATTAACTTCAATCCCCAGGTCTAGGGAGGAGCAGGGCTAGAAGGCAGAATCCTACTGCCAGGAGAAACCTCTCTGAGTAAGCAGCTGCTAGGGAAGAGAAAGCCAAGGAAGCTAGTTAGTCCTGGCCACCAAATCTCCAATGACGCTGGTGACAAAATCAGCTTCTGTCTGAACCCCCTGTACCCTGTAAACTACATGCAACAAGAAGGGCCTAGGAGGACATACATTCTGACAAAGAAACCCCAGGAACATTTCCATCAAAAAAGAAGGGATATTGTATTGCCTGGTTACCATACATCCAGGTTTTCCCAGTCATGACCTCTCTTTGGATCCTCTTCCCTCTGTCCCGGTGGACTTTCAAATATGAGGAAATGTCAAGGATTTTTGTGGAGCAGATATTGCATCTCAGAAAGAGGTGTCTCTACACCCTGATTAGTCCCTCCTCTGCATCCACAGCTGCAGCTGGATCTGCTGGATCCTGCCTACCCAGGCCCTGCCTTCCAGCCCCAGGGAGGGGGAGAGGCCCAAAGGAAGGTCCTGACTGATGGGTTGGCACTCTGACACACCCCCACACCTCAAGAGTGAGGCTGCAGGTGCCCCCTTCAGCACCTTCCAAATACCCACTCCCAGTACACACACTCCTCCAGTACTCCCCTCAGATATTCCTTCCCAGTACACACTTACCCCTCCAGCACCCCCAAAATTAACCAACCCCTCCTGATCCTCTTTTTAGGAACCTGATATGTAACTGTACATGGAATGGCACTTTCAACCCTAGGGAGCAGATAGGGCCTCTCCCCATTTGTGTGGGCATGAAATTACTAGGGGCATCCCAGCCGCTTTGCAATTGGCCAATCCTGTGGCAAGGAGCTCCCACATGATCCCCACCCTTTGGGCCACATGAAGGGAAGGCTCATGAAATGAACCAGACTCAAACTTGCTGCCACCACCCTCTCTCAAACATGAACACAAAAAAGCCCACTTCCAGTTTAAAGGTTGGCTTTGTAGGGGAAGTGGCATCACTACCATAGTACCCACAATGGGAAGGATCAATTTCCCGGGTAAGAAGTGTGGATCACCCAACCAGTACTCATCCAGGTCAGATACTGTTACCGCTAGTAAGTTACTGTGCTATTTCCAGCGTAGAAGGACTAGGAGGAAGAGAGAACAGGAAGGATCATAAACAGAAAATGATTGCAGTTTCACACAACATGTGAAATTGTAGCACATTTTATGAGTAAATCAAACAATATTTTTTACATCATTTCTTAATCCTATAGGAGCCATGAAACACATATTTAAAAGTATGGAAAAGGACCTTATTCATTAAGCAACAGAAAAAAAACTTAGTTGAAACTTTATTAAAAGTTGACTAATAGTCATTCTAGATAATTGAACTGACAGCTTGTTTTGACAGCTGCAAGCAAAAATGTAGTATGGTGTGTGTAAATCTTTTACATTTCCAGAAAGAGAAATGATGGCCAGGTTTAACTTTAATCAGTTTATGAAGTTTTTCTCTTTCTTTTTTTAATTCCAACTGTTCACCTGACTAGCTGAAGTTACAGTAATTGGAGGTACTGCCAATCACTTGAACAGTAAGGCTTGAAATAAAAGAATTGCAAAGTTCTCAGTCAGTAGGAGAGGTGGGAGGTGGATACTTTTTAAAGTTTCGGATAAAAGGAAAACTAAGTTAAGAAAGGAAAACATTACAGGGCCTGAAATGCTGTGTAATCTACAATTCAGCTGAAGTCAACAGGAACTATGAGTGCCCATCATCTTTGAAATTCAGGTACCAAATAACTAACAAATGGGACAAACAACAAGTACTCAATAGAACAGCATAAAATAACCCATATCTATATTGGCAAGGTAGAAGAGAGTGAAATCAAAGTGAAATCAGCTTAACCAATATTCTGACTGTAAGAATTCAAAGTAACATAAATACAAAAAGTATAAAGAGGGAGCTGGGACAGACACGAGGAAAGATGAAATGAAAGTAAGATTTTGTGAAAAGAAGATTTCATATTCAAAGGGATAAATTGAACAGACAGATTGGTGTTAAAGAGAAGGAAGGAAATTCTTAAAAGGACAAGCAAAATGTTGAAAAGGAAAGAAAAATGAGAACTTGAAAGGGCTAAAAGAAGGTTAAATGCTTTAAAAAGATCATACCGGTATTCAGAAGCTGCATAATTAGAAAAGACACAGACAGTACAAGACTTGAAGATGACATATGCTACACTGAGGACAGGAACATATTGCTTTACATAAGACCTTTAAATGTCCTTTTAATAGGCACTCTGACAGCACTATATATAAAGTATACATTATATTATTAGGAGTTGTTTCAGATTCATTCACAGCACAACGCTCACAAAATGCAGAATGAACGGGGGAAATTCACTGTAGCTGTTCACTTCAACTATAAGTATATAATAACGACACAATAATCACCAAGGGGGAGGAGGGAATAATACATGTAAACTAAATGAGTAGATGAAAAATCTAGCAAAAAGATTTCCAAGAATAATCAATATGACATTTAATTATAATGTCTTTAATGTAACAGAAGGTTGCTATTTAATTATATGACTTTTTTCACATTTAAAATAATAGGAACAAACAAACAGTAGAGTTTACTTACCCAGATCATGTCATATTAAACTTACGTAAAGTTTGATTAGACAGTACTGGAGAAATCTACATGGCTATTTGATGGATTTATTTTATTTGATTGAAGAATTGTTTTAGTGGTGCCCTTTGAAGCACAGTGGTACTGGAAATGCCTGTTTCACAGTTATCAATTTTAAACCTCCTTTTGTTCCAACAGGGAAGAACAATTGAACTGACTAGCAAAATTAGTCTACAAAGAAGAGTTGATTGGATATTTTTATATTTCTCGGGACTATACGTTTTCAGAGGTTTGGATGAAATACATTTGTTTAAAATATAACAGAGCTCAGAATTGCCAGAAACAATTTGAACCCCATAAATGTTTCCTCTAAATTGAATCAGAGGAGGCTAAAAAGCCTTTAAATATTGTATGACGAATCAGTGTTTAAATTCTAAATGAAACAATTTTAAAACTTGGAGCTTTGTCATTGCTGATAACATTGTCAGATTCATAGCTCTAGTATATCAAGGTGATTTCTCCCCCCACATCCTTATCTCATCTTTTCTGGAGGTTTTTACTGTTGAATACAGTATTTAAGAAAAAAACAACTCTTTTTTCTTTTTTAAAAACATTTGAGCAAACTGCATTTTATGTTTACTGGGAAATCTATTGCCTATACCCATTTAAAAGATCACTTTTGACCTAAAGGGAGAAAAAGTCCCTTTAGTTATTTTGTCAAATTTCATTGTTTCCAAATATATTAATTTCTTGGGTTTCAGATGAAGATTTATACTTCATATATTGGACAAACTAAGTGTAAATAAGAGCTATAAATTACTAAGTAGTTAATATGGCTTGTGAATGGGCCTATTGTTCTCAAAACATCCTGATTTTCAGAGGATTGAGCCAACTTAACATGCAGGAGGTGCCATAAAGAAAAAATGCTGTAAAATCTCATAACAGTGAATGTGCATTGGTATTAAATTATATTAGTGGGGTGAAACTGCACCCATTTAAAATATATTAATAGCTTTTACAGTTAAAAGCGGTTTCAGTTAAAAATGGTGTAGGCACATGTGCGTATGGATCATCAAATGTGTTTTCACCAAATTTTCTTTGTTTTAGATGTCTGTGTATTAGTTCTTGAAAATGTATTTTGTCTGGAAGAGTCTCATCTGAAAAGAGTATGGTTTTAGCAAATATCCAGTGGAACCTGCAATGAGAATCTCATGAGTGGAGGATTAGAAGAATATTGACATTGTTGCTTGACATGATAGTTTTTGCCATGATGCTCAAATTTAGATAAAATGGATAAAATTATGACTAGAGATAGATCTGAACCAAACTCTAGAAATGAACATCTCAAATACTAAGTAAGCTTACATCCAAAAGGTCCAGAACTTACCTTTGCATCTAGCCCATCTCTCTAATAGCTTAAAGCCTAGATCTGAACACCCTGAGACTTTGCTGAAATTCAAATGTAAATACAAATTTTGTGGTAGAGCTCATCTCTAGTTATGGCTATACATTTTGTCCAGGATGCGGAGAGGATCCTAAGAGAGTTAGGCCCCCAGCTCCCAACGAATTGCAATAGGATTTGGGTGCCAGTCTCCTTAAGCTTCTTTGAAAATTAAAGTTTCAGACGGGAAAGGGGTAGAGACACATAACACCATCACATTTTACACAAAAATCCCTATTGGTTTCAATGAGGAGCTTTGTTAAAAAATCCAGTGGCTTGGAATGGCCCAATATATCTTAACAACTGTACATGTCTGTATATATGCCATAATAATAAATAGCTAACTTGTAGATAGTACTTTTAGACCTAGAGGTTTGCTTTAAAAAAGCAGTTTAGTATCATTACCCTAATTTTACTAATGGGGAAACAGAAACATAGGGAGGTGAAGTAACTTACTCAATGGGCTAAATTCATCCCTCATGTTTTTTGAATGATTTTTGAATTGAGACTTTTTGGATGGTTGAAATAATGCCTGTGGACTGACCCATGCCTTCAATGACTACTGGCCTGCTGACTTACTGACTGGGTACATTTCTGGATTTGTGCACTTTCCAAGCCTTAAGTTACTGAAATGGGGAGATTCTTCACTTACATACAGGTGACCTAATTGGAACCCATTGGCTTATGCCAGTGACATTAGAAGGAGAGTGCCCCTTCTGAGTCATCAAGTGACTACTGAAGAAGAGGTCCAAGGGGGGGGAACAAGCCAGGTTCTCATTTTCAAAAATTGGAAATGAGGGCCCCTCACGGTCAAGATTGAAAAGAAGTTGAGCACCATTCAGGTGAATCATCTTTGGATGACTGAAAAAAATCAAATTGTATGAATTCAAGTTGACTGAAGAGATCTTTTTTTCTAACTAAACAAGTCCTGCTCTCTCAAATGGTCACCCGTGCTTTCAAAGGTAGTATGGTCATCTGCTCCAAATACCTAGCAATATCCATCAGAGAAATATCTTTGACTTTGACACAATGATAGCAGGATAGAAAAGATCTCCAAAATACCTAAAACACAATGGATAGATGGCAACAATAGCCAATTGTCCCTCACAGGCATCCCACCACATAATACACCATGCCTGGTTTAGGACAGAGCATTGTAGAGGCACATAATGCGAGTCTCTATGCTGTCCAAACAACAGCATGAGAGCTAACCAATATATCTTAAATTAATTAACAGTCAATAATCCTACAGACAAATTCAGCTCTCTGTTCCCTGCGTTATGAGAGGTTATTCCTAATATACTTTGATCTGATTTTTCTAGAAATATATTAGTGAGAGAATAATGTGTTGATAGTGTTTTATTACTCCATTTTTTAAAAACCATATACAATCAGCTCATTGTCACTTAATATTGAGCCAAAGAAGTTAGTACAAGTCAGTAAAGGATTTGCTATTTATATGTATAATAAGAATATCCACAATTACATAGATAGAAAAAAATATAAAGGTACATCACCCTTTGTGATATATACCAATCACTTTCTATGGCATTATACGTCTTTTGAAGCCTTTGTGGCTGGCCACTCTCAGAAACAAGAAAATGCATTAATGACCCACTGTTCATATCTGATATGGGAGATTTCTCTGGGCATGAATAGCTGATATTTGAGTAGACCTCTGACAGTAAGTTAGATCTTCCCTGAAACTGCTAACTTGCATCAGAGGCCAAAGTGGTCTCTGACCAGGCCTAGAATAGGACAGTGGCAAAGATGGCATAAATTCCATGCCCACTGCTTAAATCAGAGTCTATATTTTTACAATTAAGATTTTGGTAGTGGTTGGTATAGCTGACCCCTTCATGCCCCTGGGAGATATTAAACTTGAAAACACCTCAAAGTGCAGCAAGCACTCAAGTGACAATACAGCTTACCATTTTCTCTGGAACCGTACAAGCAAACACTAATTTAAAAAACAACAACCTGTAATTGATCTTGGCTTCACTGTCTTCTGTGGTTGCAAAATGCCAGCCTCAGTTAATATGTATTAGTTTAAAAAAAATGCATCAGTTAATGTACAGTGGTTCTGAATGACAATTTGTTAGTTACTATAAATAATATCGAGCTCAGACAAGTGTGTCTCATTTGAAAGATAAGAACTGAAACAAGAAATATATCATATGAATTAAAATGAAATGGATTTGAAAAAAATATTTTAGTAGGTTTCAGTGCAAGTTAATAGATTAAAAAATATGTTGCAACAAAAACCTATTCCCTTCTCTCTCACACTCTCTTTTCTTTACACTCAGTCAGTGTTCAAGTTAAGGTAATCTTCAGTCTTTCATTTTTTAGCTTCTGTAGCATAGCTCTACCTGAACATCTTTGGATGTAACAATGTTATGATTCAACATCAGTTAAAAACCATTTCAAGTATAAGTTCAAAAAGTTTGTTAAGAGAACTTTTTTCTATATGGTTGTTACAAGTTCCCATTTTTGTAATGAGATCAGGATTATGTCTTAAGAAATTCATATTCCTTACACTGAGAGAAAAGGATTCCAGTGGAAGAAAAGTTACAGTTGAAAATAATACAGTGACACATAGAGAAATACGATATAATTCACGTTACTGATAATTAAGTCCTCATGAAGGGCAGATATTTTCTAGAGCAGCAGTGAAGTTGTTTGACAAAGACTTGAGCTGCAGTGAACTAAACTCTTCAGAATCATCAAGGTTAGGTTGTACACTTTTCTGCCAGTCTCATATGGGGCATGTGATGAAGGACAAATTAAAATTTTGCCAGGTAGCCAAGAAGCTGCGAAAGATCTCAAACAAACCCATGCATGGGAACTAGCCGAGCGACTTAAAGCCATACGGTGATATTCATAATGTGACCTTTCTATTATGGTTTTATTGGAGAAGGGTGTGTATAAGTGTATAGCTAAGGAATGGAAGCTAAAAAGGACTGTGCTCTGTACAGTAATCTGTTGAAGGAGCACTTAATATTGATCTCTTTTTTGTGTGTGCACGTCTTGAGATGGAGAAAAATGGGAGCAAGGACGGAGCATAAAGAGAATGCCGTGGGGTTAGAGGGAATAAAATAAATGAAACAATAACACGATGAACAAAAGGAGTCTGTCCTTTCACCCACTCTACCAGAAGAATCCCATTACCTTCCACATGGGCAGCAGGAGTCTCTTGAGGAGGGTAGCCAACTGTCTTTGAGCAGGGTTTGTACATTTTCTAGCCCTTAAGCCTTCTTTGCCCTTGATGGCAGAAGACATATAATCTTGAAACCATAATGACTGTGAACTGGTTTGAGGTTTAAAGCCAATGTTTCTCTGAGCTCTAGCGAGGAAATGAGGAGAGGGCTGGATAAACAATTTTAAAGGAAACATACTAACAGTTATACTGCTTCAAATATTTGTCTGAAGATTGATAGAGAATGTAAGGACATAGCAACATAAGAGCTGCCATACTAGGTCAGACCATGGTCCATCTTGCCTGGCATCCTTCTCTGGCAGTGGCCCATACTTGAACTTTAGGGGGTATATACAGAACAGGGTAATTATAGAGTGATCCACCCCCGTCTTCCATGGCTGTCTTCTGGTAGTCAGAGGTTTAGGGTTGCCCGGAGCATGTGGTTGTGTCCCTGACCATTTTGGCTATTAGCTATTGATCGACTTGTCCTCTATGAATTTATCCAGTTCTTTTTTGACCCAGTTATACTTTTGGCCATCATAACATCCTGTGGCAATGAGTTCTACAGGCTAGTTGTGTGAAAAAGTACTTCCTCTAGTTCATATTAAACCCATGGCCTGTTAATTTAAATTGAGTGACCCCTGGTTTTATATTGTATGAAAGAGTAAATAACATGTATCTATTTTCCTTTTCCACACCATTCATGATTTTATAGCGCTCTACCATATTTCCCCTTAGTCATCTCTTTTCTAAAGATGAACAATCCTCATCTTTTTAGTCTTTCCTCATAGGGGAGCCATTTAAGAGGTTTTAAATTAGAGGTGTAAATACTTGTGTGGTTTCTTGTACATGAAATGACCTCGTCAAACTTGGGCTGGTCGGAAGCTTTCCATCAAAACCGTTTTTGATGGAAAATTGGGTTTTCAATTAAACTCATTTTTTTTTCTGTGTGAAAACTATACTTCCTACAGAAAAAGTTAGTGGTTTTTTGTTGTTGAAAAATGGAACATCTAGAAACTGGTAAGGTTTGTCTTAAAGCTTAAATATTTGGATTCAGCCAGGCTGCCATGTTACCTCATGGGATTGTAATTTCATTGCTTAGTGTTCTCATTTTCTTCCATAGGATAGGCTCTTCCAGCCAAACTTCATCTTCCATAATGCAAGGTGGCGATAGGATTTCTATCATGCATTGCCTCCTCTCAACAAGAAGGTAAGACCATAGTGTACCATGGAAAAAGTAGTCCAATCAAGGAGCCCAGCCCACAGAGGTGAATAGGAGCTTGAAGCTCCTGATCTACAGCATGGGGAACTAACCTGCACTCTCTTCTTCTCCTTCAACTCCTTCCTCAGGAACAATTCCTTCCAAGACACCTATAAGAAGTCAGACAGCTAATGATAGTTAGGTTATAGGGATGCTCAGGATTAAACAAAGACTGTGAATGGCTTGCCAACTACAAAACCAGTTTCTCCTCCCTTGGTTTTCACACCTCAACTGCTAGAACAGGGCCTCATCCTCCCTGATTGAACTAACCTCATTATCTCTAGCTTGCCTGCATATATATACCTGACCCTGGAAATTTCTACTACATGCATCTGACGAAGTGGGTATTCACCCATGAAAGCTCATGCTCCAAAACATCTGTTAGTCTATAAGGTGCCACAGGATTCTTTGCTGCTTTTACAGATCCAGACTAACACGGCTACCCCTCTGATAGTTGTAGGATGTCGCTTCTTGGCTCTGTGAGCTCAGATCATGTACTTATTTAAACAAAAAAAGGAAAAGAAAAGATAAAGGGCTAGATCTTCATCTAGTCTAGACTTCCACAGGTCCATTGATTTCATTATAACTACAATTTATGCTCCTAGTGTATAGGATCAATCTCTAAGTAAATTTCAATGCATTCTTTTACAGGTACTTGGTTAATCATTAATTTCTATACATGATGGTTAAATGGATACCTTAAATACTTGCTTAGTATGTTTATCCAAGATAATGTTTAACAAAATAATTGAGGTAATGGATCAAGCCATAGCTACATTAAAAACAAATTTCTATTTAAGATTCAGTGAGAGTTTTTACTCCTCTGTGACAATGCATATCACAGACTCCAGGATGAAGCACAGAAGAGCTGGGGAAAACATCCTTCTCAGTTGAGGGGTTCTGGCTATTGAATGAACTTCCAGATGAGATTAGGCAAATACAGATTCTGACTGTGTTTAAGAAATGTTTCAAAATCCTCCCCTTTGAAAAAACCTTTCCACCACAGCAATAATGGCACTCATGAATCACTACAATAACAACTCTTCTATCCCTAAATCCCAGCCCCATATATAAAAATACTCATTACAAACAAAGAAGTCAACCAACCAAACAAAACTACTTGAAGCAGAGGAAATGAGGAGAGGAAAAGGAAGGAGAACCAGGCACACCACTAAGAACTTCTTTATCATTGCTGATTTTTATGTGGAATAATCTCAGCTATCATGGTGATGGTTGACTGTATAAAACCCTAAGTAAGATAGATAAAAGATTAAAAACTTGCTATGGAAGGTTGGTAAAAAATGCTAGAGTCCTGATGATGATGTCACATATGGTGTTGTCCATAATCATACATACAGATGGTGACTGATAAAGCAGAATCTTGCCAAAATTTTGTTTCCTCAGGGAAGTCTGCAGCTGATGCAAGTTAGAGCAACTTGGGTTGCACTAACCTAATTAAGAGGCCCCAGGCCTGAATGAGTCAACATTGGGATCAGGCTGTGCAAAGTTGAGTTTCAGCTTCCATTTCAAATACACTTTGACTGGACTTTTTGTAGATTAGCAGAGACACTGACATAAAATTATCTCATAGGTCACACAGAGCATTTCATACGGCCTGTGAAACCTCTGAGAACATTTTAGTAGCTCTGACTCAATGGGAATGCCAATTAGAGTGTCTTTACTAAAGTAACCTACGTTGAGAATAGTTTCTTTAAATAGACTACCTGCATCTCCAGTCAGAGCTTTGTAAATGCATACAAATTTTTTTGGAGGAGGAGGGGGGGTGGATTAAATATGTACATCCTAAGGGTTTCTTTTGATTACCCCCATGACTGTACTACCTTCCTCTTTTCCTTTCAAGAGCTCCTTGTTGTGATAGTGTGTGATAGTGATGACCACAGAGGTAGCTTTGGGAGGCTCATATTAACAAAGACCTTTGGCTCACACATCTGCTCCTCATTCTATTTGATCTGTGACTTGTAGTTAAACTGGAAAAGAGGCAAATTCTACAACCAACCACACTTTTGTGTGCAGAGGGCAGATTAGCGCTGCATTCTGACTCATCAGCTCTTATCACTGAGATTTTCTCATGCAGAACATCTTGCATAATGTAGATGAAGAATAATACATCTGGAGTCTACAGTATGCCTGGCTCTCAGAACAGCAAAGGAACAAACATCAGCTTCTGATAGCTCTTCCTAACCCTATTCTCCCTACTGTCTGAGTATCTCCTATCTTCACAAATAAAGCAGACATGTGAGAAACAAAGATATCATGGACAGTTTGGAAGTCCCATAGTTTTACATAATAATTGTGTTAATTGGCTATTCATTGTAGCCATCAGTCTGTGTGTATTGCATGAGTGCAAGGATGTACTAGTGAGTATTGAGCATGTTCAGTCGAGTCAATCTATAAATATAAATCCATTTATTGGTAAAGCCTGAGCTTTATAAACAGAGCAAGACACTCTAGTGTATATCAAGAGTTTAATATTACTTTGTATGAGCTTTTCCCCAGCTTTTTTGGCTGGTATAAATATGAAAGTGATTCCTTTTTACTCTCATATATTCATGAATTTGTATGAGTCATTGTTTCAACAGGACTGCCCCCTCACCTCTCTTTCCATCCCCCGCCTCACCCCAAATCCAGAATACAGCAACACAGTTTAGCTAAATTAGATTTGCTCTTGTTGGGATATTCTGTCCCCCAGATTGCCCTGCTTTCAGTACAACATCGTAAAATGTATTTTTGTGTAATTTAAAACATATGTTATAAAGTGTGGTCTGCACTTTATATGAAAATGTGAACAACATCCACAGATCCATTAGCATTGCCATATATTTCTCATAACTTAATTGTAGATATTTTGAATTATTTTCTGCCTCACAATAATCTCTTTCCTCTAAATTGTATTCTGGTGTCAGACTAAGTCATTGGTTCCAGGTGACAGCTAAATGAAGGATCTCCACTCTCCGATGTTGCAAACAACTGTGAGAAACAAAAGAAAAAAGCAACAAATTTGTCAGGTAGATGAATAAGGCCTCTTAATATCAGCAGTAATGGAGAAAGTGTTTGCCATCATGCAAATTTGTGCTTAGTGAGCAAAAAGCATTCTCAGAGGTTTTCCATCAATGTCAGTCTGGTACTACATGGTTTTAAAACAAACTATTCTAATGTAAAAGTGTGATACATTCATTTCCTAAAGTGATTTTGGATTAAGCAGCAAGTTTTAGTGACTGTACAGTTCACAGGTAAAATTACTTTTTATTTCATGATGTTGCCTTAATATAAATATATAGTGTTTAATCAAAAGACCCACCAATTTAAATGCTTTGTAGTACCTCCCAATAAATCACAATCTGTGCTGTAATAAAATGGCAAGCCCATATTTCATCGTAAGAAACAGATATGTGTTAGCTGGCCATAGGCAAGTAAAATAGAAGATTTTGAGGTTAGGTCCTGAAATATGTTTGTACTACTTACAAGAAACTTTCCTCTAAAAACTGAGAGACAGCTGGCAATGGTAAAAGATGGGAAATTGGAAAAATCCAGGAATCTTCTGCCAGAATCAGGCACAAATTAATTTCTTTGTATTACATCTACCTGCATATACATATATTACATATCTTCCCATCTTTCTTTAAATGAAATCTAAATGACTGCTACATTTAAAAGCTTTTCCTGATACATAGATATGAACTGCTCAAAATCTTTGTTAGTGCAGAGTTAAGGTTGCCCATTGGAGCTTTGTATCCTTTCAGAAGGTCTAGTTCAGCTACACTCAAATTTCTCAAACCATGAAATGAAGAGTTAAGTTACTCTCTAGCCCTCTAATCACATTGCCTTATAGTGATAGACAGGCAAAATCTACATGCTGATATTGCTGGGCCTCCCTGCAGCCTTTGACACAGAAAACAACAAGGTACTGCTGCTAACCCATCTACAAGACATGGCAGGAGTTTATGACCCTACAATTGCTCCAGTCATTCCCCTCCAGCTGAATTCAGAGTGGCAATAGGTAACTGCTCTTCCTCTCCAAAGACCCTCACCTGCAGGGTCCTGCAGGGATCCATACTATCCTTGCTTCTCTTCAATACCAACATGAGACCACTGTGAGACATAGTGAGATGCCATGGGCTCCATTGCCAACACTGTGTCAATGGCACTCAGTTTTATATCTCATTTCCTGATGCAACCACTGCCACTACTAAAATATCAGAATGTCTACAAGCTCTTAGACCTAAAACATTCATCTCCAGCTGAACACAGGGAAGACCGAAGTGATGCTAGTTAGAAAGGAGAAATGGTTTGAATAACTAGCAGAGATACCATCTCTAACTTACACTGAAGTAGATAGCACCCATTGTTCAAAGTGGTGAGAAGCCTTGGAATTCTGTTTGACTTTTCACTAAGTTTTGATCACAAAGTTGCATCAGCATCTAAAAATCTTTCATCTCCAACTCTATAGGAAACTTTGTCCTTATCTCCCAGATGAGGACAGGGCCACAGTGACCATGCATTTGTCAACCTCCAGGCTGGATTACTTTAATTGACTACATCTCAAGTTGCATGTGAAGACAACGAACCATGTTCAAACTAGTACAGAATACAGCTGCTTACTTATTCCAGGGGTTAGGCAGCTGTGAGCATATCAGGCCCATGATCAAATCCCTCTACCCAGTCATCTTCCAAAACCAGATTAAGACTTGGTCCTATTTTTAAAAAGCAATTAATGGATCAAGCCTCAGCTACCTTAAGACTGGAATTCAGTGTATGAATCGTGCTAATGTGGGACAATGCAGTCCCTAAAGTCCTGGATGAATTGTGTGGAGCAGTAAAAGCACTGTCTATTGAGGGGAGCCAGCTACAGAACCATCTTCTAGAGGAGATCAAGGAAATCCAGAGTGTGACACATTTAGTAGATGTTGCAAAACTGTCCTGTTAAAAAACAGCTTTCCAGAATAAAAATGACACTCATAACACTGACAGCCCTGTATACCCAATAAATCCCTACCACCACACAAAAAAAGAGCAAATCAATAAAATCTAAAAATTCAAAAACATAACTCCCACCTCAGGAAGGAGTGCCAGAGATTCCATGAAGTGCACTAGGGACTTCAATATTACTCTTGATTTTACACGGAAAGCATTCAAGGATATTTTTGTAAATAAGAACTCACTCAGCTTAATGTTTACGAGTAAAAGGGGTCATGAACAGAAGAACAGCTGTACCGGGTCAGACCAAAGGTCCATCTAGCCTAGTATCCTGTTTACTGACAGTAGCCAATGCCAGGTGCCCCAGAGAGCGTGAACCTAACAGGCAATGATCAAGTGATCTCTCTCCTGCCATCCATCTCCATCCTCTGATGAACAGAGGCTAGGAACACCATTCCTTACCCATCCTGGCTAATAGCCATTAATGGACTTAACCTCCATGAATTTATCCAGTTCTCTTTTAAACACTGTTATAGTCCGAGCCTTTACAATCTCCTCAGGTAAGGAGTTCCACAAGTTGACTGTGCGCTGCATGAAGAAGAACTTCCTTTTATTTGTTTTAAACCTGCTGACTATTAATTTCATTTGGTGATCTCTAGTTCTTGTATTATGGGAATAAGTAAATAACTTTTCCTTATCCACTTTCTCCACACCACTCATGATTTTATATACCTCTATCATATCCCTCCTTAGTCTCCTCTTTTCCAAGCTGAAGAGTCCTAGCCTCTTTAATCTTTCCTCATACGGGACCCTCTCCAAACCCCTAATCATTTTAGTTGCCCTTTTCTTAACCTTTCCTAGTGCCAGTATATCTTTTTTTGAGATGAGGAGACCACATCTGTATGCAGTATTCGAGTGTGGGCTTACCATGGATTTATATAAGGGCAATAATATATTCTCAGTCTTATTCTCTATCCTCTTTTTAATGATTCCTAACATCCTGTTTGCTTTTTTGACAACCTCTGCACACTGCATGGATATCTTCAGAGAACTATCCACTATAAATCTAAGATATTTTTCCAGACTTCTTGTAGCTAAATTAGCCCCCGTCATATTGTATGTATAGTTGGGATTTTTTTCCAATGTACATTACTCTACATTTATCCACATTAAATTTCATTTGCCATTTTGTTGCCCAGTCATGAATACCAGCAAAGTTAATAGGTTTGTTCCTATTCTATTTTTTTGCTGTATTAACCCTGCTAGTACTTGCCTCTGAACACGTCTGCTCACCTTTCTCAATATCAGCTTCAGTCTATTGGTCAGCAGCTCTTTTGTTTTTCTTTTGGACTTATATGTCTTGAGTTCTCCCCTCAGTCATCTTTTTAAACACAAAAAGTCTACTGACAATCTAAGGACAAAGGACACCTAATACATCTGAAGTAGATGACAACAGCTGACTATGTTTTTGTTGTTTCACTGTAAAATTCTTCCAGACTGGAGATGCTCTGCTTGTCATGCATGGTGGCATCAATGTCTACCCAGAATGACTGACATTACATGAAAATTCACATCATTTCAGTGAAGTCTGTCTCATTTACTCTATTTCTGCGTATCTTTTCCTTATGTGCTGTTTTAGTTCTTCCTAAACCTTAAAATTCAGACTTCTCCTTCCACTTACTTTTAGAAGACCCGTAAGTGACCTGAACCAAAGTCAAATAATTTATCCAAACCACTCTTAATAAACTTTAGGTTCAGATAAAATGAGAACCAAGATCCAAACTACACACAGCTTAGGTGAGAAAGCTACTTTCTGCCCTTAATACAATCCCACTGAAATGAACTGGCAAAATTGTGGCCCTATTGAAGATAATGGACATTCTTCCATTGATTTCAGTGGGGCCAGAATTTCACCCAGTGAGTTTCTATGGGATATATGAGAGTATAGAGTTTGTCCTTGTCATAACTTAGTCCCAGATTTGGACCTTAGCGTCCAAAATATGGGGGTTAGCATGAAAACCTCCAAGCTTAGTTACCAGCTTGGACCTGGTACGGCTGCCACCACCCAAAAAATTAGAGTGTTTTGGGGCACTCTAGTCCCCACAAAAACCTTCCCTGGGGACCCCAAGACCCAAATCCCTTGAGTCTCACAACAAAGGGAAATAAATCTTTTCCCTTCCCCCCTCCAGGTGTTCCTGGAGAGATACACAGAAGCAACCTCCGTGAATCCAAGCAGAGGGAGTCCACCCTCTGTAATTCCAGTCCTGGAAACAAAAGCACTTTCCTCTTCACCCAGAGGGAATGCAAAATCAGGCTAGCAAATCCAACACACACAGATCTCCCCCTGATTTCTTCCTCCCACCAATTCCCTGGTGAGCTGCAGACCCAATTCCCTGAAGTTCCCCACTAAAGAAAAACTCCAACAGGTCTTAAAAGAAAGCTTTATATAAAAAGAAAGAAAAATACATACAAATGGTCTCTCTGTATTAAGGTGACAAATACAGGGTCAATTGCTTAAAAGAATATTGAATAAACAGCCTTATTCAAAAAGAATACAAATCAAAGCACTCCAGCCACTATAGACATATAAATACAAAAACAACAAAACCATGTTTGGTACTCACAACTTGGAAACAGAAGATTAGAAAACAGAAATCACTTCTCAAAGCTGAGAGAAAAGCGGGCAGACAGACAAAGACTCAGACACAAACTTCCCTCCACCCAGAGTTGAAAAAATCCGGTTTCCTGATTGGTCCTCTGGTCAGGTGCTTCAGATTACTTCTTTCCAGGTGAAAGAGACATTAACCCTTAGCTATCTGTTTATGACACGCCCCCCAAATTGCAGACAGTGGGGAAGCTCACTGGCGGCGATTTCCTCCTAGAACTTTAAACTAAACAGATTAATACAACACATGCACCGTTACATATACCGCTAAGTATATAACAACTAACAGACTTCTACAGTTTAGGAACACTTTTTAACTACTAGATTCTGGGAAACTTTCACGGGAGAGTGCATCAGCTACTTTGTTAGAAGCTCCTGTGATGTGCTGAATTTCAAAAACAAAATCTTGGAGAGCTAAACTCCAACGAAGAAGTTTCTTGTTGTTCCCCTTGGCAGTATGAAGCCACTTTAGTGCAGCATGGTCAGTTTGTAGTTGGAACCGCCGTCCCCAAACATATGGGCGTAGGTTTTCCAGGGCGTACACAATGGCATAGCATTCCTTTTCACTGACTGACCAGTGACTTTCCCTCTCAGACAGTTTCTTGCTGAGAAACACGACAGGATGGAAGTTGTGATCTGTTGCTTTCTGCATGAGCACTGCTCCTATACCACGTTCAGATGCATCCGTGGTTACCAGGAATGTCTTGTCAAAATCCGGGGCCCTGAGCACAGGGTCAGACATGAGTGTTGCCTTAAGTTGGGTAAAGGCCTTTTGACACTCATCAGTCCACTTAACTGCATTTGGCTGAGTCTTTTTGGTCAGGTCGGTCAGTGGGGCAGCGATTTGGCTGTAGTGTGGTACAAATCGCCTGTAGTACCCGGCCAAGCCTAAGAAGGATTGGACCTGTTTCCTCGACCTTGGGACAGGCCACTTTTGGATAGCATCCACCTTGGCCTGTAGGGGGTTTATGGTTCCTCGACCCACCTGGTGCCCCAGGTAAGTCACTCTGTTTTGGCCTATTTGACACTTTTTGGCCTTAACAGTTAGTCCGGCCTGCCTGATGCGCTCAAAGACCTTTTCCAGGCGTAGTAGGTGTTCGGGCCAGGAGTCTGAAAAAATGGCCACATCATCGAGGTAGGCAACTGCAAATTCTCCCAGTCCTGCTAGTAGACCATCTACCAGCCTCTGGAAGGTGACGGGTGCATTTCGAAGGCCGAAAGGAAGGACATTGAATTCATACACCCCTGCATGGGTGACGAATGCTGACCTCTCCTTGGCAGGGTCATCTAGCGGTACTTGCCAGTACCCCTTGGTTAAGTCTATTGTAGAGATGAACTGGGCACGTCCCAACTTCTCCAATAGCTCATCGGTGCGTGGCATTGGATAGTTGTCCGGACAAGTTACCGCATTTAGCTTACGGTAGTCCACGCAAAAGCGCATTTCCCCATCTGGTTTGGGTACCAGAACCACTGGAGATGCCCATGCACTGGTAGATGAGCGTATTATACCCATCTGTAGCATGTTCTGGATCTCCCGTTCTATAGCAGCTTGGGCATGAGGAGACACCCGGTAGGGTGGGGTTCTAATGGAGTGAGCATTACCTGTGTCAATGGAGTGGTATGCCCGTTCAGTCCGTCCTGGGGTGGCTGAGAACAATGGGGCGAAGCTAGTGCACAGCTCCTTGATTTGTCGCCGCTGCAGACATTCCAGGGTGGTTGAGAGGTTCACCTCTTCCACGCCACCGTCTTTTTTCCCGTCGTAGTAGACACCGTCAGGCCACTCAGCATCATCTCCCTGGACTGTAAACTGACAAACCTGTAAGTCTCTGGAATAGAAAGGCTTGAGAGAATTAACATGGTACACTCTGGGCTTTAGTGAGGAATTGGGAAATGCTATGAGGTAGTTCACAGTTCCCAGGCGCTCTTGGACCGTGAATGGCCCCTCCCATGATGCTTCCATCTTATGGGCCTGTTGCGCCTTCAAGACCATAACCTGGTCTCCTACCTTGAAGGAACGTTCTCTGTCATGTCTGTCATACCAGGCCTTTTGCTCTTCCTGAGCATCCTTTAGGTTCTCTTTAGCAAGGGCTAAAGAGTGTCGGAGGGTGCTTTGTAGGTTGCTTACAAAGTCCAGAATGTTAGTTTCTGGAGAAGGCGTAAACCCCTCCCATTGCTGCTTCACCAACTGTAATGGCCCCTTAACCTCATGACCATACACAAGTTCAAACGGTGAAAACCCTAAACTGGGATGTGGTACAGCCCTGTAGGCAAACAGCAACTGCTGCAACACTAGGTCCCAATTATTGGAGAATTCGTTGATGAATTTTCGTATCATGGCCCCCAAAGTTCCATTAAACTTTTCCACCAGGCCATTGGTTTGATGGTGATACAGGGTGGCAACCAAGTGATTCACCCTATGAGTTTCCCACAGTTTTTCCATGGTCCCTGCCAGGAAAGTAGATCCTGAATCTGTAAGGATGTCGGAGGGCCAACCTACCCTGGCAAAGATGTCTGTTAGGGCCAGGCACACAGTGTTAGCCCTGGTGTTGCCTAGAGCTACTGCTTCCGGCCATCGGGTAGCAAAGTCCACTAAAGTCAGTACGTACTGCTTTCCTCTGGGTGTCTTTTTTGGGAAAGGACCCAGAATATCCACAGCTACTCGCTGAAATGGGACCTCAATTATGGGGAGTGGCTGGAGAGGGGCTTTGACCTGGTCTTGAGGCTTACCCACTCTTTGGCATACCTCACAAGACCGGACATACTTGGCAACATCCTTGCCCATCCCCTCCCAGTGGAAGGACTTCCCCAACCGGTCCTTGGTTCTGTTCACCCCAGCATGGCCACTGGGATGATCATGGGCTAAGCTTAAGAGCTTCCCCCGGTACTTAGTTGGAACCACCAACTGTTTTTGCGGCTGCCATTCTTCCCGGTGTCCACCAGAAAGAATCTCCTTGTATAAAAGTCCTTGGTCTATAACAAACCGGGATCGATTAGAAGAGCTGAGAGGCAGTGGGGTGCTCCGTGCCGCCGCCCAAGCTTTCTGAAGGCTGTCATCTGCTTCCTGCTCAGTCTGGAACTGTTCCCTTGAGGCTGGGGTCACCAGTTCTTCCTCAGACTGTGGACTTGGGCTTGGTTCCTCTGGAAGCGATGTAGGTGATGGGGTTGTTTCTGTTGCTGGTGAACCGCTCTCCGCTGGTGCACCTGAGGGTATTTTAGGCTCTGGCTGAACCTTTTGGGTATGGCTGTATGTTGCTTCTGCCAGTTCTGGCTCGCTGGTGCCCTCTGGCGTTGAGTTTGAAGATGTGGTTGCACTTGCTGGTGCTGGTTGCTGTTCCAGTTCCGGGCCTGGGACTGGAGGTACTGTGGCTGTTTCAGTGGTTGGCATGGAATCCGGGTCCATTACCTCTGTCTGGGTCTCTGGTAACCCAGACGGGTCGTCTGTGGATGGCTCAGGAACAGGAATGGGTCTGGAAGCTTGCCTGGTTTGGCAAAGGGTAACCATTTCCACTCTCTTGGCCCGCTTCACCTGGTTGGCCAAGTCTTCCCCCAGTAGCATGGGGATAGGATAATTGTCATAGACTGCAAAAGTCCACATTCCTGACCAGCCTTTGTACTGGACAGGCAGTTGAGCTGTAGGCAAGTCTACAGCTTGTGACATGAAGGGGTAAATTGTCACTTTGGCCTTTGGGTTGATGAATTTGGGGTCTACGAAGGATTGGTGGATAGCTGACACTTGTGCACCCGTGTCTCTCCATGCAGTAACCTTCTTTCCGCCCACTCTCAAATTTTCCCTTCGCTCCAAGGGTATTTGAGAGGCATCCGGGCCTGGGGATCTTTGGTGTGATGGTGGTGTAATGAATTGCACTCACATGGTGTTCTTTGGACTGTTGGCCTTGATATGTCCCAGTTCATTACACTTAAAGCATCTTCCATCTGATGGGTCACTGGGCCGAGGTGAGTTACTGGAGACTGGTGAGGTGGAAGAATAGGGCGTCTGTGGCTTTACTTGGGTTGTATGTGGGGTCTTTGGCTGTCCTCGGTTGTAGGGTTTATGGTCGGTGTGCCCCCTGGGGTATTCGTTCCCCTTGACCGTAGCTTTTTTGCTTTCTGCCACTTCCATCCATCTGGCTCCAATCTCCCCCGCTTCAGAGAGATTCTTGGGTTTTCCATCTTGTATGTACCGTGTGATGTCCTCTGGAACACCATCCAAGAACTGCTCCATTTGTATGAGGAGGTGCAGTTCTTCCAAGGTATTAACATTGTGTCCTGATATCCAGGCCTCATAATTTTTCCCAACGTAGTAGGCGTGTTTGGGAAATGACACATCTGGTTTCCACTTTTGGGTTCTGAAATGCCGACGGGCATGATCCGGGGTTATCCCCATTCTGTATCTGGCCTTGGTTTGAAAAAGTTTATAGTCATTCATTTGCTGCTTAGGCATTTCAGCTGCCACCTCTGCTAAAGGTCCACTGAGCTGTGGCCTCAATTCAACCATGTACTGGTCTTCAGGGATGCCGTACCCAAGACAGGCTCTTTCAAAATTTTCCAAGAAGGCCTCGGTGTCATCACCTGCCTTGTAGGTGGGAAATTTCCTGTGCTGTGGAACAATCATTGGCGCAGGGTTGTTAGGGTTGGCTGTGTTTTGCTTAGCCTTTTCCAATTCCATGGCCTGTCGGTGGGTCTCCCTCTGTTTTTCCAACTCTCGTTGGTGGGCTGCATTGTTGGCTTCTTCTTGTTTTTGTAGCCTTTCCATCTCTTGTTTGTGAGTTGCCTCATCTCTGGCCATCTGTGTTCTGAGCAGTTCTATCTGCTTTTCCGTGGCTTCGAGCTGTACTGCCTCTGGTTTTCGTGACATCTTGTTTTCTTGTGTTGGGGTGCCCTCCGGTGTTTATCTTTTGAACTGCAGGCTCTGTTGCCTCCTGGGGTCTGCCTAGCAACAGTGCCTTTTCCCTTTTTTTCCTTTAGCTAATCTTTTCAATGTTAAGTAAACTAGAAAAACCACTTTATTTGCATGTATATAGTGCTGGTATTTGCCTCCTAATGGGAGTGCTATTGTGTGACAAAAGACCCTTTGTAACAGCTTAATGGTTTCTTGCTTAATATGCAAGCCACAACTGCCAGAGAGAGCAGAAAAAAAAATTCTCTCTGGTTCCCTTTTAAAACCAAACTGTTTCTCTCTGCTAAAAAGCCCCTAGCAGAGAAAAGAAAAATATAATATT
Organism: Gopherus flavomarginatus; assembly: GCF_025201925.1. NCBI lineage: Eukaryota > Metazoa > Chordata > Testudines > Testudinidae > Gopherus > Gopherus flavomarginatus. The sequence goes on along the minus strand of NC_066620.1, from coordinate 146,356,441 downwards.
CCTACTGGCTTCTGGATTCTATCTCACCACTGCACACCATGTCATAACTTAGTCCCAGATTTGGACCTTAGCGTCCAAAATATGGGGGTTAGCATGAAAACCTCCAAGCTTAGTTACCAGCTTGGACCTGGTACGGCTGCCACCACCCAAAAAATTAGAGTGTTTTGGGGCACTCTAGTCCCCACAAAAACCTTCCCTGGGGACCCCAAGACCCAAATCCCTTGAGTCTCACAACATAGGGAAATAAATCTTTTCCCTTCCCCCCTCCAGGTGTTCCTGGAGAGATACACAGAAGCAACCTCCATGAATCCAAGCAGAGGGAGTCCACCCTCTGTAATTCCAGTCCTGGAAACAAAAGCACTTTCCTCTTCACCCAGAGGGAATGCAAAATCAGGCTAGCAAATCCAACACACACAGATCTCCCCCTGATTTCTTCCTCCCACCAATTCCCTGGTGAGCTGCAGACCCAATTCCCTGAAGTTCCCCACTAAAGAAAAACTCCAACAGGTCTTAAAAGAAAGCTTTATATAAAAAGAAAGAAAAATACATACAAATGGTCTCTCTGTATTAAGGTGACAAATACAGGGTCAAATGCTTAAAAGAATATTGAATAAACAGCCTTATTCAAAAAGAATACAAATCAAAGCACTCCAGCCACTATAGACATGTAAATACAAAAACAACAAAACCATGTTTGGTACTCACAACTTGGAAACAGAAGATTAGAAAACAGAAATCACTTCTCAAAGCTGAGAGAAAAGCAGGCAGACAGACAAAGACTCAGACACAAACTTCCCTCCACCCAGAGTTGAAAAAATCCGGTTTCCTGATTGGTCCTCTGGTCAGGTGGTTCAGATTACTTCTTTCCAGGTGAAAGAGACATTAACCCTTAGCTATCTGTTTATGACAGTCCCTTATTAGGAGCTTGTGCAACTGAGGGCAGTACTGAGCATTTAACTTGTGTGCGTCATTTATTTTGTCCCTTTTCATATCTTCTCATTGTGTCTTATCAGTTATTTCTTACATCTAGAGTTCTCTTATTCACACATCACCTGTAGAGATGGTCTTCCAATAGTGGAACAATTCAGCTGCTAATAAATAATTATAAAACTGGAGGGTTGCACACTTTATTTCTCATGTAGGCTGAATTATCCAACTGTTTAAATGCAAATGGGTTTTCAGTTTTAAGAGTCATGAGAGAAAGTATCCAGGGGGCATAATCCTCAGAAACTGAGAATGTAGCCATGGAGGCTGAGGCTGGACGAGTGGTGACAGTAATTAATTCTATATTGGAACAGAATGGGTGAATTCTGTCCCAGGTAATAGACTCTACAGAAGCAATGGACACTTGTCAGGAGTCTACTGAAAGTGTCCTCTTCCATTTGTCTGAAAAGACATTGGTCAAAGAGAGGAAAGCATCAACGAAATTTGGATCGGAGTAAAGTTGATTGGGATAGTGATATGAAAATATCTAGAAAGAAAAACATTCTCACTTCTTAGCCTTGACAAGTTGTGTTCATTGCACACATGAGGGACTCCTTGCATTCCTTCACACCACCCACACATTCTTTATGTGCCACCCACCTATGCCCTTCTATTTCAGAGAACCCTTGCAACCTCCTGACCCCTTTCCTCATGACAAGGGCTCTGTCTCCATACTTCCCCTCATTTCCTTTCTGCCTCATGCCAATGGATTTGTGTTTCTTCCTCCTCCTCATACCATTGTCCACTATTTGCCTACACACACATACCATGGCAGGGGCTCTGTGTGCCTCCTCATTCCACCCTTCCCCATACACCTCTGTCATAAACAGATAGTTAAGGGTTAATGTCTCTTTTGCCTGTAAAGGGTTAAGAAGCTCAGTAAACCTGGCTGACACCTGACCAGAGGACCAATAGGGGGACAAGATAGTTTCAAATCTTGGTGGAGGGAAGTCTTTGTGCTTTTTGTTTTTTGTTGTTCGCTCTTGGGACTAAGAGGGACCAGATGTACAACCAGGCTCTCCAAATCTTTCTGAATCAGTTTTCATGTTTCAAAATTGTAAGTAATAGCCAGGCAAGGCGGATTAGTCTTATGTTTGTTTTCTCAACTAGTGAATGTTTCTTTTTGCTGGAAGGATTTTTACGTCTGTTTGCTGTAACTTTGCATCTAAGGCTAGGGAGGGTCCCTCTGGTCTATATGAATCTGAGTACCCTGTAAAGCATTTTCCATCCTGATTTTACAGAGATAACTTTAACCTTTTCTTTCTTTAATTAAAAAGCTTTCTTTTTAAGAATCTGATTGAGTTTCCTTGTTTTAAGATCCAAGGAGATTGGGTCTGAACTCACCAGGGATTGGTGGGGGGGAAAGGAGGGGGGATGGTTAATTCCTCCTTGTTTTAAGATCCAAGGAGTTTAAATCTGTGTTCACCAGGGAATTGGTGAAGCCTCTCAAGGCAACCCAGGGAGGGGAAAGTCGGGGGGGAGGGGAACAGGGAGTCCGCCAGACACTGAATTTCTGGCTGGTGGCAGCGTTACCAGATCTAAGCTAGTAATTAAGCTTAGAAGTGTTCATGCAGGTCCCCACATTTGTACTCTAAAGTTCAAAGTGGGGAAAGAAACCTTGACAATCTCATTCCAGAAAATCATGTAAATATATGACTAGAAGGGATTTCAAGAAGTCATGTAGTCCAGCCCCCTCTGCTGAGGCAGGACCAAGTAACTCTAGACCATTCCTGACAGGTGTTTGTTCAACCTGTTCTTAAAAACTTCCCATGGTAGGAATTTCACAACCTCTTGTGCAAGCCTACTTCAGGGCTTAACTATCCTTATAGTAAACATTTTTCCCTAGTATCTAATCTAAATCTCCCTTGCTGCAGATTAAGCCCATTACTTCTACCTTCAATGGACATGGAGAGCAATTGATCATTGTCCTCTTTATAACAACCCTTTACATATTGGAAAAGTTATCAGGTCTCCCACAGTCTTTTTTCAAGAATAAACATGCCCAGGTTGTTTTCTTTTAACTTTTTCTCATAGGTCAGATTACCTTTTACCATTTTTTTTGCTCTTCGCTGAACTCTCAGCTGTGTATTCACATCTTTTATAAAGTCTGGTGACCTGAACTGGACACAGTACTTTATCTGATGCCTCACCAGTGCTGCATAGATCACACGATTACTTCCCTTTTCTTACATCTGACACTCCTGTTAAGAGACCACAGAATGATATTAGCCTTCTTTTAAAAACTGCATCATATTGTTGGCTCATATTCAGTTTGTTATCCGCTATAATCTCCAGATCACTTTCCTCAGTACAACTGCCTAACCAGTTATCCCTCACTTTGCAGTTGGGCATTTGAATTTTCTTTCCTAATGAAATACTTTGCACTTGTCTTTAATGAATTTCATCTTGTTGATTTCAGACCAATTCTCTAATTTATCAAGGTCATTGTGAATTCTATTCCTATCTTTCTAAGTGCTTGGAATTTTATGAAAATTTTAGCTTGGTGTCATCTGCAAATTTTATGAAAATACTCTCCACTGTCTTATTCAGTTTTCTAATGAAAATATTTACTAGTAGTGGATCCATGACAGACCCCTTTGAGACCTCTCATTCTCCTAGTTTGAAAGAGAACCACTGTTAACTATTCTTTGAGTATGGCCTTTCAACCAGTTATGCACACACCTTATAGTAATTTCATCTAGACCACATTTCCCTAGTTTGTTTATGAATATGTCATACAGGACTGTGCAAAAGCCTCAGTAAATCAAGATATATCAAGTCTACAGCTTCTCCCTACGCACCGAACCAAAACCCTGTTAAATAAGGAAATTAGGTTGGTTTGTTCTTGACATATCCATGTTGGGTACTACTTATTAATCTAGTATCCTCAAGCTGTTTAAAAACTGATTGTCTAAAAATTGTTGTAGTATCTTTCCAAATACTTAGTTAGGCTGACTTATCTATAATTTTCTGGTCCTCTATATAGAACATAGGTTCCAAAGTGCCTAATTCACTTTTGAAAATGGGAGTCAGGCTCTTAAGACACCTAAATACTTTTGAAAATGTTGCCTATGATTTATAATTATGCTTCTCTTCTTCCTATTTTTATTTTATCTTCTTTTTGTCTCTACTCCGACATGACACTTTATTTAATCTTATGTCTCTTCCCCTCCATTTTCATTTTCCTTTCTTTATACATTATTTTCCCCCTCTTAATCTCACACTTTCCATATTTTCTTGGCATTCTTTTTTGTTTCCCAGTAGTCGGTGATACTCCAAGTACTGCCAGCCATGGAGCGAACTAATTCATCACCTTCTGACAGCGTCTGCTTCCAAAGTACCAATTCAGTTTGCTAAAAGTCAGGAACACTGAAACTAATAACAGGAGACTTTAAAACACTGATTCTTTGGGTTCCTTCCACCTATTGTTATGCCAAATAAATATGAGGAAAATTCCATCAAAACTACTGGGACTTTCATGCATAAAGCTCATATGCATATCAATAGAATAATAGGCCCCTTTATGTTTCCCTGTGGTTTAGGATAGGCCCTGTTGCTACGGTGCATTCATTGCTACCATATTTATGAAGTTTCTTTCTTTCAGTTTACCCACTATGCCAATTTTTGCATTTATCCAACTGTGTAAGATGTTCCCAATACACCTCAGATAGATGGGGGTGGCATGCCCACTGTAGTTCCCCCCCAATTCTAACAAAACAAATCATTAGACATAATTTGGGGACATTTAAAAATAGCCAATTTAGTGGAAGATTTAAACAAACATGGCTCAGTTTAACTGTCTGATGAAGATAGCTTTCATTATACCTATCATAGAACATCAGGGTTGGAAGGGATCTCAGGAGATCATCTAGTCCAACACCCTGCTCAAAGCAGGACCAATCCTCAACTTTTTTTTTCTTTTTGTCCCAGATCCCTAAATGGCCCCCTCAAGGATTGAACTCATAATGCTGGGTTTAGCAGGCCAATGCTCAAACCAGTGAGCTATCCCCCCTCAAATAAATTAGAGCAGGTTGAAATTTCTTGACCAAAAGATTTTCCTGATGAAATAAATGATTTTGTGGGATTTCCTAAACTTCCTTATGATGTGTAGGTATACAACATCTTTTAAAGTCCAATTTGCTGAGAGTTAATGAGAGCTGGACACCTAATTCCCATAGGTGTTTTTGAAAATCAGGGGAACCCCTCCAAAGATCTGATCCAAAGCCCACTGAATTCAGGAAGAGTACTTAAATTAATTTCAATGCACTTTTTCAACTTCCCAGAGCCCTGAGATTGAGCATGTTAAGGGTTAAGTAAGGAGACCAAAAGTCTGTCTCTTTTAGCAAGTTAGGTTATGCCCTATAAGAATACTGCACTAATGTTCTTGGAGGTGATTATTGCTGTTGTAAAATATTAAACAAAATATATATAATGCAATGTGACATGCGAGGGTGCAAATTTAAATGAAAGCAGAGCTCATATATTGTTTTTACATTGTATCTGCCAGTCAAGCTGAAACTTCATGAACAGCCAAGAAGCAATTTTCAATCATGTACTGTATATCACGTCGGTCAGGTTCTTTTATGTAAATCTCTTTCACTCGAGTGTTTAAATTTCAATAAAAATGTAACTAAAAAAAGTGTGGCTTTTATTTCTCCTCTTCTGTCTAATTCATCCTGAGTTTTGGAGAACAAGTGTTTTATGAAGCTTGACACCTAAAAGGGACACTGTTTTAAAAAGGTGTTAAAAGAAAATCCACATATGTTTTGAATAACCGCAGCATTGCAGCCAATTTCCCTATACCCCCTTTCTTTCCTGCAAGTTGGGGCTCACGGAGCTGTTTTGATTAGGTTAGCTTGAGTTCATCTGAATTCTTAAAATCACTGGATGAGATTTTCCATACTTTATTGTTGGGAGTAGCCTAGACTTTCAGCATTTTCTATTGTGTGTTCGTTTTTTGTTGCTTTTTGTCTGTAGAAGACTCTTTTTGCCCATTCAATTTGTAATTCAGGATAGTACTTGAGCCTGTTCTTATAAGATATAAGAATTTCAGAGATCATCTTATTGTGAGAAATATTATTTTCCTCTTCTGATTTGTTTCTCCTAAGATTTTGTGTATTTTTCTTAAATGGACCAGCAGGAAATTTGTAGCTGATGCTTAAGCTCTTATTTACTATGTTGAGGGATTAACCCTTTTTTTCTTTCCAGGTTGTTTAGTCAGTGTTGATTTGTGTGGAGACTTTTCCTCTGGTGCTGCTAGGGGATTTTTTGCCAGCTCTGGCTCCTAGGAAGGAAAAAAAAATCACCCAATTAGCAAGAGTGTCTGGAATAATTTCTCTACCTTGAATTGGGTGGGAAAGATGTCAGTTAAGGGTTTGATTCCTGGGGTAAATCCCTCTCCCCATAGTTGTCTTTGCTAATGCACAAACTAAAGAAATTACCCTCTTTCTTTGTAGTGCAAGTCTCTTTAAAATTCAAATACAAAATGAATCCCAAAATTGATGGGCTCCTTTAACAAATGCAAAATGTGAATGATCAGCAAACCAGTTACAGAGTAATTATCCTAAAACCCTAGAACAATTAAGGAAAAATGTGAGAATTTTCAAAATAATGTGCCATTCTCTGATAAGAGATAATGTTATTTTGCATAAGTTGGAGTCTCTGAAAATAAGTCTTCCATATAAAATATTTATAGAGTTAAAAGAAGATTTCAGGCTGTCCTAGATTACATAACCATGCCGGGGAGCAAGAGAGGGTAGACTCTGGGGCCCGGTCTACACGTGAAAGTTTTGCTGGTTTAGCTGTGTCGATTAGGAGCGTGGGCGGGGGGCGAGAGGGGGAAGCACTCTTCTAACCAAAATAGCTGATCTGGAAAAAGCCATAGTGTAAATGCAGTTATACCAGCAAGAATGTCTTTTTTTGCCAGCACTGCTTATTCCATTTGGGAAATTAGTATACATTGTATCAGCAAAATAACTCTTGTTTATCTAAATTGTGTCTACACTAGTATAACTAACCTGGCAAACCCATTCTAGGCTAGGGCAGAAGTAATTAGGTGGTATTTGTTCACTCTTTCCCCAATTCCATGACCTGGGGAAATTGTCAGGGAGTGGGCAGATAAAAAACGGCCATACAGCACAGGTGAGCCAGGGGAGAGCAGGTGGTAATTGATTGCTGGTATAGGCTAGTTGAAAATTACTCTTTCTCCAACCCTAAGGGGAACTAGGAAAGGAATTGTGTCTCAGAGAGGGTGTATCTGAATCACAATGCCTCCCGGGTCTAATAATAGGAGATGCAGCTTACACACCACCTCAGGGCTCTGTCCAAAGGCACAAACTATCCCTTTAAGTGTAGTAATAATGATAATAAAATAATTAATTATTATTGTCTAGCTCTCATATAGCACTTTTCATAAGCAGATCTCAAAACATTTTACAATCCAGGTCAGCATCATTTTCAATAGTTTACAGACGGAGATAATGAGGCACAGAGAGAGGAAGTGATTTACCCAAAAATCCTCAGCAAGCTAATGGCAGAATCCCAGTCTACTGAAGCCCAGTTCAATGCTTTATCCACTAGGTCATTGTTGGAGTATGTAAAATAAATAAATATTCTTAGGGTTAGAAGAGGCCAACAAGTTTTACACCCTGTTACATACTTTAATAAGAATGTGAAAAGCTGAGCTTTCTTGATGTGACATCTTAAGATTTGCTGATGAGCATTCTGGGTAAACTACATGTTTCTTTGACATCCTAAATTGAGAACAAGAGTTGATTTCCTTCATTGTATAATATGAAATATGTTTGTAAGATATTGTTCGATAAATTAGTGGCTTCTGTATGTCTGATTTGTTAAAAGCTATTAATAACGTGTTAAACACATTTTTTCAGTTTAAAAATAACTATTTTAGTTTTCTTAATAATAAAAAATGAACATTTGTGTACAGGGCCAGATTTCCAAAACAGTTCAGCATGGCTGGGTGATGAGCACTTTGAAAAATCTAGCCCTTATTTAGCTTCTTAAATGGGAGTTGAGATCTCTTGAAAATGGGCCTGATGGTATATTTCATCCCTAAGGATTTTGAGGCATTTAACAGATGACATAGGAATTAATTTAATAACTCTCCAACACAGAGAAATACTAAGAAAAGCAGAGAATAATACAGTATCCAGTTGAAAGTTCCTGGGAATTTAGGTAATCAGAATTAATTGGAATTTGGCTGGCACAGCAGGGTTAGTACCTCTATTGTTGCAAAAATTACCCTGGGATTTTTAATGCTCAGTGTTATGTGAAATGGTAGCGCAATACCTTCTCTCCATCACCTGCACCAGACTACAACAAAGGGCTTTTATTTTATTTTATATACACAAAGTTATTGGTAAGAAAATAGTTAACATTTCCCATGGAAATTATCCACTTGAACATGTGTGCCATGCAAACTATGTTAAAGTTCTAAGCCACAGAGCAATTTACAATCATTCATTAATTATCAGTAAGATTTAATGGAAATCAATACTACTTTGAAGTGATGAAAAATCAGTAAGTTCCAATTCTGCACTTGATTTCATTATCACTAACTTAAATCAATAAGCAAACTTTAAAAGTCCATTTGTCTTTAATATGCACAAAAGATTAAGAGGAAAAAAAAGTACTAGAGCCAAAAAAATCCAATTAATTTCCATCATTTTTGTCATTTATCAATAGCAGCAGTGTGCCTGTCCTATCTCGGAGAAGTTGACATTGGTGTTCTCTCAGTGCCTCTTCTAAAGATACTAAAAGTCATTGATATGTACACAGCAGTGTACAAAGAACTCCCCATCACCAGAGCAGGGTTTTCCTCTTACTGCCTCTGCTTCTCTCTCATTAACACTAATTGCAGTTACAAGGGGAAAATAAACCCCAACGCATTATCTAAATGCAGCCCAGAAAACATTAAAGAGATCTATTCAGTTACTTAATGTTTTTATTGTTACTGTACATTTGGATGCCGATATCTTTTGCTAAATAAAAAAAGAGATTTAATTCCTCTAATATTTCTACTGGATTTCACATTCAGTGCCAGTCACAGGTGAGCAATTTTGAAGCATGGGTAGCCGCAGTCTGCATTCAGAACACATATGTACAAATATCACTGAGAGCTAATTTTTCATATGCACAAACTAATAAAAGCCAAAGACTGTGCAGAATTATGGGACGTATGGTTAACAGTGGCAGCAGATTTCTGCAACACCTTGCTACTAAAACATATTTATTTCACAAATGTAAGACAAGTATGTAGAGGGATATAAGTAGTGTGTCACCTTTCCATGTTAATATTGGGTGAGATGATGTGTTAAATATGTAGCATTTGTTAGTATTTTTGAGATTCTATATGTACAGTCTAATCTTTCAAGAATAATAGTTAAACTATTTCCATAAGCCAGCACAATAAATTGACCATTCTTTCTTTAGCAGTTTATAGGGTGAATGTGGTCTGCTGGTAGCATTTTCACCTCTAGAACCTCTGGTTGAAGCCCTACATCAAAGCTTGGGCTCAAACACAGTGCTGATAATATAGCGCAACACTAATGGCAGATTTTGCATTGTTAGGCCCTGACCCTACAGTGATTTTTGCATGTGCTTAACTTTATGCAAAGTACATAGTCTCATTGAAATCAATAGAGCTATTTGCATAAAGTTAAGCAGATGAGTACATTTTTGGCAGGATTGGGGCCTTAGAGGTGATGTCCTCTGCATGACACATTAAGTCGACATCCTTTGTTTGGCTATACCAAAAAAAGGATAGGATACATCTGATGTGGTTTTAATCAGGCCACAACTTTATTACTAGATGTCTGGGAGTATCTGGCAGATAAAAGTGTACAGTGAAGGTAACCCCATGTTCATTTAGTATCCACCAGAGGGGCTTCTGCCAGCCCCTCTATTTTTCCATCCAGGTCTCCAAGCCAATCCATTGCTAGGACCTTATTCCCACCCTCAAACGATGGGCTATAAGAAATAAGGTTTGGCTTCTTGCCGTACACGTCATAGGAACCCCAAATTCTGGCCCCATTCCGCTTGAACAGACACCTCCTTTTTAAGTCCTTTACCAAGCCTTTTATCCAGTTACTGTGTCGTTTCCTTATGGAGCACTAGCGCTGGACATTCGCCTCACCCTTACATAATGAGTTATGACATCTTAACCTAACACCCTTCCCATCTCAGTCCTCACAGGTAGAAGGAACTCAATCTGTGGAACTCTTTGCCAGAGGATGTTGTGAAGGCCAAGACTATAACATGGTTCAGAACAGAACTAGATAAGTTCATGGAGGATAGGTCCATCAATGGCTATTAGTGAGGATGGGCAGAGATGTTCTCCCTAGACTCTGTTTGCCAGAAGCTAGGGATGGATCACTTGATGATTATCGGTTCTACTCATTCCCTCTGGGGCACCTGACATTGGCCACTGTCAGAAGACAGGATACTGGGCTAGATGGACCTTTGGTCTGACTCAGTATGGCCATTCTTATATACTTAAGACGTATGGTCGCTCTAGACTGGGGTCCCCAAATTTTTTTGGTTACACCCCTCCTTACCCAGACCACAACTGCCTTGGGAGCTGGGACCAGAGAATGGAGTGGGAGCTGCGGTGAGGCTGGGGGCTGCAGTCAGGAGAGGGGCTGGAGATGGGGCTAGGGCCATGTCCAGGAGCAGAGCCATGGTCAGGAGAAGACCTATGGTTGGGACTGGTGACAAGGCTGCAGTGGGGCCATAGAGAAGCTGAGGCCACAACAGGGCTGGGTGGTGCTCCCTGCTGTCCCAGGCCTCACTGCATCCCTCCAAATCCTCCTCCATGCCTCCCATACTGGTGCACCCCACAGTTTGAGGACCACTGCCCTAGACTTTGATAAGAGACCCGCAGGGATTCCAGGCAGATATGGAGGGCCCTTTGCCCTTCACCTGGGTAGGGTGACTGGGAGCAGTTCCCAGCCTGTGTCCCTGCCTCCCAGGGTATCTGGAGGGTCCAGCACACCCCAGAGCAGCCCAGTCTCCCTAGGTAGCTCTTACAATGGATTGGCTTCTGGTCAGGCCATAGGGGGCATGACCTTGGGGGAAGGGGAGAAGCAGGGGGTATAGGGGGGAGAGAGAGTGTGAGGACGGACCAAATGTTCTTTGTATCCAGGGACCCAATAAATATTAATCTGCCTCTGATTCTGATGTGTGATCTCAGTGGACAAGAGTTAAGGTTTTTTTTTTCTCCCTTCTTCCAGGAAATGGTCAGGAATAAGTCATCTTGTTTATTTATTTGGGCTGGGATTAGGCAAAAAAAATACAACTTAGGTTGGGGTCCTGCCAATACATTTTGTGAGATTCCAAATCTTGAAGAGGCTTAGCTCTCAACTCATGGTGAAAAGTGCCTTAGTCCATGAGGTTTTCTGCTGATTTCAGTGGTAAGGGTAGCGAATGAATATGCAGGAAAATTGGGTCTTATGAGCACACATGTACATGCATATAAATTCTATAATAAATTGAAGTCAGCTGGCTTGTATACCTAAACTTAAGGGCAGAAATTAGAAATTAAATGAAGTTTCCTGTTTTTTTGGAGAGTGATAAAATAGCCATCGTTCAGCAGATGCACAGAAACTCATTGTTTAATAGCTTTTAAAAATTCCAAACATATATTTGCATTGATTAACATGGAAATAATGTTTCTACTTTATGTTATAATAATGCATCTATATTTGTTATGAACATTGATTTGATATAGTGCATTTGCTTTAATAATATGTTTTCAATAAACAGTACTTCAATGAAGACAATATTGAATAGACTGAAAAAATTAGCATATCTATTTGAAATAGTATGCTAGAGAGAGGAAAACCCAGGATAGTCTATTTTCAATAAAACAGTTCTAGTAAAATTAGAATTATAATACGATACCAAGTTTTTTCAAAATAAGTTAAACGCATTTAAAAATGTGAAATTGGAATGTAAACTACGGGGAAAAACAGTGAACAGTCATTGGAATATTGGCCATTAAAATACACATTATCCAAAGTTTCTCGTAAATGATTTCCTCCTATATACCTACAGTTAAATGCATCATATGTAGGTGATTAAAAACTGCCATTGGCTTTATAGATTATTTGTTGACAATACACAAATCATATACACAGTTTTACTTTTTGATCTCTCCTTACACTCCTTGGTGAGATAATATTTTGTTTGTTTCAGCTTAATTGTCACCTAAGCCCAGTGTTTCTATTCCTTAATTGCCTTTGCTTATCAGATTCAGTGCTACCTTCTGTCACAGGCTGTATCAGGCCCTTTGAGGTCCCCTACTGGAGGCCTCATGGTCCTACCACATCCCATCCCAGGAAAGGAGCAGTGGAGGTGGGTCCTTGAAGCCTGCCTAGAAAGGTTGCAAGAATCAGAAAATAAGAATGGCCAGACTGGGTCAGACCAAAGGTGCATGGAGCCCAGTATCCTGTCTTCTGACAGTGGCCAATGACAGGTGCCACAGAGGGAATGAACAGAACAGGTAATCATCAAGTGATTCATTCCCTGTGGCCTAGTCCCAGCTTCTGGCAAACAGAGGCTAGGGATGCCATCCTTGCCCATCCTGGCTAATAGCCATTGATAGACCTATCTTCCATGAACTTCTCAGTTCTTTTTTGAACCACGTTATACTCTTAGCCTTCACAACATCCTCTGGCAAGGATTTTCACAGATTGACTGTGTGTTATGTGAAAAAATACTTCCTTTTGTTTGTTTTAAACCTGATTTATTTCATTTAGTGAACCTTAGTTATTGTGCTATAATGAGTAAATAACACTTCCTTATTTACTTTCTCCACACTAGTCATGGTTTTATAGACCTCTATCATATCCCCCATTAGATAAGTCTTAGTCTTATTAATCTCTCCTCATATGACAGGCGTTTCCTATCCCTAATCATTTTTGTTGCCTTTTCTGAAGCTTTTCCAATTGCATTACATCTTTTTTGAGATGAGGAGACCATCTCTGCACACAATATTCAAGATGTGGGCGTACCGTGGATTTATAGTGAGGCAATATATTTTCTCTCTTATTATCTGTGCCTTTCTTAATGATTCTCAACATTCTGTTAGCTTTTTTGACTGCCGCTGCACATTGAGTCGATGTTTTCAGAGAACTATCCACAATGACTCCAAGATCTTTCAGCTAATTTAGACCCCAACATTTTGTATGTATGTTTGGGATTATGTTTTCCAATGTGCATTACTTTGCCTTTATCAACACTGAATTTCATCTGCCATTTTACCCAGTCACCCAGTTTTGAGAGATCCTTTTGTAGTTCTTTGCAGTCTGCCTGGGACTTAGCTATCTTGAGTAGTTTTGTATCATCTGCAAATTTTGTCACCTCATGGCTTGCCCCTTTTTAAAAGATCATTTATGAATATGTTGAACAGTACTGGTACCAATACAGACTCCTGGGGCACACCACTATTTACCTCTGTCCATTCTGAAAATGGACCATTTATTTCTACCCTTTGTTTCCTATCTTTTAAACAGTTACTGATCCATGAGAGGATCTTTCCTCTTATCTCATGATAGCTTACATTGCTTTAGAGCCTTTGGTGACAAACCTTGTCAAAGACTTCCTGAAAATCTAAGTACACTATGTCCACTGGTTCATCTTTGTCCACATGCTTGTTGATCCTCTCAAAGAATTTTCATAGATTGGTGAGGCATGATTTCCATTTACAAAAATTATGTTGACTCTTCCCCTGCAAATCATGTTCATTTATGTGTCTGATAATTCTGCCCCATATTACAGTTTCAACAAATTTGCCCTGGATTGAAGTTATACTTATTGGCCTATAATTACTGGGATGACCTCTGGAGCCTTTTTTAAAAATTAGTGTCACCTTAGCTATCCTCCAGTCATCTCATACAGAAGCTGATTTAAATAATATTTTACATACCTCAATTAATAGTTTTACAATTTCACATTTGAGTTCCTTCAGAACTCTTGGGTGAATACTATCTGGTCCTGGTGACTTATTACTGTTTAGTTGAACAAATCAAAACCTCCTCTAATGACACCTCAATCTGAGACAGTTCCCCAGATTTGTCACCTAAAAAGAATGGCTCGGGTTTGAGAATCTCCCTCACATCCTCAGCCATGAAGACCAATGCAAAGAATTCATTTAGTTTCTCTGCAATGGTCTTATCATCCTCGAGTGTTCCTTTAGCATCTTGTTCATCCAGTGGCCCCACCGGCTGTTTACCAGACTTCCTGATTCTGATGTACTTAAAAAAATTTTGCTATTACTTTGAGTCTTTGGCTAACTGTTCTTAAAATTCTTTTTTGGCCTTCCTAATTATATTTACACTTCATTTGCCAGAGTTCATTCTCCTTTCTATTTTCCGCATTAGGATTTAATGTCCACTTTTTAAACGAAGCCTCTTTGTCTCTCATTCCTTCTTTTACTTAATTGTTTAGACACACTGGCACTTTTTTGGTTCTTACTATGTTTTTAAATTTGGGGTATACATTTAAGTTGAGCCTTTATTATGGTGTCTTTAAAATGTTTCCATGCAACTTGCAGGGATTTCACTTTTGGCATGGTACCTTTTAATAGCTGTTTAACTAACTTCCTCATTTTTGTGTCCACCTCCCCCCTTTTCTGAAATTAAATGCTACAGTGTTGGGCTGCTGTGTTTTCCCTGCCACAGGGATGTTAAATTTAATGTTATTGTGGTCACTATTACCAGGCAGTCACCTATATTCACCTCTTGGACCAGATCCAGATGCCTCTACTTTTGTATGTTCCAGGGCTATCTGCTCCAAGAAGCAGTCATTTAAGATGTTAAGAAACTTTATCTCTGCATCCCATGCAGAGGTGACATATACCCAATCATGTGGAAGGGATAGCTCAGTGATTGAGCATTGGCCTGCTAAACCCAGGATTGTGAGTTCAATCCTTGAGTGGTCTACTTAGAGATCTGGGGCAAAATCAGTACTTGGTCCTGTTAGTAAAGCCAGGGGGCTGGGCTCAATGACCCTTTCCTTCCAGTTCTAGGAAATGGGTATATCTCCATTATTAAAATAAATGAGAATAGTTCAAATCCCCCATTATTATTGAGGGGTTTTTTTGGTTGTTTATTTTTATAGCCTCTCCAATCTCCCTGAGCATTTCACAGTCACTATCACAATCCTGGGCAGGTGGTCGGTAATATATTTCTACTGCTATATTCTTATTATTAGAGCATGGAATTACTATCCATAGAGATTCTGTGGTACAGTTTGGTTCATTTAAAATTTTTACTTCATTTGATTCGACACTTTCTTTCACATATAGTGTCACTTCCCTACCAGCACAACCTGTTTTGTCCTTCTGATAGACAGGGGCTGCTCTAGACATTTCGCCACCCCAAGCACAGCGGCATGCTGCAGGGGGCGCTCTGCCGGTCACTGGTCCCGTGGCTCCGGTGGACCTCCAGCAGGCCTGCCTGCGGAGGGTCCGCTGGTCCCGTGGCTTCGGTGGACCTCCCGCAGGCGTGCCTGCAGATGGTCCACTGGTCCAGCGGCTCCTCCACAGGCACACCTGCGGGAGATCCACTGAAGCCGCCTGCCGCCCTCCCGGTGACCGGCAGAGTGCCCCCCACAGCATGCCGCCCCAAGCACGCACTTGGTGTGCTGGGGCCTGGAGCTGCCCCTGCCAATAGATTTTGCACCCTGATATACTGTGTCCCATTGACTATCCTCATTCTACCAATTTTCTGTGATGCCTTTTATATCAATATCCTCATTTAATATGAGGCACTCTAGTTCACCCATCTTATTATTTAGACTTCTAACATTGGTATATAAGCACTTTAAAAACTTGTCTCTTCTTAGCTGTCTGCTATTACATGATGTAATTGAATGAGACTCTTAGTTTAAAAACTGCTCTACAACCTTTTTAATTTAAGTGCCAGCAATCTGGTTACATTTTGTTTTACATGGAGCCCATCCTTCCTGTATAGGGTCCCTCTTTTACAAAGGTTTCACCAGTTGCTAATAAATCTAAACCTCTCCTCCCTACACCATCATCTCATCCTCGCATTAAGACCCTGCAGTTCTGCCTGTCTAACTGGCCCTGTGCATAGAACTAGAAGCATTTCAGAGAATGGTACCATGGAGGTCCTGGACTTAAATCTTGTACCTTGTAGCCTAAATTTGGCCTCCAGGACCTCTCTCCTATCCTTCCTTATGTCATTGGTACCTACATGTACCATGACCTCCAGCTCCTCCCAGCACTACACATAAAAGTCTATATAGATGTCTTGAGAAATCCACAACCTTCACACCAGGCAAGCAAGTCACCATGCAGTTCTCCCAGTCATTGCAAATTCAGCTGTGTTTCTAATAATCAAATCTCCCATAGCAATTACCTGTTTCTTCCTAATAAATGTAGTTCTTTCCCCAGAGAGGTGTCATCAGCGCAAGAGGATAACACATTATCATCTGGAAGGAGGGTCTCAACTTGCACTTGATGATATTAGTGGGGCACATGTCACCTCTGAAAGGAATTTCCAGCCTCACCTCTCTAGGACAAGGCAGGCAATCCCACTAGTTCCTAGGAGGCTGGAGCAACAGGAGCTGGGAACACGTGCCTCTGGATAACCTCATTCACAAACACAACTGCAACTATCATCTCTATGTTGATGACTCACATATCTACCTCCCTACTCCAGACCTGTCTCCTTTTGTCTAAACTAAAATCTTGGCCTGTCTTTCTGACATTTCCTTGTGGATGTCTAGCCATCAGCTCAAGCTCAATATGGCTAAAACAGCATTATTAATCTTCCCCCCAAACCCTCTGCATTACTTTCTTTAATCATTGTGGACAATATCACTATCCTGGCCATCAGTCTGGCCCATAATTTGGGTAACATCTTTTACTCTGACTCCTTAAATACAGACTGAATCAAAATTTTGTTTATTCCTTCTGTATAACATCTCTATACAACAGCCTTTCCTCTTAAAACATACAGGTAAAACTCTTTTCCAAGGTCTCATCATCTTGTGTCTCAATTACTACAGCATCCTTCTCTCTGGCCTTAACAAATGCAATCTTGCCCAAATCTGTATCCATTCAGAATGCTGCTGCAAAGATCCTATTCCTAGCCCATCACTTGGATCATGTCATCCCTCTTATTGCATCCTTCCACTAGGTCTATTGCATTAAACTTAAGCTATTTGTCACCACTTTCAAGGCCCTTCATGCTCTAGCCCCACCCAGCCCATCATCTCTCATTCACTATTGAGTGATTGACTCCTGCCTCCAGTGAGCCTGTAGACATGCAGACTCACCCCTGTGGTGCTACCTGCTGGTCATCCTCAGGAATTAGCTCACTTCCAGCCAGAAGCACCCTCTGCAGGCCAGTGATCTACCTGTCCTCTTGGCCCCCGTGCCCCTCCCTGGACCCCGGTGCCCTTTTAACTGGGTGCTGCCCCCTGGCAGTACCCCACCAATCTGGGTCTCCGCTCCCTGGGGAACCCCCAACCCACTATCCCCACTTTGCTTCAGTTTTGGCTACTGCCCAGTCTCCATCTAGCCTCCATTCACTGGGGCAGACTGCAGTATCAGCCACTCACCACAGGCAAAGGGGTTTGGACCTGCTGCCTCTGCCTACCTATGGATGCCCCTTTGCAGCCCCAGTACCCAGCTAGCCTTATGCTAGGCTGCAGCCTAAGGCTTTCCAGGCTGGAGCTCCCCAGTCATCAGCCTGGCCCCAGCCCTGCTCCACTCAGATACTCTGTCTCTAATTCCCTGTAGCCAGGCCCTTCTCCCTCTACAGGCAGAGGGAGATTGTTTGCTCTTGGCTTCCCTGGCCTTTTATACAGGCCAGCTGTGGCCTGATTAGGGTTTGGCCCAGCTGTGGCCGCTTCCCCAATCAGCCCAGCTTTTAGAGCTACAGCTTTTAAGCCCTTTTTGCCTCAGCTACAGCCCTCTCCTGGGCTGTTTTAAGCCCCAAAGGGCAGGAGTGGGTAACCACTCCGCGACAGAGCCCATGAAGCCAGCCATCATCACCCACTTGTTACATTTTTAAAAAAGTACCTTCATCTTTTATCTCAAGCAATCCCTCATGCCTGGAAGAAACTCCCTGGGAACATCTACCATCTTAATTGTTCTCCATCCTTAACATTGCCTTTGCCATGATGTCTACAAAAACCTGACAATACTTAGGCAGTTGGTGTGCTGAGACCACTGCCTGTTATGCTGACCAAAATTCTCTCTTTGCTTCTGTGTTCTCTCCTGTCTGTCTATATCCATCTGATATCTCTGTTTTTTTTTTAATTAGACTGTAAGATCTTTTGGATGGGAGGGGGAGGGGGGCTGGGACCATCTTTTTGTTCTTTGTTTGAGTAGTTCCTAGCACAATGGGATCCTGCTCTACGACTAAGACTCCTAGGTGCTGGGATAATACAAATAATAAGTAATGATGATGGGCTAATCCCCCATTTTGTTAGGTACTGTTCAAACATACAACAAAGAGATTTCAGTCCAAGTAAGAGACAACATTTGGACACAATGGACCAAGAGGGGGAGCACAAGTTAAAAATGAGACTATATTGGTCAGCATAATAAGCAGAGGTCTCAGCACACCAGCTGCATAAATTACTTTATTGACAATCTTTAGTGAGACTCCCAAGTTGCTTTACAAACAATAGCAATTTTGCTCAACCCTGTCTGAGGCAAGAGAGTATTTATTATGCCTTTTGCATCAGTGAGGAGATTAAGATGCAGACAGATTTAGGTCCAGATCGTGCCCACTGAGACCTACACATTGTCACATTGAAGTCAGTGATACATCACATAGTAATATGCCTCTGCAGAATCAGGACATAAGTGACTTGCCTAATTTCACACATGAATTGTGATAGATCAGGGAATAGAACTCTGGTAAACTGACAACCAGTACAGTACTTTTACCACAGCTTATACTTCATTTCAAATACGCTTCACTCCAGAAGGTCTGGTTTTGACAGCTACTGCATTGTAAATAGTGCCAACAAATGCGAACAATGACACAGTTTATGGTGGATGATTGATAATCAGATTTTTTTTCTTCACATTAAAGCAGGTTAGAGAATCTTTTCTTTCCCCACTGAAACTTTCAACAGAAATTAAATCCATTTTTTCCATGGACATTTTCAGTGGAAAATTTCAACTTTTTGTGAGGAAAAAATTAAATACAAAAGTTTTGGGGCAAA
This sequence comes from Gopherus flavomarginatus, assembly GCF_025201925.1. NCBI lineage: Eukaryota > Metazoa > Chordata > Testudines > Testudinidae > Gopherus > Gopherus flavomarginatus. The sequence continues at coordinate 146,337,229 of NC_066620.1, read as the reverse complement.
AACTGAAGGATTTTTTTTTGGAGGTTTCAGATGTTCAGTTTTTAATGAAAGACCAAAACATTTTGAAGAAAACATACTACTTGAAAAAACATTCTTTTAGTCAAAACCCAATTTCATAAGTTTCGATGGAAAATTTTCAACCAGCTCTAGGTCAAATACTCCAAGCATGGATTTGAAATTATATAATCAGTTCTGTTAGTCTTTGTGTGAATGAATCTATTATTTAGCCTCTATAAACATATACCCTATTACAGGTCTTTCTTTGAGAAAATGAAAGGAGTTTGCTTGGAAACTGTGGACTGTTATATTTGATAAATAAAAAAATTTAGTAAAAAAAAGAAAAGTGGTGCCAACTTTTGCAATTTTATCACAATTTTCATGCCATTGGTGTTTTTCCTAAAGCAATAGATTCTAGGTCTTTTTAATATATCAGAATATCAGTTTCTATTAAAAAATAAATTTCTACCCCTCATAGTTAAGATAAGCTTGAAAATCTGCATCCTAAAAGTTCAAGAGTGGGGAGGCAAACAAGAAAAAATAACACATGGTTTTTGAATGCCTGGGGTTGGCAATACTGAATGTAGCATTTCTATGCAATTGCTTGGGTATTCATAGGTTGTGCTGAGGGAGATGGTATAAGAACACAGGTTGAAGAACATAATCAATTCACTACTAAGGGCTCAGCTGTGACCCTGCCTCTGAGCCCACAGGGGAACATGAGCATGTAAGGTCCTGTGGCCTGCATGGATCACAAGTCAGATTTCAGGAGGAAGAATACTGCTAATACCCTTACTCAGTGAGCAAATGACCTGGAAGTGGGTGAACATGGGCAAGCAATACATGGAGTTTTGGTTTCATTCCCCCTCCCCCTTCCGGCAGCATGCTGGTCATCAGAGGTGAGCTGATGCAATGGAAGAGAGAAAAAGAATCACATCCTCCTAAATTACTAACCCTGTCCCCTCAGGAACAAAAAGGGTAGCAGAACCTAAGGGCTTTTCATGGGATGGCACAACTACACATGCTCTCTGTTTTATTATTTTGACCTGAGCTGATTGTTATCTAGAAGTCTTAACAGTTATTTCAATAGCTTCTAAAAATCATCATATAAAACTGATAACATCTGATGTGTGTGCATACCTACTGAAGAAAATAGAAAAGAGCATAAAGTCTGGCAAGTCAAGTACAATTATGCAGGTCAAAAAAAGAATTTGAAGAGCAACTAGCCAAAGACGCAAAAACTAACAGCATTTTTTTTAAGTAGATCAGAAGCAAGAAACCTGTCAAACAATCTGTGGGGACACTGGTGCTAAAAGAGCACTCAAAGAAGACAAGGCCATTGTGGAGAAGCTAAAAGAATTCTCTGCATTGGTCTTCACTGCAGAGGATGTAAGGGAGATTTCCACACTTGAGCCATTCTGTTTAGGTGACAAATCTGAGGAACTGTCCCAGAATAAGGGTGTAAGTAGAGAAGGTTTTGGAATAAACTGATAAATTAAACAATAATAAGTCACTAGGACCAAATGGTATTCACCCAACATCCTGCTGTTTTCACTGCCGCCAGGGCCGGCCCACAACATTTTGGTACCTGAGGCAGGGAGCTCAAATGACGCCCCCTCGCTTGGACCAAAACTTTGAAAGGTCTCAATTCTGGGTCCTAGTGGCACCCCACTATCCCCCACAGTCTGGCACCTGAGGCGGCCGCCTCAATTTGCCTCATGGTAAGGCCAGCCCTGACTGCAGCTGCACATTGTGTGGATGTTTTTAGAGAACTATCCACAGTGACTCCAAGATCTCTTTCTTGAGTGGTAACAGCTAATTTAGACCCCATCATTTTATATGGATAGTTGGGATTATGTTTTCCAATGTGTATTACTCTGCATTTATCAACATTGAATTTCATCTGCCATTTTGTTGCCCGGTCACTGGTTTTGTGAGATCCCTTTGTAGCTCTTCGCAGTCTGCTTTGAACTTTAGTATCTTGAGTAGTTTTGTATCATCTCCAAATTTTGCCACCTCACTGTTTACCTCTTTTTCCAGATCATTTTATGCTGTATGGGGTGTATTTATGGTGCCTTTTAAAATGAGGAAAATATTATTAATTTTCTAGCTATTGAGCCTAATTGTTTAGGCTGGAAAATTATTAAGTTGCCAAGCACTGGATGGACTGTCTTCACACTGTGCCAAAAGTCACATTGTTCCTAAATCTATGGGGCTGCTATTCAGAGATACAACTGTGAATCCTGTGACAAAAACTGTAACACACACCTTAGATAAGAACAAATATGCATCACTAGAAAAGGCAGAGGTATTAGGCACTGCAGATCCTGGAGAACATATTAATGAAGCAAGATTTAATGCTTACTCAAAAGATTCTGGGATATGAATCAAATGACCTATTTTTTTTTAATTAAAAAGGCATTTTAAATGAATTATTTATGAAAGAGTACAGCTGTAACCTTGATAATATTAAACTGTTCTGGTCTGTTGAAAGGTATTGCATAGCATTCCCTATTCATAGTGAAACCTGCAAACTCTATTAATATTGTCTACTGAAAATATAAAGCAGTCTCTAAAGAACTGGAAATAAATGGGTACATCCATTTATATTGGATCATCAGTATATCTTGAAACCAATGGTTCATTCAGAAATCTTATGCAATATTCTTTTGTATACACAGAATGCTTTCATAGTTATTTACTTCAGTTTTCATAATTAGATCATTTCACTTATTGCAGTTAACAATAGGGGTAATGCATATGCAGAGCTGGGGTGAATGCTTAACTCATGCGCACAGCTCTCTGAAGAGATTTATGTGTTTGTGTGCTCATTTAAAAGGTGAAGTAACTGAAAATGAGTTATCCAGTAAGAAATTAGGGGTAATCTCTGGTTAGTGGATATAAGTCATTTATACGCCACCACTGCAGACAGCAAGCATACAGTGTGAAATCCTGACACCACTGAGTTGGCAAAACTCCTACTGACTTCAGTGGGACCAGGATTTCACTCTCCATCTTAGATTATAGTTAAAGATAGGCAAATTCATTTTTTTTCATTTTAACCTATTGCAGGTTTGAAAATTCAGTTTGAACTCAAGCTAGATTGGCTCTGGATTCTATGTCAGGAGAGACTGGGAAAGCAAAAGAACTAGAGGGAGCAGACAAAAAAAATCCAGTGACAGAATCATGAATGGAGTAGGGAAAGGGCAGAATGAAAAACAAATGTAGGGGCTACTATATAAAAAGGAGCATAGAGAGATATCAAGAGAAAATTTTCAGTTAAAAAGAGTATGTATGTATATATAATACATACAGCCCACCCACCTGAGCCAGCCTGGATTTACAGAAGTTTCTGCTGTCATTGGCACACAGCAGTGGCTATTAGAAATATTTGGGTTTGTTTCAGAATTAAACCCTTAATGATTTTGAAAGGAAAGGGAGGTGAAACTATTATTAGTTCTGTAAATCAACAATAGTTTGTGGTTAGGGTTTCTGGTTTTAATATTGTCTTTCTTTACTTTACAGACCTTGTAATGCAGCTGGCATTTATGGGTCAATGGCCCTACATTATTTCATTAACAACATATTTTGTGATATTGCCTGACTTTCCCATGTGACTCAACACATTGTGCTAGAAATGAGCCAGCACAATTTAATATATCAAATAGGTAACAGTACTGGAGAAAACAAACGCATCTCTCCCTAATGAAATACAGATTTAGTCTAGCCATTTTGCTAATTACTCAAGTACACCAGATATAATTATGAAATCTATCTTTAATATGCTTGCTTCACCCTGCACACTATGGGTGTACCATTATAATGATACTACAAGTAAGTAAATGGAAGTAATGGTCTCTGGTGTTCTACTGAACCTTAGAATCTTTAACTCAGCAGACATTCAGCATAGAATTTTAGCTTGTTTTTCAGATGAGTTCATATAATTTTGCTAAATTAATCCTCATCTGCCATGGTTGGTATGCCTGCTTGCAGTATATTATAAGGACTCCAAGGTAGTCTATGTGTTATGTAGTTCCTTGCAATGAAGATGTCATCAATGTAGCGGAAGTAAAGTAGGGACATTAGGGGATGAGAGCTAAGGAAGCGTTGTTCTAAGTCAGCCATAAAAATGTTGGCATACTGTGAGGCCATGCGGGTACCCATATAAATTTGTTAGTCTCTAAGGTGCCACAAGTACACCAGTTCTTTTTGTGTTATATAGGGCACATTTTAAACATTTTCTCAATACATTTTTTACATAGTGGATTAAAAAGTCTAACTTTGCAATGCTCATACTTTCATGAGTCAGAAAAAGCCATCCCAACACTAAATTAATAAATAAGCAAATTAAATATTTAAAAAACACCAAAGTTTGGCATGATGGGCTATATAAACCCGGGCCCCTTTCTGCCCCACCCCTCTGCACCTGTAAATCATGCCAGGTCTAGAGGAAGAGTTAAAATGAGGGAACTACCTACATATGGGGAACAACCCTCAGAAGGGAATAGGCTGGCTGTTGATCCCCCTTCCCTGCCCACTGCTCTTCCAGAAAGGAGAACATGGATCATCTGAGTTAACAAAGGGAAAGAACAAAGACTGATTTTCCCTGTGATCCAGTGGACAATCTGGAGTGGATTATGACACCTCCAATGCCCTCTGAAGCAAAAGAGGCCAAAATCCTGACTGAAGCTGCCTGCAGGTTTGCCTTCTTTTCCTTTATAATTTTATTTAACCTTGTTTGTTAACTATGGACTGTTTTATTTCTTTGACCTGGGACCCTAAGAGATAATGCGTATGTTTACACTATGGGATTATTCCGCTTTTACATAAACCAGTTTTGTAAAACAGATTGTATAAAGTCGAGTGCACGCGGCCACATTAAGCACAACAATTCTGTGGTGTGCGTCCATCTATCGAGGCTAGCATCGATTTCTGGAGCGTTGCACTGTGGGTAGCTATCCTGTAGCTATCCCATAGTTCCAGCAGTCCCCCCACCCATTGGAATTCTGGGTTGAGATCCCAATGCATGATGGTGCAAAAACAGTGTCGTGGGTGATTCTGGGTAAATGTCATCACTCAATCCTTCCTCCGTGAAAGCAAGGGCAGACAATCATTTTGTGCCCTTTTCCCCCTGGATTGCTCTGGCAGATGCCATAGCATGGCAACCATGAAGACTGTTTTGCCTTTTGTCACTGTCACCGTATGTGTACTGGATGCCGCTGACAGAGGCGGTACTGCAGTGCTACACAGCAGCATTCATTTGCCTTTGCAAGGTAACAGAGATAGTTACCATCCATATTGCACTGTCTGCCATTGGAAATTGGTGATGATGGTTATCAATCATTTTGTACCGTCTGCTGCTGTCATGGGTGCTCCTGGCTGTCCTCACTGAGGTCGGCCGTGGATGCATGGACAAAAATGGAAATGACTCCATGGGTCATTCCCTTCTTTATGTTTTATCTAAAAATAGAGTCAGTCCTGCCTAGAATATGGGGCAAGTCTACTAGAGAGCCAGAGAGCACAGGTGCTCCTGGTCAGAGCCCCAGAGATCCTGCAGAAATGATGAGCTGCATGCCATTCTAGGGAGTGCCCCTGCAACAACTCCACCCATTGCTTCCCTCCTCCCACACCCTTCCTGGGCTACCGTGGAGTGTCCCCCCATTTGTGTGATGAAGTAATGAATGCAGGAATAAAAAACACTGACTTTTTAGTGAGATAAAATGAGGGGGAGGCAGCCTCCCACTGCTATGATAGTCCAGGAAGTATAGAATCTTTTCTTTAGACACGAATGAGGGTAGGGTTTTGATGGAGCTCAGGCTCCAGCTGCTATGATGAGGACGGTTACCCAGCATTTTGTACCGTCTGCCAGGAATGAAAGACAGTCATTCCCATTTTTACCTAGACACCCCCGGCCGACCTCACCGAGGTCAGTTAGGAGTACTCATGGACTGATGATGGTTTTCCACCATTTTGTACTGTCTGCCACCGGGGATGGGAGGGGAGAGGATGCTGCTGTTCAGCGCCGCAGCACCGCGTCTATCAGCAGCATACAGTAGACATACGGTGACATTGAAAAATGGCAAGAAACGATTTTTTTCCCTTTTCTTTCATGGGCGGGAGGGGGCGTAAATTGACGAGATATACCCTGAACCACCTCGGACAATGTTTTTGACCCTTCAGGCATTGGGAGCTCAGCCAAGAATGCAAATGCTTTTCGGAGACTGCGGGGACTGTGGGATAGCTGGAGTCTGCAGTCCCCCTTCCCTCCCTCCATGAGCGTCCATTTGATTCTTTGACTTTCCATTACGCTTGTCACGCAGCACTGTGCTGAGTCCCTGCTGTGGCCTCTGTCTATCATAGCTTGGAGATTTTTTCTAATGCTTTCTCATTTCATCTTCTGTAACGGAGCTCTGATAGAACAGATTTGTCTCCCCATACAGTGATCAGATCCAGTATCTCTCGTATGGTCCATGCTGGAGCTCTTTTTGGATTTGGGACTGCATCGCCACCCGTGCTGATCAGAGCTCCACACTGGGCAAACAGGAAATGAAATTCAAAAATTCGCGGGGTTTTTCCTGTCTACCTGGCCAGTGCATCCGAGTTCAGATTGCTATCCAGAGCGGTCACAATGGTGCACTGTGGGATACCGCCCGGAGGCCAATACTGTCGATTTGCGGCCACACTAACCCTAATCCGACATGGCAATACCGATTTCAGTGCTACTCCTCTCGTTGGAGAGGAGTACAGAAACTGGTATAAAAAGCCCTTTACATCGATATAAAGGGCCTCGTTGTGTGGATGGGTGCAGGATTAAATCAGTTTAATGCTGCTAAATTTGGTTTAAAAGTGTAGTGTAGACCAGGCCAATGAGTCCGTCAGAGGGCCTCAGATGGAGGGCAAAATGCAGGCCCTGCTAGATTGATGGACCCCACAGTGCCTGCTGGGGTGGAGGTAATTGGATCTGCATACTTGTGCTCTCCATGTAGCTCTTGAAAGGGATGCTCTGCCATGAACAGACTTGTGAAACTTGGGCTAGCCCGTGGCTCAATTCTGTGCAATGGCTTTAGGTGGAATAAGATCCATACATGGAGTAAGATCCTATAGCAATGGTGGGAAACCTGCAGCACGTGGCCCATCAGGGTAAACTGCTGGGTAATCCACTGATGGGCCACAAGACTGTTTATTTACATTGACCATCTGCAGACACAGCTGCCCACGGCTCCCAGTGGCTGCAGTTCACCGTTCCAGGCCATTGGGAGCTGTGGGAAACAATGTGGGCCACAGGTTGCCCACCACTGCTCTAAAGGGTGGCAGGAAGAAGGCAGGGCCTTGTCTTATCCTGACACTTTACATCAGCCACTAGAGCTGGCCAGGCACTTGGCAGGATGCTTTATCCACACACTGAGGTAGTGTGGTTGGTGCACTGTGAAGCCATAACATTATTGATCCAAAAGTTAAGTACTTAGGGATCCTTTTGAATGAAAGGCATGATATTATAATAGTTAGGGTTGTCAATTGTCTAATCACAAATGCCCAAACATCTTGGCCCCGTCCCTTCCCCAAGGCCCCACCCCACTCACTCCACCCCCCATCACTCTGTCACTGGCTCTCCCTCACCTTCACTCACTTTCACCCGACTGGGGCAGGGGGTTAGCCTGTGGGAGGGAGTGTGGGCTCAGCTGGGGCTGAGGGGTTCAGAGTGTTGGAGGGGGCTCTGGGCTGAGCCTGGGCTAAGGGGTTTGGGGTGCAGGAGGGCGTGCGATGTGCAAGCTTTGGGAAGGAATTTGGGTGTTGGAGGGGCTCAGGGCTGAGGGACGGGGTTGGGTGCAGGCTCTGGGAGGGGGCTCAGGGCTGGGTCAGGGGATGGGGTGCAGGTGAGGGTGAGGGATGTGGGCTCTGGGATGGAGTTTGGGTGCGTGACGGGCTCCGGGCTGGGGAAGGGGTTGGGGTGTAGGAGAGGGGAGTGGTGTGGGCTCAGGCCAGACAGCACTTATGTCAGGTGGCTTCTGGTTGGTGGTGCAGCGGGGCCAAGGCAGGCTCTCTACCTGCCCTGGCTCTGCACCACTCCTGGATCCTGCCTTAGCCCTGCTGCACCACCGCTAGGGAGCTGCCTGCGGTAAGCAGAGCCAGGGGGCTCCGCATGCTGCTTCCTCTGCGTGTCACTCCTGGAAGCTGCCAGCAAAGCCCTGGGGTGGGGTAGGGGCTCCATGTGCTGTCCCTGTTTGCAGGCACTGCCCCTGCAGTTCCCATATGCTGCAGTTACCTGCCAATGGGAGCTAAGAAGTTGGTGTTCGGGGCAAGGGTAGCATGCGGAGACCCTCCATCCCCCGTGCCGTCACCCCCGGGGAGGCAGGGATGTGCTGGGCGCTTCCAGGAGTGGCACAAAGCCAGGGCAACCAGGGATCCTGCCTTAGCCCCAATGCATCGCTGGACGTTTAGCGCCTAAAATCTCCCGGTTTGGCTTCAGTAGCCACTGGGAGATAAAGCCTGATTCTGGGAGACTCCCAGTGAAACCAGGTGGGTTGGCAACCCTAAATAGTACTAGTGTACTATCTTAACAACTTGAATATGGAGGCAACAGCAAAATCCAAATCTAGGTTAAATACAGTAGCAGCACTTAGTACTTATCTTCACCTGTATCATAGAGTGAAACAAATTTTTCTATTAGTAAATGAAGCAAAAACTGTATATAAAACTGCCTTTAAATAGTCAGTCTTCCTTGTCCTTCTGTACTTCATGATTAAAAGATAAAAGTTGTTGGGTTTAATATTTGGGTTGTGGGTAATGCTAGTGGCCTGTGATACAGGAAGTCAGACTAGATTAATTTGTTTTCCCTTTCGGTCTAATACTCTAACACTTGGAGTCCCTGTGCCATAATTTAAATAACAAAAAAAAATGTTTCCAAAATATTATGATCGATTATTAGAAGTACAATAAAGAAATAATAAAGTATATTAAATATGAAAGAGACAAATCAAAAACAAATTCACGCTCAGTACTTGGGGATGTGCTCAGCTCTGTAAACCCTGGTGGTCATTTAGCAGTTTTACTATATAATTGTCTTTGCTTAATAAGGGAGCAATGTGGTGGCTAGAGAATGGCATTTTTTTCGTACATTTATAACAGCTATTAGACCCAAATAATAATAAGCCATCTGCCAGCCCCCATAGGATCTACTTGTTATTTTAAGGAAGAAACTGAACTTAGTTTTCTGCATTGGTCTCTGAACAATTAATCGTGTTTTCAATGCAGGTGAATGCATTTTCACATTTAAGTGGTCCACTTTCATTTATGATTTAGGTTTGCAAAGGAGAACAATGCTGAGAGAAGGAGTGGAATTAGCAAAAAATAAAGGGTGATGTAAGCATATGCACTCTAGATATTGAAAAGAACTTTTAATCAGAGGATGTGCAATGTATACCAAGACTTTAGTAAGGCATTTGATACGGTCTCGCATGATATCCTTATCGATAAACTAGGCAAATACAATTTAGATGGGGCTACTATAAGGTGGATGCATAACTGGCTGGATAACCGTACTCAGAGAGTAGTTATTAATGGCTCCCAATCCTGCTGGAAAGGTATAACAAGTGGGGTTCCGCAGGGGTCTGTTTTGGGACCGGTTCTGTTCAATATCTTCATCAACGACTTAGATGTTGGCATAGAAAGTACGATTATTAAGTTTGCAGACGATACCAAACTGGGAGGGATTGCAACTGCTTTGGAGGAGGTAAAAAATTCAAAATGATCTGGACAAATTGAAGAAATGGTCTGAGGTAAACCAGATGAAGTTCAATAAAGACAAATGCAAAGTGCTCCACTTAGGAAGGAACAATCAGTCTCACACATACAGAATGGGAAGACACTGTCTAGGAAGTAGTATGGCAGAAAGAGATCTAGGGGTCATAGTGGACCACAAGCTAAATATGAGTCAACAGTGTGATACTGTTGCAAAAAAAGCAAACGTGATTCTGGGATGCATTAACAGGTATATTGTAAACAAGACACTGGAAATCATTCTTCCGCTCTACTCTGTGCTGGTTAGGCCTCAACTGGAGTATTGGGTCCAGTTCCGGGCACCGCATTTCAAGAAAGATGTGGAGAAATTGGAGAGGGTCCAGAGAAGAGCAACAAGAATGATTAAAGGTCTTGAGAACATGACCTATGAAGGAAGGCTGAAAGAACTGGGTTTATTTAGTTTGGAAAAGAGAAGACTGAGAGGGGACATGATAGCAGTTTTCAGGTATCTAAAAGGGTGTCATCAGGAGGAGGGAGAAAACTTGTTCACCTTAGCCTCTAAGATAAATGTCTATCAGGGATGGTCTAGACAGTATTTGGTCCTGCCATGAGGGCAGGGGACTGGACTCGATGACCTCTCGAGGTCCTTTCCAGTCCTAGAGTCTATGAATCTATGAATCTATAAAATTATTGCAGCTCCAAGTTAGCAGGAATGTAAAGTCCCCTCTAGTAGATTTTCAAAAATGTCTGAAGGAATCAGGAGCCCAAATCCAATTGAAATAAAAGGGAGTAAGATTCCTAACTCCATTAGATTCCTTAAAACCTCTAATTATAGTGGAGAAAATTCTTCTGATATAAATATGTAGTTCAGGCACATCTAACATTGCAAAAATTGTCCTTTGAGATCAAATTTATCAAGTTATCAGTCAATGTAAATATGTCTACATAAAATCTTTCTAGTACAACACATTTATTTATTTATACATGTAGTTGCACACACATGCAATGTGATGCACTATAAAGATTTTACTAGTGAGAGTTTAGGGATGTAACCAGACTCATAGTTGGGAAGCCTGGGTTATACAGAACATCTTAAACAAGCATTGATAAAATCTTCATATCATACCACACCACATCATACATTTTATATATACCACATATCTGTTACAGAAAAACCTACTTTACAAAGTCTTAAAATTAGGGCACATTGAATAATTATTGGCAGAACAGTTTTTGTTGAAAAATGCAGCTTTGTTGAAACTGAAATTTTTGCACAAACATGTCCGTTTCAATGTTTGAATGGCAAAAAGTTGAAACATTTCACTTTTGACACTGTTAAATATTTTGTTTTGAAACCTATTTTTTTTACTTTTATAGATATTTAAAAAATATGTCAATGACATGAATAGAAACGATAAAGTCCAATAGAAGTTTATCCATTATCAAAACGAAATATTTAAACACTATCAAAATGAACGTTTGGAATTTTTGCCTCATAGAATACTTTAAGTTGTCAGCTTTTTATTCTGATTTGGTATCAATTTTTTTTTACAATTCCCATGGAACAAAAATTCCAGTACCTGACTAGCTCTACTTAAAACACTTTAATGAAACTGTTTCTTGTACCCTTACTCCTGTAGAGCCAGCTGCCTTAGTTACCATGAATCCAGTTGTTCAAAGCTCAGCTTAATATGTCCCACAATATACTAGTTCTGCTAGTCTAGCACCTCCTAGCTCTGCCAACTACTTCCACTCTTTCTTTAACAGAATCAAAGGTCCAGTGATTTGATGACACATTTCCTTCTGTACTTAGGTATCTTATTCAATCTGGAAAGGGAAACAATACCATGTGGCCCAAGTGAAAAAAAAAATCCCAGTGAAAATATAGTAAATAGTTGCAGTAAACACAATATGAGTCATCCATGTTTGAAATTTGTTCCTATAAAATATTTGCAAATAACAAACAATCATACCAGTCCAAGTGTTTGCAATCAGAAGGTAAAACTTCTTACATAATTTGCTATGTACAGCTTTAGACACATCAATGTTGTGGGGTCAGACAATCAAATAAGTGTATGACCTATTCTCAGAGTCAGGCCTTCAAGAGACTCAAGACATGAGTACCACTGGGTGAGTCAAGGAGTACAAAACTGTTCTCATCCAAATTTGGGAACCAGTGAATGTGCCAAGTATTCAGATAATACAATGACAGACCTGTAAAATCTTGGCTCAATGGATTAGACAGTCAATACTTTGAAACACTTCAATAGAGCTGGAGTTCCCATCACTCAAGGATGTGCATACAGATTTCCTTCCACTTTTGTGGAAAGACTGGTACATTTCTTGGAATCTGAAAAAATTGTCCCATTCCAATAAATGATATATATTTTAATGTGATTATGAGATGAGATATCCTATGTGAAATGGTGTTGTAGGTTCATAATTGCTCTTTGTGGACTGACATGAAAATCAGAGGAGTGGGGTGTGGGTGAGGGGAAGCAATGATCCCAACTGGTGTTTCGTGGAAGTCTCAACAGTAGTCTCAGGCTGATTGAAAATGGAGTCTAGTACCCTCTCATTGTCAGAATTCCTTCCAGAGCAGAGCTGATGATAATTATAGAATTAGTATGGAAAATTTTAAATGATCTGTCCCCTCATAGCACTAAATTCACTTTAAACTGCTTTAGATATTTATTTACATATAATAAAATGCATTTGTTTAAACAATGTCAATGTGTTGAGAAATGATTGAGTCATTTTTAAATAATGAGATGTTTGGAGATCCATAGATAACCAGATATAGGTACAGTAGCGAAATATCTTAAAGCTAGTACAATGAAGTGTCTCCTAGAAGTATAATCCTTTTAAAATGAAACTTTTGTGAATGAAATACAAATCAAACCCTGGTGGTCTTCTGTTCACAATATACTGAGGTTGGGCACCTGGGATGTCCCAAGATAGCAAGAGAAACTTAACATTTAAGATTCCATCCATCTCAAACCACGAAAGGTCTTTCAGAGATAATCTAATATCACTGAATGTCCAATTACAAATTGTCTCACAATTTTCTGTGTCTCTCAAACCAAGGAACTCATGAGCATCCACCACAAACCAAACAAAATTAAATTAGCCTAATCTTAACCTACAGTTTCCTCCACATTCTCTTTTTTGGACCAGCAGCATACCACAAACAGCAGCAGCTTCCTTATGTCTGCTGTGCTCAATCTTATCAAACATTAGTTTGGTGTCTAGAACACAGGCAATTCAGATCAGGTTTTTTTTTTAACATCCTATCTGGACCCTTCATCCATTTTTAATTGAGCTGTGCAAAAATGGTGTTTTTCCTCTTTTTCAATGTTTGCTTATCCTTCAGAGGAGTTTTGTTTAAACCTTCATTATCTTGAATTGAAATATAGATGGGGAAAATATAATGTTCCTCATTCTCCACTGCATTTTTCAGTAAATAAGATGTTAATCCAAAAAGTTTTCCCCAGCTTTACCTATTAATTATAATGGGGATTATGAGCAGATATCAAAGGCCTGTTTGTGAGCTCACTAAAGCCCTCATCCTGCTAAGGTTTATGAATGGATTTACTTCTACATACTATTAGTTGTCCTATTGACTTCAGTGTGACTTCTTTACATTAAGAATAGCCTTAGTGCTTACCATACTGAGGCCTGTGACAATTTGGAGAATCTGTCTATGTTCAATTTATGAATTGTGTGAGATTATGAACTCTGTATCTTTATCAAGCTACAAATGCCATTTTGAAAGGCAATCCTTTGCCTTCTCGGACGGATATTGCAAGGGGTAGTGATACCAGACTGAAAAATAGATGGTTGTTAAATGAAGATGATCATCTAGTCAAATACAGACATCCTGTTCAATAGGTTGGCTCCCACCCAGGAGAACTAGTTTTCCAGCAGAGAGGTTGCCTAGTCACCTGGTTGGGGTCTGATCACCTGAGGAGGCTGATCTGGGAGTCACATGACAGAAGGACTGTAAGATTATAAAACAGCAGGAGCTGTTCTGCTCCTTTGACCATTTTCACCAGCTCATGCTGTAGGAGCCTCTTGAGAGGGTGGGAACCCTGTCTATCTGAATACTGAAGACACTCCTCCTCCCCGCAAGGAAAGAGTAAGCTAGAACAAGGGGCACTAAGTTCAGGGTGGTTATTTTCTAAATGATCTGTATTTTATCTCTTCCGTCAAGACCAATGAAGTTTTTGAATCTTCTGCAAAGTTTTTCTGTGTGTGTTATGTGCTATATCTACCATGTGCCTCTGAAGAGGGAAATTGTAATCCCAGAGCACCTTCATGGCTGACCCTACAGGAGAGAGTGTGTTCAAACTACAGGGGAGTTGAGGGGAAAGGGAGCAAAACAGTCCCAAAGGCTGGGGAGTTGGACCATGAGGCTCACCTCCCCCAAATGGTGCTAGAGAGGAGACCTACACCCCAGAAATGTGCTCGGAGACCCCAAACCAGGGTCAGGAGCAGACTCTGCTCACTTGGAATGCTTTAAGAACACATGGGTACAGAGTTGAGATCCCCTCACAACAGTGCATGCCCAAAAGGGGATGCTCAACCTGGTCTGTGATAGGGCCTTACCATGGCTATTCACCAGTTTTACTCCACTGACTTCAATAGCCTTACTCCTGATTTATGTCAAATTAACTGAGATCAGAATCTTGCCCCAAATGGGAAATATACTCCTAATTCTAAATACTCTAGCTATCATCAAGAAACTTTAATTGTATGGAGAGAGAAACAAAACTAAAAATAACTTGCTACATGCAGCAAATCATTTGGCATTAGAGAAACAAGTTGGCAGCTTGTGTCCCAAATGTAGGTGGTTTTTTATTGTCTAAATATAATATTTACAGAAATTGACAGTTATTTTAGTTCTTAAACTAACTGAACTTTTTGGGGGGTTAGGACATGTGTAAATGTGGTAAACTTTTCATTTAATTTTTGAAATACTTTCTGTGACATTTGTTCACCACTTCATTTCAACTGCTCAGCTCTTTAAAAAGTTTCAAAATCCCCAAAATATAGTACAGAGCAGCCTGCAAAATTTATTTCTCATTCAATTTTTTTCCAAGAAAATACCAGCATAAGTGATTTAATTAGGACAGTCAGTAAGAAGATCAGAGCTGTCTAAATCAAGATTGTGTTTACCTGTTGCTTCAACATTCCAATATTTTAACCAGTAGCAAATGAATAAGTGATTTGAATGGGGAGGAGTTTAGTGTGTAAGTACTATATAAATTAATAAAACCTCAAAATACATTAGCTATTAAAAATGTTTCTTTTTTTTAAAGAGATGTGGGATCAAGCAAAAATACTCCTTTGCTTTTCATTTATTAAATTGGAGACTTCAAAAAATTAAGTCTTTCCTCAGACCATTAAGTGCATTCACAAGAAATCTAAATGGTCTTCAGTTTCCCACAGTAACGGCAAGGCGTCCCTTTGTCCTTGTTCAGTCAGTGGAGCCCTATGCTATTTGTCTTTGTCAGACCTATGCATCTGAATACCTGTACTCCAGAGTCCCTGTTTGGGCCATGTTCCTTTGCTAAATGGATACACAGTAGGATATTGACTGAGAGTTTGACAAGGCTGCCCTTCAGACAAGGTGAAAGAGGTCATTATATTCACCTCTGGGAAGCACACACTATAAATCTAATTTGTAAGGAGACACAATGTATTTTAGACATTGAACATGTGATATAGTAGTCCCTCAAGTCCTCAAGCACAAGATTTTAAAGCTGTTGTAAACATTGTCACCAAATACAATGTGAAAGCAAGAAAAACATACAGTGTCTATCTAAAGCACAATCAGACCGACCTGACTTTGAGGCATCAAAGTGCAGCAGATTGATATTCAGTGGCTGTATTCTGTATGCCAGGGAAAAACAAACAAACACCACTTCTTCCATGGGGAGGAGGACAGAGAACTTGTGATCATACTAACTCCACAAGCTGCTATGCTTCAGAGATTTGCTTCCTTTCTGCCAGCCTGCTATGGATAGGAGAGTTATTGCAACCATAAAGCTGTATAACCCCTAGCACAGAGGTCTTTGAGGCTGAATTCTTATGAGTGGGAGACTAAATAAAATCCCACTTGTGATTGAGCAGCAGCCTCTCCCACTTCAGTTACTGTAATGGGCAAGTGTTGAATGCCAATGAGGTAAGGAATCTTTCCCACTCCTTGGATGAGATCCTTTCAGAACTTTCAGCCATGGAGAAGGCCTCAGGCTTCATGGCCTATTTAGTATGCTTTTCAGAGAAGGAGAGACCTTTATTACCATTATCAAACTATGAAGCTTAGCTGTCTTTGTAAGAAACTTAGAGCTTTGGAAGAGCAGCAACTGCTAAGGCAGGTGTGAACAGAGCCCAATGTTAGCACTTAAAGCCATTTCAAAGGCATAAAGGAAAAATGTGTCTAAAATGTAGCATTTATATTAACTTGTCATTGCTCAATATTTAATTAATTAATGGAAAGCTAAATTCCTAATCTAAGCATTGAGAAAGCAAACAACTGACTTCTTATATAGTCACTGATTCTTACAAATGCAGACAACTTAAAGAACAACATAAGAGTAAGCTGCTACCCAATAATTTTACATTACAAAAAGTTTTTAAAAAATAATGTTTTTTGGTGAATACATTAATATGAAAAAACCCTCAATCCTTTGAAATCAAAACAAAGGATAATGTTTTTTTTAAGAAATAGATTTTTTGCTTCCTCTAATATTGGCACTTTACTACTTAAAAGGCCTGTTCTTTTCCTTAATTAAGTCAATGGCAAAACTTGCATTGATTCCAATGGATTCAGGAATAGGCCCTAAAACTTTCATTCATATTGGTTTTGTGGAGGAGCAACTTTCTCTTTGGGAGAAAAAAAAAATCACTCCTGTGCAGAGAGCCACCATGAGGCCTAAGCATAGCTCAGTCTCCACTTGAGCCCTATTTTGATGCCGGAAGTGGAATTTAAGATGTGTAGAGGTGTGGTGCTGCCCTCTGCACAGGGATGAATGTCACCCCAACAGAAGAGTAGATTCTTAACCATTCTTTTGATTTACAAGAAGTGAGTCGAGATTTTAGTTGTTTTTTTACACAACTGGTGGTTTTTAAAAAAGTCTAGTTCCCTCCCACCCACACACACACTGCTGCAACCTCAGCATTAGTAACCCATGATAATGAAAAATTAGAAAGACATTTCCTCTTTTCCTAAACCTCCATGGAACTTACAGCTACAAGGAACTATGGCAGAGGACCATATTATTTTGAATAAATGCTCATTCTTAAGAGTATTTTTGTAAGGTGCTAGATAGCGGTAATTGTTAATTCTAGCTCCCAGAGAGGAGAAAGACAGCACCTTTTTCTACTTAAGCTAAAATCTTCAGTGTCCAGATCTTCTGAGAATCTTGAGGGATCCACCCTTTCCAAATAACAAATGTGTTTCTGAAGATGAAGTACAGTATCTCAAAGAATGGGAAGATTTAGTCTGAGTATTTATAAACATTATCTGTGATGCTCCTTATTATAGGACCTGAATCATCTACTGAACCAGCAAGAAGCAGTTTTTAAAAGAGGTAATGTTAAGTATGAAAGATTAAAATAGCCCATATATCTTACCTATCACACACAAGAATATAGATGTGGCAGGGGAAACGTGGGAGGGCAAAAGGATGGTTGAATATGAAGATCTACAGGTATCTGAGGGATATTACCCCATGGAGAGTGAGGAACTATTTAGAAAGATGAGAGGATAAAACTAGGAGTTACAGAAATAAATTAAAAAACAATTGGGCTCAATATATCTTATGAAAACATTCTGAGTAAGTCTATTAGACTATTATTTTAAGGAAAACCATTCTTTCTGCTCTGTACCTAGTGATACTCAACCTCTTACCTGCATCAGATCTCAGCCTCTGAGACCACTGAACAAGCCTTGCAATTCTGCTGTACACTAGAGATTAGGCAGATTGGGGCATTGTCTGGAGTATGTATATCTCAAGAAATGATGCTTATGTTCATGATGATCACAGACAGAGACAAACACCTACAGAATCTTTATCAAGCATTCTTAAAACTGCTACACCCACCTGGTGAAGTGAAGAAACAGATTGACAGAGCCAGAAGGGTAACAAGAAGTCACCTACTACAAGATAGGCCCCAAAAAGAAAGTAACCAAACGCCACTAGCAGGGGCGGCTCTAGGTATTTTGCCGCCCCAAGAACGGCAGGCAGGCTGCCTTCGGCGGCCTGCCTGTGAGAGGTCCCTATCCCACGGATTCTGCGGCATGCCTGTGGGAGGTCTGCCGAAGCTGTGGGACCAGCGGACCCTCTGCTGGCATGCCGCCAAAGGCAACCTGCCTGCCGCCCTCGCGGTGACCGGCAGAGCACCCCCCGTGGCTTGCCGCCCTAGGCACATGCTTGGCTTGCTGGTGCCTGGAGCTGCCCCTGGCCACTAGCCGTCACCTACAGCCCTCAACTAAAACCGCTCCAGCACATCATCAAGGATCTACAACCTATCCTAAAGGATGATCCCTTATGCTCACAGACCTTGGGAGACAGGCCAGTCCTTGCCTACAGCAACCTGGAGCAAATACTCACCAGCAACCACAGACCACACAACAAAAACACTAATCCAGGAACCTATCCTTGCAACAAACTCCTTTGCCAACTCTGTCCACATATCTATTCAAGGGACACCATCATAGGACCTAATCACATCAGTCACACTCAGGGGCTCATTCGCCTGCACATCTACCAATATGATATATGTCATCATGTGTCAGCAATACCCCTCTGCCATGTACATTGTCCAAACTAGACAGTCTCTATGCAAAAGAATGAATGGACACAAATCAGACATCAAGAATTATAACAGTCAAAAACCAGTTGGAGAACACTTCAGCCTCCCTGGACACTCAATTACAGACCTAAAAGTGGCAATTCTTCAGCAAAAATCTTCAAAAACAGACTCCAACGTGAAGCTGCAGAACTGGAATTAATTTGCAAACTGAATACCATCAGATTAGGCCTGAATAAAGACTGGGAGTGATTGGGTCATTACAGAACCTAAACTTAATTTCCCCAATACTAATTTCTCCCTTCTGTTACTCACACCTTCTTGTCAACTGTCTGTAATTGGCCACTCTCTTACCACTTCAAAAGTTATTTTTCCTCCCTTGGTATCCTGTTGTTAAATGATTTATCTCATTAGACTGACCACACATTTGGTAAAGCTACCCCCATCCTTTCATATATTTATACCTGCTCCTGCATTTTTCACTTCATGCATCTGATGAAGTGGGTTCTAGCCCATGAAAGCTTATGCCCAAATAAATTTGTTAGTCTAGGTGCCACAAGGACTCCTCATTGTTTTATCTTATTCAATGAGACATAAGTCTTGCAGGGGTTTTCAGCCCAAGAGGGGAGGGGGGACAAGGCAAGTACTTCACCTGTAGGAATTTTGGAATGGCCCCATCTTTGAACAATACTATGTGACTTGTGCAACCCAATGTGAAATAGAAATTGAGAAAACAGTTACATGTAGAGGGTGTTGTTTCAATTCCCTGATTGGATGACTTATGTGACTAAACAACAAACCATGACTTGCCAATTGTGAATGGCAAATATTGAAACTGAATTTAGAATTAAAAATCCATGTTGTTAGTTAGTAAATTGTTTGCACAGATTTCACACATTAAAGCATGAGCAGGGAATTTATGCTGAATTGAAATGCTTGGAATTTGCAGCTGAGGTGATCTGCAAACATAGGTGATTCAGGCAAGAATGGATGACTAGATAATTTAGCCTGACCTCTTGTATAAGATAGGCCGCCAACATCCCCTAGCACTCTCACACTAAACTAAAGGATGAACCATAGGAATAATCAATCTTGCAATCTTCCCAATTTGTGAATTGGGAACGGGGGAAATGTCTGTAGTAAATTATTTGTGGCCAACAAAGTAATTTGCCACAAATAATTCATTCTGATCTTTTCAAACCCTCCTTTCTGAGCCAGAAATACCTTTATTTCAAAGTCAGTACATGTCTGAGCAAGATTTACTCATGAAGCTCCAGTTTTGTTCTTGAATGTATGTGGCTCCTTTCAGTGTCAGTGGAGGTTACCCAAATGTCTCTGTGGATAGAATATGGCCCAGAGAAGGCAAAATAGGGTTTCTACTCCGCTTAGGGTACAGTCTGAGGCCTATGCATCAGATGGACTCCACGTGTACCCTATTCTGAGGGCTTATTTGGAGTTTAGGCCCTATGCTGATCTTCAGTAGGAATGAAATTATGACTAGACTGCACAGGATGCTGATAGAACTCTGACTTGTTGTTGGCTGGAACCATGGTTTTCCCTATGGTAGATCCCTATTAACTTTGTTTTCCTGCCCCTTTTAAACTGCTTTATATTTCATATCAGAGTTTATGTCTTTAGTCTAAATTCCAACCCTCATGCCCTGTGAGGGGATGTACTTATTTGCAAAAGTCATGTATTACTTAATGCTTCCTCTCTCTCCCCCTATTTCTTCAATTGATTTTCCTGATGGCTTTGTGCAATCTGCTGTCAGAGAATCCTTTCTTCCATTGTTTAATAGTGACTTACTTGCTTATGCACTTAATCCTCTTCAATCATTTCTGTTTTAAAAAAAGATGTTTAAAAAGTTGGGAAAGGTGATACAGGCTATTGTGAGCAGCTAGCAATTTGGAGAGTTTAAGAGTTCTCTAAATGGAACAGAAATGTCAAAGAATGCTAAATGGTTTTATATGTAAGGCTCTGCAGGGTGTTTGATGGATAGTTACTGCTACATTCAGCTGGAGCTACACACATGCATTGAGGGGACTGTTAGACCCCTATGTTCTCCCAACTCGTACAAGGAAAGTTAGAAAGCTAGGAAAAGTTTGGGGTTTTTTTGTTTTGTATTGTTTAATAAATAAGTGATATAAAAGAGGAAGTCTACCAACTTGTGATGCTCAAGCACACTGTTTCCTATAACATGATCGATTCAAGTAATCTTTAAAAATATATGCTCCAAGCTCACCTATCGCTAATTCCAATGGAAGTTGGTTGTTATAAGGGAAGTTCTTTAAAACTTTAAACTTTCTTTGTCTATTCAGGTTAACTGCTTTCAAACACACATCCTCATTTTCTGCCTCAGACAATGTTTGCAGCATATTCACCAACAATCCTAGGTAAAAAGAGTTTACGGTATTTGCTGTGAGCTTAATACAGATATCTGGAGGTGTTAATAGTAATTTTTCATTGGTTGCAAGTACAGAGCAGACTACTGTGAGGAAATCCCCACACTTATGCTAACTCTGCACTCATGGGGTCAAATTCTGCTCTAACATATACCCTGAGCAACTAGTTTTGCTCAGAGTGTGAGTAGAGGCAGAATATAGCTCATTTAGTCCTGAAGGAAAGACATTCATTAACTTCCTGCCCAGAGTTAGTTCTGGCCATCTACCCACAAGTGTATACAATTATATGGCCTTCAGTTATTAGTGTACTTTCTCTGAAATCTCCTATTTCTGCAGTGAGTATGAGAAAGGAACAGGAGGTTCATAAGACTGCCTGAAGAATTTGACCTTGGCTAGGTACATGCGACTAGAAGATAACAGATACAAAGAATTACAAGTAGAAAATACCAGATATAATGTCGCTGAACTGAAAAAAATGAGGGGAAAGAAAGAAAAAAGATTTCTCAAGTCAGAGTGATATTGCAATTCTTTCTACTTTTGAACTCAAGAATACACCAGAGATTGGATTTATTATCAACAAAGAATAGGCTGGGGAACAAGGAATTTTTTTTCAAATAAAGTAGATAATACAAAATAGACAAAGAATTCTAAAGATCATCAGGAGTGACACAAGAAGGGGATGATCCCTTAGATTTATGCTAGCTGGGGTAAGAGAAAGTGGAAGATCTATAGTACATTAATTCCTACACAAACTAGTTAGTGCACAGAATGCAGTAAAATAGTAACACAAGGGATTTTTCAACTGTTTGTTATGAAGTATGAAATTAATGAATGCCTTTACGGGGGAAAACAAGAGAACTAACACTGTGCAGTATCACAATAGTCTTGTAATAACTGTGATGTTTTAAAGGAAATAATGGAGAGGAGAGAGCAAGTAGATAAAGCCAAATAAAAATGTTTAATGGAATCATCTTAATAAGCATGAGATCATTACACTGCAAAGGCCATCATCTGTTGAGTTTTTGGAAAGAGTTGGGGTTTGTTCCCGGAATGATTGGCAGGGATGGAAAGGAGCTCTTTTGTAGTTGGCTGGCTGGCTGACTTTGGCTGGCCAACTTGAGTTATTTGCTCCTGTCTGAATATTTTCATTTTAATACTTCTGGGGCATTATGCTGTAACATTTAATTGTCAGTGTGCCTAGAAATTTTGTATGGGCAGCTGGCTTATTTTAGTCTAAATAACAAATATTTTTGAATTATTGCATAATTAGAGAGGGTTCAGAGATAAGGAATGAAAATGATTAAGGGCATGAGAAATCTCCCATGTGAAGAAAGAGTTAAGAGATCTGGCATCTTTGCCATTCAGAACTGATGAATAGACTTGGTCAAAACTTTCCAAATATTGATGTCTTGATGAAATGTTTACACTTTCTCATAATTTCAATATGTGGAATAATTCAATTAATAAAAATACATTGAAATCACATTGAGGACCAAATAATTCACCCTCAATTCAGCCTCTACATTTATGTGCATAAACATGATTTGTATCTGTGTGCACAAATCTTTCATTTGAGCATACATAACTTTTATATCCATTCTGTAAGAGTGGAGAGACCACATGTACTTGAGCTTATCAGTTAAGGAAAGCAGCATATCTCAATTAGTTTAGACTCCTAATACACCACTACAAAGACTTTGAAAATAACAGTCAAGTCATACAGCAAGGTATAGCACTGCAATTACAAAATAACACATTCAAAAAATTAAACAAACCTCTAGCTTTTCTTCAGTAAAAATCTTGACCGAGTAGCGTCAAGAAAAATAGTACTGCCAGGTACACCGCTAAAATTACAATGTAGCTCATGTAAAGGCTAAATTTTAAAAAATAGCTTTCAGCAGGGGGTGGGGGAAGGAAATCAAGCAACTCATAGAAATCCTGTAGCTAAAATGCTGACTTAGTAGATTCAAGATATAAAAGAAAGTTCATAAAACAATCTTATGTAATGAAGAATCTAAAGGAGAAGAGAAGTGTGGAAAAAAGATAGGCAAAGATAAATATAGAAAGTAGTTCAGGATGAATAGTGAAGATCAAAATGCAGAACAAAGTACATAAACATGTTCTGGGATATCCTTAAAGGAAGCAGTAGCTACAGGAAACTGTTTTTGTGGTGGGGTAACAGCTAATGTTGTTCAAGCAAAATGACTGAACTGCAGACAGAAACAGCATCCTGCAGAGAGCAGAAGAGCTTTACTAATGACTCTTTGAGGCTACATGTAAACAAATACAACTAAAATAGTCACTTTCCATGACTTCATACACTGGAATAGCTAAGGATCCTAGATTCCCAGATTCCCAGGCCAAAAAGAAATATTGTGATCATTTAGTTCACAAGCTTTTGTACTGGTGACCCTTTTCACGTAGCAAGCTTCTGAGTGAGACCTCCCCTTATACATTAAAAACACTTTTTTTAATATATTTAACACCATTATAAATGCTGGATGCAAAGTGGGGTTGGGGTGGAGGCTGACAGCTTGCAACCTACCAATGTTATAACCTTGCGATCCCCTGAGGGTCCCGGTCCCCAGTTAAAGAACTCCTGATCTAGTTTGACCTCCCCTATAGCATAGCCCATAGACCTTCCCCAAAATAATTCCAAAATTATTCTTTTAGAGAAACGTCCACTCGATTTAAAAATTGGCAATGATGGAGAATCTACCATGACCATTGGTAAATTCTTCCAATGATTAATTCCCTTCACCATTAAAAATGTACGTTTTCTTTCCAGTCTGAATAGGTCTAGCCTCAACGTCCAGCCATTGGATCATGTTATACTTTTCTCTGATAGATTGAAAGGTCCATTAATAATAATTAATATTTGTTCCCCATGTAGATAATTACAGACTACAATCAAGTGACCCCTTAAAGTCCTCTTTGTTAAGCTAATTCAGTTGAGCTCCTTGAGTCTTTCACTATAAGGCATGTTTGTAATTCTTTAGTCATTCTCATGGCTCTTTTCTGAACCTTCTCTGATTTATCAACATCCTTATTGTATTCTGGGCCCCAAAACTGGACACAGTATTTCAGCAGCTGTTGTACCAGTGACAAAAATATAGGTAAAATAATCGCTCTACTCCTACTCAAGATTCCCCTGTTTATGCATCCCAGGATCTCATTAGCCCCTTTGACCACAAAGTCACAATAGGAGCTCAGGTTCAGCTGATTATCCACATGACCTCCAAATTGATCCCCAAATCATTTTCAGGGTCACCACTTCCCAGAGCTCCCCATCCTGTAAGAAAACCAGATGAAAGCAGTCAAGGGGAAAACTCAGATTTCGTGTCCCATCTGGGAAAAATGAAAGTAATTGTAAGAGTTCTTCTGCATAATATTTATTTTAGTAAAAGTAACTACAGAGTGTTGTTTTGCCACTACTCATGAGGGCAGCAGGTATTGCTAAAGTGCTACCTTCCTAATAGTGCTCTGATATTTTTATTTCTTTTTTCAGGAGATAGACTAAAACTCTGGAACTGAATGCCTCTGAATTTTGGAAATCAGATCAACGGTTTGTATCTGAAACTTGTGACTCCTGACCATTGCTATTTTTCCCCCCTGAGAAATATTATTCACTTATTGAAACCATGTGCTCATGCAAAGTACTCACTTTTATCATGGTAATTTAAAGTAAAATGAATTTTTCCAACGATATAGCTGATGCCCATAGCTGTTATTTGAGATGAATCATGAGGACATAAATCAGAAAAAAAGCAATACAGGTTCAGCTGACAGATCAGGTAGGAGGGAACAGCTTAGCCCCGGTCTACATTACACAGTTAGGTTGATGTAAGACACAAAGAGGATCCTAGTGGGGAGGTAGGACCTCGGGCAGTAGCCCTAAGGCTCCTGGCAGTAAGCTTCAAGGAGATGAGGCTCCAGGCTCTCAGCCCTCCACATTGCCCCTCTTACATCAGTGGATGTGCTCCTGAGGAGGACACACACCAACAACAAGATGGTAGTGTGAACGTGAACCACCTCAGTAATTACTGTGGTGGCTGTAAAATGACCTAATATAGGTCGATTTAAGCATGTAGTGTAGACATGCCCTTAACCACAATGATTAATAGTTCTTTTCAGGAGATACATAGGTACCATGATGATGGGTCCTATAGAGAATCCTTGGAGGCCTCAGAGAGTCTAATTTTTGTTGACAATAAAAGCCAAAATTTTTAAAGGATGGGCAAAAATTAGGTTTCAAAAGCCATATTTTGGAAACTACATAGATTTAGAGAGGCTGAGTAAACTCTTCTGAAAGTATGGCTTTAGGCTGGGATATTTATTTTCAAAGGAACTTGGGCTTCTAACTCCCATAGGTATTTGAAAAGACTAATCTGATCTCACAAAGCATAGTGCACAGGTGGATTTCTGTGTTTACACAGAGACCCCTTGAAGTAAATGGAGCTCTGTACAGGTGCAACAGTCTGTGCATGAATTATGCTTGGCAGGATTAGAACTTTAGAAGCCTCACTTTTGGCTCCCTGATATCAAAAAACCTGCCAAAGTCTTGAAGGGAGAGTCACCTCTTTCCCCCCTGAAGCAGCATTCCCATTTCATCAATAACTAACATTTTTACATTACATTTCTTTGACCTGTTGTAAAATTTTCAGCAAGGACTTTTCTGTAAAGAAGGCTTCTTAAGCATAAGAGTATTTTCTGGTAGTAGCAGTGGGTTTAAAACTCTCTCTGTATTCACTTTTTAAGGGATAAAGGTAAAGGGGAAAAGATTAAAAATATTATGAAATTTATAAACTAATTAAAAATAAATAAAAGAACATGGCTCCTGTTACCTTTAAAATGAAAATTAGACTCATGTTTTCGACACATCACTTTGGATCTGATACTCATCTGGTATAAACTGGCAGAATTCTCTTGATTACAGTGGAACTAGCCAATTTATACCAATTGAGGATGTGCCCCTTTAATCTCAGCAGATGTCCAATAGATGCTCAGTAACTGTTTTCTTCAACTAGCACAACTCCTCAATCTCATACATAAAAATCTGGCAGGGAGTTCACAAGCTCTTGTATTTGCACAAATGTTGTGTAAACTATATTGCAAATTCTAGATAACCCACAGTATACTCTGTAATCTTCCAGACTCCTGACATCCTCATTCCTGAACATACAGAGCCCAGTATATGCAGAGGTGGTTTTCAATCCTGGGTGTTTTAAATTAGACTCCTAAATTTACTCCTAAACAGAAGTAGCCTGATTTTCAAAGCTGCTGAGTAACCTTAGCTCTCATTGACTTCAGTGGGATGCCATCACAGAAATGCATTGACCACTAGGTGGAAAACAGAGGTTGTTTTACAGCACAACACAGGGTGGTAAGCATTGAAAGATTTAGGATTATACGCTTATTAGTGTATAGCTTTATTTTTAAAATATCTTTTTTTCATTCTAATATCTTTCGATCCACTCAACTTTTATTCTCTTGCAAAAATGGCTTTTCTAAGAACTGAATTGCATGGGCCCACTATACCTAAAACACCAATTTGCTGTCTAGGACCGCAATTGCCCATGACAGCTCCACACCTCAGGAACAATGGAACTGCCTACCACACGAGGGACACATGCTTGTGTGGGAGACAAGACTTTCTCAAGGCTGAGCCCCCAAAAGGTGGGGTCATAAATTATCACAAACCTCTATATATTCCAGTCCAAAGGCAAGAGGGAACTTATTTGACTTTGCCTTACTATAGAACACCACATAATGTTCTCTAATATGCTGATTTTACTGAAACAAACAGAAACTACTTCCCTTATTTCTCTGTGCCTCATACTCTTTCCCATCTACCCACACTCTTCCCCCTGCCCTATGGCAATGGGAATGATGGTGAAGGGAGTGCTTAGATAGTGATGAATGAAGCATAAGAATCTGAATAGAATAGAATAAAATACATTAGAATGACAGCAATATCACTATCATTTACAGCAGGAAGTGAAGAATTACTGTATTATATTAACATTGCTTAGGTAATTTAGATAGGCAGAATGTAATTATCCTACTTGGAACTGGCAGGACTCTAGGGTTTATACCTTATGAAATATCCCATGGAATTTTTCACATCTATGAGTGTTCAGTTTCTTATATTTAAATCTCATTCAAAATATTTTCTCTAGAATCAGAGTCCCCTAACATGACGTATGTTCTAATTCAGAGAGGAGTATCACATAAACAGTTTCTCCTTGATTACTTGGGGTAAAATCCTATGCCCACTGAAGTAAATTGAAGTCCATATCAAATCTCCTATTAAGTTTCAACCCCAGATTTTCCTTGGAGGACTCTCATTCAAGCACACCAGAGTTGGCCCTATTTTTCATGTTAGATCTGAAGACAGTTCCTCCCACAGTGATATGGCTGTAGAATTAAATTCAGTTTTAGAAAATGTGTATGCCACACTTCCAACATAAATTATGGAGTGGTGCAAAATTGTAATGTACGGTACAGTTAAGTGAAAGAACAATCTTTTCTTTCTCACTAACAAATAGTTACTACTATCTGCTAGCTTTAAGTTGGAGATACATTTTTTTGTTGTTGATAATAAATCCCACAAAAAGAGGCCATAATGAAAATTCTGACAGACTCTTTAACTATGGTGGCACTACTGGTCACCGCTGTAAGTTCTTATTTAGGGAGAACTTTGATTATTTTAGTGAGAAAATCTGCACTCAGATTCATAGTTAGACAAGAGTAAACACTGACTTGTTGTTCGGTCAAGGATTTGGAATCAATGAAGAGATGAATCACTTGAAAATGATTGCAGTTCATTTGCCGTCAATTTGAATTGCTCAAAGAACAAAGAATCACAGCTGATGCCAATCATTCTTGGGCTGATGCCTTTTTGAAACCTCCAAGTTGCTGGTGAAATTGCTGCTTAAAGCATAAAACCTTTTTCAATGAATTTTACATATTTAACATGGCTGTACTAGATTAATTGCCATGGCTTCATAGAAATCTATTGTCAGACCATCTGGTCCTGAGGACTTCCTGCTTTTGATTTTTTTTTTTAATTGCTGTCTGTAAATTCCTGAATTCCTGAATTATACTGTAAAAGCAGCAAAGAGTCTTGAGGCACATTATAGACTAACAGACGTTTTGGAGCATGCATCCGACGAAGTGGGTATTCACCCACAAAAGCTCATGCTCCAAAACATCTGTTAGTCTATAAGGTGCCACAAAACTCTTTGCTGCTTTTACAGATCCAGACTAACACGGCTACTCCTCTGATACTTGAATTATACTGGTTCATTCAACTTTCTGTTTCCTCCAGAACCTTCTGTTCACTATACATTTCTGAGTTCTTTAATATATATGCCAGAACATGTTTTTCTTTTCAGCAAGTTTTTGTAATTTTTTTTTAAATTTACTGCATTGTTTCTTCTTTATTTTATTATGTGTGTCTTTCTTTTTAAAAAGCAACTCAAAATATAAATGGCTAGATTTGTGCTGGCTACACTGTGTGGGTAACTAGCCCTGAACTGTACTGGTTTTGCTAATGAACATCTATCTTTTTTTAAACTAATATTTTGTAGGTCCTGAACATAACAGATTTGATTCTGATTCCTTCGTACCAGTATTATATTGGTAGTTTAATTTGCTTCACTGGAGTCAAAGGCTCAGAATTTGGCCCACAATAACTGAAGTAGAGTATGATAATTTGTTATAGTGTGCATGTCTATACATTTGCCTTCATAAGTCCAAACCTGATTACTTAAAAGTTGGCATAGTATTCTTTAGTCTAATGCAGTGAAAATGGTTTCTGATGGTTTAACATAACAACATAAGAATGGCCATACCTGGTCAGACCAAAGGTCCATCTAGCCCAGTATCTGTCTACCGACAATGGCCAATGCCAGGTGCCCGAAAGGGAGTGAACTTAAGAGGCAATGATCAAGTGATCACGCTCCTGCCATTCATCTCTATCCTCTGACAAACAGAGGCTAGGGACACCATTCCTTACCCATCCTGGCTAATAGCCATTTATGGACTTAACCACCATGAATTTATCCAGTTCTCTTTTAAATGCTGTTATAGTCCTAGCCTTCACAACCTTCTCAGGTAAGGAGTTCCACAAGTTGACTGTGCGCTGCGTGAAGAAGAACTTCCTTTTATTTGTTTTAAACCTGCTGCCTATTAATTTCATTTGATGACCCCTAGTTCTTGTATTATGGGAATAAGTAAATAACTTTTTCTTATCCACTTTCTCCATACCACTCATGATTTTATATACCTCTATCATATCCCTCCTTAGTCTCCTCCTTAGTCTCCTCTTTTCCAAGCTGAAGAGTCCTAGCCTCTTTAATCTTTCCTCCTATGGGACCCTCTCCAAACCCCTAATCATTTTAGTTGCCCATTTCTGAACCTTTTCTAGTGCCAGTAAATCTTTTTTGAGGTGAGGAAACCACATCTGCACACAGTATTCGAGATGTGGGTGTACCATGGATTTATATAAGGGCAATAATATATTCTCAGTCTTATTCTCCATCCCCTTTTTAATGATTCCTAACATCCTGTTTGCTTTTTTGACTGCCTCTGCACATTGCGTGGACATCTTCAGAGAACTATCCACGATGACTTCAAGATCTTTTTCCTGACTCGTTGTAGCTAAATTAGCCCCCATCATATTGTATGTATAGTTGAGGTTATTTTTTCCAATGTGCATTACTTTACATTTATCCACATTAAATTTCATTTGCCATTTTGTTGCCCAATCACTTAGTTTTGTGAGATCTTTTTGAAGTTGAAGTTCTTCTGCTTTGGTCTTGACTATCTTGAGCAGTTTAGTATCATCTGCAAACTTTGCCACCTCACTTTTTACCCCTTTCTCCAGATCATTTTTGAATAAATTGAATAGGATTGGTCCTAGGACTGACCCTTGGGGAACACCACTAGTTACCCCTCTCCATTCTGAGAATTTACCATTAATTCCTACCCTTTGTTCCCTGTCTTTCAAGCAGTTCTCAATCCATGAAAGTACCTTCCCTTTTATCTCATGACAGCTTAATTTACTTAACAGCCTTTGGTGAGGAACCTTGTCAAAGGCTTTCTGGAAATCTAAGTATACTATGTCCACTGGATCCCCCTTGTCCACATGTTTGTTGACCCCTTCAAAGAACTCTAATAGATTAGTAAGACATGATTTCCCTTTACAGAAACCATGTTTATGTTTTTCTATGTGTCTGACATTTTTATTTAAGTTTAATTTTGTTTTTTTTAGTATGTGGAATAAAAGTTGATGTATTCCCTGACAATTGATTTCATAGCCTCTGAAGCAAGAAGAGTAACATTTCCTCTTTATAGATAAACAAACAAAAATATCTAGAAGTGGTTTCTAATCTATTGTATGAACATTCACTACTTGACTAATTGGTTATTCATTGTACTCATTTGTACATAACGTAAAATTAACAGATCACCTAGTTTGTTCCTCTGTAAAAGCCCCCTGGCAATAAAATATGGAATCTGTTCTTGACCCTTTTCTGTTACTTTGTGAATGAAATGTGAAGTTCCAGGCTTGAAAGTGCGCATGTTCTTAAACTGTACAATACAAATCAAGGTCTTTTAAATACTTGACCTAAAGGTTCCTGACTTTTCTACAATGGGTCCCTTCGTTGATGTTATTCACTCCTTTTCATTGTATATGTTGCAAGTTGTATGCACAGGAGAATGCCTCCACTTTATTTTGCAATATTCGTCAATGCTGTATTATAATAAAGGTTGTATGGCTTTCTATTTTAGATTACTTTCTGAGTTGCTGAATATATGAATGAAATTTGTGTTTGTTTTACATACACTGGTTGCTTGATAGCTATAAATATTATATCATGAGGTTTTCAAAAACTGTTTTGATTTAAAAAAAACCAATGTATTAGTACTTTTATCCACTATGGCACTGTCTACACTAGGGAACAGATTCACCTTTGAAATAATTTAGCATGATTTTAAACATGATTTTACATCTAATGTAGACCCATGTTTAAAAAAAAAAAAAACATTAGCTAGTACAGTCAACCCTAGGCTGCACCCATGGTTTGCAGGTAATTTTAAAGGTGTTAAGGCATCTCCATGTTAGGTGCAAAGTCATATTTAAAATCATGTTAATTAACACTTTTTAAGCATAACCGATTTTCCTTGTATACACAAGGCCTAACAGAGTGACTCTGAGATAGAAGAATTATGCACTGTTTCTCCTACCTACATATGTTTGACTATTGTGCTTGGTATCCATCAGCCTGAGGCAAGACAGAAGCTCACCAGAAAGGTTTTCATAGCTATTGATGCTTACATGATCACCCTTTACCCACACACTTGCTGCAGCCTTAGGGTAATACCTGATTTAATGAATACTTGATTTAAATCAGTGAACCAGTGTTCAATCAGAACAAACCTATTAAAATGAAACTCTGCCGTACTAACCTTTGACTTGTTCTTATTTGCTTATAGGTTGAGCAGCTCTTTGAAAAGAGGAGCTGAAGACTGTCTTTACATGTTGCAAATTCTGAATTTATACTTATGTTAACTGCTAAATGGAAACTTATTTTAACATCATTAGCTTGAAGAAAAAATACATATATCAAAATCTGAAAGCCTTAAAATAACACTAACAGAGTTCACACACTGCTTGGGGCCCCCCAGGGGGCCAGGAGGAATGGTATAGCAGTTCCTCAATAAGCAAGCACCCTCTATTGATAGTCATGCAGATCTTTCTAAGGGAACTCAGCCCTTCAGCCTGGTCACAATCTTTAGTCCACCCTTTCCAGGGTCCCAGCTGTCCAAGCTAACATCCTAAACAAAAATACTTCCACCCTCTCTGGAGCTGTTCTTCAGCCAGTCCTCACTTTAGTCTGCTGCCCCTACTGGGCTCAACTACTTCTGTGAAGGGCTTGTATGTACCCTCCTTGGGGTAGCTAGAGAAACCCCAGTCCCAACCTCAACTCCAGATACCAGCCGAGGGCCCTATACTGCATACCTAGGCTGAATCCTCTACTGATATTGAAGTCCTAGGCCACCTCCTACCTTGCTCCTTTACTTTCCCTCTGGGTCTCCCAGTCTTTTCCCTCGTTAGCTAAGGTCTCGCTCAGGCCCCCCTGCCAAGAGAACTTGCTTCCCTGCTTTTAACATCCTTTCCTGCTCTAGTTCTCCCCCTGCTGAGTCAGGACTTTGTAGGCATCTTCTTAATACCTGCACTCTCTTCCCTCTAGCTCTCTTCCCAGCTGTACCCTACCACTAGCTAAGCCTGGCTACTTTTTACATATGAATCCCCTGATTCCTCTTAGGTGGGGCCTATTTTGTAATCAGGTAGGCTTATCCCCAGGCTCTCCAGCCCATGGGGCAAGTCACCCTATTACAAACATTAACAGTAAAGAGCTAAGACCTGGACAGTGACTTAGACTATATGCCCAGGCAAAGGAGTTATAGTGCCCCAGACACCCCTTAATTCCCCACATGAGTAACCTGGATGTTGGAGCCAGATATTCAGGGATAAGCAGGGCTACTTATTGCCTCCTCAGAGAGGAAGGGTTAGGGAGTGGCAAGAGGCTCTGCTCTACACTAGCTCTGCCTCGTTTGTTGTTCAGTTCAGCTAAGGGTATGCAGGGATAGGGGTTACTGAATTACTTCTGGTATATGCTGTCAGTTAATTACTGTTCTCTGCAGCAAGCATGAAATAGGAGAAGAATGGTGACTCAGGTGTCTCTGTGTTACTACACTTCTGGCCCCCAGAGATACTCCAGGCATGGTGCATCTTGTGCACCACCCTTTGTTTAGGGCTATGCTTAAAGGCACAATCTATCCTTGAATCTTCCGAACTGAGTTACACTATATATCTTGTGCATTTTCTGAACTAGCCTAAACAGCATAAGCATCAATGTTAAAAAAAAAGAGAGAGAGAGAGAGAAGGAAAAACTCTCCCACTGCTAAGCCTCTTAAAATTTCTTCACAGCTGTTAAATTGCTTTTGCTACGTCTCAGCACTGTTACAGCAAATGTCTAAAGAGGCACCTGGCTGCTCCTAACTCACTTTAGCAGCCACTTGTAACTGACACTTCTGAAAGAGAAGCAGATTTAACTGAGGCACTGATAATTGAAGATTCCTAATCTCAGGGGTCTGTTCTTCCCTGCAGGATGTGAGTATCTTCTATTGTCTTTAATGGAGGTTATTTGTGTCATTCAGGGAAGCATAAGGTCCTGGGAGCTTTAACAGAATCATCTTTAACTTGGGAGCAGGGGTAACTATAACTGAGGTCATCCTAACTCAGCTGTCTTGAACTCTAGAGCTCTTAATTGAAGACGTCTGCCCTTAACTGAAATTAAGGTTTTGTCTATTAACTAAAGCAAACACAGAACTCCCATTGACTTTAACAGGATCTGGAGGATTCTACCCTGTGTCTTTAACTGAGACATACATATATGAGAAAGCCCTTAACAAATATGGCTTTAACTGAAATGTCATTGCGGGTAGAAGGGACTATATTTTGATGTACATGTGTGAAAATGCCACATAACTAGTTTTTTTTCCCCTGAGGGTAACTATACCTACAATTAGTGTATATGTGAAATCAGTGGGAGCTTTGCCTGAGAGGATCATGCTTGCTAGGATGACGCATACTGTACATATTTTGTACAAAATAGATTGCAAGTATGGATACAAGAAGAAAAAATATAGAGTTCCTTGAAATAAAAATTGATAATAAACTTACTCAACTTTTTAAGTTGTTTAGGGCTAGAATCTGCCCTTCTTTGTTAGCCAAGCAGGGGAATAAAGGGAGCCCCCCTTCTCCCCTAGCATCCCCTCTTGCTTGACCTTTCTGGATCTTGGATCTAGGTCCTGTATGGAGTGCAACAGCTGCTCTCTAGATAATTTATTCTGAGAGCAAGAGTGTGGAGAGTGGACAGAACCTTGACTCTGCTTCTCAGCTGTCCCTGCATCACTAATCACACTAGCTATCCCCGTATTTGCTGCACCCTTTCAATAGCTGCAATAACATACTTCCCCTCAAAATAAGAAGGGATCAAGGGAGGAATTGTGGTTATCATTCCTGGGGCTTCTTTTGTAGCAGGGCATTTAAACTCCATCCCTTTCTGAAAGGCGACTCTATTAAGTAATGGATTTTTTAAAGAGCAGGTTAGAAGAGAGGCAGAGATGCACAAACGGTAGAATACACAGGAAATTAAGAAAATAAACATATTCTGAAGTGCTCACACAAAATGTGTACTCCCAGTTTCTATACATGAAATGTTAAATGAGTGCACATAACTCAGGAATCTGCTTAGTACTGGTAGAGATGCTAAAACAATTCAGTATTTGGCAACATCTACTCAGATCTTCAGTCCACATGACTACTGAATCAAGATCCATGTAATGTGAAGTTACATAGCTTTCATGCAGAAACAATAGGTAGTAAATAAGATACTAAAAAACCCTAGAAATCCTGTTACTTTTTTGATCAACGTTGTTCTTTCCAGTAACAGTGCATTAGCTTCTGCATCAGAGTTTATATTTTCATACCCATGACCATGATTTGTAGTACAGATCATTGATTCTGGAATGCTAAATATTACTGTTTATAACAGACAAGGAGGCTGGATGTATGCCTTTAAAGTGCCCTTTGTTTAGAAAACTCACTTTTCAGAAATGACACTTCTAGTATTATAAATACAAAGCTTTCACTATTATTTTCTCTCAGGTGAACAAGTGTTTTTTGTTTGTTTCCCTGACTAATTTTCTACCTTGGTGTTACTGCAGCAGTCCGTCTTATAGTTAAGAGTATTTCTCTTCTTATGAAGAGTTTCCCTCATTAGTAGACTTAAATTTACCTCCACTGCACAGGAAAACTAATACTGTAGCATTATTCAAATGAAAATTGTGGATGTGAACTGCTGGCTAGTTAAGTGGTATAGGTTGAAGGGTTTTCATTTTGTGGAACATTGGCCCACCTTCTATGGGGAGAAGGGGCTCTATAGTTTGGCTGTCCTCCAATTTGTTAGAGGAGGACCAGTCTTCTTAGGGACAGGCTGGCTAGAGTGGTCAGGAGGATGTTAAACTAATAACAAAAGAGGAGTGTTAAACAGTCAGAAGTGAACAGTCCACAGAACATTAAGTTGTTGGGAACAAAAGTAATCAAGAAACCAAAGAACATGAAAAGAAATTCGTGATTTACCTGTACACCAATGGAACTGGAATTGCTCATTTTTTAATACAGTAGAACCTCAGAGTTACGAACACCAGAGTTACAAACTGACCAGTGAACCACACACCTCATTTGGAACCAGAAGTACACAATCACAAAGTACAAAATAAAAAAGAAGCAAGTATAGTATTATTCTGTTAAACATAAACTACTAAAAAATAAAGAGAAAGTAGCATTCTTCTTCTTCACAGTAAAGTTTAAAAGCTGTATTAAGTCAATGCTCAGTTGTAAACTTTGGAATGAACAACCACAGGATTTTGTTCAGAGTTACAAACATTTCAGAGTTATGAACAACCTTCATTTCTGAGGTATTTTGAGGTTCTGCTATATACATTTGATTTAGTTGGTATTTCTGAAACCTGATGAGATGATTCCCATGGTTTGAATATTAAAATCAATTCCTATAACCTACTTAGGAAGGATCAAGTGGGCAAAAGAAGTGGGGGAGTGGCACTCTATATTAAACATTTCATTACCTGTTTCCAAGTCACTGATAACTCAGAGGAAAATGATCTTGACTGCTTATGGATCAATGTCCTTATAGAAAAAGCACAAGATAGTTGGTATCTGCTACAGACCACCAAATCACACTAGGGAACTGGATGACCAGCTCCTTACTCACCTATCTATAAGGTTAAGGAGGAAAACGCTGTGTAATCATGGGGGACTTCAGTCTGAGTGACACATTCTGGAGGTCTCATGTTGCCACCATTAAAACATCCCTGGAATTTCTCTATATTATAGATGACAACTTCCTAACCCAAAAATTATTGTATCCCACACGGGGAAATTCTATATTAGATCTCATCCTAACAGATAATAGGGACTGATCACAGAACTATAAAATAATGGTAACTTATGTACATGAGATTTGATCACATTTATAATGTTCAAACAGAGTAAAGTCCAGACCCGTTATAAAATATGGTGTTTGAGATGAGACAATTTCACAAACCTGGAGACCACTATGAGCCAAACCAGCTGAGAGGAAGAATTTATTCAGAAAAAAAAAGAATAACAATTGGAGATACCCAAAAAGTCACAGTCCCACAATGAAAGAAGAAAGCTATATATAAAAAACAACAACCTGCTTTAGAGGGAAAGTAAATGCAGCTATAAAAATAATAATACATACAACAAATGGAAAAAAGGGGAAGTGGATAGTAATTAATATAAATCAAGCTAGAAATTGTAAAAAAAAAAGAAATGGAAAGCAAAGGGACATAAGGAGAAATCTATGGCTTTCGGAGTTAAGGACAACAAGAAGTTTTTAAAGTATATTAGGAACAAAAAGAATCCTAACAATCTTATTGGCCCATTATTAGATGGAAATGATAGAATGGAAATGATTATCAGTAGTAATGCAGAAAAAGCAGAAGTGTTGAATAAATAAAGTACAACAGCTTAACCAATGCTATTGCAAAGTGGATAGCTAAGGACTGCAGAGAAGTCAACATTGTAAATCTCAGAGGGCTAAGAGACTATTCAAATTGCATCTTCCAATCAGTTATATACCTTGCCCTCCCGAGAAACCACTGCATCACAAATACATGGCCTATATAACAAGTAGACTATAAAGTTGGTGCTTCTGAAAAATGCACTAGGTATTGTTCTGAATGGAGATCACTGGACATCCTTGAGCAATCGTAGCTATCTTGAAGTCATGGTGCACCTGATTGATGTTACATAGACACCACAGTCATTTGCTTTAACAGTAACACATACTGAAGAGAGACATTGTGCATAAACATGTGCAGAGTGTTTCTTGGATGTTGTGAAAGAATGGAATATTCAAGAAAAGGTAACAACAATTTAATATATACATCTAGGAACAAAGAATGTAGGCCACACTTAAATG
Organism: Gopherus flavomarginatus; assembly: GCF_025201925.1. NCBI lineage: Eukaryota > Metazoa > Chordata > Testudines > Testudinidae > Gopherus > Gopherus flavomarginatus. The sequence goes on along the minus strand of NC_066620.1, from coordinate 146,300,169 downwards.
ATGGGAGATTTTATCCTAGGGTTCAGTGAATCTGAAAAAGATTTGAGGATCATGGTAAGTAATCAGCTGAACAAGAGTTCCCAGTGTGACCTTGTGGCCAAAAAGGGCTAATACAGTCTTTAAGTAGGATTCTCAATTAGGAATAGAGAGGTTATTTTACCTGTATTTTTGGCATTGGTGTGACCACTTCTGGAATATTGTGTCCAATTCTCGTGTCATAATTCAAGAAGCATGTTGATAAACTAGAGAGAGTTCAGAGAAGAACCACTAGAATTATTAAAGGATTAGAAAACATACCTTATAGTGAAAGACTCAAGGAGCTCAGTCTATTTAAGTTAGCAAAGAGAAGATTAAGGGTTGACTTGATTACAGTCTGTAAATACCTATATGGGGAACAAATATTTAATAATGAGCTTTTCCGTCTAGCAGAGAAAGGAATAACATGATCCAATAGCTGGAAGTTGAAGCTAGAAAAAATTCATATTGGAAATAATGTGTACATTTTTAACAGTAAAAGTAATTAATCTTTGGAACATTTTATCCAGGGTCATGGCAGATTCTCCATAAATGTCAACTTCTAAATCAAGATTGGAAGTTTTTCTGAAAGATACATTCTAATAATTATTTGGAGGCAATTTTAAGGCCTGTGTTATAGAGGAGGTCTTACTAGATCAGTGGTTCTCAACTGGGAGTCTGCAGGACCTCACGACCGAAGCCCGGAGCGCCAACGTCCCCCTCCGACTAGCAGCCAGAAGTTATGGGGCTGAACCCTGAGTCCTGGTGCCAAGGTTGGTCAGCAGCCGGGAGAAGCGAGGCTGAAGCCCTGAGCCCCAGCACCACTGTGGGGCTGCAGCCAGGAGCTTCTGGGTTGCAACCCCAAGCCTCGGACTAAAGCCCCCCCCAGTGCTGCAGCAGGGGAGCAGCCAGGAGATGCGGGGCTGAAGTCCTGAATCCTAGTGCTGACACAGGGCTGCAGCCAGGAACTGCGGTGTTGCAGCTGGGAGCCTAGGTGCTGAGGCTGCAATGCTGCTGCTGGGCTGAAGCCAGGAGCTGCAGGCTGAAGCCCTGACCCCAGTGCTGCTGCAGGGTTGCAACTAGGAGACCTGGAGTAAAGCCCCAAGCTTTGGTGCTGCCACAGAGCTTATCATAAACAGATAGTTGAGGGTTAATGTCTCTTTTACCTGTAAACGGTTAACAAACAGGGAACCAAACACCTGACCAGGGGACCAATCAGGAGACAAGATACTTTCAAATCTCGGTGGAGGGAAGACTTTGTTTGTGTTTTTTGGGTTTGGCTTTGTTCCCTCTGGGATCTGAGAGTGACTGGACGTACTACAGGCTCTAATTTTCTATTCAAGTAGTAAGTGCAAGTAGAAAGGTGGTTTAGTCTTTTTAATTGGTTTTCTTTATTTGCAAATGTGTATCTGGCTGGTAGAGGTCTAATGTGTATTTGGCTGGAAGTATTTTAAATTGTATTTCTGCTGGAGGAGGCTTTTTCTCCAGTTTCTAGAAGCTGACAGACCCTGTAATATTCCATCTTGAATTTACAGTGATTTTCTTTATTCTCTTTTTTTTTTATTAAAAGTTTTGTGTTTAAGACCTGTTTGATTTTTTCCCCTTGTTGAGGCTCAAGGGAATTGAGTCTGTACTTAACAGGGAGGGAGAGGAGAAGGGGGAATCCCTTTGTTTTATATTCACGGAGCTTGAATCGGTTTTGCCTCTGGGTGAGGGAGAAAGGGGAGGGGGGAGAAGGGACATTCCTCCTTGTTTTAAGATTCAAGGAGTTTGAATCACGGTAATCTTCCAGGGTAACCCAGGGAGGGAAATCCTAGGAGAGGCAACGGTGAGGCAAAGGGTTTACTTTCCTTGTGTTAAGATCCAGGGGATCTGGGTCTTGGGGGTCCCCAGGGAAGGTCTTGGGGGGACCAGAGTGTATCAGGCACTGGAATTCCTGATTGGTGGCAGCTTATCAGATCTAAGCAGGTAATTAAGCTTAGAGGAATTCATGCTGGTACCCCAACTTTTGGACTCTAAGGTTCAGATTGGGGAAAGATACTACGACAGAGCTGAAGCCAGCAGGCACGGTGCTGCTATGGGGCTAAAGCTGGGAACTGTGGGGCTGAAACCCAGATCCTGCATGCCCCCGCAGGGCTAAAGCTGGGAGCTGGAGCTGAACCCTGGAGCCATGAGACCCAGTGACACTCAGAGGCTAAAGCAGGGATCCACAGAGCTGAAGCTAGCCTGGAGCTGAAACCCAGAGCCCTGTGTCTCATGGGATGAAGCCCCACCCCCCAGTGGGCTGAAGCTCATGCCCCAGCTTTATGACTAGAAGGGTGGGGCTCAGACTTCCAGGTCAGCCTCTGGGATAGGCGGTCACTCAGGCTGTAGTTCAGCCTCAACACCTTCTGGTCCAGCTGTGACTCTGGCCCCAGAGACTTTGCATGTGAGGGCTCACTCCGTGGCTGACCCAGTGATTCTGATGGCAGCCTTTCAGGTTAGCTCACTTTATTGGTTGTAAAGGATCTATTTCAACAATAGCAGGACAAGTTACACAGTACAGGGGAAAAAAATTGTAAGTGTAAACAATAAATATCAGATATGGATACATTTTTAATTCGACCATCATCTTCAAAACAATGAAACCAACAGAGCAATGATACCGAACTTCCTTCAACAAGTTCAACCATCATAATGGCTGAAGAACACTGGGGAGATGATGTGAGTAAGAAACATAAAGCCGCTATTAACCTTGCAACATTTAGTGAATACAAAGACAGCTATTTGAATTTTGGTTTTATTTGCTCCGGAAGTAGAGATATACCTCAACGGCAGTGTGTAATTTGTGCACAAGTACTGTCAAATGAATATTTGAGACCCTCCAAATTACAGAGGCATTTAATTACAAAACATGAGATGTGTAAGGATAAGCGCAATTCAGTTTTTGAGCAAAAGACCAAGGAACTGTTTTGTACTAAAGCAATAATGAAATCCACAACTACTGCAGATAAAAAGTTTTTTAGGACTATCATAGCATTCCTTCTCAGATCTGAACCTTAGAGTTCAGAAAATGAGATACTAGCACCTGAATCCTCTAAGCTTAATTACCAGCTTAGATCTGATAGCACTGCCACCACCCAAAAATATAGTGTTTTGGGGCACTCTGACCTCCCCATCCTTCCCTGGGGACCCCAAGAACCCAGATCCCTTGGGTTCTTAAAACAAGGAGAAATAAACCATTCCCCCCACCTTTCCCCCTCTCAGAATTTCCCTCCCTGGGCTATCCTGAGAGATACTGATCTAACCTCTAAATCACCATACAGAGAAGCATCTCCCTTCCCTTCCACCAAGAGGCAAACAGATTCAAGGAAAACAAAGAGAGATTCTATCTCTCCCCCGCCCGTCTCCCCTCCACCTGTCCCGGTGAGTATCCCAATCCCCTGGAATAACACAAGGGAAACAAGGAAGAAAAAATCAATCAGGTTCTCAAAAAAAAAAAAAAAAAGAAATCTTTTAATAAAAGGAAGGAAAAAGTAAAGAATTATCTCTGTAACTTCAAGATGTAAATCTTACAGGGTCCTATAGCTTACAGACACCAGAAAGAGACTTTCCCCCCAGTACCAATACAAATCAGAATATTCCCAGCAACTACACATATAAAAGTTAACCAGCCAGATCCACAATTGCAAATAGAGTAAAAACAATCAAAAAGCCTAAACAGCCTGTTTTTACTTACTATATGAAAAGAAACTTAGAGAGCCTGTAGTAATGTCTTGTCTCTCTCAGATCCTCTGAGAGAAGAACACACAACACACAAAGAACACACACAAAAGCTTTCCTCTGCCCAAATTTAAAAGTATCTTGTCTTCTGACTGGTCTTCTGGTCAGGTGTCCAGTTCCCTGCTTGTAACCCTTTACAGGTACAAGAGACATTAACCCTTAACAATCTGCTTATGACAAGGACATCCTACATAGTAGCGCAGAAAATTGCTAAAACAAAAAAATCACATACGATTGCTGAGATTTTGATAATGCCATGTGTTATTGAAAAAACAAAGGAAGTGTTTGGCGAGAAGGCCAAGGTACTTACAAAAATACTGATGTCAAATTATACTGTCAAACGAGAGATCATGTCTGTGTCAGAAGACATATTTTCTCAGTGTATTGATCAGCTGCATGACAATGATTTTGCGATGCAACTAGATGAATCCACAGACATTTTAAAAATGTCCCATTTTCTTGCCTGTGTTCTGTATGTGTGGAATAAGGAAATAAAGGCTGATTTTTTGTTTTGCAAAGGCCTAAAGACAACAACAAAGTCAGAGAACATTTTCAAACTGTAAGATTTTATAATTTCAGCAGAAATCAGCTGGACTAATTGCACTGGGATCTGCACTGATGGAGCCGCAGCACTGCATCCTAGTATTGTGCAAAAGATAAACGCTGTTGCATCTTGCGCCATTTAGACACACTGCTTTTTACACCGAAAAGCACTTGCTGTAAAATATATTGAACCAGGTCTTCACTGTGCTCTGAATACAGCAGTAACACTCGTTAATTTTATTAAATCCATGGTAACAAACTCTAGGTGTTTTTCTGCACTTCATGAGGAGGTGGGTACAGAGCACCATTCCTTGTTCATGCATACCGTATGTACTTTCTTAGTTAATAAGAAAACTGAATTTGCTGAAGTGCTGAAAGATGACACATGGCTGGCAAAACTGGGTTACCATGCCGATATATATTCAGTGAAAGGAATAATCCGAATAAAACTATGCAAGGGGAGAACACTAATTTTATTGCCCAGCATGAAAAAACTGAGGCATTCAAAAGAAAATTACAACCTTGGGAAGTTCGGAGCATTGTGGGGACACTACTGATATGATTGAGCTCTTACATTCTTTCATTCAGGAACAGAACATTGACTTTGATGTAATTAAACCTGAGCTAGAAGTGCATCTCTCTGGTTTGCTTAACAAATGTAATGCTTATTTTCCCAAACTCACAACAGAACAAGTTGCTACACACATGTGGACTACAAACCCCTTTAGTGAGAACATTGAAGTTAAACTTCCACCCAATGTTCTATTAAAATTGTTAGCTGAGCTCATCAACATTTCATCAGACAGCTCCCTCAGACCCAGGTTCAAAGAAATGCCGCTAGAGACATTTTGGTGTGAGTGTTCCAATGAATACATCACTGCTTCTTTTGCAGCGCTGAAAGTTTTGATCCCCTTTAGTATCTCCTACTTATATGAAGCTGGATTTTCAACCATAAGATCAATGAAAACAAAATACTGAACCTGGATGAACATTGACCATGACATGTGTGTGTTCTTGTCAAACATACCCCCGCATCTTGATAGAATTGTAGATCAGCACCAGCAAGTTTCACATTGAGTAAATTAAAAAAATAATATTTGGTTTATTTTTGAGCCTATATGTGTGTATGTATGTGTGTGTTTAACTGTATAACTGTATAACTATCCATTTAATACATCTTTTAATCTATAGGATATGTAGAAAAACTGTTGTGGTACAGATGGGCCTTGGAGTTTTTGTAGCGTTTTCAGGGGGGGGCTCAGAAAGTAAAAGGTTGAGAACCCCTTTGAGAACCACAATGATCCCTTCTGGCCTTGGAATTTACGAAAAGTGCTGAATCATAAATACAATATTTTTGGGAACTTTATTATTGTCAAGGAAATAAATGGCTATTTTACATTTCTCATTTTTTATCTTGATTGAGATTATTTTCTATCTTTTGGCATTTAGCAGGTTGAGAGCTGTAATTGGATGGGCCAACATTTTGAGGGCTGATATATGGTTCAAGCATCTGTTAACTCAGCTTTGTGAATTTGCCAATTTCATATATAATGTAAAATAATAGTCTTTTTGATTTAGGTCATGTTTATACTGCAGATTTCTACTGAGGTGTAAAGGGTTGTGATCCCTGACTGACATAGCTGTGTGAGCAGAAACCTCTAGTGTAAATGTAGTTATAGTGTAGTTATAGTTATAGTTAGTAAAAACCTAAATTTTACTAGTATAGCTTGTTTTGCTCGAGGTCTGCAGCTTGTGAGTAATAAGATATACTGGTAAAAGCACATTTTTGCCACTATAAGCTGCATCCACACTATGAACTCTTTGCTGGTAGAGCACTCCAACTGTACGCACTATCTTAGTAGGAACAGAATATACCAAGACACACTGTACAGTGAAATCTGGACCAGGGTCCATGACCAGTTCAGCAGTTTTGTTCAGCAATTAATTAGAGGACACTTCTTTTAGAGAACTGATTTTCTGATCTCTTGGGTGCTCACTTTAAGACAAGTGTCATAAACAGATGGTTAAGGGTTAATGTCTCTTTTACCTGTAAAGGGTTAAGAAGCTCAGTAAACCTGGCTGACACCTGACCAGAGGACCAATAGGGGGACAAAATACTTTCAAATCTTGGTGGAGGGAAGTCTTTGTTTGTACTTTTGTTGTTGTTGTTGTTCGCTCTCGGGACTGAGAGGGATGGGACATCATTCCAGACTTTCCCAATCTTTCTGAATCAGTCTTTCATGTTTCAAAATTGTAAGTAATAGCCAGGCAAGATGGATTAGTCTTATGTTTGTTTCTCAACTTGTAAAGGTTTCTTTTGCTGGAAGGATTTTTACTTCTGTTTGCTGTAACTTTGAATCTAAGACTAGGGGGCGGGTGTCCCTCTAGTCTATATGACTCTGAGTACCCTGTAAAGTATTTTCCATCCTGGTTTACAGAGATAATTTTTACCTTTTCTTTCTTTAATTAAAAGCTTTCTTTTCAAGAACTTGATTGATTTTTCCTTGTTTTAAGAGCCAAGGGATTGGGTCTGAACTCACCAGGGATTGGTGAGGGGAAAGGAGGGGGGAATGGTTAATTCCTCCTTGTTTTAAGATCCAAGGAGTTTGGATCGGTTTAAAGCCTCTCAAGGCAACCCAGGGAGGGGAAAGTCTCGGGGTGGGGGAAAGGAGGGGGATAGTTAATTCCTCTTTGTTTTAAGATCCAAGGAGTTTGGAACTGTGCGAAGCCTCTCAAGGCAACCCAGGGAAGGGAAAGTCTGGGGGGAAAAGGAGGAGGATGGTTAATTTCTCCTTGTTTTAAAACCCAAGGGGTTTGGGTCTGGGTTCCCTAGGGAAGGTTTTGGGGGAACAGAAAGTGTGCCAGACTCTAAATTCTGGCTGGTGGCAGCGTACCAGACCTAAGCTAGTAATTAAGCTTAGAAGTGTTCATGCAGGTCCCCACTTCTTGTACTCTAAAGTTCAAAGTGGGGGGAAAAATCTTGACCACAGGTCTTACTGCATATGACATAAATGTCAGTCTTCCAATATTTCTCCATATGGTTGACAAGCAACACTATGTCTGTGGTATCAAATCAACAAAAGATTTAAATAATAATAATACTGTATCTTAGAGGACATGCGTCTGCCTTGTACAGTTATTTCTCTACAGGCTGTGTTACCTTACCTGATTGCTTGTCAAGAGTTGACTATGTCCAGAGGAATAAAGAATCAAATAAAAGCCTTTTTTAAAAAAATCTTTCCCTGGAATCTGGAAGCAAGTGCTTTAGTATCAGACCACTATGAAGACAAATCAATTCATCCCAGAGAAGTTGATCAGTCAATTCACCTCACAAACCTGTAATGCAGATCTCAGATAGTGGTGATATGACTGTGACATCCTGATGGAAAGCTCTTTATTAAATCTTTGATCTATCAGTGTACTGGTTTCTTAAAGGACTTGCCCATCCTTAATCTAGATCTGCAACACTTGTGGAGCCAGATCATCAAAAAGGACATGATTTAGACTAAATTAGGCATTTTTGTCTAAAAGAAAGAATGCTTTGGATCCTGTTACCCACAAGAAGTGTGTGTCTGGAGGCAAGTTAATGAACATAAATTATATTTGACATCAATACCATTAACTTGTGCTTTTTAGATATGTTGCCAAGGGGAAGCTGCCAGCTTGTATGAGTTTTAACACATCTTTCAGCTAAATCAGAGATTTAAATTCAAACCTTTATTCTCAGGAATTTTATAAAGGTTTGTGGTATTCTCTGAAGGGAACAAACCAATTACTAGACTACATTGCTCCATAAAGATGCTTTTAAAAAAACATGTGAGATGTAGAGCCCAATTCTTTTCTCTTTTACACTGGTGTTATAAGGAGTGACTCAACTAAGATACATTAGTGTAACACCAGTGTACAGGAGAGGACAATGAGGTCCACAGTCTTGATATTACTCTTCATTTGGCTTATCTTCTTAAAAGCATGTAAGTGAAAACAACAGAATGGTAATAACTTTGAAGGGAGATATAGAATTTCATGAGAGCCTCTCTGTAAAGTTGAATGGAATATCATATCCTGCCTTTTAGATTGTTTCTTTGTTAAACATATCAAAAGTCATAGAATGCTACAGTCTCCCCTATAAAACATGTCAGTATATAATAAGAAATGTTGATGTTGGCTTGTGTTTTTAAGACAGCATCTATCACAAAGAGGGACTCTATTAAACAGAGAGTGCTAGAAATGCATGACAATTCCTTGTTATATATTGAAGAAATTTTTTGTACTCTCCTTTTACAGGTTGGCTGCTACTCTTATGTGACAGAAGTGTAGTCATGTTACTTAATGAAGTACTAGAAGGGTCTCTGGTACTCTATACAATAAAATAGATGTAATGGATATTACATATGCTACATGTCTTATGCTTGGTTTTAAAAATTATTAGGATGACTGCTCTTTATTGGCCAGCCAGCATGAGACAAGATAGGCACAAATACTGTATGACTGTGAGTGTGTGAACATGCGTACATGTGTTAAATGATGACTTTGTTTGTCAGGAGTGGGCATCAACATCCAGACCTGCACACATTGATCAACATTACAAAAGCAAAATCTACTTTAGCCTGGTTTTCTCTGCTCTGTTCATATCCACAGATTCAGTGCATGGTTGATAGACCATACTCAGAGTAGTTCCTCAATGGTTGGCTATCAGAGTAGGAGGACTTATCAAGTGGGGTTCCATCGAGATCCATGATATGGTAAAAGCAGCAAAGAAACCTGTGGCACCTTATAGACTAACAGACGTTTTGGAGCATGAGCTATCGTGAGTGAATACCCACTTCCTCAGATGCATGTAATGGAAATTTCCAGGGGCAGGTACATATATGCTAGCAAGCAAGCTAGAGATAACGAGGTCAGTTCAATCAGGGAGGATGAGGCCCTGTTCTAGCAGTTGAGGTGTGAAAACCAAGAGAGGAGAAACTGGTACTGTAATTGGCAAGCCATTCACAGTCTTTGTTCAATCCTGAGCTGATGGTGTCAAATTTGCAGATGAACTGAAGCTCAGCAGTTTCTCTTTGAAGTCTGGTCCTGAAGTTTTTTTGCTGCAGGATGGCCACCTTAAGGTCTGCTATAGTGTGGCCAGGGAGGTTGAAGTGCTCTCCTACAGGTTTTTGTATATAGCCATTCCTAATGTCTGATTTGTGTCCATTTATCCTTTTCCGTAGAGACTGTCCAGTTTGGCCGATGTACATAGCAGAGGGGCATTGCTGGCATATGATGGCGTATATTACATTGGTGGATGTGCAGGTGAATGAACCAGTGATGGTGTGGCTGATCTGGTTAGGTCCTGTGATGGTGTCACTGGTGTAGATATGTGGGCAGAGTTGGCATCGAGGTTTGTTGCATGGATTGGTTCCTGAGCTAGAGTTATTATGGTGCGGTGTGCAGTTACTGGTGAGAATAAGTTTCAGGTTGGCAGGTTGTCTGTGGGCAAGGACTGGCCTGCCACTCAAGGCCTGTGAAAGTGTGGGATCATTGTCCAGGATGGGTTGTAGATCCTTGATGATGCGTTGGAGGGGTTTTAGCTGGGGGCTGTATGTGATGGCCAGTGGAGTCCTGTTGGTTTCTTTCTTGGGTTTGTCTTGCAGTAGGAGGCTTCTGGGTACACGTCTGGCTCTGTTGATCTGTTTCCTTATTTCCTCATGCGGGTATTGTAGTTTTGAGAATGCTTGGTGGAGATTTTGTAGGTGTTGGTCTCTGTCTGAGAGGTTAGAGCAGATGCGGTTGTACCTCAGTGCTTGGCTGTAGATAATGGATCGTGTGATGTGCCCGGGATGGAAGCTGGAGGCATGAAGGTAGGCATAGCGGTCGGTAGGTTTTCAAAATAGGGTGGTGTTAATGTGACCATCACTTCTTTGCACCGTGGTGTCAAGAAAGTGGACCTCCCGTGTAGATTGGTCCAGGCTGAGGTTGATGGTGGGGTGGAAGCTGTTGAAATCGTGGTGGAATTTTTCCAGAGTCTCCTTCCCATGGGTCCAGATGATGAAGACATCTGGAAAAATTCCACCACGATTTCAACAGCTTCCACCCCACCATCAACCTCAGCCTGGACCAATCTACACGGGAGGTTCACTTTCTTGACACCACGGTGCAAATAAGTGATGGTCACATTAACACCACCCTATTTCGAAAACCTACCGACCGCTATGCCTACCTTCATGCCTCCAGCTTCTATCCCGGGCACATCACACGATCCATTATCTACAGCCAAGCACTGAGGTACAACCGCATCTGCTCTAACCTCTCAGACAGAGACCAACACCTACAAAATCTCCACCAAGCATTCTCAAAACTACAATACCCGCACGAGGAAATAAGGAAACAGATCAACAGAGCCAGACGTGTACCCAGAAGCCTCCTACTGCAAGACAAACCCAAGAAAGAAACCAACAGGACTCCACTGGCCATCACATACAGCCCCCAGCTAAAACCCCTCCAACGCATCATCAAGGATCTACAACCCATCCTGGACAATGATCCCACACTTTCACAGGCCTTGGGTGGCAGGCCAGTCCTTGCCCACAGACAACCTGCCAACCTGAAACTTATTCTCACCAGTAACTGCACACCGCACCATAATAACTCTAGCTCAGGAACCAATCCATGCAACAAACCTCGATGCCAACTCTGCCCACATATCTACACCAGCGACACCATCACAGGACCTAACCAGATCAGCCACACCATCACTGGTTCATTCACCTGCACATCCACCAATGTAATATACGCCATCATATGCCAGCAATGCCCCTCTGCTATGTACATCGGCCAAACTGGACAGTCTCTACGGAAAAGGATAAATGGACACAAATCAGACATTAGGAATGGCTATATACAAAAACCTGTAGGAGAGCACTTCAACCTCCCTGGCCACACTATAGCAGACCTTAAGGTGGCCATCCTGCAGCAAAAAAACTTCAGGACCAGACTTCAAAGAGAAACTGCTGAGCTTCAGTTCATCTGCAAATTTGACATCATCAGCTCAGGATTGAACAAAGACTGTGAATGGCTTGCCAATTACAGTACCAGTTTCTCCTCTCTTGGTTTTCACACCTCAACTGCTAGAACAGGGCCTCATCCTCCCTGATTGAACTGACCTCGTTATCTCTAGCTTGCTTGCTAGCATATATGTACCTGCCCCTGGAAATTTCCATTACATGCATCTGAGGAAGTGGGTATTTACCCACGATAGCTCATGCTCCAAAACGTCTGTTAGTCTATAAGGTGCCACAGGATTCTTTGCTGCTTTTGCAGATCCAGACTAACACGGCTACCCCTCTGATACATGATATGGTAAGTATTTGTGGGTGAGGTAATATCTTTTATTGGACCAACTTCTGTTGGTGAGACAGACAATCTTTTGAGCCAACATAAGTTGGTCCAGTGAAATATATTACCTCACCAACCTCATCTGTCAAATATCCTGGGACCGGCACAGCTACTATTACACTGTATACATTTTGAGTCTTTGGACAGAGTATCTGGATTTAAAAATCATGTGGTGGTGAGGGGGAGTGTGAAGGAGGATGGTGAAACCTAGATGTAGATGTTGCTCACCCTCTTTCATTGTTACCAGGTTGGATTGCTTTTAAGGACATCCCTTTTTGTTTTCTTAAGTTGTGGCACTTGTCCAAATTTCTGTTTGTGTCCCTCCTCCCAGGTCTCTGCCACTTGCTCTGGGAGTTCTGTGCAGAGAGAGCATGCAGGTTCAGTCTCAGAATGGCTCCAGCTCTTTTGAGCTGCGTCAGTTGAGCAGAACAATTTTCATTTATATTGACTTAGTATAAACAGTTTGTCTCCTCATCAGAATCCAACTAAAACAACTATTAATGTTGAGCTCCATTGGGGTGATGCATGAGTTAACTTGGTGTCCTCAGATACCCGTCCTGTAGTCAGAACGAGCTGGCCGAGAAAATTTCCCCAAGGCTGCATTCTCCTCTATAACAACAGAACAGCTTCTTCTTTGATGGACTTTAAAGTTAAATCCATATTCTGAAACAAGATAGTGCAGCAGTTGTGCATTCAGAGGACTTCCTGGAAATTATTTTCACAGAATCGGAAAAAAAAAATTACTGGGTCTCAATTTTATAAAGCCAGTGTCAAGAAGATTAGTGGGGTTCAGACAAAAAATGTTGTGATATTGTATATACTAAATCTCTGCAAAACCTACTTCATGTTGGTTGCAAGGTTTTCACTAACCTACTTAACGAGGTTCAAGTCAGACTGGTTGAAAACTTTCCATCAAAAGTGCTTTCCAATGGAAAATAGAGTTTTTGATTAAACATTTTTTGTGTTAAAAGTGTCTGCTTTCTGCCAAAAAAATGAGTTTACATCATAAAACCAGATCCTTGCAAACTTTTCATTTTCAGATAAAAACTTTCAAATTTGAATTTTTTTTAATGAAAACTCAAATTTTTACAGAAAGCAGATGCTTTCCAAGAAAAAAATTGTTTTGTCAAACCCATTTTCCAGCCACCTCTTGGTTCAGTCCTTTCAGCTTTATTCAAGGCACGTTCCTGTCCACAGCCATTCATCTCCCTTCTGCTACTCTTTGGGACCCCGTTTTACCTTAAGAAGTTTTCTGGGATATGTTTGAAAATCTTTCCTGTGGGGAAAGTAGGACAGTTAGGGACATTGACAGCTGTTTAGAGGATTTCTTCTGGGAATTTGCTCAGGAGGTGCTAGATAGCTGGTTAGAAAATTATTTTATTTCACCTATGATTTTTTTCCATTTTGTTGAAAAATTTCTGTATGAAACCAAACTTGAAAACTGAAAATATTCAGTTTTAAACTGACAAAATTTGGGTTTTGGCAACCAAAAACCAAGAATGTTTTAGTTTTTTTCTTGAAAAAATCAGTTTCAATGGAACCACATATTTTCACTGAGAACTTTTGTGAAAAGTATTCAATCTTCTTTACAGATGTCTGCTCTTCCCACCTTCAAACTTTCCTGGGGAGTCAGGATGAGGGATTCACAGTTAGGTAGAATCTAAAAGCTGGTCTAAGTTCACGAATTTGGGCAGACTTTCCGATTGTTAGAAATTATGATAATTGGGGCCTACTCAGCTTACCCCTCTTGTGACCCTAGCTGTGAAAAAGTGGATAAACACTTATGAAGTGGTACAATAACCTATAACAATAAAAGCTGATGGGGAAAGGTGCAAAAAGGAGAGACTGAATTAGCTTACATTAAAAGGTCTGTTGCATTAAGATTGTGCCTGGTAAACAAGAAAAGACCAAATAATTATTTTGCATTTTGATTAGGAATGGCATTTTCACTTTACTCCTATATATTCACTTTAGAAGCTCAATTTTTTCAATGGTGTGATAAATGAAGTGGGTGAGGTAGTTCCCTCTTATGAACCCAGCCAGCCAGTTAGCTGTAAAATTCCTCTTGGTAACTGTTTTGTACTTGCTTTACCTATAAACGGTTAAAAAGTCTGTCTGCATGCATAGGTAAAAGGAAGTGATTGGGCACTTGGCCAAAAGAGCCAGTGGGAAGGGTAGAACTTTTAAAAATTGAAACAAGATTTCCTTTTTGTCTGTCTGTGGTTGTTCTCCCGGAGAACAGGGACAGGGCTGAAACTATGCTGTAAAAAGTTTTAAGCCAGGTATGAAAAAATCATCGGATCAAACCTAGAAACTGCTAATTGAAAACCCCAGCTATGTAAGTAGATCAGGACATGTCTAGGAAGACATGATTAGGTTTATTTCTTTTATTTCTTAATGGCTCTGTGCTAACTCCGAAATGCTTTTATTTTGCTTGTAACCATTAAGCTGGACCTTAAGAAAACCATTCTTGATGCTTAATTATTATATTTGCTCTTTTTAAATCTAGCAATAACCTAAGTTCCAGATGTATTTTCTTTTTTTTTTTAATAAAATTTACCTTTTTAAGAACAGGATTGGGTCTTTGTGTCCTAATTGGTTTATGCATATGTTGTTTAATTAGCTGGTGGCAATAGCTGATTTCCTTTGTTTTCTTTCTCAGCTCTTCCCTGGGGGGTGAAAGTGCTTGAGGGTATACCATAGGGAGGAATTCCCAAGTGCGCCTTCCTGGGTTCAAAGGGCTTTTTTTTCCTTTTGGGTGGTGGCAGCATTTACCCATCCAAGGACAGAGAGAAGCTGTAACCTTGGAAGTTTAATAGAAAAGTGGAGTGGCTAGTATTAACTTTTAGGATGCTTGAGGGCCCCCACCTTCTGTACTTGAAGTGCCCGAGTGTGGAATCAGCCTTGACAAATGGCCTTTCTGGAAGTATGAAATGGAATAACTTACAATGTCTGTTAGCAATATCGAGAAATAAGGTATTCCAGAGGACATACGTTTAAAGTAGATAAATGATATGATTATATACATTTATATATTAGTATGTATGATCATTTATATACTATAATATACATTACTATATAATTATAAATTAGTATAATATTGTCCAAGAAGTTCAGATAAAATAACAACCCGCAAAAATGTTGAGCAAAACTGAAAATAAAACAAAAGTTGTTTAAGGTGCCAGAGAATTTTGATTAGTTTTACAGAAAAACATACACTTTTTAAAATTTTACTATTCCTCTACAGCTGCTGGGATTGGAGGTGAAAATATCAAATGCTGCAGGAAAGACTGTTTAGTAGGGTGGAATCTTAGCCTCAGTGAAATCAGTGACAGAAGTCTCAAAGACTTAAGTGGGATCAGGATTTCATCCCTAGTATTTATATCACTAACAGGAGCATAAAGCAAAGGAAATCTCTCAAGAAATTCTGTCTGTGGAAGATCTCCAGCCTAAGGGCCTGCTCTTTTAAAGACTTACTGTGACAGATAGTGCAGTTCCCTGCAATATCCCTGAAAAACCTTATTAAATTAAGTTTAAGTGTGGGGGGAGGGGAGGGGAGGGGAGGTGTTCTGGTCTAGCAGTCATAGCCAGGTTGAGCTCTGCCCATCAGAGACAGTAGTCACCAAGCAGGAGTTGGAGGAATCACAAGAGCCAGGTCTCATAAGGAAGACTCAGGTCAGAGTCAGGCCAGAGTCAGAGACTAGAGATCAGAGGTTAGAATCAGGAGGCATCAGGGTCGGACTCAGGCTGGAGTCACAGATCAGAGGTCAAGCAAAGTCTGACATTGCAGGAGACCAAATCTGTGTAACCTGTTTAGACAACTTCTTGGGGTTATCTAGGGCACTTGGTAAATCAGAAGCCTACGGGTACTGTCACACTGGGTCTCTTGGGTGGTACTTCCTGGAGCACCTATTCTCCAGTGCTCTCTGGTTGTTCTTTTGCATGGCCTCCTGATGACACTGTGGGAGCATCAGCTGTCCCAGACTCTGTAGAGCCAGGTTCTACTCCCTGGATCCTTACATTAAGTATCTTTGGTGTCCATTGTATTAAATGCAAAGGTTATGTATTATTGTGAGCCTCAATGATCAGAGGACTATACTGAAGAATGTGATGGACAAGACTGGTCTTTGAGGACAATACATGTGAAATGGATTTCCTGTGAAACTCCAGGGGGAAGTGAATGCAAATTCCCCACCCTTAATTATACAAAACCCCAGTCTTTGGAAGTTTCATTCTGACGAGAAAGGCCATAGCCTGCTAATTAACTGTTCCCATAATCTGAAGAGCAAAGTGCCAACCTGTATAAAGGAGAGACAGGTTTATTCATGCTTGTACACGTTCAGAGTTAAGGCTGTTATGAACTTATGACCACAGAAAAACACCTTGGTGGAGCTGAAGGACTGATTCCTACAAAAGCCCTCTTGCTGATGGGGTGATCTCTGGTAAGCTTATTAGCATGTGTGAAGGTACTTTTATTGTTTTTAATATTTTCTCTTGAATGCTTTCACCTTAAGAACACATGCATTTGCTAAGAACTAGCTTTATGGTAACTTGTAACTGATGGCAATTACAGCTGTTCATAACCTTCAAAGCGCAGATGCTGGCCTATCTGAGCAGCCTGGCTTGCTGGGAATATCACAGTGAAGGCAGGGAACAGTTCAGCCTAGAAAAACCCTGGTCAGGAGGGAGGGAGAGAGAGAGAGATGCAAGTCTCCACCCGAGAGGTGACATATGGGGAGCTGGAAGCCTGAGAGTGCCTTTTGTGGATGATAGATGGGAAGAACAAGTGCAATTGTCCTGAACTGTGACACTACTAGATATGAGACTTACTTCAATAATATTGATTGAAGTAAGCACTATCCAGTAGTTTTTGTAGGATTGAGACCTAATTTTGCACACTCTAAAGCAGTGCTTCTCAACTGTTGGGTTGTGATCCCGGGGGGCTCACAAAAGGCATTCAGTGGGGTCATGGCATATTGAAAATTTGATTATATTCTAAATCAAAGATAATCTCGCTCCCTCACTCCCCACACACTGTTATCCTTCAAGGTGAAGTGTTTTCTGTCAACTTCTCAAAAAACGCACACATAAATTATATAGGCTTGTTGTAGTCACTGATATGTTTTTGTACTTTATACTACATGAAAGGGGCTCATGAAACTGTTTCACTTCGAACAAGGGTCACCAACTTGAAAAGTTTGAGAAACACTATTCTATAAGTCTTGATAGGCTAGAAAATTTTGGGATACAGATCCAGACACTTTGATTGTTCTACAGAAAAGAACCTCTAAATCTTTAACAGTGACCTGCCTCCATATTCACTTGAACATGCATTGTTTATTACAGACAGTTTGCTATGTTGTCTATTAATTATGAATGTTGAGAAGGTATCTAATAGTTATGTTATACATTTTTGGAATTTAAGGTTTTTTTTAAAGAATAGGCTTTTGCCATCCATTTAAATATAGGATTATACATGTTTACAAAAAGATTTATAAATAGATTTTTCATTTCCAATAACTAGACTCTTTCCAGTCAAATTAAGCGTTTTATGCCACCAATTCATTAAAGGAGCATGTTCTTAAATCCATTCTTATTCAACCAAGTACTTAAGCACAAGCTGAACTTCAAGTCAATGGGATTGAAGCACATGTTTAAATGCTGAGTTGCGGCCTATCCCCTTGAACTCTACAGTCATAAAGGTTGCAATCAGTAGCTATGCTGAGGAAGGATCTTTTTAGAAACAACTAATTGGTATTCCATAATTGCCCCAGCTTATCAACCCTTTCCCAATCCTCACCCACCTGGTAATCAGGTTTCTGGAAATGAGTATCCCTGAAATCTAACACTAGGGAGGTTCTTCATGTCATTTGGGGAAAGAAATATTAATGATACTACAGGGTCTGAAGAAGCTTCTCCTTGAATGATAGCCAGAAAGATCAAATGAGACCCATGTGCACATCATGTCTTGCCATAATAAGTGAATAGGACTCAATCAGTGGTGGAGCCAGATTTTACAACTAGGGAGGGGAGGGGCATAATGGGCTGGTGGCTGGAGAGTGATTCCACCCTCCATTCACCTGGTAGTGGCAGCTGCTGTCCCGTGGGGCTGTGCTTGGCTTCCCACTCTGTGTGCTGTGACCTAGTATACCGGATCATAGTGTCACTTCTCACTCATGATGGAGGAGTAGCCTGGCCAATTTGAGTTAGTGATGTTGTGACATGGCTCGTGGGATCACAGCACTACATGACTCCAGGCATCATGTTGCAACACCTGGCCCCAGCTCCACGGTATAGGAACTGCTGCTGCTGAGTGAGTGTAGGGTGGGCTCTCTTTCCAGCCGGGTGTGAAAATATGTGTTGTTCACCTCTTTTGTCAGTTGCATAATAGGCTTGAAAAGGCACCACTCACATATCTAAAAGCCCTCCGATAGACTCCTGACAGGAACTTTCCACAACCTTAATGTACTCATCTAATTCACTGCCAGGGGGCCTTCCTGTTATGTGAAAGGCCTGATGGGATTGGTGCTGAATGCTTCCCTGTTGCTTCTGATGCCAAAATTAGTAGAAAAAAAAGGTTATTTATATCTCTGTCTCACATGGGAGAATTACTCCTGGCCTCAGGGGCTGTGAAATGACCAGATCCAGTATGAGAAGTGGTATGCAAGGATCTCATTCACATGAGAGTTTCCTTTCCTGAGCAGTTCTGCCATCTGCTGCCCAAGAACTGTTTAAATATTGGACATTGTGTAGTAGATTGACCTTTCCCCTGAATAGGCTGGCCTGTTGCACAGTCACTATGTTCAGTGTTTGGGAATTTATATCGTTCATACTTGCTGCAGCTAGGTAGAATCCATAGTGAGCAAACAGATTTTGAAATCAGACTTTCTTCCAGACATAAAGGTAAGTATGCTGTTTGTAAGAAAATTCAGTATATGATGGTAAAACAGATATATACTGCACCTTAATTAGCATTAAATAAATCTGACTCTAGTTAACTGATCTTTACATATTTACCAGAGAAATACTTCAGTAATCCAAATCACTACATAACTAGCAATCTGCCATATGTATAATCTGACTCTTTGAAGTAATATCAGAAACGATACAAAGCATGTAAGATGTTCCCAACAGCATGGAAAGAGTAGAAATATAATACTATATCATTTTGAAGCTAATATATTACATATAATAAGCTGTTAAATGAAACTTACAGTTCAAAGTCAATTACTCAGATGTTCAGAATGCCAAAACTGAGATTTCCTGTGCAATCTTAATTCAGACACTAACCTCATTCTTGATAATAGTGGAACCATTTTAGCTAAAAATTTACCCCTGCCCCCAGTAATAATGTTAATTAATAATGAAAAATAATTATTAATTAATTAGTAATTAATACATATGGATAATTCATAATTCATAATAAAAATCTGAGCCAAAATATTTAAAGCTTGGCAAAGTGACAACCAATTGAAACAGTCTTATAATGGGAAATTGTAAGCCTTCCCTACAACTGATTGAAAAATGAAATATCTGTCCCATTGGGAATTCTACATTTTTATTTTATTTTTTATTTTTTTGCTAAAGCAGGATTAAAAGTCAAAACAACACTTTTCATGGAACAAAATCTTCAGGAACTTTTGACTCAGACTTCTTTGATCAAAACAACAGAAATCAATGTTCTCAAATAAAATATTTTATTTCATTTTGTTGACCCAAATTGAAACATTTCATCTAGTCAGGTCAACATTAAGCTCAATGTCTGCCTGAGTTGCCTCAGTGGACTCCCATGAACACTGCAGTGTCTCAGCTAGAGGCAGAAATGCAGTTTTCATCTGCTCAAGAAAAAGGATTTATAGGGAAGAACAACAGCATGAGGGACCTGAAACTACAATACTAGTGACTCAGGTGGACTCAGATTAATGTTGACCTGACCAAAAGTTAACATTTCATTGTGATTTTCCTGGTGGATAATTCCACTGAAATTGATATTTTCCAGTGGAAAATTTGATTTCAATGAAACCTCATTTCATGATGGAAAAATGTTTTACTCAAAATTTTTCACTCAGCTGCATTCTTACCTACAAGTGTAGATACCATATTCACCTATAATAATACACAACTTCTCAGGCTTATAAAACAATAATACAATGACAATGATCCTTCAGCTTCAGTTGTGTGTCCCGATTTAGTTACAAACATTTTCTAGCAACATACTGACCTATAACATTTATGATTCTATCATTGAGATGCACTCTTATCAGCCATATCAAGAGGAATGTCTCATACACTTAGCTTTTCTTATGTGTTTTTGACTTTGAGTAAGCAAGATACTTAATCACATGCTCAACTTTAAGCATGGCTTTCACTTCATTGAAATCAATGGGATTTAAGAACATGGCTGAAGGTTAAGTGAATCCTTGAGTACTTTTCTGAAACAGGTCCCATAGCAAGCAACAAAGACTAACAGATGTATTGGAGCATAAGCTTTTGTGGGTGATCCATGTGATGCATCTGACGAAGTGGGTAATCAACCACGAAAACTTATACTTCAATACGTCTGTTAGTCTATAAGGTGCCACAGAACTCTTTGTTGCTTTTTACAGATCCAGACTAATACAGCTACCTCTCTGATACTAGGTCCCACAGCAATAACTACAAATATAAGTTCCACCCTTACCTGCACAAATACACGAGTGAAATTTATCCATCTTAGATTTCTTAATTTTTTTTAACATAGTACAATTCAGCACGTATTCAAAAAGAGTATAAAATACACAATATGAAAAGAGATTGTGTATATAAATGTTTATGAATATCCCATGTATACCCAAAGTAGAGATGGTCAAATAATACAAAAATTAATTCATTCATTTTTGCACATAAAAGCATAAAATATGTGAGTTCAGCTTGCTTTTATTTCACTCATGATTGTATATTTGAAAAACATTCCAAAATCCAAAAAGTTTCATGAATTGTATCCTAAATTAGTATTTGTCTGAAAGTTCATGCTTGAAGATATTCTTTTTTCACTTGTTATTCTACTGTTTAAAACGTTCAGCCACGTACTAAGGGTTGGAGTCAGCAAGGGTGAGTAGTCTGCTTTACAATTAAACCCCTTATTTAAGATAAACAGTACTACTCTCCTAAAATGTGAGATTAGCAGGGCTTTTGGGGCTTTTCTATTTAAAGATATAAAATAAATAAAATACGTTAGGGTGCTCTCAAACTGGTTACCTTTAACTATTAATGGTAAAGTTTTTAAAATTTAACTGGAATTTGTTGTAAGAAATGGCCATCATCTACAGTACATGCTGTAAAGCACGAGAAAATATACTTTAGAGAAAAAAAATTTGCATTGATGGGGAATAATCTAGATGAACTATTGCTACTTTTCTATATCTTATTTTATTTGATTCTATATAACTAAGGAAGAAAAGGTCAAAGAGAGTAAATGAGTGGGCACAGCGGTGGGAAGTTATGGAATGTAAAAGCACTTTTCTCTCTTGTTCTGTATATTGGCATAGTTCCGACTTTACCAAGTATGTTCAGAATTCAATTCTTATTTATAGTGAAACTGGTCAAAAAAGCGGGCAAGCCTGGGGGACTTCTTTTTTGTAAAATATTTCTCATCTGTTGTCCAATAGATTATGTGATAATATTTTTCTGACCAAATCTTTCCATCAGTCTATCTGAAAAAGGAGAGGTAGGGACTCTGAGAAACAAGATGTACTAAAGCACACATTTTTATTCAGAAGGAAACAGGCTAAAACAGAATATTTAACACAATTGAAAAAATTTTAGAAGGCAAACTAAAGCAACCATTTATATTTGCAATATATTTGCTAACTACTCTTAAAAATGTAATGTAATAAGGACTGAAAGGTCAGCAACTGCCCTTTATTTCCAGTCCCCAATCACATGCTCTGGATCAAAATGAAAAAAGTCAATACCCCAGTCACATGAGAGGGGTCAATATTTACTGACTCCAGCAGTGCTGCTACATTTAACACTCTTTTCATCAGGCAGGCGAAGTCATTCTTTTCCAGAATGTCACAATCTCAACTGAGGCCTCATCAAGTTATTATGTTGACTCTGATCATCAATGGAGCTTGATTTAGGCACTTCACTCTTCCCAGTGTTTACTCAAATATAGCTTTCCTGTGTACATAGCTCACATCCCAACCTTTCCAGAAGAGTCTAACAAATTTCTGTAAGTGATGGTTTTCAGTTTATTGCAGTAAAGTTTTTCTCAGTCTCCCAAGTGTTCCTGTGCAATAAAATGTGCTGATTGGAATGTCAATTCATTCATTGGTCAATCAGTCAAGTAATAGTTTGTGGGACATGTAAAAGCTTCCAGGGAAATAATTTTCAGGGTTACTGATGGCAAGATATGGCCCATAGTTGTTTTTTTTTTAAAAATACTTTAATGTTTTACATTATTTATTTATTTATTTTATTTCCATATCACTGTAACTATGCATTGTCCATCGTGGAACAAATAAAGACAGATTACTGGCTCATATGAAGTTGCTGGCTAGGGCCCTGGTTCTGAAAAGGCTTATGAAAGTGCTTATTTTTATGCACTATGAGTAGTCCCATTGAAATCAGCAGACCTACATGAGCTAAATATTCACAGTATGTAAAGTCAAGCACTTGCCTAAGTCTCTGCAGGAGCTGGGCTGAGGTAAAGATTTGGATTGCAGGCAGACAATATAACAAGGGAAGGGAATGCAGAATAGCTGGAACAATGCTGAAGAGGATAAAATAACATGGTTACAAGAGAAACCAGTGCATATGACCTGGTATTTGCCAAAAGTTGTGTATTTTGCCTTATTTTTATAGACTAATAAAAATTGTCCTGATTACATCAGAACAACAATTTACAGGAAACCTGACAGTAGTGAATTTTGAAAAGGAATATAACAGAGGAAAGGAAAAAGACATGAAAGACAGAATCAGGAAGACATACATTTCATCTGCACGGAGTCTGCTAATCACATGTCCTACTTCCACTGGGATCTGCAAATTGAGAGGATTCTATTGTACAAAGATAAATCAGAAAAATTATAAAGTTTTTTTTTGTCTTTCTTGTTTGTTCACTAGTAAAGCTTAAGTTAAGCTTTTTGTTTACAAATTGGTAAGCAATTTTGCTTACAGAAGAGACTTTGTATGCTAAGTTCCAGCCCCAAGTGAATTTTATACATGCTAATTATAGTTTCATGAAAAATGAGATAACAAAAGTGCTGACATTCTCTTAACAAAAGTGTATGGAGAACGAAGATGTCTGAGTTTTACAGCTTAAGCATTTCTCAAAACTTTGCTCAAGCATGCAAACATTATTAGCTTTGAATAATCACCGGCCCTTTGGGTCTTGTAATGTCACCAATATATCTAATCCTATTATGATGATGATTTATATTACAATAGCACCTTTTGATCAGGACCCACTGGACTAGGAATTGTACATGATATAGTAGCAGTCAGCCCTCCCCTGAAGAGAGGCAGAGGTCACCCTATAAATATGTGGTAGAGCTAGGGACTGAACTTAGATCTCCAGAGTGCCTGGTCTGAATCTTGACCACATAAGACTCCCACTACTCTTCATAATTAAGCTGCTATTTTTCTTTTTTGGTGTTTGTAAAAAGTTAATTCTTCAAATTAAGTTCCTGATTCTACAATCTTTGCTTTTGATGAGTAACATTGACTCAAATAAGTACTCCCATTGGCTTTGGTGGAAAAACTGGGTCCTCAGTGAATTAAAGAAAGCAGCAAATTAGTATTTAATAAAGCATAATTAGTAGTGCTGTTAGTGAAATTATTCAACATTGGCATGATGAAACACAAGACAGAGCAAAGGCCTTTGCATTAATCATAGCAAATATGATAATTTTCATTTTTTTAGTTGAATTCAAAACAGCTGCTGGGGTCTGCTGAATGGTGAAATAATGATGTAGCTGTAGAAGGCTGCAGCTGTACAGATGGGGAGACCAGACAGATATAGTAACTTGGGATAGGAAGGAACTCATGACAAGAGTAAGAAGTTCCCAGTTCTATACCAAAGAGATCTCTATTGCTTGGGAGGATGGGAGGAGAGGAAGTTACCGGTGACCATTTGCAATGATATTTGATCCAAGTGAAGCAAATGTGCAAGGGTATCACCCCGGCTATCTTACTGATATAAAGAGTAGCCATTTCTACTGAGATTTATGCTACTTGAGAGTAGGGATAAAGGACATCAGTAACTGCCACTTAATAGTCTGCTACCACAAGTGGAAAATTAGTTGCCTGCATATTCTGTTGTTCCGGAGCTGGAGGCACATCCCCAGCTTGTGTGCAGAGTGTATTGTTTGTTTTATGTCATGGAGGAAAATGTGTTTATGTGAATACACCCATCACTTTGCTACAGATGCTTTGTCCTTGTAATTTGTGTCTTTGCACTCATAGATAAGATCTGGAATGGATGTAGCCATAAAAGCAGCACATATTTTACTTCCTAACACATACTTATTTTGCTGCCTCTTTAGTGACTGGACGTAGCATTAAGAGTAACAACAAGCCACACAAAGCTAAATATTTATGAGAAAGTCTCATTTTCAGAATAACATCTGCTTTTTTATCATGTATGTTTATGTTAGATAAGAGGGAACATGTTTACAGTTAGATGGAAAAAACTCAGAATGGTCTATTTCCCATAAGGAGAATAAATTCTTCCTTTTAAATACAGTAGATGGGAGGCCCTCAATGCCTCCAAGGTCACTTAAACAATTACCTTTCTGGCACATCGGCCAGCCCTTACTCAGCTTTGAAAGAAGCGGCTCGCTATTTCTTCTGATGCCTAATCTTTGCTAGTTAGATAGGACGGAGACACATTCAAGCATTTTATGCTCTCAAAATACTTTTCTACTTCCTTGTGTTTGTAGACGTACAAATTGGAGGTTCCCAGATCAGCAATATCTTTTTAAAGGCCTGCGATTCACCCAAATCAAAAGAAAATCAGAAATAAAGTTACATCTGGTAAATGCTAGTCCTTTATTACACATACAGATTTATACTACTTTAGTCAGAGCAAGTGCAGGCTTTACAAATCATTGTGTGGTACATACAAATATTGGTCCCAATTCTGCAAATACACATGTGCTACACTTGACACACATGACTAATCACCCTGATGAGAATTGCAAAGGTAAACATTATGTTAAGTATTTGTGGAATCTGGAGGGGAGTGGGGTTGTTAACAAACATGTTTCATAACCACCTTTCTAATGTTTTATTTCTGACAATGTTGCTGCTTCTTCTACATGTGAGGAAAAGCATGAGAGACTCTGAACCTGAATACCTATTCCAACCCTCGCCCTTTAAACTTTGTGGAAGTTTACAAATGGGTGGCAAAGAAGTAAAAGAACGAATGAACAGCCCACTTATGAAGAGAAATTATTACAGAAAAATGACATTGAAATGACAAATGGCTTCTGTTTGTACTACAGCATTTTTATACTGAGCTCACGATAACATATTAATTATAAATAATAGTTACTTCTAAATAATAGCTGCTCCTCATTCTACATAAACACTCACTGACAAGCATTTTAGTTTAAACAAAGACTATAGGTACTTATTTCTTCACATCTTGCTGTAGGCTGCACCATTTACTTAAATCTAACTAAATGTACAAAACAGAAATGTTCCCAGAAAGTGCACTTTAATTAAAAACGGTTAAACAATCACTGCAAGCACACAAGCAAAATGCTTCTGTGTATGATTCTCTTTGTCATTCAAGAGGGTACATCCTAGTATTAATATTCCACTCCATGCTGTCAGCGGCATATTTCTTGTGCTCTACATAAAGTTAGTATTTGGTAGCAGAGAAATGTTGAAATGCAAAAATAGGACAAGAATTTTCTGCCAACGCACCCAAATAGTTACTTCCTAGCTACCTAAGATATAGGCAACCTTGAGTTAATGGGCAAGATTGGACTTCCAATAAAGCCCATGGAAGATGTCCTGGATACACGGAAAGAAGGACCAAATGCCAGGGATGTGGTTTAATTAGCCACAACTTTATTACTTAACTAATCTGAGAACTAAGCAGCAATAACTCGTAGAGTGCAGGTTCCTTCCTGAATCATTTCCAAATGATGGACAGCTGCTTTCAGTCCCCCAGTGCTGCACATTGGTCCCAGGCCATTTCTGGGATCCCACTTTTTTCCCTCTTAAGAGGGTTAAGTGGCTGTAGAAAGAGGCTTGTCTTCTCATCATACAGACATTAGGATCGGCAACCCACTCTCCAGGTTCTTTAAGGGATGGTTTCTCCTAAATCCACTTCCAATCCCAGTTTATCAGGGAACCAGACCCCCTATGGGACAAGTTCCAGTACTGGGCATCTGTCACAAGGAGGCACCAGCTTGACTGCCTCCTACAGCGATGTTACCAGATAGCTAACATTCTTTCCCTAGCATTAGTCAATATCGTATCTGCTACCTGGTTGGAGAGGTGTACTCCTTCTTCCTTGAATATCTCAGGTACCAAATATGGCATTTTTGGTGGGTAATTGCTTATCCTACCCATTCTCACATATCTTCTGAGATCTGGGTTCAATTACAGCCTTTCAGACCAGTTTAAAATAAAATCTGCCCTAAATCTCTCTGTGCTCTGATGATTTAGACAACACACTTAGAAAATCTCAAATAATTTTACTCAGGTGTAAAATAGTCATTTCAGATGGCTGCTTTCTGTCTGCCAAAGACTGTAAGAAGGTGCTTCAGCTGGTTCCAAGGCATGCCACTCTTGCTAAGTCAATTCAGATTAATCTTTCCACCAACTCCTATCTCTGAGCCTCTGGGGAACTGGCTGCCTATGTGTAGGCCCAATGCCCACAGATCCAAATGGCAATTCTCATTACCTGCCTCCTTGCTCCCAGTAGAGTGCTCTTCCATCCAGACCAGCTCAGAGTAGCCTCACTGCTGAGAACATCCAAGGGGAACCAACCTCCTTTGACTGGCATAACCCATTAGACTCTTGTTCCTAGCAATGCTGTGGATGTAACACTCAACTGCCAAATGAATGGTATTCCACTTCAGCAGGGGGACCTCAATAATACATGTTCCTTATCATTGCCACAAAATGAGATGTTCTTTCCCTGTGAAGCAAGAGTGCCACCTATTTTAGGCAACTCTACTGCTCTGATTGGGCAAATCCCCGCCTCTCCACATGCTTGTAGTATTATGACTCACCTTGCGATCCCTT
Organism: Gopherus flavomarginatus; assembly: GCF_025201925.1. NCBI lineage: Eukaryota > Metazoa > Chordata > Testudines > Testudinidae > Gopherus > Gopherus flavomarginatus. The sequence continues at coordinate 146,273,229 of NC_066620.1, read as the reverse complement.
AATTATTTTATATCGCTTGCAAAGTCAGGGTGTCAGATCTCTCTTCCATAGCAAATCCCTAAATTCCAAAGCCCTATCTAAATCCTTCATGGCTGAATGCCTTATTAACCCTGATAGAAACCAATCCTCCAACCACCAATTACCAAGTATCAAATTCTGCCCTCTGCTCTCAAGTGGAGTAGACTACATTCCTTCACGCTCCTAATATACACCTGAATGATCAAGATGGTAGTGGTTTTGCACTAACACAAAATTGGTCAATCATGAACCAAACTTCCAGAGGTCTAATTCCATGCCAGATCCCAACATAGGTTTCAAATTCAACCCAACTCATACTCTGAGTGACTTGAAGAACTGGCCATTAGCAGTGCCGACCACAGCTAGAATTGCTTTTCTCACCCAATTTCATTCTTGCATGTAGTCACTGCCATTAGGACAGGATAAAAGCTTTTATAGGTTTATGTTCCTCTCCCAGATCCAATAAGCATAGCTTGCCCTTGTGGAAACCCCAAAATATTCAAATCAGCTTTCAGCACCAGTTCTGGTATCTGATCCTCCCTTCCTTTATGGCATTGATTCAGGGATTGTCCAACACTATGGAAATTCTCTATGTCTTAATTTTCCCACCTGGCAGTAAATGAGAAGGCTGCACACTGCCAAGTGCAAAATATCCATCCCTAGGGCACCTCCTGGGGTATGAAATTGAAGATGGCCTGTAGTTCATGCAAAGTGTTATTCTTGAATGCCCCAGCTTTCCTAGCCAACATCTGCAATCCTGCCAGTTTTTTTAACTGTGAGTAGAGATACCTGCCTGTTTCTAAGTTAGTTTCCAGACAAGCCAGTCTAATGAGGGGGATGGGGCTCTCTATATTTCATTTGCTGTCAGTACTCCTAGTCTACCTGCCAATGTACAGTGAAATCAATAGGCCTGTATCCTCTCTTGAATCCAGCCTTGATATGTATCCAGGTGGCCCACCACCCGCAAATGTTGTCATAACCAAGCTGTAACACATGGACTCCAGTTACCTGGTGTCAGATGGGGAAAGGACTTACAGCATGCCCTCCTGTGGGTCTGTCTCTACCCTTAGGCTGTGAGGAAGGAGGAAGGAGAAAACCATCTCCCCTCTTTGGGATAACCATATATTCCTTCCCCACAGATAAATTCCTTCCTCTGCCCTCTCTCCATGTGGACTACGAGTCAGCACCCACACCTCATCTCTCCTTTCCTAGTTTCGGAAGGAGGGGAGACTCTTAATGGAGCCACTGCCCTTTTTTCCCCACCAGCCCAAGCAATCTCCCCCTGCCCTGCTGCCTTGAGGTTGCAAGGTTTGCATTTTGCCATTTTCTTGGGTCAGACTAGGATCAGTACCACTATATATATATGTGGGTGCAGCAGAAGGCCAAGAGGAAAAACATTAATATTCAATAACCTTTTTGATTTATATAGTCTTATGACTTTAAATCTCCAGCCTTAGGTTCTCATTACAGGCAAAATAGTCACTAATGTTCTTCTCCTATATCAACTGATCAATTCTAGGTAATAACTTGTCTATCTCAGGCAAGGGTTCATTTGATTCCTAGTGTCAGTATCATAGTTACTATGCAAATACAATAAACTATCATGTTTGCTATTTCATAAATATTACTGATAAACTATGTAATATGTATTTTGTAATCTTTTCCTGTGGGAGCATTTCTAAATCTATTCATCCTCTCTTTTTTTTCAGTGCCAAGGAAAGGACAGCAGCAGTGTCTTATCAAGACACCGCAAAGCTACATTTGCTTTTACAAATGCAGATGCAAAGATTATTTGAATTCATACAGTAATAAAAGGTTAAAAAAAGTTAAACCTCTAATGAGCCATTTAAAGAAGGATATGAGTAATATTTAAAACTTTGCTGTATATGACCTTGACAGACAGCCAATGCAGAAAATCACAGAGGAATGTACAATGAAATCAATGTGGAAAGGAGAGAGAGTTGGGTATTTTTTAACATATATTATTGCTAGGAGATTTTTCTGTTGATTTCCTTCATTCTCAGTGGGAAAACTGGTTCAGATCAAATAAAAACTAAGGCTCTCATATCCATGGAGATAAACCCTTGTAGACATGCAGGGCTCTATTGTCTTGAGTAGGACTCTAAAGGCATGAGGGAGGATCTGATTGCAGCTTTATGGCACCTACCTTCACCCCAAACCCAAGCCCAACAAAAGCTTTTTGCAGTTTGAAAAGGACATGTTCACTTTTAGAACCAAAGTGACATTGTTATAAGAAGATATATTATGTTTGCATAGCTCTCTTCTTGCAGACAGGGGCCAGGACTAAAAGCAACAGTAATAAATATTGCTCTATGGGAAAAGCTGTTCGATATCTATCTAAGAGACTTATATAGTTCCCATTACCGTAGCATCTGAGCACCTCATAATCTTTAATGTTATATCCTCACAACACCCCTGTGAGATGAAGGTCACAAGGTTCTCATGTAATTTGTGGTTGAACTCAATATAAATACAGAAGCAGCAGGTCTGGCTCCAGCATTTTTACCGCCCCAAGCAGCGGGGAAAAAAAAAAGCCGCGATAGGTGGCACTTCAGCTGCAGCTCTACTGCCGTCACTTCTGGACATGCTGCCCCTTTCCATTGGCTGCCCCAAGCACCTGCTTGCTGCGCTGGTGTCTGGAGCCTGTGCTGGTGCTTGGAGCCTGAAAAGTGATCACTATGTAAGAGATTCATTCATCATGATACTAGGGGCTAGAACAAGCTCTTTCCCACCATGTAAGCCACACACAGGGTTAAGCCAGAGATATCTTAATTGAAGTGACAGCACAAGTACAAAGTCTACAGAAAGGTTGTCTTACTGGCACCACAGGTGGGAGGCCAGGGGCAGGTGGGGTAAAGGTGTAGAGGCTGCTACAAGTGGCATGGAGGGGCTGGGATTGCTACTTTCATCCAACCAGCTGAAGTGATGGTCCTGAAACACTGGAATCCCCTGTAACCTTGCCTTGGGTTTTGAGAGGCAAGGTTCACTTCTCCAACTCACCTAGTCTTGTTTCACATACCACCTGACTACTCAAGGCTCTTGTGAGAGAAATAGATTCAGCATAAATGAAAAGATAAAATGTGATGCAGTAAACTGGATAGGAATATTTATGAGTACATTTGATTTCCACTGACATGCACCATATAATAGCTTCAGCTACGAAAGTCTCTGTGAAGGTCTAATCTTTAAGGTCCTCAAAATGCTCTTAGAAATGATTAGTTACAAATTTTAAATAGCACCTTGTGTACTTGTATTAGCAACTTGCCATACACTGCAACAAGATGTTTCTATAGAAACACCCTCATTAATACTTTAACCATTCACTGCTGGCTCTGAAAAGACATGGAGGAGCCTGAATAATGACTACTAACCCATGTGTCATTTAAAAATTACACAATTTCCATTCAAAACAATCAAAACTTTAAAAAAAATCTATCAAAGATGTAAGAACTTTGCTGCATTTCAAATTGAAACATCTTCTAACACAGTCAAAACTCTACCGGTTTTCATTATTTTTCTCTGCACCTGTTTTAGGTGTTCAGATGCCATGGTAATGGGCACAATACAAAATACCAAATAGACTAGAATAGAGTTAGTTGACTGTCCAGGCAAGTCTTATTAACAAACTGATAAAATAGTTTGGGTTCATTTGCCTTTAGCGTGGGGTGTTCTCTTTGAATAAAAAGAACATTTTGTTTTTCACTGAGATAATTTTTATATACAGTATTTCCTTGCCTGCCTCTTGTTCTACTTGTTGAAAAGTTCACTGAAATGTAGATACATTTAAAGGGCTGAGTGTTGCTTCCTTTTAAGAATTCCTTCTTGAAACTGAGTGAAGTGTATTAACTTTTTCTGATTGCCTAAACAGTTGAAGGATTCTTTTTATTCTTCAGATTCCAAATAAAAACAAGTGGTTTGATGGACACATTTTTTAAAAAATTGCACCTCAAACTTTTCTGTAGAGTATACACTGTATAGCATCAAATTGTTCCTTCATCAGTAAGATTTTTATTTATTTATTTATTTATTAATTATTATTATTATTATTATTATTATTATTATTATTTGTAATACAAATGCCTAGAAGTCCCAACTAAGATTTGGGACCCTCTATGTTAGTCGTTGTATAGATGTATAACAAGGGTAAGTCTTGTTTTGTAATAGATGCAATAAACACAGGATGGAAAGGGAAACAGGCACAGAGATTTGCCCACAGTCACACAGCAAGTCAGAGGCAGGAAGAGAACCCAACTTCTCTCAGACCCAGGTGATTACTCTATTCAGTAGATTATTTCCTCTCCCTCTCCAGATTACCTCCTCCTTTTCTTAAAAGGGTATGTTGTACTTTTAAGCATGTGAAAGAATATTCGTTTTTGCCCTCAAGAGGTGTATGGAGAAAAGCATAAATCTACAATCAACCTGCTGTAGGCTTGGTGCCTGCAGTAGGGGTTTTAGGCAACATTTCCCCACTATTGCTAATACCAGTGCAGCTTCTCTAGTGGTAATAATGTTCGAAATCCTTGTATAGACAGTGCTAGCATCATTATTTTTAAAAGTGTGTCATTTAATACCTATTTGAAGCAGATGCAAATAATATGGGTGTTAAAAATGACAGCAGCCATAGGATCTCTGGGTAGGCTGGCAGCCCCAGTATGGTTACTCCTTAGGAGAAAGCTTTTCCCCCAAACCCTAATATAGATCACCAGGAAAGCCTTTTTTCTCTTTACCTGTTAGCCTCAAGAAGCAGCCTCTTATCTGATGCAATAGAAATACTCCACTACTTTTTTCTCTGCACTCTCCTTATGTTTTTCCTCTCTCTCTGTCTCTGTCTCCCTGCATTCCTGAGATATAAGGTATGACTACACTGCAAAAAAAACCAAATATGTGTTTTTACCTGTCCTTAGCTCATTTGGGATAAAATAGTAATGAAACATGGCAGCTTGGGTTAGAGCTGCTAATCCAAGTTAAGAGTTGATCTGTTGTGTCTTTAATGCTGTTTTCACTCATTAGTTAACATGGATTAGCTAACTCAGTTAAACAGCTTTTCTGCCATGTAGATATACCCATACTAGTGATACAAGATGTTTTATTTTGTGACTACCTATACCAGGGGTCGGCAAACTACAGCCTGCGGGCCACATTCGGCCCATCAGGCCATTTAATCTGGCTCTTAGCTCCTGCCGAGGAGTGGAGTCTGGGGCTTGCCCCGCTCTGCATGGCTCCCAGGAAGCAGCCGGCATGACCGCCCTCCGGCTCCTAGGTAGTATGCATAGGCGTGGCCAGGTGGCTCTGCGCACTGCCCCACCTGCAGGCGCCACCCCCACAGATCCCACTGGCCACAGTTCCCGGCCAATGGGAGCTGCAAGGTTGGCACCTGTGGATGGGGCAGCGTGCAGAACCGCCTGGCCGCGCCTTGAAGCCAGAGAGGTGACATACTTCCGGGAGCAGCTTGCAGTAAGCACCGCCTGGACCCTGCACTCCCAACCCGCCACACCAATCCCCTGCCACAGCCCTGATCCCCCTCCTGTCCTCTGAACCTCTCGATCCCAGCCCAGAGCCCCCTCTTGTACCCCAATCCCTCATCCCCAGCCCCACTCCAGAGCCCAGACCCCAAGCCAGAGCCCTCACACCCCTCCCCCATGCCCCAAACCCCTGCCTCAGCCTGATCCCCCTCCCGCCCTCTGAACCCCTCACTCCCAGCCTGGAGCCCCCTCCTACACTCCAAACCAGAGCCCTCACACACACACACACCCGCACCCCAACCCGGAGCTCCCTTCTGCACCCAGAACTCCTCATTTCTGGCCCCACTCCAGAGCCTGCACCCCCAACTGAAGCCCTCACCCACTCCCGCACCCCTTCTCCCAATTTTGTGAGCATTCATGGCCTGCCATAAAATTTCCATACCCCGATTTGGCCCTCAGGCTAAAGGTTTGCCCATCCCAATCTATACTCTGCTCTTTCCTGCTGAAGAGTTGTCTTCTGATAGGAAACCTTTTACCCAGTATGGTTTTCTGGTGAGTGGCCCCTTACAGTTTTCTGAGGCAAGCAGCTACAGTATTCTAAAGTAGGAAGTTTGCAATTGGCTGCTGCTAGCTGCCTATTGCTTTCTTCTAGTTGTCTGGTACTTTTATTATCAGATTAATCAATCTGATAAAGAAAACTATTCTTAACTTCTGTTGTTTTCAGCTTTTTTGTTTCTTACAAGTCACTTATTGTTTCTTTTTTCTCTTGTTATGGTGAAAAGTTCTGGAAAGAAGGAATGGGCTGTTCCCGCCCCTTATTTAATTAAGAATGCCAAATGAAATATTGTTCTCAAAGTATTTTTGCCAATGCATAGACCTGGAACATCAAAATATATTAGCTGGATCAGTGCTTTTAGCAGACCTTGCAAGATTTACAGGATGGAAGTCTTTAATTTAAAACAGACCATTTACACACTTCTAATGTGTCTCACAGTATCACAAAATAAACCAGAAATTAGCTGGTATCCTGACAACAATTGCTTCTGTAATTTCATCTTTAAATGTGTTTCTTTATATTAAATAAATAACCTCCATACAGAACATTTACAAGATACATGGGCGAGCAGAAGAGCAAAGAAGGAACTTTTTCTTTTAAAAAATAATTTCTTTTTATATCACTAAAATTACTGTATGTCTAGCTGGTTATTATATGGTAAATAGGACAATACAGTGTAGCTATCTATGTAATAATTACGTGATTGTGAAGGTTAATTGGTAATAAAATTTGAAATGGCCAAGCTGTTCCAATCATAATTGTTATAACATTTTCAGAATAAAGGTCTCATAAGTGGTGAACTGCAACAGACGTCCCATTTTTGCTGCAGTTTGTCTCAGGAGGTCTGGCAATCTCTATTGGGCCATCTGTCATATTCAGATCAGGTCAGATATGGATTTTTCATAGACAGCTGGAGGAGAAATATAGGGCAATGCATTCTGGGGCACTCTTGAGTTGGGAAAGTAAAAACCTGTAAGAGACTGGAAAAGGGCAGATGCAGACGCAGAGGAATTGCCAATACTGAAATTCCTCACATAAAAATTTACCACAACTGACTATGTGTTGAAACCAGATAAAAGGAGCTGTGGATTATGGGTCTTGACTGGGATTTGAGAGGTTAGGGGGCTAGCTGGGGAAAAGGCACTGGGAGTAGTAGAGAGGGAATTGAGGGTCCTTGTAATGAAAGGATTCAGTCAAAATAAGGGAGAAAAATCTCACTGGGTTGAGAAGAGAGAGTGAAGTCTGAAAATGAAATGGAAGGATGAAAGAATTCAGAGGCTTGAATGACCTTCAGATAAGTACTCAGCGTCTTCTGGTCTAATCAGAGCTGACCTCTCTCGATCTTTTGCCACTTGCCTAGTGCTAATAGTTACACTGCAGCTTCAGAGACAGAACCAATTAGACCTTTATCCTGTTATTCCACAGTGCCTATTATGTAATTACATGTTGAATAGTGACAGTGTGAATATTTCACAATTTAACATGGCTATTGTAGATTTGGCTTCAACTAAAGAAAGAACTTCTCTGATAGCCACATTCATTAATTTTTGCTCTATGATGCACTACTCATGTACAACATTTAGACCACAAGCATGAGAAATGTACAATATTTACACTGCTACTGGAAATTATAATAATGAAATAATTCCATTAGCTAAATTCCAATAATAAGAAACTAGAGAGCTCTCTTTAATTGGGAGTATGCATTTAAGACTAGTTTATGAATCTATTTTTAATGGCCTTTTAGATGCCTGAGGGGAACCATTTTTTTATTGGATTCTGCTGTACAATAATAAAAAGCTACCTTTTCAGACTTTATTAATGACAGTGAGTTTTAACTGTTATCTTTATGTTCGTTTACTTCTTTCTGTATATGCCATCTCTCTGCAAGCAGTATTATCCAGCTCAGAAGAAGCACTTTTATTATTTCAACTAAAAACATCAAAAGTTTGATCTTATCTTTCTCTTCTTCAACTTAGTACAAAATAATTTGCTGGTATAAGACCAAGGAATGCCTTAGACATAACAAAACATAAAATAAAACCCCAAACCCTCATTAGCTAGCTGAAGGAGTAAATCTAGGCATTAGCTGTTAAGATTGCTTCATAATGGCATTGTTGTTTTAAACCATTGGAGGTATGTCTACATTGCAGCTGGGAATGAACTTCCCAGCCTGGGAAGACAAACTTGCACTAGCTTGCATTGATCTAACATGTTAAAAATAGTAATGTGGGTGTTGTGAGTCTCAGGGAGACTCAGGCTAGCCACCCAGGCAGTCAGGTCAGCTCAAGCTGAGCTAGCACAAGTTTGTCTATTCAGGCTGAGATGCTCGGTGCCAGCAACAGCGTATACATATTCTGGATTGAATAAACTGAAATGTGCAATATATCTTGACTTTAAGTATGTTCAGCTTAAAGCAGAGGTGGGCAAACTATGGCCCGCGGGCCACGTCCAGCCCATGGAATCATCCTGCCCAGCCCCAGAGCTCCTGGCCCAAGAGGCTAGCTCCCAGCCCCTCCCCTCCTGTTCCCCCTCCCACGCAGCCTCAACTCGCTTGCTTCCCCACTGTCGCAATGCTCTGGGCAGCGGGGCTGTGGGATCCTGGGGCAGCTCACCTGCAAAGCCTGGCCCAGTCTGTGTGCTCTGTGGTGGTGGCGGTGATGCGGCCCAGCTCCAGCTAGGCGGCACGGCTGTAGCACCACCAGCCACTGTAAAGGGGGCATGGAGCAGGGGGGTTGGAAAGAGGGCAGGGGAGTTCGGGGTGGTGGTCAGGGATTGGAGGTGTGGATAGGAGTCGGGGGCGAATGGGGTTGAATGGGGGCAGGGTTCCTGGGGGGGCAGTCAGGAAGGAGGGGGGGTGGATGGGGCAGCAGGGGGCAGTCAGGGACAGGGGTTCCAGAAGCAGTCAGGGAACAGGCAGAAGGGGCGGTTGGATGGGGTAGGGGTCCCAGGGGGGTTGTCAGGAATGAGAGGAGGGGTTGGATGGGGCAGCGAGCGTCTGCGGGTGGTCAGAGGACAGGGAGTATGGTTGGGACAGGGGTCCCGGGGGGCCATCAGGGAACAGGGGGGCAGATAGGAGGTGGGGGCCGGGCCATGACCCCCTCCCCTAACCAGCCCTCCATACCATTTATGAAACCCGATGCAGCCCTCAGGCCAAAAAGTTTGCCCGCCTACCCCTGGCTTAAAGTCTGAATTTGAGACTCTTGATTCCATAGTCTGGATAACCACTGTTTCAAGCACAGTTACTACAAAATACTCTGTTTCCAATTCATATAATTCTATTCTGCTGTTAATAGCTATATTGCTCATCTGTGAACAGCTGTAGAAAGTCAGATACAATATTTAAATAAACTTTGTCCAAAATCATTCAGATAGCCATCCATCCTGATGAAACAAAAGAAGAGCAAAGAATGAAATAAATCTTAAAGAAAAAGAAGTTGCCTCAGCTAGACTTTACTTCCATTAATTATACTACTATGTCAGAAATACCGATTCCAGAGTTTTTCTAAACATAATTTCCCCACAATGTCATACTTACACTGTTCAGAATTACATCATAACTGAAGGGGCAGGCAGAAATATGGGCACTGTGCACAAACACGCATAGCATTCTTTGTAATTATAGCTATAATTGTTCTTTGACTTTAAGGAGTGAGCTCAATGATGTCAATAAAATGGAAAGATTTCCATTGATTCCAGTAGGCTTTGGATCAGGGCCTCACTGCCTAAATCAGTTGTCAGCCAACAGTATAAATTCCTAGATACTTGAATGATTTAGAAAGTATCTCTTATCATTGTACAGGGAACAACCATGCTCTGTTGTAAGAGAAAATACATCATCTCACCAGGTGCTAAAGCATGCACAATCCCAGGATAATATTCTTCTCACCTTGCAAGTGACATGAATAAGAGTTCAGTGAAGGAAAAGTGAGAGAGAGAGACTGGAGATAACATTTGCCAGACAGATTAAAGAGGATAGTTTGGCCTGTAGTCTTCTGATTTTGCAAAACTCACATTAAATGTGCATGTGCCCGAACACTCACCCAATGTGTGCAAAGAGAAGGTACATTATTGATGGAAACAAAAAAGAAAAGAGTAAGGGTTAAATTGTGGCATATGTGTAGGATGGAGCAGACTGCTCCCCATAGTGTTTGGTGAATCTGCCTTGTTCCAATCCTTCACTCCTTTCTTTTCAGTATTCTACTTCATCGAGCAAGGATTGTAAACAGGAAGTCCTGCATTTTCCACAATGCAAGAGCAGTGCTACCAACCTTGTGATTTTATCATGAGTCTTACAACAGGTAATGTTTTTCTTCAAACCCAGATCCTCGAGTCATGTCTTCTTTCTTTCTTTCTTTCTTTTTTTCTTTCTTTCAGTTTGTACTTGCCCTCAGGGTTGCAGTGAAAAGCTTGAAAACATGAACCCTAACTATTAAAAAACCTAAAAGACAAATATTATTTATTATTTTCAGATACTCATCATTTTTTAAACCAGCCTCATGATTCTGGGGACCAATTCATGATTTTTTAACTCCTGGGATTGACAGCATTGGGAACTACAATTATGAATGGCTCTTTCACAGCTTTGTACAGTACGGAGAGACTTCTTGTATATCCCTGTGTTAAGTAAGGGCATCTCACCAATTGGCCCCCAGATAAGTAAAAAGTCTAAAACCACAGTCTACACTTAGACCCCAATCCTGCAAGCTGCTCCATACAAATATACTCCTACATTATGCAGAATTCCATAGTGTTCTGCACAGGCTCAGGGACCAACCCATGGGAGGCAATTCGCAGAATCTAGGTTGAGGGGGAAAAATGGAATCAAAAGATGGATGAAAGAAAGTGTGTAGCTTAGAGAGTCTAAGAGCAGACAAATAAGAAGAAATAATAAAATAAGAAATTTGCATGACAGAGGAAATAATAGAATAATAAATTTTCATGGCAGATAGTACACCACTTTGGCCCATTGTGGGAGAGAGGGCATGGTGTCTGATATATAACCACACACAGTTTCCATGGGAAATCACCATCAGAGCAATATCAGGACATCATTGTAAGATTCCAGAGCTTACATAAATCTTCCAATCCTCTCTCTTCTTTTCCCATCTTAACACAACAAATGGCATCATATCTTAATTTGATATCAAGCTGACATTGGTCCCTGTGGACATTTACTCAGTACATTAAACTACCTGAATGATTAAAACCACAGAGACAGAATTAATGCTGCAGTGATCAACATTCAACTATCTGTCCATTTACAATAGAATTCAGGGTTCTTCTAACTGACTCTATACTATCCAGAGCAGTTTCTCCATAGCCATACCCAAGTCTCCCGAGCCAGTAGGAGGAGTCAATAAATGTTATTACTTTTGAGGGACTGTTGTAGATAATGCAGAAGGGGAGAAAACTGTACCAGCTCCTATTACCCCTTTTCCATGCATTGGTAATACATGGAACCAAAGTTTGTCCGAAGGCTCCTTGAAAGGCAGAACAGAGGTTTTTTTGGCACCCAGAGCAAAATCTGAAACTAAACTCCCCCACTCTTCCAAAAAAAATTATCACTGAGGGGAAGCCCCAGGGCAGAGGCTGTTGAAAAACAAGTCTGTCCTGAACCTCATCTGGAACTGGGCCTGGCTTCCCACTCTGGGTGTTGCAACCTGGCATGCAGGAGCACAATGCCACTTGGTTTGGGGGCCCTCTTAAATGGGGCCTTGGGGCAAACTGTCCCCTTACCCCACCCACACTCTGGGGGACTTAGGTTTTATGAAGTATTTGTTTTCTTTCCCCCCCAGCTTTTACGCTCCCTCCCAACAGTTCCAAGGTCTCCTCTTTTGTTATAGTGCAAAGTGTAGAGTGTTTACATGCTCCCCACCACCCAACAAAATAGTGGAAAGACTAATTTCACCATTTCCGCTGTATTTGCTAAATTTTTTCACACAGCTCTAGGGGACAGTGCTGGTAAGGACCTACACTCAACAGAGACAGATTTTAACTTCTGTGAGGTACACCAAGTCCTAACCTTTCCTCTGCTTACTCCATTTCCTATTCTACCACCTGCAGCACTGTAAACAGCAAAGACTTGGTGACGGAAGCCATCTGTACAGTAACTCATCTTGTCAAAGTGCTGAAGAGCTGTTCCATTCAAGTGTTATCAATGTCTTCCAACTAACTGTGTATTTTTCTTATTGCTAAAAACAATCCCAAGCATTCTTTTTGGCAGATTAGTAAGGAATTCAATAGCAGATGTTCAAATCATTTTTTTTATTTTTTGCATATTTCATCTCCATAAGGATATCATGCTGAAGATCTGTTGTTAGGTCCTTGTGCTAAACGCTATAGTTCTATCATCTCAGCATTGTAGACAATGACTGTGATATAAGGAAATGACTGTGAATATATTATCTGAAGAACCATCTCCAATAAGTTTATTTTGGTAGCCCTCTAAGGGCTACCAAAATGCAATTGAGGCTGATGCCCAACCTCATGTTTGCACCTCAAATAATGAAACATATTTAGCTACTTTTATGTGAGTGGCTGCTGAAAAAACTTCTTTTAATCAAACAAGTACCTAAGATAATAGAAGTAGCGACATTACCTCCTCATTCCACTATAGAGAAGCCTGCACTCTACCTGCCTATAAAACTTGAATTTGACTTGAATTTACCTAGTTACATGACTTGAATTTGACTGCTGGCATAATCAAAAAAAACTTACTGTCTTAGTAATGCTATATGGAAGCCCTGTTAAAACGGCTTGTTTCTCATTTATGTTGATTCGTTACTATACTCAGAAACCCATCTAAACTTTTATTGCTTCCTGTGCCCAATTGTAGCAGTAAGTCAAACCTCTCAATTCTGTGTATTCCTAGGCACTGCAATTTGAGAATCCACAGGTAGCACATTAATATGTTTAGTCCAATTATACATATAATAAAATAAAGTAATAATAGTAATAATTAATAATACCTTGCTTGTATATAGTGCTTTTCCCCACTAGATCTTCACATTCTTTAATATATAAGTTATGACCATATAATGGGCTGAGTTCAAAGCTTTGTGGGGAATACATAATGTTCATATTGGGAAGGGATGCAGGGCTGGGACTTTTGACCAGGGCTGGGACCTGTTCCAATCTCTACCACTGATCTGGCATATGATATTAGATGAAAGATTTAACTTCTATGTGCCTCAGTGTACCAATCTGTAAAATGGCTATAACAGTACTCCTCTTCCTCACAGGCCATTGAGAGGCTTAATTAATTCATTAATATTTAAAAAAAAACAGTTTGAGATCCTCAGATGAAAGGAACACTGCAGTATAATTGCAAGGTGTTGTTACTTTTTACTGATTTCAATTATTACTACCCTTACAAAGTGCTACCATACTGCTGTGCCACATTTTGGGTTATGTCATCATGTCACATCATTGATATGAGATCATGGTTTGACATTTGTCATGCAGAGCATATAATATCTGCATTACTTGGAAGCAGTTTCAGGTTGGGAAACAGTCAGTTTAATGTGGTTTGTATAATTAAATTACCAGCCTAGTTTCAGAGAGAAAATTATCCAAGAACCTATAATCAGTAAATTGCATAGGTATTTTGATAATGATAGCAGTGTATGACAGAACTGTCTCAATTCCATCTGCTCCAGCAAAAGGCATAGATGCCCAACTTTTGAATATAAGAATGCATTTTAATCAGAACATGGCAGACTACCTAATTAACTCATAAATAATACAATGTATCTAAAACATCATACAATATTTATAAAGTATTGTTGCAATGTAGAACCCAGGTCCATTGAAGATGGGTATGAGAAGGTGTGACAGCGTGCTGGAAGCTAACTGATGAACCAGCCCTCTGATCACTTGGGCACCAATCAGTTCTCTGGAGAAGAATGATTGAGTGTGTGTCGCTAATTATCTGTCAGGCTGGAAAGGTAGATGAACCAATTAGCCATCAGCTGAGAGGTATAAAAAAAGACACAGGACGGCAGTGAGGGAGGAAGATTAGGGATACCTGAGCATAGTGTATGCTGAGATGTTGAGGAAGAGAGACTGCTGTTCCTTGCTGACTCTGTGGGAAAGGGCCAGAAACACTGTAAATAGTTTGATGCACAAGACTGTAGTGGTGTTGGTGATGGGAATATAAATAAAATCACATGAAGTTACACCTACTGTCAGAGTCGGAAAGGCTTCAGGGACATCAGAGAATGGAGAGAGAACAGGTCCCAATATAGGACGTCAGAGCCATTGTCATTTCTGTAATCCTGTTTTAACTGATAAAAGCCTTTTAGCACGTTCTTTATTACTGCTACATAGAAAGATAATCCTAGTTCTTCTAATCATTCAAAATATTTGGCCATCTAAGGATCATCTGAAAAAAGGGGTTAGGACATATTTTAGGGTAATGTTACTAGAGCTAGTAGGAGTATTTTCAACTAAATGTTTTCCCATCTAAATAGCCAAAGCCAAAACATTTCATGGAGAGGTATCCATTTTGATAATGGTTTTGAAAGAAGGTTTCTGAAGTTCTGGTTACAGAGAGAAAATTTAAATTAAAACCAAATCTTTTTTCTCTCTGAAAACCAAATGATTCAACACAAGTCTATTTTGTGAGATCATTCAAAAGGTTTTTGTTTTTTCCCCAATGTGAAATAAAAACAATTTTTGAAACTTCAAAAGTTGTCACAAAACATAATTGTTATTCTCTGGCCAGCTCTAAATGTTGCATTTTTAAAATACAAATAATTGCAGAGACTAACACTATGTTTTAAATGGGAGTTTCTTGGGTCAAATTCATCCTTGGGTTAACCCAATTAACTTAATGAAGGACAAATTTAGCTCATTACTTTTCTTATTTACTTAAGTATTGGGGATTATTTAACAGCTGGTTGAAATAGATTTTCATTTGTTTATGAAAAGATGGATCTTAAGATTTATTAATCTTTTCTTGTGGTTTTTCTATAAGGGAAGCTTATGTTGCTCAATCATCCACTGTTAATATTCAGAGTCAGACTAACAGTTCCAAACAAATAGCAACAGAAATAAGTTTGCAATGAACTCAGCACACACGCACACGTTTATACAGAGAAAGGGAGGGAGAGAGAGAAACTAACCAAGATGCAGGTTGACTAAACAATTAATTTAGAATGGCTCTCTCAGCATGAACCACAAACAGGAAATCTATAGGAGCAGAAACTACAATCAAGATATAAATATGGTGCATAAAATCTTTTATAATAAAGAACTTATTGAAGATACAATACAATTTCATTAGTCACAGATTTTTACAATTGGTGAGTGTGCTACATCATTGATACGTTGCTATTTAATAGCCCTTTTTAAAAATCTTACCTCTCATGTTATTTGAGGGCCCAATTCTGCTTCCATTGAAGTCACTGGCAAAATTCCCATCAAACCCTGTGGGAACATTTGCCTGTTGAAATAATTGATGATTGCTTCTGAAATGCCCTAACTAGAATATGAATAAAAGTGTGAGGATTGTAAAAGACACATACTGGAGTTGTGGGGTTTTTCTTTGGAAAAATTCAATGTTTTGTTAAAAAATTAAAGAAAAATTTTATTTTTGATACAAAAAAAATCTAAACTTATGGAAGGAAACTGAAAATGTTCTAGAGCTGCCTGGAATCCCCCCTCTCACTGACCCCCATTCAATTGACTTTTCTGTTGAAATACTTTTTTGTTGCTGTTTTTGATAAAAAAAAGACACTTTTAGCCAAAAAAATCATTTAATCAAAAAACAAAATGAATAAACCCCTCAGTTTTCAAGAGCGTATGTGCACATAGATTGACTGATCTATTTTTAATTCTTGATTCTGCATAATTGAAGACAATGGGAGTTTTGAATAAGATCTGGCCTCTCAGAACTAAATAGTTCCTATTAAAGTACATGGAAATTTCCACAAAGAATCACAGAATAGCCGTCTACATTAATTCCCTGAGATGTGGGTATGAAAATATAGCTTCGAATATCTCCAGTGGTGACAATCACATAGCCTAATGTGACATCTTAATTCATGGTTTAACTTCTTTTTAAAAATTAAATGATTTTCTTAACAGTTACATTTTCTGGCTAGAGCTAATGGCTATTATTTCGTATTCTGTCCTTGTTGCCTAATGAGAATGATTGGTCCCTTTCCTCTTATAACATTCCTTTATGTACTTGTAGACAGTTATCATGCTGCCCCTGTGGTCATTATGCTTGGGTACTGAAAATCTGTTGAAAGTTTATTGATGCTAAAGATAGCACCAATTGCTCATGGGAGTTAGCACGCTGCGCCATGCAGCCATTCTGGAAAGCCTACCTGTCAGAAGGTCACTTCATTAGAAAACCAGAGACAAAACAAGTTCCTGACCCAAGAAAATATATTTTTTAAATATTGAATTAGGTTTGAGTTAATTAAGTGATTGGACTCTATGTGAATTTTCTTTTCGATGGGGCAGGTGGAAAACCTGAGACAAAACAAGTCCCTGACCCAAGAAAATATATTTTTTAAATATTGAATAAGGTTTGAGTTAATTAAGTGATTGGACTCTATGTGAATTTTCTTTTCGATGGGGCAGGTGGAATAATTTGCTAAAATATATATTTTTGTAATACTTATTAAACAAAAATATGGATCTTCCCTAATCTTCATTTGATCTCTATATTTTTTGACATCTCAGTATAGGAGTAAAGTTTTTTTTTTATTTATAGACATTTTGTTCCAAGCTCCCACCAGGGTTTGACATTTCTATATTGCCTCTCATGCTTGATAGGGAAGTATTACAAACCTGATAGGTGCTGACAAGGAAGGCATTAGTAAATGAAGCAGGGCATTAATTATAAAGTTCATGTCCTTTTGTTTTGATCCCTGCTTTGTCTAAAAGCAATTTTTCAGGTAAGGAGCACTTCTTTTTGAAGTCTAGAAAAAAACTGATGAAGTTCAGAACAAGATTTAAAAAAGAAATTACTTCAAGCTAGAGTACATCCTGATGTACAGATCATTTTCTCTTTTATTAAATAATTAATGCCAGCTACACCAGCATGTTTAAATCCTTTATAGATAAGAAATAATTAAGTTAACACCACCCAAAATGATATGTAACATCTCACTCAGTGAGAATTTTAAAGTGAGAACTAGGAGAATGAAATGATTAGAAAACACCCAGTCGGTTGTTTGAAAGTTTTAGTCAGACATGTTCACACAGATGCAAGTAACACCACACTTTACTGAAGCTGTTGTATCATCTGTTAAAATAAGTACCATCGCTGCCAGCAAGTTAATGAATTCTTAGTAGCACCCACGCACTGCACTTCTGGCTTTTCCTTTTTCACCCTAGGCCTCAACGATATATATTCACAAATCTGATAATGATTAAACAATTCCCATTAGGAGTATATACAAAAAAATGCATTAGAATATCTAAATGAATATCTGCCATCATCAATCAAAAAGCTTTTTTAAATGGAAGTATTATCTCTTTAACCTTCTCATGAATCCCCAAAATGTATTGCCTTGTGCTATGATAAAGAAATAACTCTTAATATTGCAATATGTTTGCATACAAATAGAGCAGTATAGTGATGTGTCGCTCTATCTAAAAGCCACTGTAAGTTTAGCAGCCAGAATGCTGACACCTTTCCAACTGGCATAGGGTGGGCCAACTGGGAGAGTATTTATGAAAGGTATATTCATATATGCACAGTGCTAAACTGCCCACAGTGAATCAGAGAAAGAGAGACATTATTGAAGCAGAGCCTGGAGAAACAGCATCAGAGATAGGGACAATGAAGGGCTTTGTCAGGAAAAGAATCATGAAAACCTGAAGCCCTGTAGCAAGGCTGGCGAATGGACACATTCTGCTGCAGATAGCAGCCCAGGACAAAGTATCAGGATATTATTCATAGCTGGAAAGGTTGTTATAACCCAGTTAGGTAGATTAGAAGAGCTGCAGAGAAAGGATTAACAACTATGAGCAAAGTCTAGACAGCAGGCAGGTGTTTGGAAAATCTACAATCCACGAGTATCTATCTATTATCTATTTATACAAATTTATAATACCCTAGTGTAGAAATAGTGCCATAGGAGATAATCCTGGAGATATCATGCAGGTTTATTTTTCTTTTTTAATTTTGCATTACATTATAGCAGAAGCATCCTGTTAATGTGTTTATCCATCACTGTTGGATGAAAAGACAGACAGTGGGGGAGCAGAGTCATAGGCAGCTGGCTGTGGTTGAGGTTTACTGGGGCTAGGAAATGGGAGATAAACCCTGGCAAAAATTTCAAATCATCTTTCCAGACCAGATCAGGTAGGAGGAAGAAAAAGCAAGACATGTATTGTGTCCTCAGTGTCAAAGCCTGAAATGGCCTCTGAGTATGGAAACCCCTCTGCTTTCCTGGATGTTAAAAGCCCCTAATGATTCTTTCCCAGCTACCTAAACTTCCAGGTTTTTCCCTCAGCAAATTCTGTATTTAAGGTACATATCGCCAGTTACAAAATTCTTACTCACATTTTGAAGAGGTTGCGAGCTGTGTGAAATGGAGAAACATTCCCATTCTTAGACATCTTGAATTTGCTCTCAAAATAGATACTACAGACAAATTATCATGAGTACATTGTTAATTTATCCATACGGGCACTAGAAGGGAGCTTCCCACAGGTCATGGTTAGCCCCTCTGCAGGGGCCCAAGGAGAAAAGCTGATATCTTCTGCACTGTACAGAGGTTAATCAAGATCAAACCCACTAAGAGGTCAAAGCAGGGAATCCTTTCTCAGGTCTATGTTATATCCCTATGGAAATACCTGAATAAGACCTAGGAAATGACATGATGTTCCCCTCTCTGAGTTTATTATGTATTATTTTGTCAAGGAGAATTTTGCCTGCCTTTTCCCCAGAAGAACCTGGACTTTATCCTACAAAGCCTGCAGACCTGCTAGGGTCTCAGGGTCATCCACATGAAGGTCCTGTCTTTTTGCATGGGGCCTCGACCCCATAAGGCTCATCTCTTATTGGTGCTTGGACCTGAGGAAGTTAACCAATTTTTTGCTTTGTTTGTGTAACCCACTGGTGAGTATGTGTTAGTCTCCTCACGATGCCTGACACTGGACACTGGAAGATGGCAATGCAAGTCTTGCTCATCCCAGCTGTTCTACTCATTCTCCATGTCTGATGCACCATCTCACCAAATGGGAATGATGGTAGGAAGTGGGAAGCAAATGCTGCTGTGGAAGGAGCTGACCCACATTCCTTTGAGAAGAAAAATATCTGAGAGTGGTGCCCTCAGTGGATGGTCTCCTCAGCATGTGAATTCCAAAGGCACCACACCATAGGCGCCAACTTCATGGGTACTTGGGACTGAAGCACCTATGGAAAAAAATAATGGGTGCTCAGCACCCACCAGCCACTGTTTGGGGGTGCTCCTGATCAGCTAATGAGGGTGCTGCCAACAGCTGATTGGGGACACCACCAAACAGCTGTTTTATGGCTCAGGGATGGACCTGGGGGAGAGCGGAGTCCAGCGAGTGGCAGGCAGGGTTCTCAGGGAAGGGGGCGGAGGAGGGGTGAGCAAGGGTGGGGCCTTGGGAGAGGATCAGAGTGAAGGCAGGGCCTTGGGGGAGGGAGGCAGAGCAGGAGGAGCACCCCCAGGGAAAAGTAAAAGTTGGCAACTATGCACAACACAGCCCTCACTTTTCATTCAGGCAAGTTCCTCACAGAAGACAATGCACCAAACTTTGAGGTCCCTACTCAGTTTTTACATAGACAAAATCCAGTCAGAGTTTATTATCTGACTTATGTGCATGAAGCAGCAAAACAATAGCAATAATGTTTAAGGTTTTTATTTTGTGAGACATAGGAACCATCATATGCCATATTTTTCTGTAGCTTGTCTGCTGTTACTAGGAAACCCTCAAAAGTAGGTAAAATAACTGTTATGTATGTTCCGAACTGTATACACTTTACTGTCTGCTCTTACAGTAACAGTATCTGCCCTGAACTATGTAAAAATAATTACATAAATGTATAATCTTTCTCACAGTGGGCTGAATCTTTATCTGATGTAAATCATTACAGATCATTTGATTTCAGTGTGCTACACTGATAATATTTTAAGCACATTCTTCCTATCCAGCATGCAGATAATTGCACAAGTTTTGTAAATAAACACCAAATAGTTCTGAAGGAATTGAATAACTTCCAAAAATATGACAATTTAAATATTGTGAAATATTTCCTTATTTTTACTCTGGCTTGAATCAGAAAACACTTTGACCTAGAGATTTATTCCTTTGCACCCAACCTGATGTATTACTCTTCTCTACATCCTCTGCTGACTTTACCTTGTACAGCAGTTCAATAGACCTCTTCTTAGTGTCTTACTCAGCTGGTGATTTCAAAACCTGAGCTGTGATCCTGTGTTTTGTTTCCTTCTTGGTAAAGCAGAGAGAAATGTTTCAACCAACACTTTTTATTGACAAAAATGCAGATTCAAGTCAAATGAAATATTTTGTGAATTTGTGTCTGTTTCATCAAATTGTTTCTGGGGGAGGGGGAATCTAAAAAATTAAAATATACTATTTTGACATTTTTGAAGACAAACATTTTGATTTTTTCAGTTTGAAACAAATTTTCACTTTGAAACTTACTTCAGAGTTACTTAAAAATATAAAAAGTTTTAAAAAGCTCAATGAAATGAAATATTTTATTTCAGGTTTTGCTTGATCTGAATATTTTTAAATATTTTCAGTACACTCAGGATTTCAAAAAATGTTCATAATGAGTGAACCAGAAAAAAAAAATATATAGGAACATCCAACAAAAAAAAAATCTGTTATTTGTCTAGATGTCCAGCACAAACATCTGCATACACTCCACACTAGCCCTTCTTCTTCATCAAGCTGGCCCTCAGTTTTATCGTGGTATCCATTGCCTCAAGCTGTTTTGTTCATTCCAAAGAAAAATGAGTACTAAGTGTGGAGCTATATAATAAATTAAGTTTAAACTTAATTTAAAATAAATGTTAAAAACCAGGACAGCCAAGAGTAAGATGCTAGTGAAAGTTGTGGCTGCCTTAAACCTGATAAGGAGGAATGTGGGTTTTCAAATTGAGAATGCTGCTAGTATGGCTGCGGATTTCCTCAGTCACAAACTGTACTTACAATTCCAACAGTCCCTGATGAAAAGCCTTTCTCATTCCTTAATGCTTCATGGGAGTGCTGCAGCATCTTTGAATATTTTTCAAGTAGAAAGCCGTCATCATGACAACAGTGTAGTAAAGAAGGGCAAAAAATTCTTTCTGGTAGGGAAATAAAGACATCTTAAGCTTGACTTCAAAAGCTCTCTACAGCAAACAGTAGCTGTGGAGATACTGTTTCATCTTTGCCTCTGGGATATTATTAAGCCTTTCTAGTAGCTCTAACTGCAGGAGAAGGGATTACAGAAGTTGCTGCTGTGTAGCTGCCTGCCATACAAATATCTGGAAAAGCACTGATCACCTTTTTTTTTAAAAGGGCCACTTGTTTGACAGCACAGAAAGATTAACTTAGAATGAATAACACAGCATACTGCGCTAGCCACACACCAACAAAAACATGCAAGGCACTCACAATTGATGCTGGCCATTCAATTGCCCTGGAGAATTTTCCCTTTTGCCATTACTGTGTACACAACGATCAGTGCCAGTTGAGGCTGCGCTTCGCTGCTACATATATCCTAGCAATGCCATTCACTCTGCTTAAACTAAGGTTGTGTCAGCATTTCCACGACAAATCCTCACTTTCAAGGGGTTACAGCTCAATCATAACAAAATCCACAGTTGGCTGAAATGACACACACTGTTGCAATGTTAGGAGCTTTGTGTGTGAGTGCCAGGAACCCGGAGATGTGAGTGATTACAGGTGGTTGTATTTATCTGGCACTCCTACTGCTCAGGAATGGTTTTATATTTTAAAAATGGACAGTGCAGAGTCACAGTCCTTAATGTGAGGTAATGGCCTAGTTAGTTTGAAAAGAAATAGGACAAGGAATTTTCGTTGTTCAGTGCTTTTCCACAGGTCTTTAAAGATTTGTTACACAGACTCAGTGAAGAAGCTGTTAGAATGTATTTGGCCCCAAACAGGCCAAGATTTGTTTTGGTAAGCCCTGACACAATAAATCTAATAATGATTACTGAGTATGATAGATAGATAGATAGATAGATAGATAGATAGATAGATAGATAGATAGATAGATCATGTACCTGCACTGTTTGGTACATGATATATTTTGCTTTAGGAATATTGCCATAAAAAAGAAACTAATTTCCTATAAATACTGCTGAAAATTGATTAAGGTCCCAGAAGTGGAGACTATATAAATGAGAAGGCTGAAAGTATGATAGGCTACCTTTCAACTCCAGGTGGCTGATTCAAATTGGTCCTTGGTAGCAGTGGACCACAGACATAACCCTTTAATGTGACTATTTGCCAGAGTAAAGCACATCTATGAGTTCTTGCACGATCAGGTCACAAAGCCGTTACCATCTGACAGCTGCCTGTGTAACCCAAATGTGTGCTTTCATTCTGGTTCCCAACAGGCAGGTATTCGCCAGCATAATTTACATCAAATGAAACTGTGATGATCAGTCCCCACAGGGATTGACCAAAGATGGGATAGAGTTCAGGAACATTGATGGTACAGTTAAACTTGCATTGTTACATCCCATACCAACCAATTCCATGTTTAAATTAATGACTTAACTTTTCAATGTTTTAAATCTAGCAGTAGTCACAAACATTACATCCTGGGTTCCATTTCTCTTGGAGCAATTGCATGAGTTCAGATCTGAGTTTTTGCTCAGAAGTTTTTTTAGCATTTTAGTTCAATTCTGTACCTTACTTGCATATAAACTTTTAAGGTAGGATTTTCAATGACAATTCCCATTTTTTAAAATTATTTTAATAAGAAAATAAACTATAAAATAATGAGAACTTGGCACTCAAATCAAATAGGTGGCTTTGAAACTCTTAACCTTCTACTTCAACATATTTAATCTACATGTGAACTAATCCATTTATTTTAGGAAAGATAATAGATAGAAATGTTTTCAGTCTTGTTGTAGCCAATCGGTTCCATTTTGTAGTAACCTTAGACCTCTGGTTACCTTTCCCAGACCTGAAGAAGTTGGACCAGAAGTTGGTCCAATAAAATATGTTATCCCACCCACCCGCTCTCTCTAATAGATAGGAACATGCAGATATTTAAAATGCAATTAGATTGAACAGGGAACATTGTCAACCCTTTCACTGAACAGGGCAGAAGCCTGCTGGAGACTGACTTCCAAAGAGAACCAGTTAAAGCTGGGTCCATAACTAGTTGCTCTCAAAACAGGTACTTTAATGCATTTATCATTAGCCTTCCTTCCCTTGAAACAGAGCTTTAAATATCAGAGTTCTTTGGATGAATAATAAATACAAATATAAATGAACAAACATTTTTACTCTAGGCTAAGAAGCGGAAAAATATTAAAGGGAAGTCTTCTTTTTCTTCTTTTCATTAAGGCAATGTCTTTCACATTTGGAACAGTAAACATATCAATAAAGGGTAAAACAAAACCAAAAGCATATGAGGAGGAAAGATGTCTTTTGTGAGAGTGATCCATGGGATGTATTTGCCATTGGCATTTATTGATTATACTGGGAACATACACATTTTCCATTGATTTCATTGCACTCGTTTTTAATTTTTTCTTCCTTCCTTTTTCTGCTTCTTAGACTTCACACTTCCAGAATACACAGAACCTCGCTGGACACAACTGCCCTTAATGTTACAACAGCAAACAGACAGTATATTCAACTGTTAGATTATATATGTGTAATGAAATAGTTGGCACATTCCTCAGCTCATTTTGAGCATGACTGCACAGCTCTATTCACTCTCATAAGAATATAAGAACGGCCGTACTGGATCAGACCAAAGGTCCATCTAGCCCAGTATCTGTCTACCAACAGTGGCCAATGCCAGGTGCCGCAGAGGGAGTGAACCTAACAGGCAATGATCGGGTGATCTCTCTCCTGCCATCCATCTCCATCCTCTGACGAACAGAGGCTAGGGACACCATTCCTTACCCATCCTGGTTCATAGCCATTTATGGACTTTGCCACCATGAATTTATCCAGTTCTCTTTTAAACACTGTTACAGTCCTAGCCTTCACAACCTCCTCAGATAAGGAGTTCCACAGGTTGACTGTGCACTGCATGAAGAAGAACTTCCTTTTATTTGTTTTAAACCTGCTGCCTTTTAATTTCATTTGGTGACCCCTAGTTCTTGTATTATGGGAATAAGTAAATAACTTTTCCTTATCCACTTTCTCAACATCACTCATGATTTTATAGACCTCTATCATATCCCCCCTTAGTCTCCTCTTTTCCAAGCTGAAGAGACCTAGCCTCTTTAATCTTTACTCTTATGGGACCCTCTCCAAATCCTAATCATTTTACTTGCCCTTTTCTGAACCTTTTCTAGTGCTAGAATATCTTTTTTGAGGTGAGGAGAACACATCTGTACACAGTATTCAAGATGTGGGCTTATCATGGATTTATATAAGGGCAATAATATATTCTCAGTCTTATCCTCTATCCCCTTTTAAATGATTCCTAACATCCTGTTTGCTTTTTTGACCACCTCTGCACACTGCGTGGACATCTTCAGAGAACTATCCACAATGACTCCAAGATCTTTTTCCTGACTCGCTGTAGCTAAATTAGCCCCCATCATATTGTATGTATAGTTGGCATTATTTAATTAACCATGACATCAACCCCAATGGGACTTTGAATGAGAGTAAGTGATCACCAGCACAGGTAAGGGTCGCACAACTGGGCCTTCTTTTTGCCATTGACTTCAATGGGGCAGGATTTCACTCTAGATATTATTTAGATCAGAAGTGATGCTTTGCCCTGGAACTGTTTATTAGTATAAGTATAATTAGGAGCCCATCTCAAGAGCTGAAATATATTTATATTGAGGTACATTTTCTAATACAGTTAGGACCATTATACTCTGAACCTAGGAACTTGCCAGGACTTTATTTATATCAGTATTGAATTTATTAGGAAATAAAAAATGTCTCGTGCTACTGCACTATAGTATACCCTGCAAGTTTTCCACTTTTCTTCTTTTAAAATTTTTAGAGCCTTCATTCAACCCCTGGCTTAGGCTTTGGAGAAAACTACCATTCATATTCCAAGACTTTAATATCATCTGAAGAATGCAGCATGAAACTGCATTCTTCAGTAGTGGTAAAAGTAAGAAAAACTGCCAACAAATTGTGCTTATTATTTTAAACTATTTCAAATCAGACTAGAAAATTGTGATATGAAATGTGGGAAATAGCATGACACAAATGATAGCACAATTTTATGGCTTGTCACTGTCTTCCTGTTTCATTTTAAAATAATATCTCAGGCTGCTGTGATATGATCAAAAGAAATGTATTGGGGGAAGATTTCCAGTACACCATAATCTGCTGGGATTAGAAGTCCAGAGCAACAGAGCTATTTGAGTCCAGGATCACTTGTGCATTATATACCATGTTAGGAAACCACTGTGCATCACACTAATCATCTTCTTTGGCCCAGAGATCTGGTAAACGGGAAGGCTGGGATCACTCATTTGATCACTCATTTCCCCCTTTACTTCCTGATATAAAACAAAAAAAATCAGACTGCTCTGTATACCCATCAGTACTTACCCCTATTACCTTGTGGTCAAGAGAGTCCTATTGAAAATTTCATTTTGTAGGCTTCAAGTACAGACACATTTCTGGAAGTTATGCTTTAGTTAAACTCAAGTTAATGAGTTCAGTGCAGAGGTAACTAGGTGAATTGCTGTGACCTATATTATGCGGGATGCCAATTGGTAATAGTCCCTTCTGGCTTTGAAATCTATTACTCTAAATAAAACCTCAAAAGCAAGTGTAATTTGTTACAGCATAGTGTAGGAAAATTAGGTACACCACATGCAAACTTCATGCTAGTGCAAGGAAAAGTCCTTTGAAGAACATGGTCAAGTTTAACACATTCTGGAAAATGTATTTCCACAGCTGTGTTTTTAGCAGCAAGTATACCATCATGTAGGAGTTACTTGAAAAGGAGAACTACTTTCTTGACGTGTGCTAAAAAACATAAAGCCTGTCTGGTCATAGTAAGCACAGCAGTGCAAATATAGTAATTATTTTTGATGTTTAAAAATCTCACATATTTTGCATTTGGTGTATATGCTCTCATGTAAAAGTATATCAATTTTATTTTTACCTTTTCACGGCATTAAGTCTATTAACATGTTCAAATATTACCAAAATAAATTTAAATTGCTAAATTACAATCGTTAACTTTCATTTTTCAAAGCACAGAGTTAAAATAATAGAATTTCAATAAATATTCATGTTTTACATTGACGATATCAAAGTTAAATGGTTGCAATTTATTTGTCGTCAAAAATTTCCTAGCTACAGTTGTTGATGTTGCAAACTGAATATGGCAGCAGACAAATATAATGCACTAAATTAATCAAGCATTAACTTTTTCAAGCCTTGAATAAGAATAATGTCTCACAAAATTCCATACTCTGATTTTATTTCTGCATCAAATCCTCAGAACGGGATTGTCTGGTTATTGTAGCTAAACAAAATCTACAGTGCCATTAACTGTGGCAAATCACCTTTGTGGATTTATCAAGATTTTAAATGTCCTTTTTATAACCATTTAAAATTATTTGATTTATTTCATTCCTGTTTGCTTACAATACGTAATTTATTTACAATAACCACAATATTTTCAAGAACTTTTAAAGATTAAAACCTTTTTCATAGCACAATGACTGGTTTCATTCTGCTCAAAGATTTATTTTGGTAATAACATCTGATGATTACCTTTGGACTTTACATTGTTTCTCTGATCATATGTCCTTGGCCATGGAAGTGAAAGTGGTAAAGGCAACACCATTAGAAAAGTTAAAAATTTTTTTTAATGATTTCATCTGTGGTTGCTGATTGAAAGCTGAAAGTGAATTTTTTTTTAAGCTGCAACTATACTTTAAATAGTTCAGTGAAACCAACAAATATATTGAAACATGAAACCATGTTTGTTTCTTTGTAAAGAAGCTATTTTAAGAGTATTTTTGATTGAGATAAAACTATATTGTTTAATTCAAATGTTTCCCTTAATTTGTAACATTAAAAGATTAAAACAAATATAAAATATAAAAGGAATAAACTACTTCAAGAACTTTGGTAGTTTTGAATACCTCCACATCTGGTGTTATTTGCATATCCAGAATAACAATATATCTTATTTTGTCTAAATAAGAAGAGGAAAATGAAGAATCCCAAATCTGGAAATAGAACTTCTGGGATTCTTGTGTTTCGTTCATATTTGAAATGTATATACTTAATGCTTCTTTAGCATTCTGTACTACAATCTTATATGTGATATGCCCCTATATTTGTAATAAATAAATATTTAATACTTAATTCCTTTTTTGTGAAAAAATAGAGATGATGAAAACATCTGACAGGAGCAATGAAGTCAAAAGCTAGCTGATTATAGGAAAGAAGAAAAAAGAAGCAATGTCAGAGAATATCTCAGCACACAGATTAATGTTTAAAATCAAATTTAACACTGGGAACAAATACTGCTAGAAAATCAAGGGTAAATGAAAAGATGGACAATTCAGGGGAATGAGCCATGTAGGAAAAAAAAACACCTGAAAGAAATCAAAGTTTATAAAAGCCTCACTCTCTTATAAACTGTAATATATCTTCTTGTAGTTTGGTCATGCACTGCAACACATAGCTTTGTTATTCTGTATTGTTCAAATTACGGCTTTTTTGAGCCAGAAGTGTGCTGGAGGGAAAGCAACTGAAGTTCCAAATGACAGTGCTGGAAGCATATGCTAAGGTAGAGAAGAGATTCATAGACTCATAGACTCATAGACTCTAGGACTGGAAGGGACCTCGAGGGGTCATCGAGTCCAGTCCCCTGCCCTCATGGCAGGACCAAATACTGTCTAGACCATCCCTAATAGACATTTATCTAACCTACTCTTAAATATCTCCAGAGATGGAGATTCCACAACTTCCCTAGGCAATCTATTCCAGTGTTTAACTACCCTGACAGTTAGGAACTTTTTCCTAATGTCCAATCTAAATCTCCCTTGCTGCAGTTTAAGCCCATTGCTTCTTGTTCTATCATTGGAGGCTAAGGTGAACAAGTTTTCTCCCTCCTCCTGATGACACCCTTTTAGATACCTGAAAACTGCTATCATGTCCCCTCTCAGTCTTCTCTTTTCCAAACTAAACAAACCCAATTCCTTCAGCCTTCCTTCATAGGTCATGTTCTCAAGACCTTTAATCATTCTTGTTGCTCTTCTCTGGACCCTCTCCAATTTCTCCACATCTTTCTTGAAATGCGGTGCTAAGAACTGGACACAATACTCCAGTTGAGGCCTAACCAGCGCAGAGTAAAGCGGAAGAATGACTTCTCGTGTCTTGTTTACATGACACAATGCCTTCAGAGGCACTGGAGAAAGCATGCTCATCAGCAATACTTACTACACCTTTCCAAAAGGCACTACATGTGCTTTCTCCAGCACTGGTCTCTAGGCAGTAGTCACTGTATGGGAGGCAGATAGTATCCTGACCATACACTCAACACCCCCAAGGTAGATGGCTTTGATGCATGCACCACTGATGACTTGGATATTTCAGGTTGAGGAATACAACCAATTCTTTTCCAATAAGTCACATCTTTGACTATGTGGTTCTGTTGATCACAGTCTCCCATTCACAGTGAGTACAGGGGGCTACTGCATTTCTTAGGCCTACAATATGGCAGTTCTGAAATAGAATTATTACTTGGAAGTAGGTTCCATTCCTCAGGGGGGCTGTGGAGAACCCCTTTCCAATTTATATTTAACTTATATACTTGAGTTGGTTCAGGATTCAAGGGTCTGGCCAAAAATATAAGCACAAGGGGAATGTGGTGGGACTATCTAGAATCAATGGGTACTGACCCCTGACATGTTAGATGACTGGATCCAGGAAATAAGAAACAATTTCTTAACAGCCTGCTAGTGCATCTCAGCTTTATTACAGTAATAGAGTTAAGGTTGCATCTGGAACATGAAACTTTGAATTTCCTGGCTTTAGTTCTAATCCTGGTGTTGTTCTGCATGCAAGTTTTCCACTGACCTCAGAAAGCTTTTGCCATTTTAAAATTGTAACTTTAACTTTACATTGATATCTTTGTGTGTGAGAGAGAGATGTAGGCATACACAAGTGCACAACAGAGACTTGCGGGTTAATAAAATCAATGTAAACTCATCATGACTCACTATCTATAATCAGGTTTCAGAGTATCAGCTGTGTTAGTCTGTATCCGCAAAAAGAACAGGAGTACTTGTGACACCTTATAGACTAACCATTTATTTGAGCATAAGTTTTCATGGGCTGCAGTCCACTTCATCAGATGCATAGAATGGAACATATAGTAAGAAGATATACATACATACAGAGAACATGAAAAGGTGGAATAGCCATACCAACTCTAAGAGACTAATTAATTAAGATGAGCTATTATCAGCAGGATAAATTAATTAATTAGCCTCTTAGAGTTAATATGTCAACTTCCACCTTTTCATGTTCTCTGTATGTATAAATATCTTCTTACTATATGTTCCATTCTATGCATCCGATGAAGTGGGCTGTAGCCCATGAAGGCTTATGCTCAAATAAATTGGTTAGGCTCTAAGATGCCACAAGTACTCCTGTTCTTTTTATATATAAACACTCACTCATGTGGTGTCCATTTGTGGCTTCAATTAATCAAATACAACAAGAAGAATCCTAAAATGTCCTAAATACCTATGGATGTAGTGAAGTATTAGCAGTATAAACTCATCGATGAAAGAAGTGTATAAATTTCCATGTGTCAAAAGGGGAAAATGTGCCTTAGAATTTACCTGACTACCCATCTTGAATTTAAAAACAGTGTGGAAAATGTGTGTGTGTGTGTGTGTGCGAGCGCACGCGCACGCATGTGCATGTGTGTTAAAATCTATATTTGAACATATCTCAAATACATGAAAACATGCATGAGAGGTGTGTTTCAAAGTCCATTGGATTCAATGAGGATTTTTCCATTGCCATCAGTGCTCTTGGGATCTGGTCCTTAATGATACAATGAAAACATATATTTAATTAATAAATACAGTTAAAAGTGGCATCCTTTTCTTTCTTTATGTAGTTTTCTTAGCATTTGCTCGTGTACACTGGATAGCTTCTCCTTTCACTCAATGTACTATCTCTTGATGTTTCTGAATTGAAGAGATTAATTTCTGTTCTTTTCAATGGAGAAGTTTATTGATTCTGTTTAAAGAATATTCCTATGGATGACAAAACTGCTGTGGAAAAGTACTGGAATTCTATTCAATTCATATGATTTTTCACCTCATTAAAACTACTACAAGCACATCACCCATATCATATTTTTAAAATTGTTACCAAATAAGTTAGCTTGTAAAAGTGAGTATTGTTCCTAGCAAAGAGAATTTTAAAGATGTTCTTGTACTATCCATAGTTACATTTTAAATGGTTTTCCTCTTCTTATCTCTGAAATATATACTGTTTATATTTTTCCATTTACCTTTCTTTGGTTTGCAAATTTATTTTCATCAGTTATAACCAATGACTCAGATCATTCATTTCTCATTCCTTATGTGTTTCCCCCGCCTGTTTTCTTTATTACTGATGCACATATAGCTTTTCTACCCTTGTGAGTCATTTTGAAACATGTGAGAGACTGCTGCAAGCAATATCTTCCTTGATCATACCAATTTTATGTAGTCTCATTCTCTGTGCAGATCTAAAGAGGAAAGTAAATTGGAATTTTTCAATTGGTGATATAGCAGCAGTGCTGCTACACTGGAGACCTGATTTCGAAGGATGGTCTTGGGATTTAGGAATCCTGGCACCAATCCAATTTAGGACACCACTGCAGAGGAAACTTGTTCACTTACCCAGGGTATTGGCTACCAGATCTAGTAGGACCCTGCAACAGACAGTGGGAAAATAGCACAATATAAGTAAAAGCTAAATCAGCAGAAGTATCTCTAAGTTAGTTAAAATAGTGCTAAATGTCTCTGAAAGAAAAACATCTCTTATATTGTTTTGTAATGCTTTAGGATCACTTGACGAATACTGCATATATCATGCTTTTAACTCATATTAGTAATAATAAGATTTTTTCATTATTTATATCACATCATAAAAAACACAACAGAACTAAAATTGCATTCTTCTTCTTCTTCTTCCTAGTAGTACTGTTGGTGTTGATGTTGATATTGTGCTGGTGTCTAGAGATCCTAACCAAGGATCAGGTCCCTTTGTGTTCCAATATATCCATAAAGCCAGTCCCCACCCCAAAGAGCAGACAATGGATGTATAAGATGAGGAACAACAGGTATATACAGTAAACAAAGAGGGGGTGGAAAAACACAAGGTAATTGTGAAACTACTGTGAACATGTAATAAGTAACCATCCAGCACATCAACTGCCTTATATAATTTTTTTACTTTAACATAATCAGCATTTATTTATTATAGCAGTTAAAATGTACCAGGAGCTTTATGATACAGATAGAAAGACAGTTCAAGCCCAAAGGCCATAGCTTACACACTTAGTTGTATTTAATTAATTCAGAGATTTAATGGGCATAGTTTGAAAGTATGAAACATACTTAATGGAAGAAGCAACAACAATGGTCTTGATCCAACATCTACTGAAATCAGTGGGAAGACTCCCATTATGTTCACTGTACATTGAATTGGGTCCAAAACGTGTTGAATTCTTCAGCTATAGTGGATGACAAAATACCAATCTGAAGGATTTACAATCTAAGGGTCTGATTCAAAGGCCATTGTAGTCAGTGGAAGGATTCCCATTGATTTCAATTGGCTTTATATCCCTTCATCTGATGGAGACAATACAGTGCAAATATGTTATTGGGAAAACTGGTAGTAAGTCCTATATTTAGGCTGTCTAACACATTTCATTATAGATTATTCTTGCAACTTTCTTTTAAACACAATAATGTCCATTGTTTATGTCCGTCCTTTGGCATTTGTGGGGAGAAAGTCCTAGACAAAGAGAAGTGCATTTTCTTTGTGCAATGAAATTCTATTAAAGGTTAGCAGTGATACCGATTTTCGGAAATTGCCATTTCCATTCTGTCACTTGACTGCAAATTTTTAGTGACATAGAAAATTAATAACTGAACATGAATATTCTAACCTCAAGTCAGTTCCCTGGTGTCACCAAAGCAGCACAAGGAACCCTGTGAGCAGATAGTATCTCTAGGATATGCAGAAGAGAGGATCAGGTTGGACTTCTGCCAATAAGACCCTTCCCACTCCCCAGCCCAGTGCATAGAAACAATGGTCCATCCCCCAGCCATGGGAGTACAACTTGGGAAAGGAGCTCTCACGCCTCCCACAGGAGGGCAGACAAAGAGCTGAGCCAAGCCTCCGCAACCATCTTCTGGACCAAGTATAGGTACCCAACATTCCATTCCTCACCCAAGGATATGAGCATCCTGCTGCTGCCAACTAAAATATAGTTAATCCTGTTGCTCATGTTGTGCTCCCTCTCCTAGCAAAGCAATGCATCATAACAGTGCTGTTTATAGCTGTCTATATTGTAGTTTGATTTTGTAGTTTTTTTCCTTAAAAAAGGAACCAGGAAATTACTTACAAAAACTACATTAAAAGAACATTATTTAGGTTGCAAAGTCAAACACTCAGATGTTAAGAAATGTCAACAATTTAGGTTGCTGTGCAACCTTAATTCTACCACCCTGTGCATATGTATGGTTGTTTAGCAAGAGAAGAGTCCATGATACATCACTGGAGATGTAGTCCAGCCACGAAGCACAGACCATAGAGGAGAATATGAGGTGCCCAAACAATAACTCCCATGATGAACTGTGGTATCATGTCCAAATAGAAATTTACTGAGTTTTAACCCCAACATTCCCCCTCCCTTTTTTTTTCTTCCAAGATTTCAGGTAACAATGGGAATGGGGTGAGAGGGCACAGTGGCTGATTTTTCAACAACAAGTCAAAAAAACCCACCCAAGTCTCATATAGGTTTGTTTTTGCAGTTGATTTCCAGTGTATTTTTAATTGTATTTTTTTTAAACGTTGAAGACTGATGTTTTCTCAATACTAAAAGCATCTGAAAAGCTGATATCCAACTTTCAATTTTTTTCCATCTGGATATGTGCATGCAGAGGATAACTTCTGATTATCTGCAAACTCTTCAAAAAACTGAGTGATGTAATTTGCTGCCCACCCATCTGTAAAGTGCTGCAAAGTTGGAAAACTCCTATAACATGAAGTATGCCTTGCTTTCTGATGTGCTTTTTCATAATCCGTTTAGGATTTGATTTAAAGAACCCTTTCACTTTGTCTCCTGTTATGATATCATAATATCCAAAATGATCCACTCTTCAGTATACATGAAAAATATAACTATCTCAATAAATCAAACATTAGCTACTGTTCCTTGCGAATAAACTTCATTCATGAAAATAATAAAAATAAATGTTATCACACTCATAGCACCATTACAAACACAGCTTATTCACTTCTTTCCACATATTTTCATTGTTTGAAATTTATGCTTTATGAGAACATATTAATGACAGAAGATTGCTCATGCTCATTTCTCATAGTTTGTTATGGATATTGCTTCAAGTAATCAATATTTTCAATTTAGAATATGAGTTGGTTTGCTTAGACGTAAGCCACATGGAATTTTTCTGTTTTCGGGTGGGATTAATGTAGCTTTTAGACTCTGGTTTCCAGTTTTCATAATTATGAATTTAGTTTTCCTGCAATTGTAACCCACATGCCTCCTTGGTGTGGTGCTCTGTTCCATCTAGTGGCACCGAGACCACTTAGAGAGAAATTGAGTCTGCTCTGCTGCCTTAGCTAAGGGCCATGTAGCTTTTAGCTCATGCAGTAGAGGCTCATGCACTAAGCTTCAGAGGTCCTAGGTTCAATCTTGCTTGCCAGCTACCAGGGTCTGTTGGTGTTACACAATGTCAACATTCCTGTCAGTAAACTTGTTAACTAGAATATTCTTGGGAAGCAAACAGAAAAGGGGTGTGAAATGGCAGCTAGTTTGAATGTTTTTTATAGCATTCACTAAGCTGTAGTAGTAAGTAAGGTTTTGACAACAGTGTGACACAGTGCAGAGGGCACTAAACTTGCACTGAGAAAATCTTGATTCGATTATTCCTGGTGCTGCCATTGACCTGCTTTGTGATCTGAAGCAAGTCACTTCCTGTTTCAGATTCCCCATCTCTAACATAGACACAATTATACTTACCTCATTGTAAAGTGCTTTAATATCTATGACTGAGAAGTACTATACAAGAGCTACTATTATTAGTGCAATGATTGTCTAAAGCAAAAGTAGCAGACCTTGTCACTCTGCAGTACATCATAGCTAAAATATAGCCTAGGACATCGGAATCTCTTTTATCAAGGAACTAAAGCCAGTATTACCCCTATTTTATATTATACTTTAAATATTCTGGATCTTTAATTTTTCCTGCACACTATTAGAAATAGGCAAAAAAAAGTTTCAGCTTAATGTCTACACAAAGGAAAGCACCTTTAAAACTGCAACATTCCCTAGTACTCCACACCAACTGTGAAAAAAAAAGAAGTTTTGGTTCCTAGAATATTTGGGGAAGAGCTGATATCTAAGGGTTACATCAGCAGAAATGGAGATAGGAGACCTTAGTTTTATTTTTGACTTTGTCACCGATTTGCTGTGTGGCCCTAAATAGATCACTTAACCTAATTCTGGGTCAAATTCAACCAAAGACTAAACAGGCTCAACTTGCATTGAATTGCACCTCCTCAGACCACTGCTCAGTTTGGTCCCCTATTTCAGATTCCACATGTGAAGAAATGAGGGTGATCATACTGATCTTTATACACTTATTAATTTCAATGCCTCTGAGGCTTGCAGAAAAGTATTAAGAAGCAGAGAAGGAGGAGAAAGTAAAAAATGAAAGCACTCAAACAAAGCACACACAAATAAAACATAATATAGTGTTTGAGTTAAAAGCAAAACTAAGGGAGATAGATGCACTGTGCAACCCACCCTGTTGGGGGGTGGGTGACAACAGGATGCTCCACGTTTGCTTTCCAGTTATTTTGAAACAATACAACAAAAGAGGTGATGGAAATAATGGTGTCTGACATACCAAAGAGAAGTGTCGTGATTCTCATTAAACTGTGCTAGTCATCAAGAGATCCAATTCAGATTGAGAAGATTTGAAGATGTGCTGAAGATAAGGAAGAGAACGAGTTACCACATAACTGTACTTTTCCTAGCCTTGTTTCTGGATATTATTGAATTCCAAGAGCGAGTCGTGACATGGTGCACTCCCACTGACTCTCAAGGGGCGTGACGTCACCCACACTAGCCCTGCCCCGATACAACAGCAGAATCTCCTTGATCTGCATTTCGGTAAACTGCAAACCATCTTCAGTGTGAATTTGACAGTTTGCAGGCTACCAAAATACTACTCTATTTCTAGAAAATAGTTGTGGTATTTTTATTATTCTTGGTGTGAATGATCTCTAAGTTTGACCACTATAATGTGGTGTAGTTAAGGTGCCCTTTGACAAGACTTCCAAACTCCATTTGAGACCCAATCAGAACCCTGTTGAAATCCATGGAAAGATTGCTTTTGACTTCAATGGACTTTGGATAAGGTCAAGTCCAGTAGCATGACTTTTGACCTGATGGGTTGCTCTGAGCAGATACCCCTGATATTTAGTGAATTCTACTGGCTGCTGATCTGACCTCAGGAAAAATATGGGAACATTTTTACTAAATTTTCCATGATCAATTTTTCTTTATTTTTTTAAAATAACAATCAACATTTTAACTAAAAATTTTGCAGATACCCTGGTTTTTAACCAGCTCATTGAAAATCCTGAAAATGCATCCCAGTTTTTGTCAAAATTCAAAACTTAGATTTTTATTTTTTGGCGGGGGGAAACTGAAATTTGGAAAAATTCTACCACCTCTACTACTTATTCTGTTTCACGTAAATGCCGATGTGCTAACAACAATTATCCCATATATAATGTAGGACTAGTTATTTAGAAGACTATGTCTTTCCTTATGTTGCATTCAGACAGATGAAATATACAACACTTCTACTGTCTGTGCCTGGAATTTGGTTTTCTAAGGTCAGAGCTTATGTATGCGAAGGTTTAGGTAGCACTGCAAGCCTTTTTTGTTTTGTCTCTTTTGACTGATTATTTTGTTCTCTGTTTTTCAGTCAGTTGTTTCAGTGAGTAAAATTCTACAGCATGTGTTATGTAGGAGGTCATACTAGACAATCACAATGGCCTTAAGATGTATGAATTTGTAAGAGGTGAAGGTCTATTCGAAAGGCAGAGTCTCTTGAGTCACTTTCATTTCTGTATATTTCGATACCCTTGTACAGTGACTACAGTAGGGACTTTTGTTAAACATTTTTGGAGGCTTAAAATTCACCACAGTCTGCACAAATTGAGATGGATTTTTTTTTTACATTGAATCAGTGTTATTCAATGGAAATCCTCCTACAGGACAGGTGGAGTTTTAAGACTTCAGGACTCTACTGTGTATTTATTTATCATCTATTAATACCCACTAACTACTCTATCCATAGGTATTTATAAAAGATAAATAAGCAGTTACTTGAAGCAGCTTCTTTTTAATGAATACTGATAATAAAAGAGATTTCAATTAAAGATTAGGAGAAAAATCATTTTCAATAAATACCATGCACCATCATGTTTCTCTTACAAAGCTATATTATGCAGTGGTATTAATCATGGATATTCTATATTTACAGACACCTAGATCTCTTACCAGTAGTTCAGTACTCAGTCTCATTTTACCACCCAGCCCAAACAGAAAAATGGCAGCATGAGTTTCTTTTCGTTCCAACAGTCTTCTCTATTAAATTAGTCTGTGGGATGATAGGGTTTGGTTCAATTTAAAATGATTACCCAAATTTCATATCACCTCTGTTTTATAATATGACATTCACAAAGCCACAAAACAATAACATATATGAATAATTAAACCTACCCTATTTAGATGCAATCTATCTAACAATTCATGTATGATTTGTATTTGGAGTTGCAAGACCTTTGGAAGATGTCAAGAAAATCAAAATGTAGGTAATACATGATATATTAATATTGTACTTTTTTATTTTGAAGATTGCCCTTGAAACCATCTATGCAGTAGCAGAAAGAATGTTTCTGCTGCAGCACCTTGTTGAATAGTATCAGAGGGGTAGCCGTGTTAGTCTGGATCTGTAAAAGCAGCAAAGAATGCTGTGGCACCTTATAGACTAACAGACGTTTTGGAGCATGAGCTTTCGTGGGTGAATACATGCATCTGAGGAAGTGGGTATTCACCCACGAAAGCTCATGCTCCAAAACGTCTGTTAGTCTATAAGGTGCCACAGGATTCTTTGCTGCTTTTACACCTTGTTGAATGTCAGTCAATGTCTCTGAAAGAAATATTACCTGAGACTGACACACGAAGCCAGAGAGAACCATCTGAATGCTTCAGTTACACAAGCATAGTGTATGAGAGAAATATTTTCATGTTCATTGAAACTAGAGAAATCAATTGAAAAACTATGGCTCTTCTGAAAATAGTCAACACGTTTTAGGTTACAGGAACTGCAGCACCAAATGTCCTATTTCAGAGATATTACATTTTTCAGCTGTATATTAAAAGTCAGTGGCTAAGCATTTAAAATATATACATCCAATAATTTACCCAGTGCAGTTCTTGGGAGAGTCTATCCACATTAAAGTTGCAGTTTTAAACATGCTTAATTCACTTTATTTGTGGATGTTAGTAATTAATTAGGCTATAATAGTAGCACCGTGCTGTTTCATGGAATAATCATTTATTTTCAAATGTATAAACTCTGAAGGCAAAAGGGAACTGGATTACGGTGAGTAAAAGTGTGGAGCTTTTCTATCATTATACTGCATATCTTTTGATTTAAAAAACAAGTTTGAAAACAAAATCAAATTGTTCATCAGAAAGGGAGGCAGCAGAGCAGGACAGGGAGGAGAGGTGGGAAAAGGTCACACTGAATGTTCTAAGAAGAAACTTGTATTTTATATATTATTTAACATATTTTTACCTCAAATATAAAGTTGAAGACTGCAGTGGGGGGACTGGATGATTCACTGAGAAGAAGATATAGAGCTTCTCACTTCTAGGACACCACTTCATAAACAGGGGAATCTCAAGTACGTGTAGAGAGGTTATTTTACTGTATTTGGCACTGATATGACTGCTGCTGGTATATTGTGTCAGCTTCCTGTGTCCACAATTCAAGAAGGATGTTGATAAATAGGAGAGGGTCCAAAGAAGAGCAGTGAGAATGATTAAAGGATTAGAAAGATGCCTTATAGTCATAGACTCAAGGAGCTCAATCTGTTTAATTTAACAAAGACAAAGTTAAGGGGTGACTTGATTACAGTCTGTAAGTACCTACATGGGGAACAAATAATTAATGACAGCTTCATCAACCTAGCAGAGAAAAGTATAACATGATCCAATGGCTGGAAGTTGAAACTTCACAAATTCAGAATGGAAATAAGCCATGGTTTTTTTTTGAACAGTTAGAGTAATTAACCATTGGAATCATTTACCAAGGATCATTGTGGATTCTCCATCACTGACCATTTTAAAATCAAGATTTCATATTTTTTTCTAAAAGACAAGACATAGGAGCTGTC
Source organism: Gopherus flavomarginatus (assembly GCF_025201925.1). Taxonomy (NCBI): domain Eukaryota; kingdom Metazoa; phylum Chordata; order Testudines; family Testudinidae; genus Gopherus; species Gopherus flavomarginatus. The sequence goes on along the minus strand of NC_066620.1, from coordinate 146,234,265 downwards.
ATAAACAGATAGCTAAGGGTTAATGTCTCTTTCACCTGAAGCACCTGACCAGAGGATCAATCAGGAAACCGGATTTTTTCAACTTTGGGTGGAGGGAATTGAGTGTCTAAGGTCTTTGTTTCTGGCTGCCTGCTTTCTCTGAGCTTTGGAGAAGTAGCTCTACTTTCTAGTCTTCTGTTTCTAAGTGTAAGGACAAAGAGATCAGATAGTAAGTTCTATGGTTTCTTTTCTTTGGTATTTGCATGAATATAAGTGCTGGAGTGCTTTGATTTGTATTCTTTTTGAATAAGGCTGTTTATTCAATATTCTTTTAAGCAATTGACCTGTATTGTATCATCTAAATACAGAGAGAACATTTGTACTTATTTTTCTTTCTTTTTATATAAAGCTTTCTTTTAAGACCTGTTGGAGTTTTTCTTTACTTCAGGGAAATTGAGTCTGTACTCACCAGGGAATTGGTGGGAGGAAGAAATCAAGGGGAGGTTTGTGTGTTGGATTGCTAGCCTGACTTTGCATTCCCTCTGGGGGAATAGGAAAGTACTTTTTGTTTCCAGGATTGGGAACAGAGAGGGAGATTCACTCTGTTTGGATTCACAGAGCTTGTGTCTGTGTATCTCTCCAGGAGCACCTGGAGGGGGGAAGGGAAAAAGGATTATTTCCCTTTGTTGTGAGACTCAAGGGATTTGGGTCTTGGGGTCCCCAGGGAAGGTTTTTCAGAGGGACCAGAGTGCCCCAAAACACTCTAATTTTTTGGGTGGTGGCAGCAGGTACCAGGTCCAAGCTGGTAACTAAGCTTGGAGGTTTTCATGCTAACCCCCATATTTTGGACGCTAAGGTCCAAATCTGGGACTAAGGTTATTACATGGTGTAGCAGTGGTGGGATATAGACAGAATCAAGAAGCCAGTAGGAATATTATATTTTTCTTTTCTCTGCTAAGGGCTTTTTAGCAGAGAGAAACAGTTTGGTTTTAAAAGGGAACCAGAGAGAAATTTTTTTTTCTGCTCTCTCTGGCAGTTTGTGGCTTGCATGTTAAGCAGAAGTCGTTAAGGACTATTAACAGTCTTTTGTCACACAATAGCACTCCCATTGAGAGTCATACCAGCACTATATGAATGCAAATAAAGTGGTTTTTCAGGTTTACTTGACATTGAAGATTAGCTAGAGAGAGAAAAGGAAAAAAGCACTGTTGCTAGGCAGACTTCAGGAGGCAACAGAGAACCTGCAGTTCAGAAGATAAACACCGGAGGGCACCCCAACACAAGAAAACAGGAATCATGACTTCTAAGGCAAAAATTGCGGCCGAAGAACAAATCAAAGAAGCTGAACACAGGCGACAGATGGAGATGAAAGAAAGAGAAGAACAGATCAAAGAGGCAGCACACAAAAGAAAACTAGAAGAAGAAGAGATGGCCTACCGAAGGAAACAAGCAGAAGATGAGTTGGCCCACAGAAGGAAGCAAGAAGAAGAGGAGGCGGCCCACCGCCGAGACATGGAAAAACACCAAAAAGAAATGGAAAAACAACAAAAAGAAATGGAAAAACAACATGAAGAGAAGGAAAAACAGAGAAAACATGAACTGGAGTTGGCAAAAGCTGGGCTGCATGTGCCAGCCAACCCTAACAACCCGGCGCCCATTATTGCTCCGCAGCACAGGAAATTTCCCACCTACAAGGCAGGTGATGACACCGAGGCCTTCTTGGAAAATTTTGAAAGAGCCTGTCTTGGGTACAGCATTCCCGAAGACCAGTACATGGTAGAATTGAGGTCACAGCTCAGTGGACCTTTAGCAGAGGTGGCAGCTGAAATGCCTAAGCACCAAATGAATGACTATAAACTTTTCCTAACCAAGGCCAGATACAGGATGGGGATAACCCCAGATCATGCCCGTCGGCGTTTCAGAAACCAAAAGTGGAAACCAGAGGTGTCATTTCCCAAACACGCCTACTACATTGCAAAAAAACTATGAGGCCTGGCTAACAGGAAACAACATTCAAAACTTGGAAGAACTGAACCTCCTCATACAAATGGAGCAGTTCTTGGATGGTGTTCCTGAAGACATCACACGGTACATACAAGATGGAAATCCCAAAGATATCGCTGAGGCGGGGGAGATTGGAGCCAAATGGATGGAACTGGCAGAAAGCAAGAAAGCTACTGTCAAGGGGAACGATTACCCCAGGGGGCACACAGACCATAAACCCTACAACCGAGGACAGCCAAAGACCCCACATACCACCCAAGTAAAGCCACAGATACCCTACCCTTCAACCTCACCAGTCTCCAGTAACTCACCTCGGCCCAGTGACCCATCAGATGGAAGATGCTTTAAGTGTAATGAACTGGGACATATCAAGGCCAAGTGTCCCAAGAACACCATGCGAGTGCAATTCATTACACCACCATCACACCAAAGATTCCCAGGCCCGGATGCCTCTCAAATACCCTTGGAGCGAAGGGAAAATTTGAGAGTGGGCGGAAAGAAGGTTACTGCGTGGAGAGACACGGGGGCACAAGTGTCAGCTATCCACCAATCCTTCGTTGACCCCAAATTCATCAACCCAAAGGCCAAAGTTACAATTTACCCCTTCATGTCACAAGCTGTAGACTTGCCTACAGCTCAACTGCCTGTCCAGTACAAAGGCTGGTCAGGAATGTGGACTTTTGCAGTCTATGACAATTATCCTATCCCCATGCTACTGGGGGAAGACTTGGCCAACCAGGTGAGGCGGGCCAAGAGAGTGGGAATGGTTACACGTAGCCAAACCAGGCAAGCTTCCAGACCCATTTCTGTTCCTGAACCGTCCACAGAGGCCCCGTCTGTGTTACCAGAGACCCAGACAGAGGTAGTGGACCCGGATTCCATGCCTACCACTGAAACAGCCACAGCATCTCCAGTCCCAGGCCCGGAACTGGAACAGCAACCAGCACCAGCAAGTGCAACTACATCTTCAAACTCAACGCCAGAGGGCACCAGCGAGCCAAAACTGGCAGAAGCAACAGACAGCCATACCCAAAAGGCTCAGCCAGAGCCTGAAATACCCTCAGGTGCACCAGCGGAGAGCGGTACACCAGCAACGGAAACAACCCCATCACCTACATCGCTTCCAGAGGGACCAAGCCCAAGTCCACAGTCTGAGGAAGAACTGGTGACCCCAGCCTCAAGGGAACAGTTCCAGACTGAGCAGGAAGCAGATGACAGCCTTCAGAAAGCTTGGGCGGCGGCACGGAGCACCCCACCGCCTCTCAGCTCTTCTAATCGATCCCGGTTTGTTATAGACCAAGGACTTTTATACAAGGAAATTCTTTCTGGTGGACACCGGGAAGAATGGCAGCCGCAAAAACAGTTGGTGGTTCCAACTAAGTACCGGGGGAAGCTCTTAAGCTTAGCCCATGATCATCCCAGTGGCCATGCTGGGGTGAACAGAACCAAGGACCGGTTGGGGAAGTCCTTCCACTGGGAGGGGATGGGCAAGGACGTTGCCAAGTATGTCCGGTCTTGTGAGGTATGCCAAAGAGTGGGAAAGCCTCAAGACCAGGTCAAGGCCCCTCTCCAGCCACTCCCCATAATTGAGGTCCCATTTCAGCGAGTAGCTGTGGATATTCTGGGCCCTTTCCCAAAAAAGACGCCCAGAGGAAAGCAGTACGTACTGACTTTAGTGGACTTTGCTACCCGATGGCCAGAAGCAGTCGCTCTAGGCAACACCAGGGCTAACACTGTGTGCCTGGCCCTAACAGACATCTTTGCCAGGGTAGGTTGGCCCTGCGACATCCTTACAGATTCAGGGTCTAATTTCCTGGCAGGGACCATGGAAAAACTGTGGGAAACTCATGGGGTGAATCACTTGGTTGCCACCCCATACCACCATCAAACCAATGGCCTGGTGGAAAGGTTCAATGGAACTTTGGGGGCCATGATACGAAAATTCATCAACGAATTCTCCAATAATTGGGACCTAGTGTTGCAGCAGTTGCTGTTTGCCTACAGGGCTGTACCACATCCCAGTTTAGGGTTTTCACCATTTGAACTTGTGTATGGTCACGAGGTTAAGGGGCCATTACAGTTGGTGAAGCAGCAATGGGAGGGGTTTACGCCTTCTCCAGGAACTAACATTCTGGACTTTGTAAGCAACCTACAAAGCACCCTCCGACACTCTTTAGCCCTTGCTAGAGAAAACCTAAAGGATGCTCAAGAAGAGCAAAAGGCCTGGTATGACAGACATGCCAGAGATCGGTCCTTCAAGGTAGGAGACCAGGTTATGGTCTTGAAGGCGCAACAGGCCCATAAGATGGAAGCATCATGGGAAGGGCCCTTCACGGTCCAAGAGCGCCTGGGAGCTGTAAACTACCTCATAGCATTTCCCAATTCCTCACTAAAGCCTAAAGTGTACCATGTTAATTCTCTCAAGCCTTTCTATTCCAGAGACTTACAGGTTTGTCAGTTTACAGTCCAGGGAGAGGATGCTGAGTGGCCTGACGGTGTCTACTACGACGGGAAAAAAGACGGTGGCGTGGAAGAGGTGAACCTCTCAACCACCCTGGAACGTCTGCAGCGGCAACAAATCAAGGAGCTGTGCACTAGCTTCGCCCCATTGTTCTCAGCCACCCCAGGACGGACTGAACGGGCATACCACTCCATTGATACAGGTAATGCTCACCCAATCAGAACCCCACCGTACCGAGTGTCTCCTCATGCCCAAGCTGCTATAGAACGGGAGATCCAGAACATGCTACAGATGGGTATAATCCGCCCATCTTCCAGTGCATGGGCATCTCCAGTGGTTCTGGTACCCAAACCAGATGGGGAAATACGCTTTTGCGTGGACTACCGTAAGCTAAATGCTGTAACTCGTCCGGACAACTATCCAATGCCACGTACCGATGAGCTATTGGAAAAGTTGGGACGTGCCCAGTTCATCTCTACAATAGACTTAACCAAGGGGTACTGGCAAGTACCGCTAGATGAACCTGCCAAGGAGAGGTCAGCATTCGTCACCCATGCGGGGGTGTATGAATTCAATGTCCTTCCTTTCGGCCTTCGAAATGCACCCGCCACCTTCCAGAGGCTGGTAGATGGTCTACTAGCTGGACTGGCAGAATTTGCAGTTGCCTACCTCGATGATGTGGCCATTTTTTCAGACTCCTGGCCCGAACACCTACTACACCTGGAAAAGGTCTTTGAGCGCATCAGGCAGGCAGGACTAACTGTTAAGGCCAAAAAGTGTCAAATAGGCCAAAACAGAGTGACTTACCTGGGGCACCAGGTGGGTCGAGGAACCATAAACCCCCTACAGGCCAAGGTGGATGCTATCCAAAAGTGGCCTGTCCCACGGTCCAAGAAGCAGGTCCAATCCTTCTTAGGCTTGGCCGGATACTACAGGCGATTTGTACCCCACTACAGCCAAATCGCTGCCCCACTGACCGACCTGACCAAAAAGACCCAGCCAAATGCAGTTAAGTGGACTGATGAGTGTCAAAAGGCCTTTACCCAACTTAAGGCAACGCTCATGTCGGACCCTGTGCTCAGGGCCCCGGATTTTGACAAGCCATTCCTAGTAACCACAGATGCATCTGAGCGTGGTATAGGAGCAGTGCTCATGCAGGAAGCAACAGATCACAACTTCCATCCTGTCGTGTTTCTCAGCAAGAAACTGTCTGAGAGGGAAAGTCACTGGTCAGTCAGTGAAAAGGAATGCTATGCCATTGTGTACGCCCTGGAAAAGCTACGCCCATATGTTTGGGGACGGCGGTTCCAACTACAAACTGACCATGCTGCACTAAAGTGGCTTCATACTGCCAAGGGGAACAACAAGAAACTTCTTCGTTGGAGTTTAGCTCTCCAAGATTTTGATTTTGAAATTCAACACATCACAGGAGCTTCTAATAAAGTTGCTGATGCACTCTCCCGTGAGAGTTTCCCATAATTCAGTAGTTAAAAAGTGTTCTTAAAATGTAGAAGTCTGTTAGTTATATACTTAGGAGTATATGTAAAGGTGTATGTGTTGTATTAATCTGTTTATTTTCAAGTTCTAAAAGGAAATCGCCGCCAGTGAGCTTCCCCACTGTCTGCAATTTGGGGGGCGTGTCATAAACAGATAGCTAAGGGTTAATGTCTCTTTCACCTGAAGCACCTGACCAGAGGACCAATCAGGAAACCGGATTTTTTCAACTTTGGGTGGAGGGAATTGAGTGTCTAAGGTCTTTGTTTCTGGCTGCCTGCTTTCTCTGAGCTTTGGAGAAGTAGCTCTACTTTCTAGTCTTCTGTTTCTAAGTGTAAGGACAAAGAGATCAGATAGTAAGTTCTATGGTTTCTTTTCTTTGGTATTTGCATGAATATAAGTGCTGGAGTGCTTTGATTTGTATTCTTTTTGAATAAGGCTGTTTATTCAATATTCTTTTAAGCAATTGACCTGTATTGTATCATCTAAATACAGAGAGAACATTTGTACTTATTTTTCTTTCTTTTTATATAAAGCTTTCTTTTAAGACCTGTTGGAGTTTTTCTTTACTTCAGGGAAATTGAGTCTGTACTCACCAGGGAATTGGTGGGAGGAAGAAATCAAGGGGAGGTTTGTGTGTTGGATTGCTAGCCTGACTTTGCATTCCCTCTGGGGGAATAGGAAAGTACTTTTTGTTTCCAGGATTGGGAACAGAGAGGGAGATTCACTCTGTTTGGATTCACAGAGCTTGTGTCTGTGTATCTCTCCAGGAGCACCTGGAGGGGGGAAGGGAAAAAGGATTATTTCCCTTTGTTGTGAGACTCAAGGGATTTGGGTCTTGGGGTCCCCAGGGAAGGTTTTTCAGAGGGACCAGAGTGCCCCAAAACACTCTAATTTTTTGGGTGGTGGCAGCAGGTACCAGGTCCAAGCTGGTAACTAAGCTTGGAGGTTTTCATGCTAACCCCCATATTTTGGACGCTAAGGTCCAAATCTGGGACTAAGGTTATTACAGGAGCTATTTTGGGGAAGTTCTATGGCCTGTATTATAGAGGAGGTCAGACTAAATTGCCAAAATGGTCCCTTCTGGCCTTGGAATGTATGAATTTCAAGTTGAAGCCAGGTCTGTGGTTATTAGGGACCAAGTTAATCCCTGCTGTAAATCCAGTGAAAACAATGAAGTTATATAATGTAGGATTTGGCCTTAGAAGTTGCTTACCGCTGGTGGCTGTTTAGTGTTCTATCTGAAGTGAATTGATCATTTCTAATTCTCATTGTGTATATATATGTCCACAGTACAGAATTATGATTCACACCAAATGACATCATTGTTGAAGAAACAGCCAAGGACTGACTTATTATTTATATTTTTGTTATTTATTATTGGTTTCCAGTAAAAAAAAAAACTTGTCTGCTAGATGCTGTGCAATGCCAAGACAGGGCAAAGTCCCTTCTCCAAAAAATTTTACCTCTAAAAAGACTAAACAAATGGGCAGAGAAATTGATGTTAAAGGAAAAAAAAGCAGAACATAAAGTTATCAGGTGCTGACTGTCTATGTATTTATATCATATTATCATAGATGTCTAAGCCTTCTGTCAGGTGGTGAATGGAAGCCAAAAAGGGCCAGATCCAATATGTCTGGAGTACCTCTTGACAAACAACTAAACTGGTTTGAGCCTCAGCCAAGAACTTAGGAAAATTAAATGTTCTTTCCCTGAAAGCTCCCACTGCCTGTTCTTTGAATAAATATGTGTTGCAAGGCGTTACACAGAATCCATCATTGTACTGTATGTGCACACTTTACGCGGCTTAAATAAAGTCAACACCATTTTCTATGTCAAGAAACAATTACCTAGTTACCCATCCTGCTCCTTAGCACCATGGTTTTAGAAGGACAGAAAGGAGGAAGATTTTTGCCAAGGATAATGTGCTGCTCATGATCACTCTCTTGGTTGTTAAATTGCCACATTTCACAAGCAGTAAATTAAGTAAAAAGTTTCAAATTAGAATTTTTAAAAAAAAAGATTGCAGTAGAAATGGATTTTTTCTGTATGTTAAGCACTATATTTTTAAAAATTAGGAGAAGGTGACTGTGTAGGGTGTTGTAATGATCATCAAGTAATTTCAACACAGCATATTATTCACAGTGCAATATGATCATCAGGGAGTTATTAGACTGATGTACATGAACATTTTGATCGATAGAAGGGTCACTGCAAGTATAATTCTTCGCAGATTATTAGAGAATAAAAGATTTAAATTAATAAAGATGTGGGTTTTAAAATGAATAGACAATTGCCTTTCCCCAGAGTTTGTGTTTGCCCTTGTGAGTCTCATGGCTGAACAAAGAAAATTAACTATTTTGTTAATTATTAAATAATAAAATTATTTTAATTTTAAGGTAAAACACAAACATGTTATGCCACAGTCTTCTAAGCAAGTTTTTTCAAAGTTAGGTTTCCCTTGTTTTACCTTTTCAATAGAATGATCTAATACTAGTCCATTTAAGTTCTTATTATGCGAAGTCGTAGGCAATATAATGAGAATGTTAACAGGGAAGAGCTTCCCCAACTAGGGGAGGTATCTGACCCATATTTATGCAGAGTGGCTCTCTGTCCCCCTCTTGTGGTTTGACCACCTCTGGCTTTAGGAGTTTGTACAGCTTTTGACATAGCGTGGCTGGCTCTTTGAGCTCTGATACTAGAGGCTATTGCTTTTAGTTCCAGAGGTCCTGAGTTTGACACCTGATGGCTTTGACCCACCTAGGGATGCTGTGTTACAAATACTTTAAGATGTATTTACCTAGAGTACCTCATAGGGCTGTTTCAAGATCATTGTTTGTACAGTGCAGAACACAGCAAGACAGCACTGCTCTATCTGCTTTGGTGATACAGAGTTGGGTACATCCAGGATCTGACTCAAAGGAACTAACCAAAAATTTAAAAATTTCAGGAAATGATTTTTTTTTAAACAAATGATAGACTCATCTTGGGAAAAGGAATAACTGTCTTTTGTATTGCATAAGACACAAAAGATTCAGTAGGCTTGTGGGTCAAATCCTGAGATCCGTAAAAAGTTTTGTTCAAAAACTCCCACTGAAGTCAGTAATGTGTGCTTTACTTAATATATAAAGTGCATGAACTGTGACAAGGAAGTCCTGAGCACTGCCTCCAAGGACTTCAGAAGAACTGAAATGGTGAAAATGTTTTTTCTAAAACAGAAGTTTACATCAAGGCCCCAAATCTGCGAAGACTTATGCCCATGATTAATTTTACACACTGTAAGTAATCTATACAGGCCTGAAATTTAAGAGAGAGAAATGAAAAGTGCTTTGACCTTGACTTTCTCTTCAATTTTGTTAACTGCAGCAAAATCTTTTTCTGTATGGCCAATATTCCCCCCTTCTCATCACTTCACTCTATCTATTGTTAACTACCCATTTGATTAGAATCCTAATCAGAAAGTGTTCTTGGGAGTGGCAGTGGTCTCTGTTCAAGGGAAATAAGAAACAGGCTGGAAAAACATTAATAAAACTTGGGAAAAAACAGTGTATGATGTCAACACAACCTCCAAGTCCATGGACTGCATTTATTAAAAAAATAAATATGCACTTATGTCACATTCTTGTCATTCGTGTTTAACATGCATGGACGGGGTGCACATTCTATATTTAATTAAAACACAAAATTACGCCTTCCATCTGTACATGTAGACATGAGAAGGGGCCTAAGGTGCACACAAATTTACATCTGGTATTCAAATACTGCTGGGGGGAATATATTGACCATATCAGGTAACACATTATTCCTCTAGCGTGGAATATATATGATACTTTATTTATTATTGTTTGAAGAAGTCTTCAATATTTTTCATTTCCCAGGCTCTGGCACCGATTATAAATCATTTGTTTGTGCTTCCTCAGAAGAAGAAGTGTTCCTCCATGAATTTAACTTTTTATCCCCTTTAGAAAACTAAGGAACATATTTTTCTTTCAGCAATTCTTGTTCCATTTTTTCTGTCCTAGGTTCAGGGTTGAGGAAATTAGGCTCAGATACTCACAGATATTTAGACCTCTAGCTCCCAATGATTTCAATGGAATTTAGGCACCAACATAACCTTGAGGATCTGGGCCGCAGTCCTTATTCATTCACACACAAGCTGCAAGCTCCTTAGCTGTTTTTACTTCTATAGTGGTTCACCTATGACAATGCTTTTATGATCCAAATTCTCCTCATCTTGCACTTTTGTCACTCTGCTTATTTATACTAGGCTGAATCATGACCCTGTAACTTTGTAGCCATAGAATCCAGCCCCCTGCTCTGGACCCTAGCCAGGCTCTTGACTGATAAACCACTAAACTATCTCTTGGGCTTGGGGGAAGATCCCCTGGGGCATAGGCATAGACTAATAGCACCCTATTATATGTAGCAGTGGGGACACTGGGAAATAACATCAAACAGGGGCGGCAGGTTTGTATATTTTTTGGTGGTGCCCATATGGGGTCCAGTTTCCCCCCGCTCCACACCTGCCTAAGGCTCTGGGAGGAAGTTCGGTTGCGGGAGGGTGCAGGCTCTGGGACAGAGGAGTTTGGGTGCAGGCTCTGGGCTGGGGCAGGTAGTTGTGGTGCAGCAGGGGGTAAAGGTGGGGGGTTGGGGTGCTGGGTGTGGGAGGGGGTTCGGATGCTGGGTGAGAGCTCTGGGAGGGTATTTGGGTTCTGGGTGTGGGCTCTGGGCTGGGTCAGAGGGTTGGGTGTGGGAGGTGGTGTAGGGCATGGGGCTGGGCTGGGGATAAGGAATTGGACTGGAGCAGGCCGTCTGCCCCACGGCTGGGATGGAGGAACAGAGAGGAAGACTTCCCCCATCCCTCTCCCTGCCAGCAACAGTGAGCTCCAGGGGAGTGGGGGCCTCCCTCCTTGGCCCAACACTCACCCAACCCCCGCACACACATACACAGGCTGCTGCCCAGGAGGTCCAGCCAGGATAATGCCACCCTCTCCCCCACCCCCCGAGATGACAGAATCACCTGCCGGGGGGGGGGGGGAGGGCTACCATATGCCTCATCATGCCTGCCCTCGGTGCTGCTCCTGTGTATCTGGCAGTGAGAGAGTGCAGCATGGGCCTGCCAGAGACAGCTGCCTGCTGCGCACAGCAGGGAGGGATGCTCTGGAGGAGGCGTGTGGGGGTGGCATGCGGGACTGAGGGAGAGACACAGCCCCAAACATTGATGGAGCCAGACCCCTGGGCCCTGAATTTGCTGGAGCCCAGGCACTACAGGCCCATATAAGTTGCCACCCCTGACATCAAAGATGCCTCCCTTGATGTTCCAGCATGCCAATGAGGGGTTCCTCACTTGAAACACCAACCCCTTCTTCCAACCTCACCTAGAAATGTCCAGAGCTTAAATACTGCTCCAAAATGGGGCTGTTAGCCAACAAGCCAATCCCACAACCCCACATAACAAACACCCATTCTCAATGTGCTCAGACACAGCCCCCTGACTCCTAGGTCCATTCTCTCTTGCACATTAAGGTGGCTTGAAGGGGGCTACTGATGCCCCAGGTCATACACAGAGGCCTAGTGGTCAGGACGGGTAGTTTATTTGCATGAGCTCTACAAGCCCTCTTGGGCTTTCATTGGTCCTTACCAGGTGACAGCTGAGCAGCTGCTCCACACCTCATATTAAGGAGCCTTCTTTTCTTCTATTTTATGAAGCAGCCCTTTTCGGAAAGTCATATAGAATATAATAAGGATTAAATCAATCAAATGATATATAAATATAACAGGGAGCTATTTTAATTACTTTAAAATCTTACGACATTTAATGGAGAATGATAGTGTCTCAGTAGGTATAGAAACTTCCTCTAGAATTCTGTTTCAGGGATATAATTTCCTCTTATATTCAATAGGTTAAAATATATAGAGAAAAAATTCTATAGCACCTTTCCCATCAGGGAGAGTTGATATAGCATTCTACAGAAGAAACACACTCTGTACTCATTTACTCTTTTTCTTCTAGATGCTTTCTTTCTTTTTTGTTCTGCTGTTGCTTTTAATCTGAAGCAAAATCTTGACTGTGCAGCGATTCTTTGTGAGTAGAAAATAAAAACTCTAGGTCTGCTTGCAGGTAGCGTCTGAGTTAATAAATACAATATATGTTTTCAGGTTTATAAACAAAACACACTGTGTCAGTGCAAAGACAACAGATTGATCTTTCTGTTTATAGCTAGCAAGGGGTAGTTGATCTGTTTCCCCCAACATAAAAAGTTCAGTATTTCAGTTTATTCAGTTTTGAATTTATATGTATTTGAGTCACTAAGCTTAAGTCTAGACTCATATTGCCTTCTCTTTCCTGTTGTCTAGTTTCAGTTGGATCATAGGTTCACCTTTATGAGAATAATCTCACATGCTAAAAGATTTTAAATAAAACACAAACAGAAAACAAAACATTAACAATCAAAGGAGTGCTCCTGTTGCTACCTATTTCCTATTTTCAGAGACTTTTTTAAAAAAGCAAATACCTGAAGAAACATTCATCTCTTGGATGTCTCCCCTCCCCATCTCTCAGATGCATATAAAGGGGGAAAAAATCCCCCTCATCTCTCTTTCAAAGTATATTGTTCTTTTGTGGGGAAAACAGTGTGTAAAGGGAAAGGGAAGAATGCTTGGAAAATTCTGTGAGATTAAACTCTCAGAGATCCCATGAATTCACTCTTCAGCCAGAAGGGATTTGAAACCTCTGAGCTGGGACGGTATATGCTGGATCTGAGGGAACTTAGTGACTAACTCAAAGAAAGAATCTGAATTGCTTAAACAATCTGAATTGCTTAAATAAGGAAAGCTGCCCCTTCTTACCCAGGCATGGAGGTTCCCTTAGGAACCAGGCTGTTACTGGTTTCCATCATTCTGCTAGTGATCCCTTCACTTCATCCTAAGGAGTGTAAAAGCTGCATAGATGACAATAATATCTTCAGACTTTAAAATCCACCAGATATCCAGGATAGAGAAGCTGTTCTTAGGCTTCACTCCCTTGGCCCTTCACATTCCCCACAGAGCACAAGGAACCCAGACTGCATAGTGTCAAGTATCAGAGGAGTAGCCGTGTTAGTCTGGATCTGTAAAAGCAGCAAAGAGTCCTGTGGCACCATATAGAGTAACAGATGTATTGTAGCATGAGCTTTCGTGGGTGAATACCCACTTTGTCAGATGCATGGTGTCCATCTGGAAGGGAGTCTCGGAGAGGGGAAACCCAAACCGTTCAAAAATAATGTCAGGTATAAAAAAATTTATGAAAGTGGGTTAAAAATCCAAAGATTTATTATAAAAATAGTATATTTTGGATTTTATTTATTTATTGCCTTTTGATTCTGAGTCTTGAGGTTACCCTCAGGTTGCATTTTCAATTTTTACTCTGCAACCATGAGCGTGAGAAACTTCTTTTTTAATGATGGTTGAGATTCTCACAAAATCACTTTACTCCAGGAGCTGGGGCTTCAAGAAAAACACCAGCTCAAATATTATGAGATTTGTGATAAAATCATTAGAGTTTGAATACTGCAAAACATACTGCTGAGATGCTGCTACTAACTTTAGTGAATATTTGGGCAGACTGTCTTCTCCTCTATTCTCTTCTTCAGTCTGAATGGAGGAGATATTGGGTTGCTAAATGGGCAAACTTTGAGCACCACTTTGAAAGAACATTTCTTAACAATCTGAATTGCTTAAACAAGATAGAAAATTTCTATATTCGAATGTTAATGCTTAATTCACACTCTCCTCCTATATCTACTTCCTCATTCTCTTAGATCAATTTAACAATTTGGTCTCGAGCTTCATTTGCTACTCCATCTGCAGTCTCGCTTAAAAAAGTAATGCTGTTAACTTGTTATCCAACTGATTTCATTTCCTCTGCTCCATCTGAACATATGCACAAAAACTTTAAGGCTCTCAGCTCATTGATAGGGCAAACTGTTCACTTCAGCCTTAATTCAAAATAGTCAGTGGTATGTTTTATTCTCTACAGGACTCATTCTTCAGTCTTTGCACATGAGTAATTTTCCACTGATGTAAATTGGATTTATGTGTGCATATTAATGGGACACCAGAACCCTAACTTAATTCCTTTTTGGTACATTAGGAATTGACCCTTTTGGGTTATTAATAGCATTTTTATTTTCAGTATTTTAGCCACAAAATAAAAATCAGTTCAGCACAGAATAAAGTTGTCTTCTAAAAATAAACACTAAAGAGATTGTCTTCCTGTGTATTGTGAGGTCATACCATTACTCAGCATGGGTCACTAACCTCTCCTTCCCCCGGTGCCTTCCCAGATTTATTGGAAATCTGTTCTATGTAGCATATATCCCACTGTAGACTGTTCCAGAAAAAATGTTCTTTAATGCTGCATATAAGATTCTCTGCTACTATATTTTATTCCCTATCCTTAGATATCAGAACAAAAAAAAAGTCTTCTGAAGTCTCCATTTTTCAAATGAAATAGATGAGCTGGGAATATAAAATGAAATACCTTCTGCTGCTCTTCCTTTGTACCGTTTCACAAGTTCAGAAAACACCATGGGAACAATTTATGTCAGCGTGTGTCTATGTTGCTTCTTACATTAGTGTGAAGGCTCTAAAACTAATTCATATCAATGATTTGATTATTAGTAAAGAGCAACATAAGAAATGTCAAACCTACAGTGCTTTATATTTATCTTCCTTTTAATGTATTTCAGTATTAAACTGCTGTATTAAGAGAGAAATCGTTATCTATCTATCTATCTATCTATCTATCTATCTATCTATCTATCTATCTATCTATCTATCTATCTACCAGCTTGATCCCTGGTGAAAGCAGCTGTAACTCAATAGAAATAAATAGCATTGCATATGCATCCATCAAGGCTGGATTTACCCTGTCGTCTCAGTATATTCTGGTATAAACCAACACACACAAACTAGGACTTCTATTGAAACCTGTTGGTTAAAGTGTAGTTCTTCTTAGCATATGCACAACATGCCTCAAGTGGCACTTGACCAGGATTAATCACCGAATTTGGTCCACTGGTTGAATCATTAGCTACCTTGGGTTGGGTGGGGGAGAGTGACTGACGGGAGAGTGACGTGAATTCTGGTCCATGCCCCCAAAGTGTTGTTTCTAAGGTATGAAGGGTTTTTTTCTTTCTTTCATTCCCCCAACGCTGATGTCCTGGTAAGATAATATGCATTCACAACACTGATATTTGTCTACAACCTTAACTTTTCCTTTGTGATGTTTTTGATGTCTGAATATCCTTGATTGCTCCTATCCACCACAGACATTGTATTATTGAAATCCTGTGATCCCTAAGACACTGTGGATGAGCAGGGTTATGGACAGACAGGTTTTGATAGGTGGCTAAGTGTGATAGGTAAGAAGCAGCACATTACTACAGGAGAGAGCAGTTAGAAGCATTAGAGCTCCCTGGACTTTTGAAACAGAGACACATCCTGTGGTTCTCAACCGGAGAGCTTAGTTTGTCAAAATACCAAAGGTGTATTGAGGTGGAGCTGGGAGGAAACTGTTATCTTCTACCTTCTCCTATGGCAGCCCTGAGCAGCTCCAGAACACTCCTTCTCCATCAGGACCTCTCTGCTTCTAGAAACCTCCCCATGCTCTCTCCTCCAAGATATCCACATCCCCATCTCCCACTCCCTTCAAAGTTGCATTGTCCTCCCATCTACTTTTCATGCCCTCATATGTCCTCCACCAGACACCAGTGACTCGGGGTCGGGGGGTGGGGAGAGCACTTAGGACAGGAGCACTCAGGGATTCAAGAGCAGAAGACATAAAAGAAGCACTAGTGCCTCCTTCCCTTTCCCACCTAGGAAGCCTTTAGTGGTTTGCAAGAATGGGAGTCCCTGCTGATGCACCACAGACTGGATGGACATTTCGTGGTAGTGCTTCTCTCTGCCTCCTCCCCTTCCTTCATCCCTATGTGAGGGGCTGACAGGGAAAGAGTAGTCCAGGTGTAGACTGTGTTGCTATGCCCTGTCAGCCCCTCTTATTTCCCCCACAAGATACCTATACTCCACAACTCTTTCATGTTTCCATAGACTACTTTCCTGCATCCATCTTCCCAAACACCTGGGAAGTGTTGTGAGGCTTAATTAAGTAATTACAGTGACATTTGCAAAGTGCTTTGATGTTCACTGTTGAAAGGTAATATTGAAGTCCAAAGTATGACTAAGATAGAGGCCCAATTTTCACACTAATACAATATCTCTCAAACATGTTCAGTGAATTATCCAGATTTTCTTTTCTTTTTACCTTTTGCCACGGATGCTGTGTCACACATTTCAGAGATAGCAACTGTAGTTCTGTTAGCAGTGTTGGAAACTATTTGTGAGCTGTGTGATGCAGGGTGCTCTCTGTGTCAAGGGGAGGTGAGTTTCTTTAGCACAAATGTTCCTCATGCATGTGCAATCTGCATCCAGAGCCATTTTGACCATGCTGAGTTGTCTATTCTACCGTTGATGTACCCACACAGCTCCCTCTAAAGGTAATGAGAATTCTGCACATGCATTGACAGCAGAAGAGCACCTTCAATTTTCACTATTTATCCAGATTACTGAACCCTTCAGTAGCAAGTAGGCGACACAACTGTAAATTTTCTTCTTCATCTGCAGGCAAATACCACCATGAACCCAGAGTATTCTAAATCTGCACAAGCAATTTAGCTCTTAGTTCTAATGTGTGTCAATCATCCCCACTACTGTGATTATTTATTCCTCCTTTTCCCTCTGATACGCACCCATTCCAGATATTATTTCACTAGAGTGATGGTTTGGGGAATCTGTCTATATACAATTTAGAGGGAGAAGGAAGCAGCTACAAGACAGTCAAAGAAATTGTAAATATGGAATGACTTTGCCCTGGCGATACAATGCATATCGTAAAAAGATTGGCCAAGATCAAGGAAATTTGTTATCCCAGGTTGTCTGCAGAGAGGGAGAATTGAAGCAGTGGGAATTTCCCAGCAGCAAAGAAGAAACAAGAAGCAAGGTATAAAAACCCAGACTCTGAAATGTTCAAGGAACACAAAGGGACATGCTTTTTTTATTTGGAAGGGACTATTTGACCACAAGACCCAAACAAGCTAATGAAAACTTGTTGCAGGGGCAGAGAGAGAGAGAGAACCTGAAGTCTGAGCAGGAGGAGAGGGCTTGGGGAACCTGAAAGGACTGACCAAAATCTCGGCAAGCTCCCCAAGTGGGGAAGACACTACTGGGAGGAGTTTTGCATGCAGGTTTTTGTGAGTGGCTAGGCTTTCTCTAGGAATGAAGTGTGTTTAAGAAATTACTTTTCAAACCCTCTGGGTTACTTTCCATAACTGTCATGTGTCCCTGAGGGGTTACACTATAAACCAGTGCTTAAACTACTATGTAAACTTTCAGGGTTCAGTACTGGTCTTGGACCTAGCACAGCTCGATCGTGGTTTCTGAGAATAGGTACCAGACAAGGAATCTACACTCTGGAAATGGCAGAGTCAGAGCCAGTGCCTGGATGCTGCTCAGGCTCCGTGGACTTAGAAGCATGCAGGATCCAAATGCAAAAGCTTGGTGAGTGTCCAGCATGGGGCACTCATCTGTGACAACTAGATTTTGTGCATTTTACAGAACAAGTTTCTTGTAGGTATAGCACAAAAATAAATATGCCAGGATGAATTACTGACAGAATGACACCAAACCGCTTAATAGCTACAGCTTTCTAATATTTATTTACAGTTCTCCTTATAAACTGAGCCAACCAATAAGTGCAGAGAGAAAAATAATATAAATTAAAACAGAATGTTTATTGATATGGTCAAGCTAGATGAATGCTAGCCCCCTAACAAGCTTCTTTCTTCACAATTTACCTCAGGATTTAGTGGATTTTCTGTTAGTTAAAGTCTTTAAATCAAGACTAGGTATCTCTTTTTTCAAGAATACGCTGGAGCACAATCAAAAAAATATGGACTTGAGGAAGGAATTACTGCAGTGGTTCTCAAACTTTTGTACTGGTGACCCTTTTCACACAGCAAGCCTCTGAGTGCGACCTCCCTTATAAATTAAAAGCATTTTTTAATATATTTATCACCATTATAAATGCTGGAGGCAAAGCGGGGCTTGGGGTGCAGACTGACAGCTTGCAGCCCCCCACATAATAATCTCATGACCTGCTAAGGGATCACAACCCCCAGTTTGAGAACTCCTGAATTACTGGGTGAAATTCAATTGCCTGTGTGCTGCAGGTGGTCAGACAAAATTATCACAATGGTCCCTTCTGGATTTCTAATCTATGAATCTATTAATAATCACCCTAAATGCTTTTGAAAATCCCACTGCATCGAGTAGATGAGTCAGTTATCATCTCCTAATACCTGACAATAAATTTGTCCATGGCCACGGAGTAGCTACAATATTTTTAATTATGGAATAAGGCTGCACCTGTATTTCACTGTTACTGTAAAATAATGTCTGTTTGTCTGTCCCAGGTGCCATGCTGTAGAAAACAGGCAAACCTCAAAGCTTCAGAAATTTGTTTTGGTTTGATAAGCATCCAGAAGTTCAGATGCCTTCCACTGTGATATCCCCAGAAAGGCAGTCTCCCTGCGTTGCTCCTGTGCGTTGCTCTCTCCCTGAGGGATCTGAACAGTGTATTGCAACACATTTTTTTTCTAAGTAAGCATATTTATTCTTAAGTTAAACACATCCCAGTGACAACATAATAAAAACAATAAACTGATTTAAACACTCACTAAACACACCAGGAGTTGCCCATCAGTCTTACAGGGCTCTAGTAGGCCAAAGTGTTTCCAACCCTTCAGCAGAATTTGGGCTCCCATTGGAAAAAAATTCATATGCCTTTTCTGGATCAGAAATTAGGCCCTGTAACAGTTTAAACTCAGCCTCTTTATATCAAAGCCCTTTCTTTGTCTGAGTCACTGGATAACTCAGGTTAAATCAGTATATGCAAAGCTCTCCAGGGGCTGGTACCTCTCTAGGATTGTTCGGTCTCAGTGATTCACCTTAATCATCACCACTACTGTTTTTAATTCCTAGAGGAACTGGGCTAACCTTCCCACATGGAGTAGAACACAATCATACATCAAATATTTATAAATTTAATTTAATTGTCCCTCAAAATACTAAATGGGGCAACAATCTTTGTCATAGTACTAATATCATCTTGCTGAATTATGGTAGCTACTTTGACAGAAGCTACATCTACATTTCACGCCCCTGACTGATGTAGCTATGTTGCCCTAACTTTTAATAGGCCTGAGCTTGCCAATTTCATACTAGTCCATATTGACCATTGGTGTCTTCTACAAAACCATCACATAAACTGTAAATTTATAATCTCTGTTTGAGAGAGGCATGGGAGCTAAAGTATGCAGGATGTTCCAGGTCAAGCTACAATACCTTGACAAAACTGTCCATGTGAAAGTGCTTAACAGTATTAACTAATACTGCCTGCTACAAGATAGCACTGCTGGTCCTTGAACATCGCAGGCACTGAATTCACAAACTCATAACATTAAATGTTGTCCCCTGTAGCCACACTTCTCTTACTCTCCTTCCAAACCTAAATATAAACTAGGCATACATTCTCATTTCCTTCCCATTTTAAAATCAAATGTGAAGGAAAAAGACCAGCTACAAGATAGAATGTAGATTCTCAACAATTTTGCATTTGTCTCTAATGTTTTCATACAGATATGGCTGAATCTCATGCCCTCTCCAAGCTCTTCCAATTGGCACTGCCAAACACAGGGGTAAGAAAACATGTTACTGCTGTAAATTGATAGTGAACTTTCCTGTCTTATATGTGACCCACATAAAATCACTGTAAGTCTTAACTACATCTATAATGTATTTAGGGTAAGAAAAAAAGATAGACACAGAGAATCAAAGTCTGGTCACCTTCACAATAAGGTAAATCTGTAGTAATTTCACTGAAGTCAAAGGTGTTAGCCCAGATTTACACTGGTGTAAATAGGAACAGAATTTGTCCAAGAGTTTTTTAAAATTTGTAGCTCTAATAGATTAGGTCAGGTTGTCCCTGTGCTTAAGTCACAAAATAACATATAATATCCTTCAAAGCAAGGAGACTGGGGTGGGTTTAAGCACTACACTTCAGAGTGAAGAAAATACAAGTTTATTGTGAATGGGGAATCTTTTATATTATCAGGACCCCAGAAAATATAAAGGAAACTAAATACACCAATACTGAAATTAACACCAGCAGCACATTTAAACAAGACTTACACAATATGTTTACAGGGAAAGAACAAGTACAAAGAGTGCCTACTCTGATATACTGCAAATCTCTCCTTGGGTGATTCTGATGACTCAAGACCTCAGAAGCTTAGAAGAATATATACAACAGAGTCAGCTGTTGTTAACTCTATAAATACAAACAGTACATTTTGCATTCCATCCATGAATGGAAATTATAGTGCTCTAAGTACTAAAAACAGCAACAACAACAGAATATTTCCTAGGCATTAGGTATTAACATTTTAAAATAAAAGAACAAACATTATTCTTTACAAAGCTTTATATTCAGCAAAAGTGAACAATGAAATAAGGAGGCTACCTCATTACAAATGCTACTGTGATTTTTTATTTAGCTGAAAAATGACTGACTCATTTTAATATATCAAAACATATAGCAATACAATTTATTAGTCTAAAAAAATAGAGCTAAGTTTTCATCTGGAGTAAACCAGCATAGTGCTACTGAAATAGACAGAATGACACAAATTTATCAAATCTATAAATCTGGTCCTAAATCTATATTCTGTCCATATATCATATTTAGGTCAATTCAGAGCTATGGCTAAATAGGTCCCATTTTGCTATGACTGTAAATTTTGACTACAATTACCATTCAGAAGCCTGCCAGTATTTTAATTTGTAGATCAATGGTAGAAGACTGATCCAAAGCCCACTGATTTAGTGCACAATCTCTGTGCCTCAGTTTCTCCATCATTAAGGTAAGCGTAATGATTGTTATTGCCTTTATAAAGCAGTTGGAGATCTACTAAAGGAAAGTGCTATATATAAAGTAGGTTCTACTGTTAAAAGTATGGGAATGAAAAATTAAATAGTTCAGCAGTTCCTCTCTGCCATATAATCACTATCATCCCGCTTACATACACAACTATCCAACCTTAACTTTGCCTGCTTATTTGGACTGTAATAAAATCAAATCATTGGAAAAATCTTATTGACTTTATATATCATCTATTAAAGACAGTAATAAAGATTTTGTTAGGAATATAGTAAGAGGCTACTGATGGAGTGGATTATTTATTTTTAAATTTGATGGATAGCAATGGAATGGAATTTGTTACAAAATGTATTGATTATAGAGACTCCAGTACTGCAATGCATTTCACCTTTTGCCTGTGAAGTGTCCCACTGAAGATCATTGTGGGATCCAGGGGTCTGCCATTGTGCAATCCATTGCAGCATTGGGGCCATAGTGTTGGAGGGATGTCCTTATATGTACAGTTAGCAAGTTTGCTTTTATGAACTATATTAAATATACAATTTAGCCACTAGCATAGTTTTTTGTAGTGACTGATATTGCAGCATATGCTTATGTTCTAGTGTTTTAAAATGGATCCTTTGACTAAGAAATGGGGATTTCATTTAGTATAAATTTTCTGTTCGTCTTTTAAAATATTTGAGCAAATTTTAGGGATCAAATTTAAGTCTGAGTGGATAATGTACATCATTTGTAGTTATAGGGAGTGAAGGAGGATTATATGGCAGTGGGGGACTGGCTGCATCCCTTAATTGTTAATTTGCTAAGATTTAAACTAATTTTTTTTTTACCTAAAGAGTTTTTGTCAAGAAAGTATAATTTTTTGTACTACACTTACAATCTCAATTTTTAACACTGGTTTTGTTTGTAAATTTCTGGTTAGAGTTTTTAAATAAGAACTGACAGGCTAATTGAAGTAAGCATTTACAGTTGAAGCTCTCGGTCCTACAGATACCTTACATGAGAATTACTTTAAGCAAGTGAGTAGATCTAGTGATATCAATGGAACTACTCATATGTTTAAAGCTGAAGACATGCAGCAGTGTTTGCAGGACTGGGGCCCATATCCAGTCTGTATATAAGGTCTTCCATAGGGGAGCACTGATCAGAACAATCTTTTCAGACTCAACAAATCAAGACTCCCCTTTTCCTGGTGACTTTAGTGGGAAAGAGGTTGTCTACTTTAGTGACCCTCATAAGAAAGTGAGGGGAGGGGAGGTGTTTTATTGGGATGGGATATGGAAATAGTGGATGATGGAGGGAAATGGAGGAAGATGTTTTATCAACATGGAAAACTTTATAAACTTGAAGTTTGATAGCTGGAAAATGTAAACCCTTATATATTCTTGTATCTTTGCCAGATCTCTCCATCCCCCCTCTATATTCACCTTTGTCACTTGCACACCCCTATTCATGCCTCCTCAATTTATACCTTGTTTATATCTGCCCCAGTCTCTTGCAAGCACATCAGCAAATACTCCCCAATACTTTTGAACACCCCTTGCATCCCCTTCTACGTACTTGGCTCCTATTCTGTGCCCTCGGCTATGCCATTTAGTTATTTTCCCCCTTTTATGTTCCCACTCCATGTGGTCAGATTCCCAGCATATCCTTCATCACCTTCCATGCCTTGTCAGTCTACTGCATACCTCAGTGCCCACACCTCTTGCAGCTTCTTCCAAAACCCACAGTACAAGACCAGAGAGCACAACCCTTTCGCACCTCTCCATGTGCCAACCTAGTTCCTAGCCTCTGCCATTTAACCACTCCATTCCCTCTCCTAGACTCAAGCTCACCTCCATTTCCCTTTGGGTCTTCTATACCACACTCATGCCCGCATCTGCACTCCCCCACATCCTGTGCCATTGCTCACCTCAGCACCTGCTTTAGCAAAAGCCTGGAGTCAGCAAAAGGAGAGTTTATACTATCCATGTTTTTCTCTTTCAACCTCTTCCATCTTCCCATCCACCCTTTCTGACTGGTGTGGAACAAAGAAGCTCCACTGTGTCTCTCTTTTACTGTATAGGAAGTAGGTGGCTCTTTTTCTCACCTTTGAGTGGATGAGTTTTTCAGTAATGCTCAGCTCCCTAACGTCCTTGATATACATGTATCTGTAAACAGAGAAAGAGTGAGAATTACAGAACAGTGGTCCAGTAATATGTATAGCACTATCATGTTGCTGTATAGGTGCATCAAAGGAAAATGCCTGTATATCACATCCACACATGCTAACACATTTCTGGCCCTTGCATGTGCACATGATAAAGTGGAGCTGAGCCTCAGTATAATATTTTTATTACCTATTCATCTCAAATGAAGTGTTTTCCTGCATTTTATTTTTGGCACCTGGAGGACTATATAATCTCATTAAAACTGTCTGTTTCACATAAACACTGCAGCATTTTTTCAATATTTTTTTTTACTGCAGCTGTTGATTAGCAGCAAACTTACAACATGATATAGTATCTGAAGAAAAACAGCTCACAGAGCACATTTACGACCCATCAGGAGGCATAGCATTGCCAATGTGCTGTCTAGGTAGGCTCAATGAGGTGGAGTGGGGGATGTAATGGTATAACTAGCTTCCATTCCAGCCCAGTAGATTTCTGAAACAGAAGCACTACACTGGGTTGTATTTCTATTACTGTTACTATTCCTGTTCTTAAAAGTCATATACACTAATAATTCAGAGGGATGAACACATAGCCAAATGTACCTTTAAAATTAACAAATTCCATCCCTTGTGATACTTTACTTTTTTTAGTAGGCAGATGTGAGAGGGGTAATTTTTACAGTCACCTCCTTAAACAATTCTTTGCCATCCCATCTGCCACCTCTGATGCTAACTCAACGTCACTGGTGCACTACTTTTTTTTTTTTCACCAAAACAATGCATGTTGTTCTGCAAGCAGATGCTATCTTTGTATAAAAAGATATTTCGCACTGGATTCCAGTATAATAACAATGGACACATTGTAGCATTCATTTAACTGTGGCAAAATAGATTTCATTACGATACAAAAAGGGTTGCTTGTTTGTGAATATGTTTTCCTGGAGATGTTTAATAGAAAAGAACGTATCATTCCCATACATAAATTGATAGAGACACAATGCAATCACATTGAGTATGAGCACCCATTATTATGACCAGAAAAGGAAGGATAGTGATGAATATGTTTGCAATTTTCACATCTTGCAGATAAATTCTATCAGCCAGAAATGAAAGCCTCATCTTTTTTTAAAAAAAAAAACGAAAGGATGCCAGTTTACATGAACTATGTGGTTGGTCCTTGCATTAGAGGATTGCTTTGCCTAGAAAGACCTAATGGAGTAATTCTTTGCTTGCTTCTACCCAAATGTAACAGAATGCATACTAGTCAATAACAGCTGGTAAGGTGTACTAAATCAGATATTGGATGAAGGGGGACAGATGGTTTTGTGGGGCATGAGAAAAATTAAGTTCTATTCCCAACTCTGTGGGAGATGTCTTGTGTGCTCTTGGTCAAGTCTTTTAACTATACCGTGCTTCATTTTCCCTGCAGAAGCATTGTGATGCAATGCTTATGAATGTCTGTAAAAGGCTTAGTGATCCTAATATAGACTGTGTAGGAGAATCACAAAACAGACTGTACTCTTGATGAGACAGACATCAATGAGCTCTTGGTTTTCTAATTCATCATTTACTGAGGCATATGTGTCTTTACAGGTGTTTCTGGGTGAGGCAGGCTATAAGACTATAGAGGATACCCTCTCAAACTCAACAACATTGTTAAGAGGCTCTCAAAGTCCTTCACTGAGATTTTGGGATTCAGGTAGTCTTCGGCTTTGGTAGGCCTGGAAGCCAGCTCTAGACTCTCTTTTCTCTTTTACACAAGACTCTGTTTTGCATATTAGCCTGGACTATGTTCTATCTAATCAAACACAGACCAGATCTAAGTAATTCATGCATCTGAGACTTTCCATTAACACTGCAGGTAACTAAATCATTATTTTTTTTAAAACTGAATCACTCTCTCAGTTCTTGGAATAAGACGAGGAATAAAAGAAGAATAAAAATAGAAGTAGAAGGTCTGTGAAGTTCTTAAAAAAAGTCTTGTTATTGTAAATAGGGAGAGAGGAGAAAAATTGATCTGTTGGTAAACCATTCATTAGGATTGCAATAGCTTTTAAAGGCACTGTGATTTCCTGCTGATGGGTATGTCACACCCCTATGATATGATGTAAGAAATAAACTAAAATACTCATGAAAATAAAACAAAAAAAGCTTCCTGAATTCCTCACCAGTCTGGAAGTGAATAGTACTTCTGTTGGTTTTCCTGAAAACAAATAATATTGTAAGAACCAGTGAAATTCACCAGTGTTACATGTATCAAACTCTTATTACAACGAGTGTGATATAAAAACTTAGATATCAGATAAACAGAAAGTTCCCACAAAATGGGGCAGTGAGATACAACCTGCTATAATTTCAAATGGAAAGTAGGTTTTTGTTGACTTTGTAGGAAAATGCCTTTCTCTGCACAATTCCCCCTTCTCCACTTCCGCATGGCAGTTTTCCCCTTAGGTTTCAAAAGCTGAACATTTACACCTCTGTTAATACTTAAACAAATATTCCTGTATTACAGCCAACATAGGAATAGTGAAGAAGTGGCTGTTCACAGCTTTATCCTATACTAAAAAGCTATTTCTATGAAAATGGAGTACAAAATTCATTCCCACGCTTCAAGATTGTGTCATGCAGAGATTGCCTCTTTTGAACAAATGAGTTATAAAACACAGAAGGATCTCCTTCAATTTAGCTGATTTGAGGAAATTTCCCAGAAGATGTCAAGAGAAATTCTCTTCCAAAACAAAAGACCTGAAACTGGCTCTTACATTTCTCGTTACGGTTTCCAGTGTTCCCTTCAATAATTAGACAGACAGAAAATGCATTGTAATATAAATAAATTGGGGTTTGGGTTTTTTTTGGGGGGAGGGGTTGAGATTAGATGTATATGATAGCTAGATTTGGACTGTATTTGACTTAATTTTCATTCTTTTTTGGGTACTCATGTTTGTACAATGGCTTATATGATTGCTATCTTTTTATATCCCTTTAGAGTTGCATGTGTTATTTTTTTTCTTGACAGAGTGAACATGCACTACATGCTTTAGATTACAAGAAATAAAAAAAGAAGAAACAAACATAAAATCTCATGAGTGTGAACACTGTATGTGATTTAGGTCCCTGTCCCTTGAGAATGTGCATAAGTTTTTGCAGTACTGGGGCCTTGCTCTATAACTGCAGCCATCTTGAACTAATGCACAAGAAATTCCCAAGACAACAGACTAGGGGGTCCACTTTACAGGTAAAGGTCCAGTACGCACAAAAAAACCAACCTCACATTGCACAGATATACATTAGTACACTAAGAATACAGCGTGAAATCCTGAGGTCCTTCCCCAGCCAAAACTCCCATTGATGTCAATGGGGACCTTTCCTGAATAAAATTATCTGATTAAAGACTTGAGTTCATCCCAGATTTTTTATCTACACTGGGCAATGTTTAATAAGCACTCATGAGTCAGCTTTGTCAGGGAAGAAGAGACAGCACTTTCACTAGTGGCATGAGCTCTTAGCTCAATACGATCATGCTGATGCTTCTGAACACATTAGTTTAAGATGGTAACATTCATCTGGGTGAAATCCTGACCCTATTGAAGTCAATGGGAGTTTTGTCATTGACATTAATAGGACTAGAATTTTACCCTCTACCCAGGGCCAGCTCCAGGGTTTTTGCCGCCCCACGCAGCAAAAAAACCAAACCAAACCAAACCAGGCAAACAAACAATAAATGCAATCATGATAGGCTCCGCCGCTCCAGTCTTCAGCGGCAATTCGGCTACTGGTCCTTTCCTCCAACAGGGAGTAAGAGGCCCACCGCCGAATTGCTGCTGAAGAGCTGGACGTGCCGCCCCTCTCCACTGGCCACCCCAAGCACCTGCTTGCTGGGCTGGTGCCTGGAGCCAGCACTGCCTCTGCCTTTGGATTAGATGCAAATATGCTCAGAACACAAAATTCTGATCCAGAGCCTGATTTCAAGAATGTAAAATTCATGTTAGTTCAAACCCAGAGTTTTATATCCTTGTCAATCAGTTCACAAAGATTGCTCTTACAGAATGAGTTTCATATACTGTGCTCTCATGAACAATGCAGAGCATATTATTACTTGTTTGTTGTTCCCTTTCTTTAAACTTCCTTTTGCAAAAAAGGGCCATTTTCAAAATTTAGATTGAGATTTGTGTTCATCTATATTAGTATGTGGCACTGAAAAAACTGTAGCTATTGGTCAGTTAAAGCTGACTTTTCAGTATCACTTATATTAGCAATAGACCTCTTACTCATCTAATGCTCATCTTGAAAAAGAAAATAGCAATCCCCTTTTTCTTCCACTCTTGCTGTTCCCTAAAATTATTACTCATAATCACAGTTGTTACCTTAGTTCCTGTAAGAATGATTTGTCAGCGGCCAAGATGTAGTCAGAGGTGAAAGTCATGACAGGGAAGTAGTTAAGCACAAGAGACAGGCTGCGTGGCAATTTCATCTTGAGAAATAGACAACATGGCAGTGGAACACAGCATTTTAACACACAGTGGACAACACTGGTAGGTGTGGCTGCGTATAAGTACATGTTCTGAAGCAGGATGACAGGCACTGACTTACGTATAAGTGACTTACATTATGAAATTTCAAGAAACACAACAGAAAAATTTAAAAAAGAGAGATTGAAATTGTATACTTTGTTTCTGCTTATGCTGTGAGTGTATTGTACATATATAACGTTACAGCGTACTGTAAATATAGATTGCACCATCTCCTGGGGTCATTTAATGCTACAAGGGCTCACAATCTTAAGGCCTGATTCTCCCAATCTTATCCACATTAAAATATAACCTTAGTCCATGAGTAGTCCTACTGGTTCTGTTGGAGTAAGGTGTTATTCAACATCAGGGGCATCTCTAGGTATTTTGCAGCCCCAAGCACGGCAGGCAGGCTGCCTTCGGCTGCTTGCCTGCAGGAGGTCCCCGGTGCCGTGGATTCGGTGGCAGCCTCTGGGAGGTCCGCTGAAGCAGCGGGACCAGCGGACCCTCCGCAGGGAAGCCGCCAAAGGCAGCCTGCCTGCTGCCCTTGCCGCGACTGGCAGAGAGCCCCCTGTGGCTTGCAACCCCAGGTATGCGCTTGGCGTGCTGGTGCCTGGAGTCGCCCCTGTTCAACATGAATAAAAGTGGCAGAAACAATAATCAGTGTCAATATCATCAGTATGGTTTTAGGTCTCTCTTGAGACCTACTTAATTTCTGTCATGTACCAGAGGGGTAGCCCTGTTAGTCTGTATCCACAAAAACAATGGGGAGTTCAGTGGCACCTTAAAGACTAACAGATTTATTAGGGTATAAGCTTTTGTGGATAAAAAACCACTTCTTCAGACTTAATTTCTGTGTTGCTCTCATAATTCTTAGAGATGGGAAGTAGAAGAGTGGAGCACTGAAGCATTCTAAGACTCCTTTCTGGAATCTGAAGTATTATATATTCAAGATAGTATACTATTATTTATCATTTATACATTGCAATAAGTACGCATGGTATTATATTAACAGTGTAGGCAAAAAAAATGGTGGAAGAATGCAGAAAATGAAAGCTTTGTTGAGTAGAACCTTTGGCTGATTATCCTTTGCTCTTGCCAACACTTTTTGAAGGTCATCTCTAATAGTGTCATTGAGTTATTCCAAATCACAGATGGAGACTGCAATAAAAAAACACTGGTTTTCTGTGCCACCATTTTTTCTCCACAGACACTAGCCTTTGGGACTGAAGGGAAACACAAGCTCTTTTGCTTTTTTGAACATACACAGAGTCATATCTGTGCTATTAGGCTTTTCTTTATTCAGTATATCTTGGATTCCTGACATTTATTCACAATATATTTTCAGTTATTCTATTATTCTATAAATATTCCAGATTACTTCATACTTTGGGCCAGCTTCCCAGTGAGTGTAAATCAGCATAACTTCAATAGAGTTATAGTGATTTACACCAGTGGAGGGTCTGGCCCTTTATATCCACTTTGCAGCATTTAAAATGTGGATAAAGTGGTATGACCAGTGTTTGTGAGTTTTCAGGTAAATGGCATTGAATCTGACTGGAAAATTTGTTCATTACATTTATAATAAATGTTCTGTGATTTGCAGCTAGTTTTTGCTCTCATCCTATGTGGCCTCACTAGGGAATATCTAGATAGTGGGGTTTCACTCCACTCTCCTGCATAAGTAGCACCCTCCTGGATTGTGGTTCCTGCCAGAGGGAGGAAGTGGAAGTGGAAGTGGAAGTGCTCAGACACTATGTTAATAAATGCAGTATAAGAACCGACAGAATAACATAGGCTAACACCGCAATAACTTCCTAACACATTTGTTTAATATTAGAGACAACGGATAACAATCACGATAAATATTGCTGCAATAGGCTGTGACAAGCCCTTGTAACCCTGGCTGCTTTATGGGCATATTTTGTATATGCAATGCTTTTTATTTTTATTATTATTTGTATTCTGGTAGAACCTAAGGACCCTGACCAGGAATGAGGCTCCATTGTGCTAGGGTCTCTATAAATATAAAATGAAAGCCACACGCTGCCCTGGAGGCCATACAATTTATAAACAAGACCACACAAATTGACAGACAGTACAGAAGTAATGTCAGAAGCCCAGAAATACTAATTTATAAAATAGAGATGATTGGGAATTTTCAACCATTTTTAATGGATACATCCAGAAGTCTCCTACTATAGTACCCGTCCTAGGTTGCCTAATATTTCAGTAAGAGAGAGCTCTATTGCCTTCATAGCACTGGTACTGATGATAGTGAATAGAGATGGTTGACATCTTTTGAATTTCAGAATTTCATTGAAATATTACTTTAGTATGCACCATTTCCCTTAAGCTGAAGGTCATAGAGTCATAGAGTTTAAGGCCAGATGGAACCACCAGATCATCTAGTCTGACCTCCTGTGTTTCACAGTCCATCAACACTACCGAGCACCTTCACACTAAACCCAACAACTGAAAAAAGATCAAACCATTACAACACACAGGAGACTAAACTATTTCTTATACTAGGTACCAAGGCATGCACAAGGTGGAGGATCTTAAAAGGGGAGCAGAGCAGCTCATTTGCTGGCACACCATGGAGGAGAACAGACGTTCAGCCACTGATGAATAGTTTGCAGGTAGATAGGAGTTTCCCAGATGACTGCTGCCAGAAGGACCATCCCATCATTCCCTTCTATTTCCTGTTAACTCCATTTATTTGCATTGTTTTGTTCGTGGACTGCCATGGAAGGGGCGGAACTTTAAAGCGACCTGGCCAGAGGGCCAAGTTACAGGAAGAGACTGACCACTGCAGAGGCAGATTGGCTGTTAGCTGGAGAAACACAGAGAGAGCTGCTATGCCATGCCTGACCACAAGATGGCACCACCAATGAGTCAACTCCTTTACACCTGTGAAGTACAGGAGGTCAGACTAGATGATCACAGTGGTCCATTCTGGCCTTGGAATCTATAAATACCACAGTGGTGCTATGTATTTATCGAAAGTAAAACTACAAGGTTTATAAGGGGAACCACTGTGCAATTCATTTACCATAGCTTATTCAGGGTACTGAGAAATGAAAAAATAAATAAATAAATTGCTAACTTCCTCTTTTTATTTATTTATCACTTGTGTTACCATAGTGCCTAGGAATCCTAGCCAGGGGCAAAGACCCCATTGTGCTAGGTGCTGTACAAACATACAACAAAAAGATGATCCCAGTCTCAATTTAGTAACTGCATTTTGATTTATTAAGAGGATTTTGTTTGACATTCAAAGGCAAACATCTTCCACACCACACAATCACTTCCATGCCTATGTATGTTTTCAATCTCCCCGAGTCCTCACCCTAGCTAATCCATATTTAAATCCCTCTTAAAGGCCCATTTCTGACAAGCTGCCTTCGGTGATTTGAGTTTACTTGTATATATGTAAATTGCCTATTGTTGTTTTCCTTTCCCTAATATCTGTCTGCTTGCCTGTCTGTCCTTAGATTGTGCACTTCTCTGAGCAGGGACTGTCCTTGAATGTCTGGAAATTCCCTAGCTCACCATCAGTTAATAGGTATTATTATATTAAGTGTGTGTGGGTGGAGGGATGGTTAACTAGTCTCTATTTTATGTAAGTCAGAAAGATGTAGAAATTCGAAGAACCGTCTTTGTCTTTTGAATCAGAGATTTGCAGCTGACCTCTGAAGTTTCTGTGAAAAGCAGAGATTCTCAGAACTCTCAGTCTGTACATAAGGTTTGTGTTCACCTAGCTATGATAGAAGTTGACACTTTAAATTAGAACATATTCAGATCAAATTCTTGCCAAAAGGAAATGATAATCAACAAAGGCATTTTTTTATATGCCAGTATGGTATACTAGGATATGAACTCCATCTTCATGAGACGGGGGCCTGATCACTCACAAGTGGTATGT
Organism: Gopherus flavomarginatus; assembly: GCF_025201925.1. Taxonomy (NCBI): domain Eukaryota; kingdom Metazoa; phylum Chordata; order Testudines; family Testudinidae; genus Gopherus; species Gopherus flavomarginatus. The sequence continues at coordinate 146,202,705 of NC_066620.1, read as the reverse complement.
GAAATAAAGTCACAAGGAGGTAATGAGCCACCATTAACAAATGAAAATAAATTCTACGTCCTTGGGTAGTTCTGTGACATACCTGATTTATGAAACTAATACACCTTTTATTTTTTAAGTTGTCAGGTTTTCTCAGTCCTATATCTTTGCTATCTGCATGTGCTCCTTTGGCATTCATCTTCATTATGTGGCTGCTATCATATAACTGCTTTTCTCAAGTTTTCTCAAGGCTGTGGGCCAGATCCTCAGTCAGTATAAATCCAAAAAGCTCCATTGAAGTCAAAGAAGTTATGCCAATTATACTAGCTGAAGATCTGATCCTATCTTCTTTAAACTCTTCACATACTGTACTTTAAATGACTCTGCCAGACAATGCTCCCAGTTCACAATTAGCATATCTAACAGCTGCATTCACACTACAGTGCAAGTACCATGGTCATCATGCAAAAACTTGACGATGACTATATTTGCAGCACAATTAACATTGTATATGCAGAATGCAACTTTCTAAGTATAGTTTAAATATAGGAATGCCATGAATGCTACAGTAAAGTTAGTTTTAATCATAGATAATTGTGAAGTTTTTAACGATGACCAAATTGGACAACTGATACCTAGGATTTATATAAATATATAATAAATATATAATTATATGCATATATTTCTTTAACTGGTACCCACCATATCAGTTAGTTTTATAGCTATGGACTGAGCAACGCAGCCCACTCAGAAAATAATGAGGCACTATTGCCTGTTTAGCTAGTTAATTTTTTTATGATAAAATCTGTCTACTGGGTAGGGCTTAGGTGTGACATGGTCATATGACAATTGTCTAAAATAGAGGAGCATAAGTAGCAGACAATTAAAGTTTCAGCGTATTATAGTCATTCAGGTAGTTCTAACTATGCTTGCTCCACTATTTCAGTGACTATTGGTACATTTCTTAGATAATAACGCTTATCTTTTTATGGCTGAATTCTTCTTTTTCTTCTTTTGCTTTTCAATGTATGAGAAAACATTTTAGATCAGAGAATGAGAAGCGAGGCAAAAGCTTGAGCTAAGTTAGGAAAAGAACTTTATTACATCAATCTATACAGAACCAAGGGCCTGATTCCTCCATTCTCTTTGAATTCAGTGGCCTTCAGCAGTGATGATGAATTTGCCCGGTAATAACACCTAGCTGAAGAAGAGCTCTGTGTAGCTGGAAAGCTGGTCTCTTTCACCAACAGAAGTTGGTCCAGTAAAAGATATCCCTTCACCCACCTTATCTTATTGGCAATAACAAGAATTTGAACATTCCTCACTGTTACATTTTGTAATGACAACTTAGTCTAACATTATATACACTACCATCATATTGTTATGTAAAAGATGGTCCATCTAATAAATAAGCTCCGATATCAAGTTGGGCTGTTAAAGGCTAGCATTGCCCCATATGGGAGAAGTTATAGGTCAGAATCAGATCACTTTCAGCGGGTGAGGGGAATGCGGAGTACTGCAGAAGTATGTATGAGGAGCAAGAAGCATTTGGAGGAGATTCTTTTTTACTAGTTGGAACATAGGGAGCATTCAAGCATAGGGAGCATTCACAGCGTCATGTTAATGTAAAGGCATTTTCAAGAACTTCCCAGATGTTAGGTATGGGTGTAGGGGCTAATAAATATTGTGTTGTTTGTCCATTTAAACTTTAAAAATTTTGATTCTCCACTGCTTTAGACCTTGTGTAGTCATTCACAACAGTGCAAAGTGGCTGTAGGATAAAATACTCTTAAGTCAGAACAGAACATTTTACACCAAGCTTGCACATGTGAAAGTAACTACACAAAAAGCAAGGAACGCAGAAGAAGGCCAATCTCTGTTATGATATCTTCAGGTGTCTCTGCAGCATTCTGTTTCTTTTTTCATTAAATTTTGTTTGTTTATTTGTTTGTCTGCTTGCTTGCTTGTTTGCTTCAACTGGAGAATGTACTTTACATTCTGACGTCTTTACACAAAAAGCTTGATTAATTTTTCTGCTCTCAGTATGTTTCTATTTCATTGATGAAACAATATGGGCTCTCTTCTTTGGCTCATTTATCACCTACTCATTCTCCAGTACCTTAATCAAAGACTGCATAAATTAGTGGCAAAAAATCCTTGCTATTGTATCTTCAAAACATGAGTAAACTCAGATCCTACAGGAATCAAATTTATCTTTATTCTCTCCATGCCACACTGATTGTATATATGTTTTAAATATATATTGCCATAATTTAAATATATATGAATTTTGATATAGGTGATCCATCCCTGCCTACCTGTTAAAATACACTACAAATAAATAGACTTAAAATAACCACTTAAAAACAGTAAATCAAAGCATCTGATTCAGAATTTCTATTTGTCAGCTGCTTTACATAATACATATATTTCTAGAACAAATACTTACCCCATATATCAGAAAGCCTGAATCACAGGTAAATAATACACTACATGTTTTGAAAAAAACTAAGCTATCTATGGCACCAGACAATTTTTCCATCCTGTTGTAGCTCTAATATAAGTGATGCTCATTTCCAGAACCTTCCAAAACTGGACTTTTTTTCTTTTTAAAATAAATACTGTACAATGAAACCATGATTAAATATGGGAAAGTCTGTTAACAGCAGTTAAATATAGCTAAATATAATAAAGACTGTGAGACACTTGCCAGGAATTCAAAAAGTTAAGACTGACACTCTAGTCATTGGTCTCTGGTCCCAATTTTGATCTAACTTGTCATTTTTGGATAAGTGTCAACTGCTGTGATGCAATACAGAATTACTTCTGATTAATAGTGGAGTTAGTGAGATTACAATCAGGTCCTATGTCCCTAAGTTATGCCACCACCTCTTTCCACTGCAGTGATTTAACTAAAGGGAAGAATCTCAGGGCCAATTTTGAATCAACACTTTGTGTCTGTGTATATCAAAACCTAACTCTACTTAAACATATATATTTTTTGCTTATTATGATACATGTAAATATTGTGTTAATATTACTTATGAGAAATGAAAACTGTAGCTAGGTGCTAAAAATACATAAAAATCAAATTTAAAAAGTCAATATTTTTATATATCATATTCATCTTATTCCGATAATGGTTTTACTTTGAAATGCAATTGATAACAACGTCTTTCTATCAGCTTGGGATGAGGGGAGTTGTCTCTGCTCCCATGCTCTTACAATTTGCAAAGGGGCTATTATTGCAAATGTTATTTTTTCCAGTAAAGAGACAGCTCATTAGATCTCATTACTAGTCAGCAGCTGTCTCAGAGCATGGATTTCCAACTTAGAGCAATACATCTTTTCACAAATGCTTTCACTGAAAATGGAGAAACAATCTATTTCATCGTTAACCTCAAGTAACATTATACATGGTTGCACATACACCTTTTGCTCCACGGCAGAACATTTCAGAATTTACTAGCTTAAACTTGCTTCATGCTATTTGCTCCCTTTAAATATGCTGATTTCTGTTTCTGGTAAATTGTAAAGAAACAGGAAAAAAAGGGAGATTTCATGTCCAAATTCCTTTATGAAAATAGAAGAGAGAAAGTTTGTTTTCTTAGCATCTTATCTTAAATTTTTGAATGAAATCATGAACTGAACTTGATGTAGAGGGTGCAAACCGGGCAACTTCCATTCAGGTCAATGGGGGGGCTTCATGTTTAAAGCCTGTCACACTGAAGAAATGAGGTGCCCAATGAGTTCCTGTAATGTAATCGCAAGAGTCCTCATATAGGTCTAATATTTCTAAACAAATATGTTTCAAATGCAGCACTTTTGGAAAGGATTTTGCAGCACCATTGGTAAAGTGTATGTAACACAGGGAGAAAATGGGGTTAGTATTTGCATGAATAGCCACAGTTTGCTAACTTCAGACTTCTATTGTCTTTTTCAGAGTATCAAAGACAGTTTTATCTATCTATATGACCCTGACTGCCATAGTATCTGAGCACCTCACAATCTTTAATGTATTTGCCATCAGAACACTCCTGTGAGGTAAGTAATCTTAACCAAATTTTATATATGGGGAACTAAGGCACAGAAATACTAAGGGTGTGAACCACAAAGATGCTTAGGCAGCTTAGTCACATTTTTCTGATGATCCTCATTTTTAGGTACTTCTGAAATCCACAAAACTCCTGCTCAACTGCTGCCTAACCCTGTAGGTGTCCAAACTCATTTGGTTCCCATGTTTCTGCTGCTGGGAATGCACACTGCAGCCTCACTCTATAAGCCCAAATGCCTATTTCCCACCTGAACATGTGCCCTGCTGCCTCACAATAGGTATCCGGATACCAGTCTTCCACCTAAGTCCCAAAGTGATTCAGAAACCATGGAAGATGGGTGTTTAACCACCTAAATCACATGTAGGGGCCTGATCACCGACTGGATCAGGTCCATAAAGGAAGTTCATATGAAACTCAAGTCTCTTAAGTCCAAGGCTAGTGCCCTAGGACTGTGACTATCCTTATTGTCTTTGTGATGTTTCATTGCAGCTAGAATTTAAGTTTCTTTTCTAAACAACAACAAAATGTTCTGGGTGATTTGGTTTTATAACCACACATGAGCAAGAGCTGTGAATCCGCTTGTTCAAACAGTATGTAAGAATTTAACCATGAAGATACATGCCATTTACAGGCATCTTTGCTTAATCTTTAGATAGTTTTCACCTCTTAGAGCCATATTCATACCTCAGACAGGCATGTGCAGGTCCCACTGGCTTTGGTGGGAACTGTGTCACATATGCAAGGACAGAAACAGTTTAAACATGTTCAACACTTTATTTCTGCATGTTTCAAGTTTCCTGTGAACAGTAATAAGATGTGTGAGGTGTTGGTGTGTCATTCACAATGATATTACAGTGTGTGATATGAAGCTGAATGCACTGAACTGAAAATATGGAAAGAGACAAGAGGAGAGAGAATAGGGCAGAATGGATTTTAACATTTGCTGCACAATTTATTGTGCAGACCTAACTAAATAATTCAAAATCAATAATTAAACTTACCTTTGTTGAAGTCAAGCAGCAGTGACTAAAAAGTAATCTATATCAGTCAACAGATCTTTTCTGTTTGCTTTGAGAAAGGCCAGTGTTGACCTGTTTCCTGTGACCATTAACTCTGTTAAGTGTGTTCCATTGACAATGTAGGATAAAATTGTGGTTCCCCTTGGCCAAAGTTAAAGTAAAAATGCTTGGAAACTTCTCAGGTATTGGGATATGAAATCCTCTCTTTACAGCCTGGATGTAGAACATGGAACACTTGAGCGCAGCTGCTGCTACAGTCCGGGGTGCCATTATTGAAGCTGCAGTCTACTGCATGCTCCAAAAAGGATCCAGTGTACTTATGTGTTACTCATTTGCATCAGAAACACATCCAACTGGCCCCCAGCAGTTACCCTCAACCTTCCATGATGGTCCAATGAACCAGAGCACTATAGCAGTCTCAGCACATTACTTTGTAGTTCATAGGGTTGCTAAGAACCTATTGACAAGTTCGTTACCACCTGTTTTTCTTCACTTGCACAAGCTGTGTTTCAGCTCTTGTACATCTACAGGAATAGGATTTTAGCCTTAGGAAGATGAACTAATGAGTAGGTCACTCATGCTTATTACAGTTTCTTTTTGAAATTTCGTATTTTGATGAACATCTCTGGTTTACAGGAACAAGAGTATTATCATTAATATATATAATAATTAAATACACCAGCAGTTCTTTTTGTATTTTTCACATAAAAAACTGTTGTTTCATTGCTTTTCTGTAATTTGAAGATGTTGCAAGAAGCAAGGAAAAGAGTCGCTAATAAAATGTATTGTCACATTCTTAAGTTCTTGGTTCCTATTGCTTTTAGTACACTGTAGTAGAACTCGTTATACAGTATTAGAGCATGCTCTGTTTCTGTATACTGTAACTGTTTAACAGTTTGTGCATGGATGTTATTCTTGGTAGGTGAAATTCAGCCCTGTTGAAAAGGCCAAGAGGCTTCTGATGAAAAAAAAAAAAGCTGTTACTTGTTACTGAAGAGACAAACAAGAAGTGAAATGATCAAAGTATGGAAATAATGAATGGCACTAAGAAGGTATTTAGGATGAACAGAAAGGCCTTTTCTGATAGTACAAGGACAAAAGGATGTTTAATAAAATTGAAATGCAGCAAATTTAAAAATGAAAAAAGGAAATACTTTTCCCTACCATGCATAATGTGAAACTCATTGCCACAAAATGCCATTGGAGGCAATAGCTTAGTAGAATTCAAAAGAGATTGGACCTTGGATACCAAGAATATAGAGAATTCCCACCTCAAGTATTGTTTAGAAACAAACAACACAAACTCAAGTGTTTGGGAAGGAATATAAACCCCTCCAGGTCAAATCATTAGCCAAATTCTAATTTAATACATGTCAGTTAGGAAGAATTTCATAGCTGCCTACTGCATGATGTCTTGCATCTGAAGCAGCTGACTACTGTTGTAGACAAGATACAGGAGCAGAGGGATCATTGGTCTGACACATGTGGCAGTTGGAGAGGCAGTGAAAGCTGATGGACTGGGCATTGCCTTAGGATTTGGGAGATAAAAGTTTGGTTTCTGGTTCTGCTAGATACTTTTCCCCCATAGTTTCCCCTCCTATTCTTTCTCTATTATTTTAGACCAAGTATTGACAACCTCTGGCACGCGGCTCGGGCCAGTTTGTTTACCTGCTGCATCCACAGGTTAGGCCAATCACGGCTCTCATTGGCCACGGTTTGCCATTCCAGGGCAATGAGGGTAGTGGGAAGCCGTGGCCAACACATCCCTCGGCCTACGCTACTTCCCGCAGCCCCCATTGGCCTGGAGTGGTGAACTGCAGCCAGTGGGAGCCACGATCAGTTGAACCTGTGGACGAGGCAGGTAAACAAACTCACTTGGCCTGCCAGGGTGCTTACCCTGGAACGCCGCGTGCCAGAGGTTGCCGACCCCTGTTTTAAACTGTAAGCCCTTTTGTGGAACCAACTATCACTTACCATGTGTTTGTAGAGTGCCTTGCACAATTGGGCCCTGAGCTTGATCTCTAGGTATTACTATAATACAAATACTACTACTAATAATAACAATAACTTCTATATCCTATGCACCATGTCTTAAGCAAGAAAAGCAAGCCTTGAATGATGAAGAGTCCTTGCATTGGACTTCTGAATTTTGCTTCTTGCGTACAGAATATCTGACAGCTATGTAACCAGATAAATGCCTGAATACCCTATTGTATTTAAGAAATTAGCAGTGTATGAGACCAAAGAATGACAAAACACTCCAGAACAGAAAATGAAGTCTTTAAAGTAAATTGCTTTTCATATATGACAATTATGATTTATATTAGGAATATACAAAACAGTATGAAATGGTTAGTTTACTTTTCAGTCCATTTGAACAGAAGAGACTATACTATAAAGACTCCATTTTTCATTGTTTTTCTTTCAGACTTTGCTCCATTTTATACAATTTCTCACTGTACACTGACAGGCATTTTCTGATTTCTACATGGCATATTTACTGTTAATAGATAGAAAACTCATTCATTCCAATGCCCGCGTGGGTTTTGTCAAAATGTAGATTTAACATTATTTGACTATAAAAAATAACAGAGCACGTCTTTGAATTAACAATTTATACTGTTCAGCATAGAACTAGCCTCCACATCGGTGTTCTTGAGAAACTGCCCAAACAGTCTGAAGTAGCTAGTATCTCAACATTCTCTGCTTTTTGTATGTACTGCCCATTCCCATCTTTGTGTGGGGTGGGGGGAAATGTTTGATCAGACTGGAAAGGGACTGGCCACCAAGAGGGGTGCTAGTTAGAAAGAGGGTTGCTGCCTGACTTCGGGGGCCCCCTCCATTTCCTTTCTCACTGTCCAGAACACACGGGAATTTTTCTTTCCATAAATAGTGGCTGGGCCTGGGCCTTTGGAGAATGGAACAGACATTCATCTCTCCCCGACACCCATTGGCCAATTTGGGAGGTAAGGTGAGGGAGATGATTGGTTGGCTCTAGTGAAACCCCGCCTCCCAGCCTTTTTTGCTGCTGAAAGCTGAGCTTCCCATTTTGCCCTGTAGATGGTGTGCCTGTCAGAGCTCTATTTCCATGGTTGCTGTGGATCCAACTTGATCACCTTTGGTGGTCAGGAAGGAATTTTTCAGGCAAAATTGGCACGGAATCAAGTGGCTGATTTCACCTTCCTCAGAGAATCCTGGAGACTTGGTTGCTATGGATAATAAGGATAAAGGGAGTACATTTCAGTATTGCCATCCACAAATGTTCAAAAATTCAGTCAAGCTCCCAGATAATCATGGGATTGGCTTAAAACTCATGAGATTTTTTAAAATAATGTGGGGCTCTTTTTATTGTCTTCTGCCTTTGAGCCTCCAGGGTACTCACACTGTCACATTTTTTCTGCAACAAAATGGGCTAGAAATTCACAGTAGGTTTTTTTAAATTAAAGTTGACATTCTCATCTAATGACATAATTCTAGGAGTGGGTCCTATTAGAAAAAAAACACCAGATATTGTGAGTATCTCAATAAAATCACAAGAGCTGAGAACAACTATATTTAAAATATTAAAACTTGCAGCTGGTGTCCAATTCAGGTAAGAGGCTTTGAAGGGCCAGCTCCTAGGCTGAACTTAAGCACAGGACCCAGATAGGACTGGTGGGTCCTTTTTGCCTATAGGGTGAAAGTAGGTCTTAATTCTTTGCACACTGAACTACCCTTCATGTGTAACCTCATTCCCTTTCGCAGGGTAGTGGGATTTAATAGATGACTGACTCATGGAGCCAATAGTGTAGAGCACCTTGACCCAGTTAAACCTCCATGTGCCCAATTAATACCTAGAAGCTAAAGGGGGCAAAGCCTCCATTTAATATTAAAATTAATAAAGTTGCATCATCCATTCATGTGTCTATACTGTCATTATGCATGTCCTGATCAGTCATACTATGTGTCAAGGGGTATCTTCTGGATGATCAAATAGTGAAAGTAAGCCCAATTTTAGACTACAGAGTTTAATCAAGTGGTTAATGTTACTAAACTCACATTTCCTGTTCCTCAACTGGACCTGGAGCCTTAAATGGGCATTATGCAAAAAATACATGTATTTAAATTAAGCTTGTTAATTCAATTAGCAACTTTGCATACTGTAAATATGCTGTGAAAGAACTAAGATACAAACTGGCAAAATGTTGAGGATCATGAAGAATACAAGAACCTACCCAGAAATCTATTCATAAAACATTTCTAGCTTTCATTTTCCAGCCAAGCAAATATATTTCTAAAGACTAGTGGGCCAAATCTTTACCTGGTGTCAATAGTGTAGCTTCATTGCCTTAAATGAAATTACACTGATTGACACCAGCTCAGGATCAGCCCACAGTCTTCATTTGTGAAGGATAATTCTTTGAACATTTCTACATACAGTGCTTCAGACTCCTGTTTTTATCCTCCTTTCAGTTTATACATCCTGTAAAGTCCTTTGCAGGATAAATATGTGATATTAATCAATAGGATTTACATTGGAGAGGTACATTATGTTATATAAATAGCACATGAAGTGAACATTCCAAAAGCAAATAATAATTGATATTTGATTGATGCCATTAAGGTTGAAATGATATGTTGCTTAATAAAATAACATGTCATGTGACCCTAAGCACTGCATTAATCCAAAAGGATAGCACATTACTTTACAAATAAATAAATTAAGAGTATTTCTTTTTACTAATAGAAAGTAATGGCACTACTGTTATATGTAAAAAAAACAAATTTACAAATAATCGTCCGCTCTCTGAGTCTGGCCTGTGGTTTCTAATGAATGAACATGTTCAGAAAATCATTTTGTGATATTAAATTATTCAATATTAAAGGGTAGAGAAAATAAATGAATTCTAATTTGAAGAATGAATTGCCTTTGTGATTTCCTTGAGAAATGTGAGTGCCAGCACAATAAGAATTTATGATTCCATTTCCTTTCATTCCCTCTCCAACAGTTTTTGGGACAGATCATCCTCCTGAAATTAACATATGGAAAGAGTCCTCCACATGAATCTCAATCTTGAGCTAAATGAGAAATCAGCTTCCTTTCAGGATCATCCGCATTCTCCTCCAGACTCTGGTCTTTTGCTAGATTTCTGCACAGGGCTTAATTTTGCCCTGCACAAATACTCATTTTCCTCATTTATTATTCTCAAGAGGATAGCACAAGGCCTATGTATTAATTAAGTCCCTCATAGACTTTGTGCAGGCTCTCTGTACAGGAGTAAAAATTCATTCTTGTTGAATATATTTATAATCCAGTCAGGGACCAGCCACAATATTTTGTTTAGAAGACCAATCATATACTGTGTTAACAACAAATAGGAGCATGTTAGAAGGCACTGTGCAATCCATCCTAAGTAAGGAGCTACACAGAGTTGTATTGTCCCTGTAGTAAAACAGTGACTCAGTCACAATTCAGACTCTGCTTCCCCATGTTCTCCATAGGGGAGTAAGCTGCACCAATTCACCTACACTAGTCAGCATGTTTGGTTATGGGAAGTGTGCTTAAAGTGGGCAGGGTCCCAACAAGTCATTGACACAGGAAATAAAATTTCTGAAAAGCAGGCCAGGACTCTGAGGTGAGCACATTTTTAGTACTATCTGAGAGTAAACCCCTTCTGATTGACTGCTCTTCCCAGGAAGTGGATAAATGGGGAAAGCAGACAGTCAAGGCTGTTGCAAGAAGCATGCAGAGCTCTGCCTTTTCCCTTCAGAAGCTGAAACCATTCTAAAGCAGTGGATGGAAAAGGAGGGAATGGAAAGAGACAAGCAGCTTTGCTCCCTCTTACCTCTTCCCCTTCTGTGAGCAATGGGAGAGCTCCTCTGGTCTTCTCCCTTCCCCTTTCAAGGTTTAATATCCCTTCCAAAAATGTTGTTGCAATTAATTATGACTCTGGGTATTCATGATATCTGTTTAAATGTCTAATCCCATTTGAATCTTGTTAAATTCTTGGTCTCAACAACATTCTGTGGCAGTGATTTTCATGGTTTAATCATTTGTTGTGTGAAAAAAAATATTTATTTTATTGGCTTTGAATTTCTCTTCTTTTAATTTAACTGAATGTCCCTTTTCTTTTCTGTTATGAGACAGGGAGAACAGAAGTTCCTAATCTGGCTTCCATTCACTTTATATATTTTTAATCATGTTCCCTCTTATTTCATTTATTTTCTGAGGTAAACGATTCCGATGTTTTCAATTTCCCTTCATAGGTGAGGTGTTTTTTGTTTTTTTTCCAGGCCCTTGATCATTCTCATTGCTATTCTCTGAATTCCTGCTATGGCTGCAATATCCTCTTTGACATTTGGTGACCAGTACTACACATAGTATTCTAGATAAGGCCTCACCATTGATTTATATAAAGTCATTATAATCTTTTCAGTATTATTCTCCTGTCCAGTTCCTCATGCAACCTAACACCTTGTTAGCTTTTTTGACTGCAGCTGCCCACTGAGCAGAGGTTTTCATTTAATTCTCTAAAATGACACAAAATCTGAGCAGCTCTGGTTTAGGTTCTAATAAGAACTCATGTCTGGTAGCTTCATTTTAGTAGGCTTCAAACCTAAAATGGTTTAAATTACATTTGATATCTTCTTTGAAAGCCATAAGCTTTTTGGATATCAAAATTATATAAAGCCTTTGTCATGATATAGGCTTCTTGGAGCCTTCCAAGTTGTATATTAATTATTTTTGTCTTGGTTTCATGCGGTTTTAATTATATTCATTATTTCTGTCACTCTTTGGGCTCTCAGAGCTGGAACTCCTGATGGCCTGGTGCATAACCATTTCTTTTCTCCTGCTGGCTTATTGGCTTAAGTCCAAGCTGCAGTGCAAATGAGAAAAGTTTAGAAGCCTACTTTTGTTCCCTAGTTAATTTATATCACAAAATAATCATCTAATTGTTGGCATTAATTTGGCACTGTTACAAATCTGTGTTCTTGAAGAGCCTGAGCCTGTTCCCACTGAAGTCACTGAAAAACTCAAGTGACTTTGGTGCCAAAGTAGGTCCAAAAATCAGATTGAGGGCCTCCTCCTACAAATATCTGTGAGTAAGTAGCTTTACTCATGTGCATACAAGAAGCTCATTCATATAAAGTTTACTTTACAGGATCAGACCCCAAATATTTTACATTTCTATTGCAGATTATTTAAATATTACGCCATGCAGATATGTGTGTGTGCGCATCTGTGTATAGTATCTATATATTACCCCTAACATCCTGCTCTCAATTTCATCAACAGCAAACTTTCACTGAGTTCAAAGGTGTAGATTATTTTCTCATTAATATAATCCACCCAGGAAGTGGCCGTGGAGGAGGTTGTCTCTTCAAGTTTCCTTTTACAGAGATCCCGCTCAGCCTCTCTCAGAAAATATAATGAAATCTGATTCCAAACTTGGCATATCTGGGACATCCATAGCAGAGCAGGGCAATCTGTGTTCAGACCCTGCATTGGCCCTTTCTCCCCAGCAACAGCCCTGCATCTATCTCCCTGTCAACAAGCTTGACTGTAGTCGTGCTTGCCAGGGACTTCTTTGGCTGTGACAGCCATCAGGCATCCCTAGGAAAGGAGACTCAGGATAAATGATAATACATCCAGGGAGTTGTATTATTTTTTTATGGGATTTTCTTAAGGGCTGAGGAGGTGAGAATGGCCTTGCCTGCATTTGGGAGGTTTACAAAGCTAAGAAACAGTTATTGCTTCTCAACTGAGGGAAATGCACCTTGTACCCACACACAAAAGTGCTTCCTTTTGACTATCATGGAGGTTAAACAATATTCAGATTAGACCTTGAGTTTTCCAGGGCTAGATACTGACAGAGTCTAAATTTCTCCAGACACAATCATTTCAGTGCTACTGGGAAAAGAGATGCTGACACCAATATTTTAAATCATTCTCCCACCACAGGAGGGTGACAGGAGCAGCCACCAAGTCTGTCCACAGCTGCCTCAGTGAGCAAACTTCCCATCCAAAGTCTACTTCAGGGGTGCAACAAGAGTGAGAAGAAACCATGTTGCCTCCCCCTTCTTGGCCCCTGACCAGAGCTGGAAATTTGGCCCAGCAGCTACTGCCATCAAAACAGAGTGACAAATTTGAGTGGCAGTTCAACTCTGTGTGCCTTCTTGACCCAGTGATAGCCCATCTTTGCAGTTCTTCCAGCACCCATGGGCCAAGGGCAACCCCATCCCCTGGAGAGAAGCAGAGCAGGGGGCACCAGGAACCCCAGGCCCCAGGAGGGTGGGAGGATTGGATCCAGATTTTGAGGGCTTCATGGAGAAGCACGGATGCAGCAGGAGGATGAGGTCTGGGGCTGTCAGAACTGGCTGGCCTCTGGTAGGTATGGTGTTCTTCAGTCTGAACACTTCTTTTGGTATGAGCTCAGGCTGGGTATGGGGCAGGGAGATTGCAGAGCTGGGGGAAGGGGGAAGATCTCAGAGATGAGTGTGGGGAAATGTGGGGGGAAAAGTACAGGGCTAGGTGTGGGGCAAGTGTGGGTGGAGCTCAGTGCAGGGAGGAGAAAACCTGCCTTATGAAAGGAGACTCAAAGAGCTTGGCTTGTTTAGCCTAGCCAAAAGAAGGCTGAGGGGGGATTTGCTTGCTCTTTATAAATATATCAGAGGGATTAATATTAGGGAGGGAGAGGTATAAACTGGACACTAGGAAGTTTAGACTTGAAATTAGACGAAGGTTTCTAGCCATTAGAGGAGTGAAGTTCTGGAACAGCCTTCCAAGGGGAGTAGTGGGGGCAAAAGACATATCTGGCTTTAAGACTAAGCTTGGTAAGTTTATGGAAGGGATGGTATGACGGGATAGCTTAATTTTGGCAATTGATCTTTGATTATCAGCAGATAAGTATGCCCAGTGGTCTGTGATGGGATGTTGGATGGGTTGGGATCTGAGTTACTGCAGAGAATTCTTTCCTGAGTGCTGGCTGGTGAGTCTTGCCCACATGCTCAGGGTTTAGCTGATCGCCATATTTGGGGTCGGGAAGGAATTTTCCTCCAGGGCAGATTGGCAGAGGCCCTGGAGGTTTCTCACCTTCCTCTGCAGCGTGGGGCATGGGTCACTTGTTGGTGGATTCTCTGCAGCTTGAGGTCTTCAAACCACAATTTGAAGACTTCAGTAACTTGGACATAGGCTAGGGTTTGTTATAGAAGTGGATGGGTAGGGTTCTGTGGCCTGCTTTGTGCAGGAGGTCAGACTAGATGATCATATTGGTCCCTTCTGACCCTAAAGTCTATGAGTCTATGAGAGTACAGATCTGGGTGCAGAGGCAGCAGCAGGAGTGTGTGGGGCTGGGTGCTGAAGAGAGAGTTTGGGACTGGGTGCAAGGCTGGGGAGGGAGAGCTCTAGGCCTCCTTATGAACATTCAGATTGCACCCTGGCCCCACTTATGCTGTCCAGAACAACTCCCCCACATACTGTGACAGAACAACCCCCTCCATGGCACCCCTCCATGGCCTCAGGGATGCCCTGAAAGAGGGCCCCTGCTTCAATTTCCTTCTTCTGGAGTCCCCAGTAACTCCCTTCAGGCTCTCAGAGTAGTGTTGTCCATTATGACCCAAGCAGCTAGTCAAATTTCAGGGCCCTGAGGATGTCCCAGTTGGAAGTAGAGATTGATGGAGTCTGGTATTTTCTTTTCTTTTCAGTTTTATTTACAAAGAATGTACAAACTCTTGTGTCTTTGAATGCAGGAAGGCCCCAAAACAAAAGGAGCAGTTACTTAGCTTACAAATGGAAGTTTCTTAAGCCAAAAAACCAAGGGTATGTCTGTACTGCGATAAAAAACGCACAGCACTGAGTCTCAGAGCCCAGGCTGCTGGGCTATAAAATTGCAGTATAGACATTCAACTTGGACTGAGTCCTGGGCTTTGCTGATCTGGGCGAGATGTGGCTGTGCCACAGATCTTTTACTGCAGTGCAGAAGTACACTGGATAGCTCCAGCTCTTTCCAGGGTCACAGGTTTCTCCTATCATTTCTTCCTCCCCTCCACCCCCCCCTCGTTGCCTCTCCTGCTGTTCTTCTTTTCTGTCATTAGTTTTTCTGAATTCTCTCTCTCTCTCCTTTTGTCTTAAGAGACACTCATGTTCACAGTTATATTAACTAAAGGGTGAATTCATACCTACAATATCAATGGGATTTTAACTCCACCCATATCAAGGTTTCATGCAGATCACAATAATGCAAATAACCCTTGTGGGATTCATTTATTACAAGAAGTCCCACAATCATAATCCAGAAATCTCCAGCACAGCTCAACCACTCTATTCAATATTTCAAATCCCAGTAGTCCATTAATGCAACAACTACACCTCTGGCATCTTTCACAGTATTCTGAGGTCCGGCTTCAGCATCTCTCATCACACCTCACCTCAGCCCCTCTAGTTAGGATGATTCTCTGCCTTCTTTCCATCCCAGGTATGGTTCCAGCTCTTGCCCAGAAATATCGGTGGACTCATCTCTCCATTATTCCCCAGACTTCAGCCCCTTACCACTTCAATTCTCTATCTCAAAAAGCCAGCAAGCATCTCCTTCTGCTATTCTCAGCTTTCATACCTTTCCAGCCATGACTTTCTGATCTGGGTAACTTTGTAGGTGACCATCCCTCCCCACAATTAATTTCAGCTTTGTTACCGAAATGTTGGGTCTGCCTAGCTGAGAGCCAATGACAGACAGACAGGGATAAGGAAAGGTTGCTTTATTCTGCAGCAGCAAGGAGAGTTCTGTACCTTGGTATAGAAAAACTCTACTCCATACAAAACCCAAGAATCTTTTATACACACTAACACACAGGCTTCTGTCATGCTAGCATTTGATTGGTGGTTAGCAAACCCTGCACTTCTGCAATCTGCTCAGCAAAAACCGGCTTAGTACCAGCTTCAACTGCCTCAAGACCGATAAGGGAAGACAGTTCAAAAGTTCAGGCTACTGTGTCCGTGAGGTGTCCAAATTCCCCTAATGGTTGCCAGCTATTATAAAGCAACTAGCTTAGGGGATCGCTGCTGACTGTCACAGTCCCCCCCTTTGGGCCTGATAATCCAAATTGTCAGGCCCGATACACAATTTGCGATCAAGCTGGAGGGAGAGATATTGTGTTCTCCTACGGACAGTAGAGCCCTTAGTAACAGCACTACACAAACATTTTGCACATTGCAACAGTACCCAAACGACACATAGAAAGAAAAGAAAGAAAATAATCCATTTGACAATTTTATGGAAAAGGCCAGTAAACCATGACCCAAGGTCTGGGAGGAGAGCCTCAAAATTAAGGATATGATCAAGAGATACAGTGTGGAAAACAAAAGCTGCATCCTTGATGGCCTGCAAATCCTCCTCAATTAAATCAGAGTGATTAATATAAAAACAGTATCTTTCCCCAATGCAAGCACAGGTCCCCCCTACTTCAGCATTCATGGCATCTAGCACACGCCTATTTTGCAGTGTTACTTCTGCTATGTCATCAATTTCTCGTTGTAACGTTTGAAACACATCCAAGGAAGCATTAGCTGCTTTTTCAAGTTCTGCAGAAATGTTTACCACTGCTCTTTCCAGCTCTGCCACTCCCAGTCCAGGAATTAGTCCACATATAAAGGAATGAAATCCCGTTTGCCTGATTACTAGGGGGTTTTCGACACATTTAACCCAAGCCCCTTTCAAGGGTGTGAAGAGCTTGTGGGAATAAGTCCCCAGGTTGAGGATTTGGTGTGAGTCCAGTGTGGTGTTTACTTGAACGTCTGGTAATACTCTGGCCACACCACACCGGCCATGCCAACCCAAAGGGAGAGCTTTATAAGCATTATGGCCACAAATAAAGTACAGACCGGGGCTCTGTAAATGAAGGGTGAGGGACTTCCTGCTACTTGGTGGCGCCAATCTACCCTAACATCTCGATGTTTGGAGTTGCCAAATACCCGGCCCCTGCACAGCCAGTGGGATGCATTCAAATGTCCCATGGCGTGGGTGTTGTTTAAGATACCCCCACAGTATGTAGCAGCAAATAAGTGTGATGTAAAGCTTACCAGCACCCCCTGGCATTCAGATATTTTTACAAGGGATGAGTGAGGTGACAAAATGCCAGAGGAGACGTCCATATAATATGCATGGGTCTCATCTATGGGACCCAAGGGAAGGAATGAAGGAAACCACTCCCCTTGATAACGTTCGCCTGTCAGTTTCGCAATATAGGCCTTTTGAAACTGGCAAGGAGGTCTCTGGGTGCCTACACCAATTTTTAAGGGGTAAAAGGTTCCATTTCTAACAGTAAACCTAAGGGTTTGATCGCAGGCTTCTATGGGGATGTAATCCAGTTCCTTCCCGGTCCCGTCAACAGCCTCAAAACATAGGGCAGCTTATACCCAAACCCAAGGATATCGAAGAGAGGGACCCCTTGGGCCTCCCAACTATGATGCCAAACCTCAGATGTTTTCCCATACTTATCAGACTGGTATTCTCCTTTCCACCACCACTCAGCTTTCTGCACCGCTTGTAGGAAGAGAGTTTCAGAGAGGTTTAAAGGTACAGCCCACAGTCCTATTCTTTCCTCAGAATGAGTTTGGTGACACAACCAACAGTCAGACAAGTGTCCCAACGTGGCCGGTCCCTGAAGAGGTTTAGCCGCTGGGTGCAGGTTAGCTCGTACAAGGGGCAGGCTCAGAAATAATAGCCACCGCAGCATTATTTTGTCGGAACAAAAGCTTTAGTCCCTCGAGAGGTTCAGCTTTCCAGGTATCATCTGCTTCTGGCTCTTCTGGCTCTTCTGGGTTGTGGTGGGAAGAGCTGGCGGTGCTCCCTCGAAGTCCGATGTCATCTGCTTCTGACCCTGGGTATGGTGGATCCAGGTATCCCATTCCCTTACTTGAATTACAGTATGGGAGGTAAGAAGGACTTGAAAAGGGCCAGCCCACCGGGGTTGGAGAGGCTCGATTTTCCACTCTTTTACATAGACCCAATGCCCTGGCTGGATCCGGTGAGCAGGTACATCAGCAGGTAAGGAGTGAAATTGGGCTGCATACCCGTGAAGAGATATGAGAGTACTTTGGAAGGAAACAACATATCTGGTCAACTCCTTGTCCCCCCAAGTGGCTAAATCAGTCACAGGTCCTGGATCAGCAAATCCGGTGTATGGCCTGCCGAATAAAAGTTCAAAAGGTGAGAGACTGCTAGGTGCAGTTCTAACTGCCAAGAGGGCCAAAGGCAGAGCTTGAAGCCATTTTAACCCAGTCTGTGCACATATTTTGGAGAGCTTAAGCCTTAAAGTTTCGTTCATTCTTTCCACTTGCCCAGAAGATGGTGGTCTCCAAGGAGTATGTAGAAGCCAGATGATACCTAGGACCTTTGCAATGTATTGAATAACCTGGGCAGTGAAATGAGTCCCGTGATCAGAGTCAATAGACCTAGGCAGACCAAACCTAGGAATAACATAGTTCAAGAAGGTTTTCCCTGCTTCCAAGGCAGTTGCTCGTCTAGTCGGGAATGCTTCGGTCCAGCCAGTCAGTTGGCATACAATTACAAGATACTTGTAGCCTTGGCACTTGGCATCTCTAAGTAGTTGATTTGGAGCCGTTCAAAGGGCGTATATGCCCATAACCTTGCTCCAGAGGGGCCTTTTGGTTCCGCCCTTGGATTGAATTTTGCACAAATGTCACAGGCGGAAATGATTCTTTTGGATTCCTGGAATACCACAGGGGCATACCAAAGTCTGTTCACAATAGCTGCCATGGCCTCTGCTCCGCCGTGTGTTTCTTGGTGTAGTTTAAATAGGGCAGGCCACAGAGCAGCCCAGGGCAAGGCTCTTCTTCCATCAGGTAGCTGCCACTCCCCCCTTGGTGTCTTAGTGGCCCCTACATCCTCCTAGCGACTAACCTCTGATGGTTCAGGGACAAATGGGACCGGTGTTGATGGGGGAGAGGGTGCGAGCACCATTTGGTTGGTAATATAAGGTTGCAGGGAGGCTGCTTTTGATGCTGCAGCAGCCAATTGGTTCCCACGGACAGTGGGATCATTTCCTTTCTGGTGGGCATGAACATGAATAATGGTAATCTCAGATGGCAGGTGCATGGCCTTTAACAGTTCCAGAATTAAGGGCCCATGTGCTACTTTAGTGCCACCGGAGGTAATAAAACCCCACTCTGCCCAGAGTTGGTCCGTGGCATGGCAAACGCCAAAAGCATATTTCGAATCAATATAGATGTTTACAGACTGACCTGCTGCCAGCTCACATGCTCGGGTGAGGGCTACCAATCCTGCCGCCTGGGCTGAGGTGGAGGGTCCCAGGGGTGCAGACTGTAATACCTCAAACTGGTTAGATACTGCAAATCCAGATATTCGTTGGCCCTCCACGACCCGTGCCGAGCCATCTGTATACAGTTCCAGGTCAACATTTGGAATGGGCACATCTGAAAGATCTGGTCGAGGTTTTTCCTGATAATGCACTACGTGAAGACAATCATGTGAAGGCTTATGATCATTGTCCAGAAAAGGTAAAAGGGTCTCTGGGTTCAAGGTATGGCATTGCTCAATCTTTAAGTTGGTTCTGGACTATAAAGAAACTTCCAAATGGGTTAGTCTCTGAGAGGTTAAATGCTGAGTGCCCTTTTGGACTAGCTATGGCTTTTTATTCATGTGCCTTTTTAAGGCTGTTTAGATTTCTTGATATGACTCTTTTCCTGTTTTATGTAATGACTTGCTTACTCCTTCATTTTGTATTTTTAGTTCCCTGTCTATTACTGTCCTATAGTGTGTAACATTTACCCTTCATGTTAATCTTTTCCATTTTTCTGTGTTAAGGCCTGATCCTGCACCATTAATGGGAGTATCACAATTACCCTAAGTGAGCGCAGGATTGAACCCTCATTAACCGTTTATTTTCTTTTATTTTTTATTTCAGTGCCTGCCTTTTATCCCCCTCTTCCTTGCCTCACACTCCTGTGGTCATTTCAGTATCTTAATCAACAACTCAAAACTTCCCCTCTCCTTAGTTGGTTGGTGTGAGTCACCATTCTCCTAATATCAAGGGTTCAGAGAGCATCCTGAAGCAAAGCTTCCTCAGTCCTACTGCTGATCCAGCTGCCATTACACCAGTTTGTCTTCACTTCAGGAAGCAGGCATGTCTACACAGCAAAGAAAAACCTGTGGCTGGCTCGTGCCAGCTGACTTGATCTTGTGGGGCTTGGGCTCTGGGGCTATTTCATTGCTGAGTAGACTCCTAGGCTAGGGCTGGAACCCAAGCTCTGGGACCCTTCTACTTTGCAAGCTCCTAGAGCCTGAGCACCAGCACAAACCCATATGTCTACACAGCAATTACTCTTGATGGAATTCTGCACCAAAAAATTAAAGGCTTTGCACCAAAAATTAAAAATTCTGTGCTGAAAAATAAAAATTCTGTGCACAATATTTTAAAATTCTGCATTTTGTGTGCTACTGCCTTCATAATATGGGCAGTGAAAACCTTAGAGTCTTAGTGCCTCAGTGTTTGGGGTTGAGGGAGTTCCTATATGTTTGCCGCTTTTCCCTATATCCTGTTGATGCTCTGGCGTTTGTGATCCTACTTACCAAAAACTAGACCTAGTGTAGTTTTTAAAACTTTAAACACTGAACAGAAGGGAAAATTCCATTTGATTCCCTTTAGGTTTCTGCTTCTCATAGCCATCTATGGAGTTGAAGCTTGTACTTTTTGTAGTACCACAACACCATGCATAATCATTTCCTAAAGACAGGAGCAAACTGACCCTTCTGATCTTTGCTGGTTTTATCAGTTACTAGCTTGCTCAGTTTGTGGTTCCTTCTCACTTGAACCTTCATTGATTTACTGTCACTGACTCACTGTGCATGTATGGCCAAGTTCTTGATGTTTAGACTCATCTCATATTTGTTGGTTTTTAATCAATAAAGTTTTTTAGAAATATATGTATAGCTAGAACAGGGTGGTGTATACATAAATGTATCTTAACAACAGAAGCATGAATGTTAAGGTGCTGAAAAACAATGTATAAATTTAGGAGTCACTTATTGACATTTCTAAGACTGTGAGGACATCCAGAAAAAACTAAAGAAAGTGTCAGTTACTGTCATGTGATTTCATGTAAAAATAATTACCCAAGATTTCAAGCTCAAGGCATAATTTGCATCACAAAGTGTTATTTCTGATTCCCAGGGCCCTGTTTCATTTACACAAAGGCCCCTTGACACCATCCCCCTGGCAGCGTAAAAGGGCCTTCAAGTGGGAATAAATTCCCCTTTACATTGCCAGTTTGGGGTAAAGAAGACTTCATATAAAAGAGAATCAGGCTTTCAGTTTCAACCTTCAACATTTTTAGCTATCCTTGAAAGCAGCAGGCCATACCATGAATGCTGAGTTGCTGCTTTGATGCTCAGATTGCTGACTAATACACTTAAATCAGGAAGTAAAGTTTGGAGTAGAAGCGTCCTTAAATACCTCAGGTATTCCTAGTTGTTGGCTTTCTCCCACTTTTTCTTGGTCTCTGGTTGTTTTACTAAAATCATTCTATAATGTTATGCCTTTATTGTTTTACCTTTTAAAATCTTATTTGGAAGTGTCAAATTGGCTTTCCCTTTTAAATTTACTCATTTTGCATTTCAATTAATTGGCTAATAAAATGTAATATGTCTTAAGAGTAATTTTACAATCTGTGCTCTTGTAACACTGAGAGTTTGAGGTCTGAATTTGTATTCATGTACTGGTCATTCAGAGTTACAATATGCAAAAAAAAATGCTGAACTGATAGAATTTCAGTGTAAACCTTACCCCAAACCCATGTCTCTCAGTTTCATACTCATAATAGCTGCTGAAGAAATAGAAACACAGCATATGGTCAATGATCAGCAGGAATAAGTAGTTGTACCCACTTAACCTTCCTGAAGATAAGGACATATTGGCATTACTAGTGTACTAATTTTACAGGTAATTTTAATTGCTCAACACAACAAACCCAGTTTTTAAACCTAAATGAGGCACCTAAATGAGGAGGCCCCAGTCCATGTTCAGGCCCTCAATTTAAGAACCCATATTAGGAACCTAAACCATGATATCCAAATTTGGACTTTTGTCTTCTTGTTAAGAAGGGTCACATATTAAAATAGGGTTCTCTGTATCTGATTTGTGAGCATCCAGCATGTGATGAGATTGCCTAGCCAAAGGATTCATTTCTGTATGTTTTATATGGGAACATTGGAATAACAGGGAAATGGAAAATAAAGATCAGGATTTTTGTGGAACAGCAATGGGGAAGAAAATAGGGAAGAATTCAAACAGAGAAATGCAGACCTTTGGAAGCAAAATAAAGGAGTTAGGCTGAAATCCCAGATTTAGGCACCGCTCTCACGCACAAAACTCTTGCTGAACCTTGTAAGCTCCTAAACACATTTGCTGCCTACATTTTTGCAGGCCACTTGGCACTTTCTCTTTTGGAGCATGCACACTGCTGTCTCACTGTAGCCACTGGATACCTAGCCCCAGAGAGATTTACAAATCAGGGGAAGATAGGCATTTGGCCACTTAAGCTACATGCAGGGTCCAATCTGGTAGGTGGCCTCAGAGCACAAATATCAGATTGGGACCTGCTGGGAAGTTCACACAAAACAGCCAGAGGAGGAGGCAGCAGCAACCTCCCTCATAACTTTTAGCCCAGTGGCTAGGGTGATCACCTGGTATGTGGGAGACCCCTGATTCAAGCCTCCCCTCCACTTGAGGGGGAGAAAGAATTTCAACAGAGATCTGCCAACTCTCAGGTGAGTACACTAACCATTGGACTACAAAAGCATTCTAATTTCTGATGTGGGGCTTTCTCAATCTCTCCTGTTGAAGCTGTTGCGCTGTGGATAAATAATCAGAGCAGGGGCACTGGATCTGCCACATCCTGGGTGAGTGCTCTAACCACCAGGCTATAGTGTCATTCATATACTTGTGCTCTCACTCACTGGCCCCAATTGATCTAAGTGACAGACTGAGGAGCCCCATATCAAACTATTCTATAGCCAGTGGCTAGGGCACTCACCTGACAGGTAGCACCTCCCTGTTCAGTTCCCTTCTTCCTCCTTAGGTGGAGGTGGGGGACAGAGCATAACAGTTTTGTACAACATTATACCTTTTTGGGCTCTGGCATATAAGTTTCCCCATAGCCTGCTGTTTCATACTGCACCAGAAGAGATGACAAACCCTTCATTGTTGTTTATGTAGATGCAGAGAATTCATATAACTTACTGAGATAAGAAAGGGGGGGGGTAAAAATGGAATCTTGAAAAAAGACCAAAAACAGTTTTATGTAGTAAAAACAAACAAACAAACAAACACACCCACTGACAAATGGCTCATCTTTCAAGTTAGAAAAATCCTAAGCAAGATGCTTACATACACAGGAAAAGCGAGTCTCTCTTTTTTTCTAGATTCCTTCTTCAATCTAATAAATTTAAATGGTAAATAAAAAGCTCTGCACTGAAAACCAGCAGCAAAACAGAGAAAATAAATGATTCCAATGGATTTTTTTGATGTATTAACGTCCCTCTTTAAAAGACTTTCTGCAGCACCTGTGACAACTGCACTAAGTGAATTGTATAATTTATAATCTGAAGCTGCTGTGACCCATTCTACAAGAGAAGAAAATGAGCGTGACTTTCAAACTCAGTAAACACTAGAAGAGATCAGAAGTAGCTATCAGAAGGCCTACCAAAAGGCTAAACGTCACCATGAAGAGGTCTCTGTTTGATACTTTTTTTTACTGCTGGGAGAACCATTGCTCTTCATAAAAATACTTTGATCTGGTGGTTCTTGGCTTTTCTGAGCAAACCTTTTAGCTCTCGACAAGCATTAAAGCATATAATTAAGCTCCCTTGCTTCAATTCAAGATGAAGGAAGAATTTGACAGGCAATAGAAGCGGGGATCAAACTAGTAGTATATGGTACCTCATAACTGCTGCTGCATGTTCCCTGTGGCCTTTCCCTCAAATTATTTATCAGAGGTTCTGACTGGACTTCCAACATCATGTTCCCTACATAGATCTTTCTTACTGCAATGGAAAAGATAGAAGTCTACTGGTCCATTTCCTTGGAAATAATGCTGCTGGATGGGGAATAAACTACTATCATCAAATGAACCTCCTACCAGACAAGTGAGTTGACAGACATTCATCTTCCTCTGACTACCTTTTCTGTCTTAGTGGGAGTGAGTCACCTGCAGCTTCACCCACAAATCCAGCTGCAGCACAGCCGTCTGTCACAGATATTGTTTCACCTCAGGAATCTCTCCCAAATCAAACAGACTTTTAAAAGGGTTATTTTTTCCTGTTTGTTTCCTCCACTTTGTTTTTCAATTTTTTACTGAAATGAAATATTTCACTATCCCAAAGATCAACATGTTTCATTTTGGTTTGTCGAAGTGACCAAAAACACTTTATTTTGAGTTATTTCAACATTAAACTGCATTTTCCCATTGTGACTCATTGCCTTATGGGAGTTGTATTTCAGAAGCCTGATGCCACCACTCTCCGTAGACCAAGCTCCCTATCCGGACTACATCTTCCATGCTGCATCCTGAGTCATATAACTCCAGTGACACATTGTGCAGAACTTGGTCACATTGCATTATGGGAGACATAGTTCTCCAGGGAGCTCAACCCATCGGAGAAAATAGGGTCCCAAACTATAACTTCCATAAGGCAATGAGCTGATAGGAAAATCTTTATTGAATTGATTAAAAAATGAAACATTTCAGGTCAATTCAACAAAATGAAATATTCGGATTCAGGTCAAACCATCCCAACCCAAAATATTTCATTTCAATTTGCCCAATAGCTAATTGAAAATATTCAGTAAAATCAGATATTTCCCCTGGACATTTCAATTTTGTTGAAACTGCATTTTCTGTCAGTAAATCATTCCAAAGGAAATGTTTTGGCCAGCAACATTTGCTTCAGTGTAAGAGTTAAAGGATAGTGCCAGAACTATTAGCCCTGTTGTCTCTGGACCAGTCTCCTTTCAACCTATGGAATTGGTTTGACCAGGAAAGGCAAAAGCTCACCTACAATGACTAACAACAAACCCTTGCAGGATTTAAAAGAAGGTGCAGGATGATGAGGAGGAACCAAACTGAAAAGACACAGGAAGCTATCTGTGTGGAGAAGCTAGGCCTGCATACATCAGAATTATGGGATTGTAAGACTTTAGGTAAGCTAGTTATGTATATAAACTGTTCGTTTTACAATCCTTCCCCCCACCTCCAGAGTGCTTTGTTCCAACTACGAAATAAAAATACTTTGTTTTAAGAAGATTGTTGGTCACAAGGTTGTACGTTGTGTGTAAAGGCCTCTGCAAAAGAGAACAAAGTAACTCAGAGAAATCACTGAAGTGTAAATATTTCCTTTACATTTAGGATTAACATACTTCAGCTGGAACTTAATGAGCCGGAGGGTGTAATAAAATTGATCAGTAGATTGCACAACCTTTTAAGAAAGCTATTGAATGTCAGTTTTTTATTTGCAAGAAGTACTAGAAATATTTTAATGTTACACAACCATGAAAGAATATGGTTACATGGCTCTTATTACTTGAGCTTTAGCACCTTGACACAAAAGTCACTTGTTATGACACATCTATATATTTGATCATTCTTTCATTAAGAACTGTCAGGTACATTGACACACCCTTGTTCCTACATTTGCATGCTCCTGCACCTGCATCAATTACTTCTTTACCTTGTTGTGCAGCCACAGAGTACTGCCTCCATGCATTCGGGTGGTATGGGTGGCAATGACATGAACTGCGGCACTAGACCACTGTCCTCCTGTTTCCAACCCATTGTTTTTGGAGGACAAAGTACTGGATTTGGGCCTTTCTCCAAACTAGTGCCTGATAATGAGCTCTCTGTATGTGGAAGAGCATTACTTGTTGGGGTAGAGTTTCTGATGACCACAAGCATGTGAACAAAATGGCATATGCTTTATCAGTTCTGCAGACCTCTGACAAGCTTTATATCTTACAAATAAACTCGTCTTCACTTTTGCCAAGTCCAGATCACACTGGCCAAGGTGTATTAAAAGCTGATGGTGTCACTGAAAAACTTCCCTTGCAATCTTCTTGCTGTATCCATTGATAAAAAAGGTAAAATCACAATCAGTCTGGGCATGAAATGGGAACATAGTTTCCAGAACAGTGGATCCATACTGTAATTTTTTCTAACTGGCAGGAATAGGAAAGTATTTCAGTTCTTTTTATGTGCCAACTTGCATCCAATGCTGCCTACATGTTTTTTGATACAGTGAGCCAGCGAAAGAATAAGCACATCAAGGTCCTTGGCTGCAACAACCATACTGTCAGCATCACTGTGGGTACAGTCTAAAATCATTCTTGTGTCTATTTCTTCCTGTTGAGTTGACAGCTGATTGGTGTCAACTGTTGCTGTTGACCACCAAAGCCTGATCCTGAAAGCCATCAGCAGAAATGATTTTATCCTGTGCTTGTGCCATAAGCTGATATTGCAATGTCCTTCTTATTTTCTGGAAACACAATGAAATTCATCCAGTTACTTAGAAGAAGCACTTATCTGCCTTGCATCACTCTTTGGATGGGTCTTGTACCTCTTGAGCATTTTTGCCTTGTACCACCCTAAATAGATTCCTTGTAGTATCTGTCAAATGCAACATCTATTCTGTGAAACTCTGCTGCCATTCTAAATGCTGTTTTACAAATGTGTCTGCAAGGTGTCCAAATATTTTGGCTCTAGATGGCTTTCCTATGGCTTGTGCTATAGCCTGTGCATCTATCAGAAGACAGCTTCTCCCAACCAGAGTAGCTGTTGATGGGCAGTGGACATCAGTTGTCAATACATCACTCCATATGTTCTTAGACTTTGATTTGTCTGTGTTAATGCCAAAGATACAGACATTAACATGTTTCAAAATCTTTTGCAAATGCACAGTCCTGCTAGCTTCATAGATTGTGATTAGTCCCCAAAGAATATTTCCGTCTACCTTTGTGATTGAGGCCTTTCCTTTGACTTCTTTCTCTACCTTATATTGCATGTCAAAAGTTGGAGCGTTATTGTTTGGCAGTGGACCATGAATGTGTACACATCCCGACTTCCCTTCTTGTGTCACAAGCAATTTCTTCAGAAAGCTGTTCAGTTGCATTTGTCCTAGATCTTTTGCATTCAACAGGGCATCTTGTATGGATTCAGTAGCCACATATTTTGTTGCAATATTGTGCAGTGAAGTGGTTGGTTCCTTGCCAGAGAAAACTTTGTACCTCTGAGGTGTTGATTGTCACATTGTGAATATGTTGGTCATCCAAGACAACATGGCATATTGCTCTAGTGTTTGCTGCAATATGGGCTCTCAGTTTGTAGGCCAATGCCCATCTATTGAGGGCTGAGCAGGTCTTGGTTATACCTACCATTTTTTCCTATGCCTTTAAGCCACTCTTGACTCTGAACCTCTGACATGGTCTCTTGACAACAAAATTCCCTTGCTGAGCACTTCAGCTGATGGATTTATGCGATACAGATGACACCCCATCTTGCATAGTTTGTGTGGTCATATCTCATGAAGAATGGTGAAGAGATACAGCTCCCAATTTCCTTCTGTCTAGGCATGGTTCAACATGAGCAGCAGGGCCATCATTTCCATGTATTGCCACCAAAACCTGCAGTTAACATTACCTTCATCTTTGTTGTTCACAAATGTTGGAGAAAAGATTTCAAATAGGAACTAACATGAGCTCACCATAAGAATATAACTGCCTGACTTTGATGATATAACTTTTGACCTTTTGATCATGATCACAAACTCCAAGAATTGTGAAAGAAGCAGGCACCACAGTGCTTTAAAAATCAGTTTGTGGGCCCACATCCCCTGGCTTATGACTTTCTATTGATAGCTTGTTCAGTTGAGTTTGGTCTAAGAACTCCACTTACAAAACAGGCTTCTGCTAGCTGCAAAGCCTCTGCAGGCAGACTTATATGTTTTTGAAAGTTCACTGAGTTATAGAGACTTCCTAATCATGGAAAAAGCCACTTTTTTTTATTCTCATGTGGCCCATTTCAGTTCCATCAATTTATAGTGCAGAACTACATCAACAGTTAAAACCAGTGCCCAAGCACTGATGATACATATTTGCATCTCTATACAACAGTATTAAGGGTGTTTAGCTTATGGGCAGAGCCTTGAATGATTGGAAAGTATCCATGGTAGTTCCATTTTCCAGTGTAATTGTTTGAAAAGTATCTATCCACATCTTGAGTTCTCTGTATGAGGTGTAATAATAAAGGCTGTAACAGGCAGCTTGGAGGGCTGGGCAGCCTGGTGGTTAGAGTGCCTGACTCTCCGCTCTCCTGATTGGTTGAACTGCCTCAGTCTTTAAGGCTGGTGCTGGAGTAGGGGGACCAGGCCCTCCCTCTCCACCAGGTCCCAGCCCAGGGCACTGTGTTTGTCAACCCCTGAAAGGAGTAGGTGGTGGAGGGCTGTCCCTCCCAGCCGGAAGTCAGAATCCACTACCCTGGTCTACTTCCTACTAGTTTGTTCAGTTTGGGTCTGTGGTCCCTATAATGCACTTTGCTTAGTGGCTTGCTTCCCATAGGGTCCCCCCTTGGGTCTTGGGTGTGATCTTGCCATGGTCCCAGGCTCCTTCGGGTGCAGCAGTGGCAGGCTGGTGAGGACAAGCCCCTCAATGTCTCTGGGGTTCATTCAGTCAGTTCTCTCAGGTGCTGGAGACTCCTTTGCAGTCTCCCTTGCCTGGGAAACCAGTGCTTACTCCCACATGGCTGCCCTGGCTGGCAGGCAAGTGCTCCTTCCCTTCTGGTAGGGAGACAGCTAGTTCCTTCCTCTTCTCCAGTCAGCCTGGAACTGAGCTAGGCTCTCTTCTTTTCTTCTCACCCCCCTGCCCCCACAGGCTGGGCATTGGCTGCAGGTATAGCAGTGCAAGGCTAGCTGAGCCCAAGGAATCTCTTTAATTTCTGCTGTGCTGGCTGGCAGTTTCTCTGCTTCATCATAAGGCCATATCAAAAGCTCTTGTCCACACGGCAACTTTCTTTGGACGAGGAGTACCATTCTTTGCAAACTGGGTCCTTGAATACTGGTTGAGATTTACCATTTCTTACATTGGCTGGAGTTATTGTGTTGATTGCTTTAGGAACATTTTTGTGCTGTTGTTTCATGGCTTTAGATCATTCTACATCAGATATGGGACAGATTCTCTTTGTCAAGCAGCAACTTCGGTTGCATGAAATGTGTTTTTTCCCATCCAGAGAGGCACCATTTGCCAATATTGTCAGGTGTACCATGAATGAACTTCCTGGGAACCAGACTGGGAGGAATAAGAGCACTATTCTCAGCATCCACAGTTTGCAGGGTTTTCTCTGCCAGGGATGTGTTCATCTTTAGGATTCCTTCTAACTAATGCAATAGCCAGCACTATGTAAAAGCTGAACAAGTTGTTTTGATCTTGTTGCCTGATGGAGGATACGCCCATGACCAATATGCTTTGGTTATGTCATATTTTGCGGTGCAAATCAGACCAGTGATGGGTATCACCTCCTGCCCTGTAACTCCGGGTATCTTAAATGCTCTGCTACTGTAGCTCACAGCCTGTATAGCAACAGCCAGCAGACAAGTGTGCAGCATCCTGAGTGACTGTGTGCTGTGCAGCCCTGGTTCAGCACTCTGACCCCAGCAGCCTGCCTACAACACAACAGCCCCACCCTGATTTCCACCAGCTTTGGTCACTACTTGCAGAGTAACACCAGTCCCAAATATCCCCAAAACTGTTTGCCCTGAAGTGTCCGCCCTTCTCCTGGAACACTAATCATGTGTATTTCTTCCTGTAAAGAGACAAAAGCTCAGCGTATAATGTTAACTTCAGTTCAGATATAGCACAGGGTTGCTTTAGATTAGGAGGAAAAAAAGTGTTTGTTTTTTTTTTAACAGAAGTATATAGGTTTAGTGATACCAAGTAAAATAAATATAGGTAGAAAAGGTTACAAACAAACAAAAATAAAAAAAATACTCTTACTAATGGCTCACATCTAACTTCAGCAATTTACGCTGTTTTTCAATGCAGTGTTGTTGTAGCTGTGTCGGTCCCAGGGTATTAGAGAGATGCGATGGGTGAGGTAATATCTTCTACTGAACTTTTATTGTGTGGCTTGAAAGCTTCTCTCTCTTACCAACAGAAGCTGGTCCAATAAAAGACATTACCTCACTCACCTTGTCTCTCTTTGTTCAAGGCAGTTTCTTCAAGATTCTTCAGTTCTCAGAGACTGTAACCCTGTTGGCTGAGGGACCCATCTTTCTCAGCTTGCAGGAGATTTGACCCCTTGTGTTTGTATAGTAATGGATGCTAAAATAGCTTCTTATCTCTCCTTATATTTTCCCAAACTTACTGCTTTGCCCCCAAACACAGGATTACTTCATGCTGTTCTTCTCTGCCTTTGGACTTCTCATTCCCCTGTAGATTTGTATGTAAATGGAGTTTCCATTGTCTTGGGTCACACCTTGCTTAATTTCATTGGAAAGAGATATATAGCTGCCTTCCCTCCTGTGGGAGAAAATCTATTTATCAACTGCTCCTGACCTCCCTGATTTAAACAGCTTTAAGTCACAGACTTTACAATATAATGTTAGTGAGCATTCATAATTTCTCATATCATGTTAATGCATACATTTCACAATAGATTTATCATGTGTGTCACAGGCTTTCATAAAAGACCTCACTTGATACACTTTGAAATACAGTAATATTGTATACAATCAGTTGATCAATTGCTTATCATTTGAGTTTCAAGACCCTCTGTTTTTATAGTCCAGATAATGTTTCTGTCTCCTGCTGGGGTGTAGACACTATGCTGTCTTCTCTCACTCTTATTAACTTTGTTTACCTCAAACGAAGCTTCATTGTCTCTGCCTGATGATCAGGCTGGACAGACAAACAAATACAAATTCTTTTGTCTAAGGCTTGTGCATTGCTTGTCAAACACATTTTGAGAACATAATTCTAGCACATATCCATAGCTTTTATATACACCCTGTAAGAATATTAATGATCAGTGAGTTGTTAGTTTTCCACTGACCTCTTATATAACATATTTGGGGTAAATATTATGAAAATGTTGTGTTGGGTGTAGTGAATATGGGATGGCCATCTCATCATCTTGGCAATAATCTGTCATTTGTGAGACAGGTACATATTTATACTTGATTGGAACTAAGAATATTTGTCTCTCACCATAAAAGCAATCAGGTAATGAAATAAACTGAAATAAATCCTCAATCTGATCTTGGAATATTTCCTTGAATGATGATCTACAATTGATGTAGGAGGGTGGAATTTCAATGCCAGTTTCCTTTTGCAAGACAGTGGAAACAATGCCAAACATTAGATACCTCCAAAACATGGCTTGACTAGCTGCATGCTGAAGCTTGTTTTGAAACTAAAGCATTGCTGTGTCCATAATTTTGGTGCCCTCACTCTTTTTCATCACAACTCTCATAAACGGGCTATATCAAGTCAGATGGTACTTGCCTTCTTCAGCTATGAGTTTGTTTACTCTAGCTAATCAACCATTCATTTTATGGTCAAATACAGCTGCCTTCATTATCTGTTCACTCATCTTGATTGTAGTTACAGGGTTGAGTCTCTGTTTAGGGCACACTTCTTGACAAAACACGCTGCATGTCTTGTCCATAGGTTTCACAGAGCTGGACTGTCTTGCATATGGTCACTAGTGTCTTTATTTGATCACTACAGCTTGGTATATGTGATACATAAGTTATAGATGTTCTAACCTTCTGTAACATCTGGATTTTGCCTTTGACTGTATTGAGCATAGCACTTTCTGTGCCATGTGAATGATAGTGTCTGTTCTGAATGAAAGATTCACTCTATTCTGTCAGAGACCTCTCTGTATTTGACATCTTGCAGTTTCTTTCTACTCATTTTTGTCTTCTGTATTCGATGCAATCCTTGGTCATCTGCTTCATGCACATATTATTTACTTGATTCTTGGCAAATAATGCAGAGTCTGTCGGAAACTGGCATGAATCTCATGAGACTCATTACTAGTTCCATGGTTTACCTACAACTGTAAACAATTTGTGTGTCATAAATGATTATCTCATCTAACTACTGTTGCTCTATTTGTAAAAGATCACCATCACTTCTGTGGTAACTCTACTTTGACTATAAAACATTATGTAGTATAAAATAAAAACTAAGCATTCAAGAAAATGAAAAAATGATTTAATATTTTTTAGGAAAAATAATGTCTGTGTTATGACTTACTTATTTTATTAGTATGATATATGGATGACTGAATGCTATAAAAAGTTAAATATTAGGGTGGAATAGGTCGTCAGACTATGATGTTTGTCTTCTCATTTCTATTCTTAATAGATTAAAAGGAATGATGCCAAACAGTTTGATTTTGCTGAGAGATTCATGCCCATGCTGTTAGACTGTTGGCAGCCATATTTATTTGCAAGTTTGAAAGTTTACACTTGAAAATTTAGCTGGTAATAACCATATTCAAAACCAGCAAGTTCAAATTATTTTAGAAAAATTGGTTACCAACTTTCAACAAAAAGTGCCTTTCGACTCCTTAAAGAGGATTGATTCTGAGATTTTTGTCTAATCTGTTTACAAAGGGCTACATTATTTCAGTAGGTTGAATTATTATTATTAAGCAGTGTAGACTGCAAAACCTCTTCATAGTTGAAACAGAGAGCAAAATCTGCTCCATTAGTTGTGGAATATAACACCATTATCTCTATTTATTTTGTTTGGTTGGAATGTATCAATTAAACTGAGTTTAGATAGATGTTAGGCTAAATTCTGATTTAGACTCTGCACAACTTTGTTGACTTAACTGGGATGACATTAGTTGTGAATGATCACAAAATTTTTACCCTTATGTTTAAAAACCTAGGAACTTCAAAGTTATTTTTTAAGCTTCATTTTGCATAAAACATAAGTAAATTCACATATTAATTTTAATTATTTACAAAGTGTGTTTAAATACATATTTAAATAACTATTTAGATTTTAGAGAAATCTAAATAATAGGAAAAATAACACAATCTCATATCTCCTAGGTTATTAAATTATAGCCTTTTTTGGTGAAAATATTTTGACTATCTGATAGCTTCTGGCCTGGATTCAGCAACATAATTGAACACATGTATAAGTTTTAGGATGTGAGTAGCCCCTTTGAAGTCAGCAGGGCTACTCACTTGATTAAAATGATGCACATGCTTCAAGTAACTTGATGACCCCTGTGCCTCCACTATTCCATATTAATGTTTGCAAATTCCCTTAGATCCAGTTGTGATCTAAAAGTACCATTACAACCAATTCTGACAGGAAGCAAAGAAAATTCATTCATATTTTGTTGTGTCCCATTCAAATGATACATGATTGCCTTACAAAATAAACAACCGAATCATATCAGTAAAGGTTTGAAAGCTAATTTTCTTAATTTCTGTTGTGTTGGGTTTACAAAAGATATGGGCCCTTGCAGCTTGTCCCCTAACAAATTTGTATATGTAAAGGGCAGGTTGAAAAAATAAATATTTTGATTTCTGCCTCCTCTTGTCTACAACAGTTCTTGGTATCTATAATCCCAGTGCTGAATACTTAGAGAGAACACATTTCATTTTTTCACACCAGTTAAATCCCCAAAACCATCAAAAAAGAAGGTTGATTAAATGATGATGCTGTTGTACTTTCTGGCAGTGATTTGCAGCTTCAGACATTCTTTTCTATCTTGATCAAGAGTGGTGAATATCAGCCTAAATGATCCCTCTATATTGATTACCTAAAGCTGGCAAATGAAGTTGCTCGAGTACTAGCAGCTGCTGTAGATAGTAGTTCTTCGTGAGCTAGTCTTTCTGAAGGAGTAATGAGATACTAACTGGCATGTATAGAACATCATAACATAATGAAACTGTGTAGAGGAAAAAACTAAACACAAAATCTGGGTTGTCGTTGGCTGAATACATGTATTCCAAACTATTTGCACTTCATTTTACATTAGCATTACAGCTGGTTGAAAGATTGGGGGAAATTATGACAATTTTCAAAAAATAACATTATTTTGATTCTTTCAGATGGAAAACAGGAAGACATTTTAATTTATTTGACATTTTTTCATATATTTTTGCTTTTGAAATGTTTTGTTTTTTCATCCTCCCCCCATAGTCCTTTTTTTCTCTTGTGTTTCTCCTTTTTTTTTAATTTTGCCCTGAATGGATGGATGAGGCGAATGAAGAAAGAAATGGGGAAAGGAAGAATGATAAACTTAAAAAAAAATAACTTTTTCCCAAATCTCAAAAATGATTTTGACCTGGAACATAGTTGAATCAAGATGGTTCTTATTTAGCCTCAACCAGTTACTCCAGGACTATGTACTGATATTTAAACAAGAATTGAGAGCCCTGCTAAATGTAGGTAAATCTGTCTGTTTTAGTGCTTGACTAAGTATGCCATCTGTGCTCTATTTGATATGATTCTAGTACAGACCGATAACACATATTCTACATATAAAATGGATAATGTCACTTCCTGTTTTGAAATGATTCCTACAGCACCAAAATGTTGTACTAATTTGCCACAGATCACATCTTGATTATGCAAGTCACTTTCCATTACCCGAATATTGCATCACATAATGGCACATGCTACTAGTGATGGGCCCATGGTGAAAAGTTCAAGTCTGAATCTGAAGTTTCCCTAGGCTGGGGAGGATGATGACATTTCAGAGATTCTTTCAGATGGAAAACAGGAAGACATTTTAATTTATTTGACATTTTTTCATATATTTTTGCTTTTGAAATGTTTTGTTTTGAAAACTAGAAGTGAAATTTATACACACCGTGTGTTGCCTGAGGAATAAATACTTTCTTTCTGTACTAGAGAAATGTGTTTAGGATTGGAGAATTTCGTTTGGTCCATTATAGTGATGGAGCCAGTAGTGGAATTGGGATCCTACACTTGGCTTCTATTTCAACCAAAGTTTTAGGTTGTCTGATCTGGAAATTTAGATGGAGCCCATCTCCAACTATAATACACTCATATGATTTACATCATAATCCGAGTTAACTGATGTAATACAAGAATGTCAGGGCTCATTAAATATTGCTAGTGCTTTTTCTAATGTTCAACTATCTTACCTCATTCTTCAACATGAACAGTATCTGACATCATGGGCAATAGAACAAGCACTGGAATGGTTCAAAGAGATTATTTCCAACTCATTGTGATCTGTTTCTTTAAGGGGCTGATCCTGCACTGTTGAAGCCAATGGGAGTTTTGCTATTGACTTCCTGAGAATAGGATCAGTCCCAAAATCAGTAATGACAAAGAATGTGAATGGGTATCAGCAGAGATAATGATTTTTCTGTCTCTGCTAATGGTGCTAATATTCAATAAGACGTATTTTGAATGAATAAGTATCTTAATTTCGATTCATCTTGTTTTAAAAAAAAAGATGGATTCTTCAGGGAGAGAAATATCCACAGGAAGTAGAGCAGATGGGCTGGAAGAGAGAGAGAGAGAGAGACAATAAGCCTGATTCCACATCCATTAAAGCTGATAGAAAGACTTTTATTGACTCCATCGGGCATTGGATCAGCTGTATACAGTGAGCTGCTGAAGCTAAAGTAAAACAGGTATTGACAACATTGCAAAAGGCTGAGATATGTAGTCTAAAAATAGGGGAGAGTATAATCATTTTGATTTTAATGTGTGAAATGATTTAGGGAGTGGGAATTTTTAAGGTCGGAGTAAAGTTTGGGAAATGTGTGGCTGAATTAGGAGAGGATAGACTATTTCTTACTGTTACAAGCAAAATAAAAAGGTGAATGTCTTTTTTTTTTTTTAGATCCAAGAAGGTTTCACAAATATTTGCTTCTAACGATTCTCTGATAATAAGTGAATACATTTGCCAGTTATCAAAATCGTTCATGGTTCATCAGTCAACACAGAAATATACAGTAAATCCCAAAGCACTTCACAGACTGTACGCATATACAGTACCACTGCCATACAGCTCTGTGTAGGGTGGATGTTGTGACCTGGTGGACAGTATGCACAGCATGGTGCACAATAGTTGGAGGGAGCCAGGGATACTTTTGTGCAAGGACATGCGAAAAACATCATAGGATGTGTGATGTCCCAGTAGAACAGATCAGAACTAGGTTTGTAGCATTTCAACCCTCTCCCCACAAACACACTATACTGCATGGACCTTAGACTGACTCCCTCAAAAAGATGAAGGGCTGAGTCAGTCCCCTTGGGATCTGAACCTTAGGTTTCTAGGGATCTAATTTACAGTTGGTTAGTCTCTAACCACAAAGAACCAGTTTGTAACTGACTTCTGCAGAGGGAAGACCAAAAAGCAATTAAGGGAAGAGCAAAAGGAAACCTTCCCCTTGCTTGTGTTCCAGCACAGAAGCTGGTCACAAACCTTTGGGGAGACCAGATCCTGCTTCCCACAAATATCCTCAAGGGCATCAGATAAAAGGGGATGGGTGTGTATGTGTGAAATGAAGGCCCGGTTTTGACCCTGAAGCCCTGACCTGCCCCAGAAGCAAGTGCATGTTGCATTTAGGGTTTTAAAAATAAAGCCTCTTCTCCTTATTATGTTTGTCCTGATTTCCTGAAAGGATTTATGCACTTTCTTTCCTGTCACTAGTCACTAATGAGTTATGAGAAAATACTGTCTCATATGGGGTTGCAACTATTTTCAACTAGCCGCAAGTGATGGCAAGTTGCTAGGTCCTCTCCAGAATATCATGATGAGTGGTTGCCTGTTGGGAACTCTGGCCAAGAAACACTAATGAGGAAAACAAATAGGTTAGCCACAGATCAAAGAGCAATTAAAGATTTCAGTTTACGTGACAAGACATTGTGGTCACAGCTTTCCGGCACAGACAGTCAAGCACCAGTAAACAGATTATGTCTTCAACGCTATCATGACTTTTAAAGCTCAAAAATAGTTTTATAGGAAACTGTGCAGGATTTCTCCTGATGTTGTTGTTTGAAGTGAATCATTTAAGCACATTTCATTTGGCTTCAGTCTCCATGTTACCAACTTTGGGCCAGATTCTGGCACCCTTACTCCCAGTGAATAGTACTTACTTTGCAATTAGTCCCAATGAAATCTATGTGATTACTCAGTGAGCAAGGCACTACACATAGAGTAATCATATAAGTAAGAATGGCAGAATGTGACCCTTTGGCAGATTAGCCTAAAATTACTTCATAGCATATATTTATCTTTTACAATATTTCTAGATTTGTCTTATCATAGAATCATTGAAGACTAGGGTTGGAAGAGACCTCAGGACGTGATCTAATCCAACCCCCTGCTCAATCCAACACCAATTAAATCATCCCAGCCAGGGACAATGTAATACATTTGGGCTCGATTTTGCAGTCCTAACTCTTGTAAGTAGCTCTCCTTAACTCAGTATAAGAGTAAAAACAGACGGAGTTCATCATAATAGTCCTTATCTTTGCTGAATATTTACTCATGTGAATAGTTCTTTTGAAGCTAGTTGGCTTACTCATGTGAGTAAGTGCCATGCAGCGTGAGTAAGTGCTAGACTATTATGATGTTTTACAGGATATTGCTATACTATAAAAAAAAGGAAAAGAAACATTTTGAAGCTGCTTATAATTATTGTCATTTATCTATTTGGGGCTAGAGCCACAAAGGGATTTGGCCACCTAACTGCCACTTTAGGCATCTAAATCCAAAATTTAGACACTCAAATCTGCCCGCTTTCTCCTCTACTCAGATGCTGCCTAATTTCTAGGTGTTTATAGTCCCTAGTGCCCAGAGTTTCAAAAGTATTTAGTCATTGCTGGTGGCACTCAGCATTGCAATGTCTAGCTGATTTAGGAGCCTAAATCTCATTTTCAAAAGGGATTTACACACTTAGGAACCAAAAATCCCAATTTCTGTTGGTAAATTCCTCCAAAATCTGCCAGTGAGCACATGGACATCCTCCTCACTTCCAATGGGCATGTACCCAGCTCATATCTATACCTCGGCAGGATCCTCAAATCAGGCATTCCCTCGCCTATGTCACCTGCCAATAGACATGCTCAGAAGCCATCTAACAGATTAGGCCCTGTACAAAGCAATGCTGGAGAGATACCCCCATTATAAACTTTAGCCCAGTGGTTAGACCAATCATCCAGGTTCAGTTCTCTTCTTTGCCTGATGTGGAGAAGAGAGCCTAGATGCTATGGTGCAGGGCACTGATAACTGTAGATGACAAATAGAGGGGTACCTTTTCCAGGAAAGTGTGCTATCCTCTAGGCTAAGGGGAAGTGTTCTTTCAGTCTTTTACATTGAAGCTGTTCTTTATGTATAAATGATTAACTTGTTGTTGGAGCCAGGAGATCGAAACCTGGTTCTTCTTTCTTCCAGGTGACACTCCAATCACTGGCCTATAGAGTCATTCTGACTTACTGATGCATATTCACTTATTTAGACACAGTGGAATAGCTTCAACAGGAGAGAGACCCACTTCAGAACATGCCATAGCTTAGTGGTTAATGCACTCTGCTAGAAGGGGGAAGACTGAAATTCTCTAACTGAGGCAAAGTGGGGATTTGAACTCAGATCTGCTACATCTTGGGTGAATGTACTAACCACAGGGTTAAAGCAATGGGGAGAAGATTGCCTTTATTTTTTGAAGAAAAGGGCTTAGACACCTAACTCCAGAAGGGGTTTTGACAGCTGGGAATCCTGAGCAGAGGGAGGTGCTTCCCTCCAGCCTGGTCTTAGGCACCTAACTCCCCTTGAGGGGCAGGGCTTAGGATCCACCGCCTCCTTTGTCATTTCCTATTGGCTTAGGCAGACTTCCACTCAACATAATGGTTTTTGTAAATCTCTAGCATAGGTGGCTAATGCTCCCCATGCATTGTATAGGGAGACTGGACACCTAATACTAAACTGTAGGTTCCACTAAGCAGTAGGATGCTTAAACATTGGGCATTGCAATACTGAACCTAAATCCCTTTTGTGGATCTAGCCTTTGGTACCACAGGTGTGCATAGCATGATACAAATATATGGGAATTCAAGGTCTTTGCTTTGAGGAGCTTACAGTTTCAGAGTTAAAATACTCATGCTCCCAATTAATATATTTGTTCCACATTTGAGTTGTGTCCAAATGGTAATCATTTAGGGACATCTTTACCAATAAAGCACTATTGGTAGCTCTGTTTCCAGAAACATGCATGACATTAAACTTTTCTTCTCCATATATTGTGTGTGTGTGTGAAATAGAAAACTTACTGAAGATCTTGGGGCTGACCTTTACTTGAGATTGTTTTTTAAAATAAAGGTGGAAGATGAGAATTGCATATTATTTTGTACTGGAAAAGTACTTTGATATCTATTATTGTTATTATTTTATGTAAATCCTCTACAATAGCAGGGAACCTTTGCAGGTTTTGACATGATTAGCTCCAAGGTTGTTTTAATAATGAGAGCAGAGTGTAAAGCCAAGGGCCAGAATCTTAGTTACAAGGTTACTCTGCCTTGTTTTCAAATACAGTTCACATAGTTAACTGAACTTGTGTTTTCCCAAATAGCTCTTCATACAACCTGTGACATGTTCTCATAAGGACCATGTCATTATGAGAATGGAGAAGTGTGTCTACCTCAGAGGCCCTTTGGTAATCAGCTCATTTGAACGTATTGTTCATGCATGTGATTAGACAACCGGAATAGAGTAATGAAATACTATATATCCTACTCCTGCCCTATTTTCTTTTCCTTCATGATGTGATGAGTCCTAAAAAAAAGAGAGAGAAAATATACCGACATAATTACTGGGTTTTGGTAATACCTAGAGGAGATTGATGCATTTTCTCATACTTCCAGGGGTATAATCCTCTCAATTAATCACAGTTTGAATTATCCAACTGGTTATTTTAATTTGTTCTTTTGCATTGGAGGAAGCTGGATTTTTTTTTCTTGTTCTTCTTAAAGCTAGGAAATCTGCTACATGGACAAATTCCTCAGAGCATATTACAGCTGACCTATGCTACAAGTATGTAGTTGTAACATGCAGCACAAAACTGTACATCTTTATTCTGGAATGCCTTCTCAAAGAGAATCAAGCATACTGTTAGTGTCACTTCAGGCTTTTTGACTGGTATTGCTCCCTAGGATCAGTTCTACCACCCGACTCACATGAAGCAGTACTTTATTCAGAAGTCCCATTGAATGAGCAAATCCTGCTCCAAACAAACAAAAGTAAAAGAACCACTATACAAAAGAGCCATAAAATAGAAGAAGTCCTTCTAAGTTTTAAAAATAATTTTACTATTGTTTTGCAGCCCAGTGGCTGTTTTCTTGAATGTGCAGTATGGATTAGCTGGAGTGAAAAGTTACAGGAGGGAAGTTGATAATGAACAAAACAAAATTACCAGAATGAAAAGGGAATGAAACACCTACTTAGTCTTGTCCTGCAACTGATTGTGTGTGGGTGCAACACTCCTATTCAATCACCAGCTGGCTAGGGACTTTGTTAGGCTACCTCTTTCCCCGCAGTAACCTCAATTACCGTGTTGATAACTCACACAATTTTATCAAGAGTGTTGTTATATTTAGTGTTTTTCTTAAAGCCCCAGCTTCTAGAATCATGTGATTATACATTAGAATCTGAGCTGTCATTAAAGAAGTACGTTTCTAAATCTTGGTTGCAGAGAAAAATCTTTAAAGATAATCCATAATGGTCCCCAAACCAGCAGGCAAATAAAAAGAGTCCCAAATTTATGAAAATTTAAGAATAGCATGAAGTTGGGAGTCTGGCTTATGATTTTTGATCTCTTGGGGTTACCAGTCTTGCAAATATACTGGGTACATACTGCTCTACCTTTATTAGAAAATCAGCTCCATCAAGCAACCAATTTTGATTGAATAGTCACTTGACACAATTGTGAGCAAGCTTTGCACTTATGGTATAACATACTTTTCCCATGAGCTCCCCCAAACACTCAGAGTAGGGCGCAAACAAGCCAATTACAGCCAAACTATATTTTAATGCCTTTTAAAATAAATAAAACAAAAGGAAAAATAAAACAAAAGGAAAAATAAAATAAGCTTGCTCCTGAGACTGAAAATGTGCACTTCTGGGGGAAAACAGCAGGAATTTAGTAGAAATTTAGATTTGAAAAGCAGTGGGTACATCTGACACTGTTTGGAGAATAGCAGAGACTGCAAAAATATAGGGAATAATACTTCTAAAGCACTGGAAAGACTTTTTTTTTTTTGCTTTTAAAAAGGATTGGTTTTTCTCATGAGAAAAATCTTCCTTCCCTTGAGGAAACAGATGTTTGAAAGACATCCCACACCCACAGGACAAAAAATACACTGAACAAAACCAGCCACATGCCATCATAGGAATGACTAATAGCATTAAAATGGTACACAGTGATGCACGGCAGCAAGAAAGAACTGAGCAAAACAAAAAGGTAAAAGTAATGGGAATCCTCCAATTAATGAAACAAGAATGTTTTCGTAAGATAATCAAAGAGTATGTTCATAGCTTAGCTGTGGCAAACACTGAACTTTCATAATAAATGCAATTATCCACCAAATGTGTGTAAAACTAGCTTCAATCAAGTGATCCAGAAGCTGCAAAATTAAAAAAACCCTAAGGGCATCACCAGAACAAACTCTCAGGTCATAAAAATGAACAGTAATACATTAGAAACAAGAAGTTTTATCAGTGATTGATAGGTGGAGAAGTGAGATGATGCACAGCGTAGAACCCCAAACTACTCTTAAGTCATGTGCTTTTGGATTTCTCATTATTATTCAGGCTTGTATTAAGATATATATCATTTAGAAATAATGGGACAGATCTTCAGCAGATCTAATGTGGAGCTATGGTGATTTAATTCAATTGAGCTATTCTGATTTACACCAGCGGAGGATCTATGCCATATATAGACATTTTAATTAATATATCTTATTTATTATTACTTCATGAATATGTATGCACAGATAAAATGATATATTCTACCTAGCTATATATATATTTTACCTTTTAATACATACACATGCACTAGAGAGAAACTGATTTTCTAGCTGTAAAATATAATATTAATGGTTCAATAATTAATGGCATTTATTACCTCCTAATAGCGTATTTCATATTCAATTGGAATTCTCAGGAAGCAGATCATAAAAGCAGTAAGATCCCTCATATAATTTTAAAGATGAAGAAAAAGAAGACAAATATTGTAATGACAGCTTTATTAGAAGAAGAATAAGGGATGTGAATAAGTTACAGCATAGTACATTAGTCAGGACTTGAATTAAAATTGTTTAAAGTGATTCTGATCAACAGCTAACTTATTGTATAAACATGTGTAACCTTTTCTCTTGTATTTGTGTAAAACAAGTCTCCAAAACAAAGCAAAGCTTTCAGGACTGTTAGTCACCAATTTAAAGTCAAGGGCCCAATTTTCACATCTTACTCCTGTGATGAGTCTCATTGCTCTCAGTGTGAAATTCTTCCCTATTTGCCTGGTCAGCACAAACTCCATGCATCACATAAGCTCCATTTAAGTGTTTAAATGGGACACAAATGGGTCATGTGCTCTGTGCTGGCCCTCCTGAAACCTGCAGGATCAGGCCTGATGCCTGTAAATCTGTTGTCATTCAAAACTTTTCATTTTTTTTCCCTAAAAAATTGAAAATTATGTTGTGGACAATAGATTCTATCAATTATTGCAATTTATCAATTATTTGCAAAAATTAAGAGACTGATTCAAGGAAAGATATAGAAGAAAATGTGTTGCTGTCAACTGAAGTCTACATATAATATTTGCCCCCCTAGTCAATTGCATATAGTTTTGTCTCAATGTAATGACAGGCAATAATCCTCCAAATGTTTTTATTTTTATTTTTCAATAATTTAGTATCAACAGGAAGAAAGAACCTGCAGGTGGCAATGAGAACTAGAAGTGATATTAAATAATCCTCATTTGCTGAGATGCAGGCATTAGAATAACTGAGTACACATGGATTTACTGGATCAGGGACCCTGACGTATCGTATAGACAGTACCTTATACCATACTAACCCAATATTCAATCATGAAAAATGCAGAACAAACTTTGGTTATCATGCAGCAAAACGTTTAGCTGTAAGACAAGT
This sequence comes from Gopherus flavomarginatus, assembly GCF_025201925.1. Lineage (NCBI taxonomy): Eukaryota > Metazoa > Chordata > Testudines > Testudinidae > Gopherus > Gopherus flavomarginatus. The sequence goes on along the minus strand of NC_066620.1, from coordinate 146,159,429 downwards.
CATTTTTTTGACTTCAGGGGCACTCTGCATTGTGCTTCATCTTATACATGTGAAAAAGTATTTGACTGTTTCAGGCCCACAGGATGCTCAGCACCTGGCAGGATGGAGACCCTAATCTAGAGTTTCATTCCAAACTAAATTAGTTAAAAATACTTTGAAAGACAACATTTCAGTATTTAGTTTTGATTCCAATACTTGTCTATCTTCTGCTGCAAGTGATTTATTGGGGACCTTGCTAGGATTTTTATTTCAACAATGTAATTTTCAGAACTAAATTCAGCACTAGGGGTGTGCAGAACGTGGTGGTTACAGATGACAGGTAAACATTTCCTTTCATTTCACTTTGTGCCCTTGCACTACCACGTTTCATTATTACCCTCAGGTCTAAATGGCATCAGAGTCTCAAAGTGAAATGTCAGATGAAACACTAGCATGTAGTTTCACATCAAAAGTATGTGAATCTGCAAATTTCCTATAATTTTGAGTCAGCGTCATTGGCTGGCCCATGTTTCCTCCAAAGTGGCCGAGGTTCACTTGACACTGAAACTAGGTTCACTCAGGGTCTAGGAACCTTATCACCTTTCAGCCAGCTTGGACTGAGATTTGAGTTGATGATAAAAGCCCAGAGTAAATGCAGTTTAGTGGGTTTGGGATTTATTTTGAACCTTTCATTGCATTTGAATTCTTTCAGTGGACACCTCCACGTTATGGACAGAATAATGAAATGAGAAAATACGAAGTAGCAACTGAGTAAATAATTGAAAGGCTCTGATGATATTTATCTCAAGGCAAATTTGACCTTTTGGGGAAGTAGAAAGTGAATGTAAACAATGAATCTTCAGTGGCTGCCTGAAAACTGTACTTATAATAATGGCATACTTGGATTTTCATAGAATATCCTAGATTAGGTTATTAAAACTAGAAGATATGAGCATCATAAATGGCCTGCAATATAGTCTAAAATAGCCAAAAGTGAGAGTGTTACGTTAGTGGCAATTATCTACTCCTCCACGGTCTTTCATTATAAGAGATAGTCCCAGATCTTTGTAGCTGGTTTATGGTGTATCAGCCTCATTTCAATCTCATTTACACTGGTTTTATACAAATAAGATAAGAATGAATTTCATGGCTCTGTTGCAGGCCAGCACTGTTGAAAATCAGACATCTCTGGTTTATCAAACAATAGCAGTACAAGCATGGAAAAAAAGAGCTTAAAATTACTTAGCATACCTTTATCCCAAAATATAGCTGCTAAACCCAAAGTAATACATAGACTAGAACTCTGAACAGTAAACCTTAGAGCATATTAGTACCAGAAGCTTCAGAAACTCCAACAAACTAATCATACAAGAAAACTTTTTAAAGCTCTACTCATGAGATTATTCCTGCTACAATTTAGATGTAGGCTGAGCTGCTTGCTTTCCTAGCATCTCAAGTCAAACAGCAACAACTTGTGTCCTGAAGGTAAGAAATACAAACATTTGCCAATTTGCTGCCTTCAAACAATGGCCTTGTCTGTGGGTGTCTCTTATTTACAGTTTCTACCTTGTTAAAATTCTCCAAAATGTTCAGAAAATCTTAGGGTATGGCTACACTTACAGTGTAGCCACATTTGCAGCATTTGCAGTGCTGTTGGGAGTGGTGCATTCTGGGCAGCTATCCCAGCATTCAAGTGGCTGCAACGTGCTTTTCAAAAGAGGGGGGTGGGGTGGAGTGTGACAGGGAGCATGGGGGAGACAGACAGAGTGGATTTTTGGAGCTGACACTGTGTCAGCTCCCTGCCTTGCAAGTTCTAAGGACTGGAAGATACATAGCACCAACCTTCAATTATTTAAAAAGTTTCGACCCCTTCCCCCACCCCTCTCTTATTGACTAAATGCAAATTATGCACTCCTAAATAGCCTTCAGACCACATAAGCAGCTGCTCCAAAACGGACTCCCCCCTCCCTCCTCGCTGTGTTGCTTCTCTCCTCAAGCAAACAGCTGTGAACATTCCAAAGCAATTTCCCTGCCTGACTCTGCTCGAGCAAACAGGAGCTGTATTTGTTTTTTAGATAAGCAGCTCCGGGAGCCCGGAGTTCACAACAAACCAGAAGAGTGGCTGAACACGCATTCTGGGATACCTCCGAATACCTCGGAGGGCAATTACAGCGCTTTTGGTGGCCACACTTGACGAGCAGCGCTGCATCACCAGCGCGGCAATCGTTACACCCCAAGCAGACCAGGTGTACAGCCAGCGCTGCAGCCAGGGAGTTGCAGCGCTGGATGTGCCTTGCAGGTGTGGACAGTTACTAAGTTGCAGCACTGTAAACCCACCACCAGCGCTGCAACTCTCCAGTGTAGCCAAGCCCTTAGTCATACATAATTGTTGTTATCTCACTGTTACTGCAGCTTCTGTCTTCAGCTTTCTGCATTGTTCTAGAAAATCGCTGAAGCTCAGTAGCTGGGAACCACTCCCCACCGCAAAGTTAAATAACAAAAACAACAATCAATAGATTATTGAGCTTAAGCAGTGTTCTGTACTTAGGAGAAGGAGATGCTGCCATTGTGTTTTCTGGATACTTTAGCTTAAAATGTAGAATTATTCTCCACCCCCACCCTGCCTGTTTTGGGGCCAGCTTTGTCGCAACCACTATTTTATGTTTTAGGTCAGCTGCAGAATGTTATAAAGTAAATCACATGTTCACTGCTCTCTCTGGCTATGGAATTTGAAGATTTGTTCCCTCTATTTGTTGTTTTATTTCAGTGTGAAGTAATAGTAATCTGCTACTGAGAATTATAGGTTGTTTTTCTCATAGGAACAAAATTCAGAACTTGAGTACATAAGACAAATGAGATCACTCAGATGCTAGTTTTAAGTTTAACTAGATTCTCTCTCATATAGAGATGATTTTTCTTTGAGTGATCTAAATTACTTTCTGCAAATGACAGAAAAGAGCCAGAGGAAATAAGATTGTCCACTGGTGTTTTAATTTGTATTTAGATTCATCTACTTCTGATGAACATGACCCGGATCAGTAAAGCTGCAGGTCTCCAACATACATGGATAAGAAAATAAAATGGATTATAGTAAAGTTGCTTGTGAAATGCATGGTATGACGTTTACTGTAAGTACTCAGTATTAGAGCTGTGTAGAGAATGGAAATTCTTTTTTGTAAAGACTTTCAAAATTTTGACATTTGTTTTATTCTGATTCAGAACAAAACCTGAAAATTGCAAAATTCTCCACAAAAAAAATTCTGATTTTTTTCGATTGATTGAAATATTTCATTTTAATATTTTGATTGTTTAATTTTATATTGCAACACATAATAAAGCTTTTTAAAAAAAATTCTAAACAAAGTCATTTCAAAACCAAAACCTTTTTTTCCTCCTTTTCCCCCCTCCGAAAGGAAATTTTGGCAAAATTGACATAGGAATGATTCCATGAACATTTTTCCAAGTTTTGAGCTGTGAGTTCAGCTGTGAGCTATTGAGTAATAGGAAACTTTTCATAGAATGGGTTAGACATCGGAGGCCTACCCCAAGGGACCACATGAAGATTGGCTACAGCAGTTGTGTCCTGGCAACCATTCACGGGAATTGTGTTGGTTGAGCTCTGTACTTTGAGTGCAGACTAGTGAACTGATCCTGTACCACTGAGATCAACAGAAGTTTTACTACTGATCTCACATGGAGCCTGATCAAGCCCTAGCTGAGGAGTGATTTTGGTAGATATTGGGTATGCTCAAAATGGTCTGTGGTTTCAAAATTTTTTTACATCCCCTATATCCCCAAAAAGACAGTTTTTGACCAAAATGAACATTTTCATGCAGTTTTTCTTTTGGCTGAAATTTGTAAAATATTTTTGAAAGAAAATGAAACGAGAAGAGAAGAGAGGAAAAAGTAAAAATCAAGTTTGTTTGCTTAATATCACTGAAAAATTCAATGCAAAAGTTAGAACAAAAACATAGATTTTTATTTTTTGCAAAAAATTTCCTGGAAAATGCCAGCCCTGATTGTGATTAATTTCACAGAGCCTCACTTTTTGGCTGCCCAACCGGAGACATGATAAAGAGGTCTGCTTTTAGAAGTCCGAGTGATCAGGCCCCTATAAGATGTCTCAAACTGAACACCCAAAATCACTAGTCACTTTTCAAAATCTTGGCCAGAGACTTTTTCTGCAATATACAAATAAGATCTAAACTTTCCAGTAATTAGTCTGAAACATTTCCATTTCTGTAGACAAAAATATTGGGTATAGCACAAGGAATATAAATTCCAGCAGCTAAGGCACTTTTAAGTTGTGCAAAGGTCTGAGGGTCTCGAGGGGAGCAGGTCTTTCATTACAGGAAGCGAACATCTCCACTTGGTGAGCATACCATGAACTTTAAATTGGCCACTGGTTTGTTGAATTAATGCCTCTGTGCAGTAGTATGTGAAGCAAAGACAAACCAGGATATTTTAAAAATCATATAGCATTTCAACCTGCCAAAATTAGAGATTTTCAGAGGTGTTACTAAAAGTCTCTCAAGAAATACAAGTGCATGGACATTTCTGATCGTGAAAAAACATACTAATTGAATACAGGTGGCTACAGTGAACACGTGTAAGAACTGTACAAAAAATAAACTAAAATTGAACCCAGAAAAAAAATTAAAAATCATATAACACCAAGTTAGGTGATAATCATAGATTATTAGGGTTGGAAAGGACCTCAAGAGATCATCTAATCCAACCCCCTGCTCAAAGCAGGACCAATCCCCAAATGGCCCCCTGAAGGATTGAACTCACAGCCCTGGGTTTAGCAGGCTAATGCGCAAGCCACTGAGCTATCCCTTCCTCCCCTCCCTAAGCAAGACACCTCGCAGTTTCACCTAGAATCATTCACTCTTTTTATAAAAATGAAATGCAGTATTGAAAAGAAAAAACAGCCACCCTTTTCATGCCTTTGTTAGCATAAATCAAAATGACTGATCCTGAAGATCAAAGAGAAGGACATTCTGAAGTGTCTCCACTTATTATAATGTAAGAAATATATGTCGTAAGCATGAGTTTGAAAAGTGTAGGTCTGGGTATCATCAGGGAGGCATTAAGATTTGTATTTGGGGGTCTGATATTTGTATTTAGCTGCATTTGGGAAAAAATGTGTATGGATCCATGAAACTAAAAGAAAGTACAGCCGGATGTTTTAGTGAGTGTTTGAGAGGTGTGGGATAAGGCCACTTCTCATTGGCTACATCAAGAGTGATAGATGTGTTTAGACCAGCAAATTCAGTCATGATTAGAAAAAAGGTGAAGGAGGCTGATAATGGAAGTTGATCTTTTTACCCAGGCCTGTGACATCCTACTGGAAAAGGAAATAAAACCCCACATATGCCTAGTAGTTTCCTATGCCCTTCTTTTAAGAAGTTGTGATGCTATTGTTTTGTTCTCCTTGGTCTTATCCTCTGAGTATTTACAAGTGATTTGAAGGAGGTGTTTGTGGCAGCGGGGGGGGGGGGGGGAAAGGGAGGTAGTTTTGCTTCCACACACCCCAGTCTCTGCTGCTGCAGCTGTTGTTTTTCTTTATTGATTGTAAATTACTAGCTGTGTATTCATGATATTCTTCTCTTCCTTGTTTATACTTCAGGGCAGATTTTCCAGCACAGCTCAGAATAAGGTTTTTCTACTACATCCTATTTTCTCTTTTAAATCCTTAGCATTATCAACTTTAATCTGTATTTCTGTGCTTTAAGTAGGCTTCCCCTCTCTCTGTGATTGTCTCCTAAAAGAAGGCAGTAAGTCGAGAGAGAAAAGCTACAAAAAAATTCATATCAGCTGACCTTACCATGACAATAAAGGGGATTAGTTGATGCAAGGCGGAGGATTTTTCTCTTTCCACAACCCCATCCCTCACTCTCCACAAGCCACTAATGCTTTTGAGGGAGTCCAATTAACTGATCAGAGACCTACCGCTTAACAAACTGAATCAGGGTCATTTCAAAAGCATCTAGTCAGTACCTTCAATCTACACTAGATTGTTTGAATCAAAGTTGTATCTGGCATCATCAAAGTTATTAGAGCTGGAACAAAGAACCGTAATCATTGGGGGAAAATGTGAAAAATCAAAAAGAAAAGATTAGTGAAGCATAGGTGCAAAACTGAGAGCACAATCTCTAGCAAGGGTTAAAACAATGCTTTAGACATCACAAAACTGAGTTGGAAAACAGTATCAAATCTATCGCTATAAAAATATGATGCATCTCAAAATCTTTGGAAGGGAAGAAGTTACTTGAAAGAATATCCTGTTTTGCAAGTTAAACTTGGCAAATTGGTCCTACTATTAACTATTCTAAAGACATTCACTATTACTTTCAGATCTTCCTTATTTATATCATAGTCGAACTCAGATGTCTCAACTGGTCTGATTATATAACCCACTCTGGCAAAGCAATCAATGTTACACTTTAAGTTAACCATGTGCTTAAGTGTTTGTTTTTTCTCTGAATGGGGAGGTCACAGACACTATAGCATCTCTGTGAGACTGGAAACTTATTATAACTACAAGTTGGAAAAATCTAAATTGTATATTACCTAAAAATATCTTAATTTTTTCTTGTTTATTAGAGAACCTTCTTAAAGTCAAAGAAGAAAAAGCCTGATATCTATTGACCACACTTTAGTGATGCTCAGACTTCTCACCTGTACAAGTAAAGAGTACATAGCAAACAAAGTGGGGAGGGAAGCAAAAATGGGGTGGGAATCACTGCTGGAGCCCTGGGATTCCCTGCCACTGCCGCTATCCTGGAGGTCCAGCTGCGGGAATCTGGAAGCAATTTAAAGGTCCTGGGGCTCCGGCCGCTGCCGGAAGCTCAGGCCGCTGTTGGAAGCCCTGGGTCTTTTAAATCACCGCCAGAGTCCCAGGGCTGCCAACTGCTACCCCAAGGCTCCAGCAGTGGGGCTCTGGCGGTGATTTAAAGGGCCAGGGGCTCCAGTCGCTGCCCGGAGCCCAGGGCCCTTTTAAATTGCCAGCCTGGGAAAGCTGCCCCCCTGCCGGTACGGTCGACTGTGTACCTGCTCTTGCCGGTACGCCATACCGGAGTGCACTGGCTTACTTTCACCTCTGGGCATATTCCCTGTCAGGATTATTCAGTAAATCAGGGCTGAACACTCATACGTTTTCTACAAAAAAAAGAGGAAAGACATAAAAAACCCTCTTTCATTTAAAGAGTAAACAATATTTTGAAAGTACCCTATTTTGATCACTCATGGATTAAATCCTTTGTAAAGAGCAGCAATGTATAACTGATTTCATCCTTTAGAAAATATCAAATCCTCTTGGGAAAAATCCAGACAAAATAAGATTAACTGAGGGAAAAGGAGAAATTCTATTTCAGTGACTAAAATTTATGTCTCAAGCATTAGACAGTGTCTTGATGCTTTCCTAGATTTACAGCTTTCCCTTTACACTGCTGTTAGCCTTAACTGCTTTGGGAAAATTTAAATACAGGTCTGCAGTATAGATTCTAAGGTGAAAAGGAAGCATTGAAATCATGTATTCTGACCTGTGTAACACAGGACATAGAACTGCCCTCAAAATAATTCCTACAGCATCTCTTTTAGAAAAGCATCCAATCTTAATTTAAAAATTGTCAGTGATGGAAAATCCACCACAACCCTTGCTTAGTTGTTCCAGTGGTTAATTACTCACTGTTAAAAGTTGCACAGAGGTGATGATCAGAATGTTGGAGAATACAAGTGCATGTAGGTTTTTACTTACAAACTGTGCTTTAAAGAGATTACTCTGCATAACTTCCTGACATTTTCATTTCCTTTTCCCCCAGTTACATGATATGGTTAAATAGCATATACTGTGTCTTATTACAATGACAACTGGAAAGTGGAAAAATCACACATCTTTGCAATATACATATCTGAATTAAGCTCCCAATTTCCCAGCAAGCATGCACAGCAGAAGCATCATTTATTTTCAATGTTCACGCAGCAAATTGAAAAGCAGAGACGATAAAATGATAGTATTCAATAAGAGTTAAATCTTCCACCCCAATCAGTTAGAGATGAAAGGGAACAAAGCACAAGAGAAAAGTTAAAATGACCATCTAATCTTTTACACAATTTGTCACCAGATAGTTTCTGTTGTTGAAGATATAATTACAATGAGCCGTAGGATAGGTCTCTACATCTATCAGACTTCATGCATAATAAATAAGCTGCTGATCCATAATTAATGCAAATCATGAAAACTGAAAAACAAGACACCTTGTCCTGCTCAAGAGACAAATGCCAATTGCTTCAATCATGTAAGACCTTGTGTTTCATAGTTAAAAATTATCTGAGTCTCTGATTTCCTGTGTTGCAAACAAAGTCTGCCCATGGTGATCTTCATTCTCTGCTCAGTCGATAGGCAATCTTATTTAGATTTTAAAACTGTTGTTTGCTTTAGGTTTGACTGTCTGCCAGAAGAACACTACATATAGCTTTTTTGAGTTATTAACTGATTAACATACTAAACAATCTTGCTCATCAGTGCATCCTTACTCCTGGATTGAAGGGTATTTATATGATGTTGAATATTTTAATGAATTCAAAGCAGAAGTCAGGAAGGATCCACAAATATTGTGAATAAGGTTAATTTGACTGTTATATTTATGCCTGTTATGCCCATATAGCAATGGGTTAGCTATCCTATATGAATTTGTCTAGTTTATGTAAAGATCTACCTTTTCAGGCCAGCTGAAACAATTTTCAGTAACTCAGCTGTACTAGTCAGTCCCTGCTACAGCCTCCCATTCAGCTTCAAAAGTGCAAGGTAGCACTGCCAAAGTTCCACTGTGCACGCAGAGCTGAATGAGAGGCTGGAAGCATCAGAACTCTGGACTCAGGAAAGAGGTGGATTGGTAAGGTACAACTACGAGGACTTAAAAGTGTGCTCTGATTACCACAGCACAGTAAACTGAAACAGAAATCTTCGTGACAATTCTGTATTTCAGCCACTTTATTTAAGTAGGCTTAGTGTTAGGGAAAGAGGCTCTAGTCTAGAGTAGCAGAAACAAAAGCTGGTACTGGTATGAATGTCAGTGTTTGGGAACATTTTATAGGTTATCTGTGACCATGAGAATTTTCTTAGTGAAATGTTGCATGAAGAGTCAAAAAGAAAATCCTTCTAAATAATGCATATGGTTTGTAATGAGAACAGGGACCTTTTTCACTAAAGGTCTGGATTTAAAAGCATTATTCCAGAGAAATTCAGTTATTACCAATACATTTCATCCACATTTAAATGTGTTAGTGGTGAAAAATGTGTGCTTGAAGCAAAGAAATAAAAGAACCAAAAATATTAATCCAATACCTCATTAAAATCTTGCCAAGGAAAAATAATTAATAAACCTACAATGTGAGGAAAATATTTTAAAATGTAACTGTGATGCCAAGCAATAAAACAAAGTCAGCAAATGCAGAGCCCATTTCAGGTGGGTGTAGAAGTAAGCTAATGGTTATATTTCTCTTCCATTGCGCCAGGGAAACTGCAGATGATAGGGAGTTAGTAGTAAAACAGTCACTTTCCCTTTATGCTCTCGTATAGTACTTCATATCTTGTGGCTAAGAAACTCTGTTCCTCTCCAGATCTTCCTCTCTGTAAATCTGTCCAACCCTCCAGCCTTCCTTGGGTTCATGCTCCTGGCGTCCAGGTTCCAGACTTTGCCCTCTCTCTGCCCTTTCTCTCCTCCAGCCTGGCCTTTGGCTCCCCTATTGTTCTCTTGGCTGGGATTTCAGCCCCCACCCTGCTTTCCTCCTTGATTCATTAGCTGAGCCCCTCCATATCTCTGTATATTTTTGGCTCATTTTTTTAAATAACGGTGCACATTTTTTCCACATGGCTTTAATTAATGGACTCCTTCCTTGCTTTTGCCTCAGTAGGACTTAACTAGAGAATTCCACAAACTGTTTTTATGAGCTACTTTAAAAGAAATATGTTATCTTCTGGTGCCGTCTTTTCACTTCTGCTGCATTTTGTTTAAACATATTGATCCATATTTACTGTGGCTGGCACAAGGAAGAGCACATTTATACATCTCTGTGCCACTGATGCCTGCAACAATCTGTATGGAAACTCATCCCAGGACAGACCGATATAGTGGCTGATATACACCAGCTGAGGACCTGGTTCACACTATTTCCATCACTGCCCTTTGGGAGGGACAGTTTCCCTCCTGGCCAGGCCACCACAGGACCTCCACAATGGGGATGAGCTGAATTAGTCCATACTCATAGTGCCCTACCTACACCTCCTTTCTGACTACACCACTTACTTTTTATAGACTCATAGATTTTAAGGTCAGAAGGGACAATTATGATCATCTAGTTTGACCTCCTGCACAATGCAGACCACAGAATCTTACCCATCCACTTTTATAATAAACCCCTAACCTATGTCTGAGTTATTGAAGTCTTCAAATTGTGGATTGAAGACTTCAAGCTGCAGAGAATCCTCCAGCAAGTGACCCATGCCCCACGCTGCAGAGGAAGGTGAAAAACCTGCAGGGCCTCTGCTAATCTGCCCTGGAGGAAAATTCCTTCCTGACCCCAAATATGATGATCAGCTAAACCCTGAGCATGTGGGCAAGACTCAACAGCCAGCACCCAGGAAAGAATTCTCTGTGGTAACTCAGATCCCATCCCATCTAACATCCCATCACAGACCACTGGGCATACTTACCTGCTGATAACACTGGTCTACAATTTTGAGAAGTCGTCTGCTTCAGAGATAAAATGTACTATTTATTATGTATTTTGATGTGCTGAATTCAAATATGACAATTAAAACAACTGATTGGCTACTGTTTCTAAGATATTTAAGTTTTTACATTTTATGTCTATGTATATTGTGTAGCTAGTAGAGTTTTAATCATAAATTGTAAACCTAGGTCTTTTCATGTGTTTATGGTTGCTTTACATGATAATATTTCACCTGTCCTGTTTATGTAACACTTTAAAAATCAGCAAAAGGGTTATATAAATAAAATGTATTATGAAACAAAAGTAAAAAACTCTTATGTACATAGTTTAGTCCTATTCAGTGTCTATTCGGCGCTTCTTGGCTTGTCTCTTGTATTCATTGAATGAAGCATCTCTTGTCACTGTCCAACAATAGTCTGCAAGCATTGATGGGCTCCATTTGCCCTGATAGCCTGCCAGGAGATTCCATTGCTGTAGTCTGGAGCCCAACAGATCTGCCTTACTCTTGGGTAGTTCCAAATCCCTGACAAGGTCATTCAGTTCACCTTGTGTTATGAGGTGTGGTTCAGAGGAGGAGGATGGGAGAAAATGTGAGTCCTGTGACATTGATGGTTCAGGACCAGAAGTTTCATCCTCTTCCTCGACTGACTCAAGTGAGAATGATTCTGGTGCATCAGGAACCAGCAGTCCTTCTCTGTGGGGTATTGGGTGTATAGCTGATGGAATGTTTGGATAATGCACAGTCCACTTTTTCTTCTTTGACACACCTTTCCCAACTGGAGGCACCATGCAGAAGTAACAATTGCTAGTATGATCTGTTGGCTCCCTCCAAATCATTGGCACTGCAAAAGGCATAGATTTCCTTTTCCTGTTCAACCGCTGGTGAAGATTTGTTGCACAAGTGGTGCAACATGTGTGGGGCCCACCTCTTGTCCTGATCTCCAATTTTGCAGCCAAAATAAAGGTGATAGGCTTTCTTAACCATAGTGGTTAGACTGTGCTTTTGTGATGCAAAAGTCACTTCACCACAAACATAGCAGAAGTTATCTGCACTGTTCACACAAGTACCAGGCATCTCTGCTCACTTTGGCTAAACAGAAATGTATCCCTTTGCAAAATCAAACACTGACAAAAAAGAGAGCATGACACTGTATGATTTCTAGAGCTGATCTAGGGCAAGTTGTTCAGCAGAGTGATGTAAGCTTCTTTATGATTGCATCATCCATGACTTCTAGGAATAACATGATGCAATTCGTATCATGTATGACGCAATACCAGCTTCAGATTGCAGCATTCATTGTTTTGCCTAAAAAAGCAAGTACTGTCCAAACCCAGTCATAGATTTATTCATAGATCCAGTCAAAGATGTATTTTAGTCATTTCTGGTTTAAATTGAGATGCCTTCCCTTTATAACTCACTTATCCTCTGCCATTTCCAAGTCAAGGGTCATATATACTGACCCAATAGTATATCTTGAAAACTAGAGCCAATCAACAATTTTAAGCATCATTTTCGTTCTCAGTGACCCAGAATTAGTAAAGTTGGACTACATTTATTTCAGAAGCATTTTGGCTGTAGAGCAGTGTAATCAAAGATCAATTGCCAAAATTAGGCTATCCCCTCATACACTTCACTCCTCTAATGGTTAGAAACCTTCATCTAATTTCACGTCTAAACTTCCTAGTGTCCAGTTTATACCCATTTGTTCTTGTGTCCATATGGGTACTAAGCTTAAATAATTCCTCTCCCTCCCTAATATTAATCCCTCTGAAATATTTATAAAGAGCAATCTTTTTGGTCTGCATTAGTTTGCTAAGGCCCCATATGTAGAAGAAGAGCAGGAGGCCACCATGTGGTTCTGCAACCTTTCCCCCACATCCAGCATTTTTCTGCCACTAGAGGCTCTGTGTCCTTATTTATACTGGTAGAAGTCAACGTGAAGCAGGAGTAAATCTGGTCCATTAGGTGTTCTTTGGGGAAAGGAAATGGGAGGATGAGGGAGGATATTCTGAGTTTATGTTTCTATTTGTTCAGACAGGCATTTGAGCTGTCTGCCATTACCCTTTAGTGGCGTGGGTGCTACAGTAAAGTTTTTTTGGCAGGATCCCAGGTACTGAGGGATAGTGATGATATTTGTCCCAATCTGAGCAAGGAGCCTTGGCTACCTCCCAAAAATGGTGCTCTTCAGAACCAGCTGAGAAGAAGCATAGAGGGACTGGAGATAAGCATGAAATAAAACGCCTCATTGTGAGAACAAATAGCAAAAGCTGTCAGGGACAATTTTTAAAGGTATTTGGGTACCAAAAAATGCAGATAGTCACCTTGAGCAATTTTCAAAAGCACCTAGGTACCCATAGTACAGTTATATAGGATCATTACTTAGAGAAAGGTCTGATATTAGGTGTGGGAGAAGGGGTCAAGAATTGCCAGGTGATTGTGTAAGAGGAAAGGCTTAAAAATGGTCTTATAATGCAGTGCTGGGACTGTTTGTGCTCATTTTCCGTGCTGATGTGTGTTTTTTAAACTTATGGTAGTATATGGAGAGACACTGGAAATGGACTTCACTTCTTCAGAGATAAGTAATGTCTAGTTTCGCTAAACCTCTCTAGATTCCTATAAGGCCTAATGTGGGACTTGGTTCAAGAATTGTCCAAGGTCTTGTAAACACTGGCTACAGCCCAGGTTTCTGAGGTGTTCTGAAGACAGTGATGTGTACTGTCAGCATCTTCATAAGACCTCTGGAGCTGACTGTTGTGCTGTGAATAGATAAGCTAATTGTCAGCACATTGAAGCCAGAGCCTTACTGTTCTACAGGAGATGTTGAATGGGTGCTGGCTTCAAAGGGATGAAAAGTAAGGAGGAAAAAGCTTCAAAGCTAGATAAGTGGTGGGGTTTTTATCAGACCATTTCAAAAAAAAAAAGTGCAGAGTGCAATAGTAAAACTATAAGAGAAGAAACATGTCTGAGAACATAAGAACGGCTGTACTGAGTCAGACCAAAGGTCCATCTAGGCCAGTATCTTCTTTTCTGACAGTGGCCAATGCCAGGTGCCACAGAGGGAATGAACATAACAAGTAATCATAAAGTGATCTATCCTCTGTTGCCCATTCCCAGCTTCTGGCAAACAGAGACTTGGGACACCATCCCTGCCCATCCTGGATGATAGCCATTGATGGAACTATCCTCTATGAATTTATCTAGTTCTTTTTTGAATCCTGTTATAGTTTTGGCCTTTACAAAAGACTCACTCACTTCACTGAGACTCACACAGAAGACATTGTAAGAACAGTTTGACAGGTAGATACAACAAAGGAGAAATCCACTCTTTTCCAATCTTTGAATAACACTGTCTGTTCTTTCTGAGGAGACAGTCACTGAGTTTCTTAACAGAGCTTCCTTCCTAACAGGGCTTTGTCCTAGCAAGTTTCCAAGATGCATTTTGAAACCCAGCTTTTGTGGGTCTGTGTAACCTAGAAGGTTTTTTTAACTCAAGTTAATTAATAGCCAGCTACTTCAATTGTAAAGCCATTGGGGGCAGAGACTATCTTTTTGTTTTGTGTGTATAGAGATTGGCATGCTGCGATCCCGGCCTATGACTGCAGCTCATAGGTTCTATGGTATAGTACACACAAAAATAATTGTAAACTAAAGTTAGCTAACAGACTTGTATATGTTAGTCTTGACACTTCACAATCTTGTTTACCAGGACACAAAGGGTCAGTGGCTTATCCTGGGGCTCAGCTAGGTTTGCCACCCTGGGGTTAAGATCAAGGTACTCCACAACTTCTGTGTCCTGGAATAAGCATTTGTGCAATGTCAGACTAGCATATACAAATATATCGCTAATTAACTCAAGTTAGTCATCAATTAAAACTGAAGTCAACAACAAACAACACAGAGGAGGATAGCAGAAAGATTTTGCCTCATCCCAGAGGGAGTCAATTCCAAGTGGGTAGGGACGGAGTCTTCTTTTCCCTTAGGTAAGCAATAAGCAGCAGACTGGGAAAATTCAAAATTATTCATGCCCAGGTATCTCCAAATGACTGTAATTGATATGCTGCATAAGAATGTAGGAAGATTGGAACATTGTCCCCCATGGCCTTCCTGAGCTCAGGGATTGTCTACATTGCCACCAGAGATTGTCTACATTGCAAATAGTACAACTCTTCCAAAAATGAGCACCTCACATTATCATCAAACAACTATTCCTCCAACTGCAGGAGTGGCACTGAAACGGTACAAAGAAAGCCTGTCTTGCTGCCCTAGGCTGACAGGGAGGTTGCCATAAAACGTGGCATTTTGAAGCTTGTTTGGAGAGGAGTTAGAGATGCCCGGCACACATGCAAAATCTATTCAGGACATAGTCTGACATGCTACACTAGGTTCTCCCAGTTTGTTCAGATTTCATTAGGAAGGAAGAAGGGGAATCTAGGACAATGTAGGGGTACATAGGCCTACTGCTTTCTTAGTTTTGGACTTCCAGAGAAAAGGCATTTTAATGAAGGACAAGATCAAAGTAAGGAATAAAGAGAAAAGAAGATAATGCATAATGAACAACAACAAGGAAGGGAAAAACAATGATTTGGTATTGATTTGAACAGCAAATTAAATAACTTTCTATTTATCAACACCGTGGGCCTGATTCTCAAATAGGCTGAGGCCATGTTACATCACTCTGGCAGTGCAAAGTGGCCTTAAAATTAATGGAAATATATTTTACTTCTGCTTTAAGGATCCTTCTCATCGCTAGAGCAGTGTAAAGTGCCCTTATGTACATGAGAATCATGCCCAATATACTATATAGCTATAGAGAAAGATACAAAGTAAATTGTAATCTGTATAAAAATGCTTCTCTAGCCTTAGATAACTAATTACTGGTACTTCAACATTTTTAGTATTCCCTACATAATGAGCATAGCAAAGAATTGGGTATGTGAAAGAGCTTCAAGTGCAGAGATAACAATAATGAATAACCCAAACTCAATAAGAATTTAATTGCACACACTTTATACATTATATACAGTCACACATATATCTATGTATTTACAAATAGAGCCATTATATATATATGACATAGCTATTTTACCATAGAATCTGGGCACATATTATAATACTTTTAAAATAACCTGTTAAAAGAGCATTCAAGTTGCAAGGTGAAGTGTGGACAAATAGCAAGGCCAATTTGCCCACAAAGCCATAACTCTTCCAAGGATGGATTATGGCTCACAAAGTTGGACTCAAGAATCCGCAGAAAAGTCCCATTGTCAGAAACTCTAGTCTCTAGTGCAGGGACTTGGGAGCTAAGGATAACTTTGGGAGGCAAGGAGTGCCAGAGCTCATCTATTTCTTGGCTCCCTCTCTGTCTTACAGCTTCATCCCTCATTTGACTCTGCTCCTGCCTGCTCTCTGCCAGGCATTTGCATCTGTACTGCAAGGCTGAGTGCTGTCTGGAAATTGCCAGCATGGTGAAAAGGGGACAGCTATCTTCCTCTCTCATTTTAGTGGAAACTTACATTCACTTTTACTGACCAGACATGCCACAAGAGGGGTAGTCATGGGCAAGAATGTCCTCTCTTTTTTGGTTACTCTGGTGCCCTGAGGAAGGAGAGATTTTATCAGACATGGGAAATGCACAAGTCAAACACATTTGTGGACAAGGGCCCAAGACCCTTTGCTGTTTTGCTGAGGGCTTTCTTTGCTCAGAGGTCTGTTGATTAGATTGGGTTTGGATCTAATTTGTTCTTTATCCAGAGAAAACTCTGCCCTACAGTCTCTCATTACATGAGCAAATACCATTTTTACTCTCTATGCAATTTATACCCTATTTATCGATCTATATATTTATGTATACCCGGAGAGAGATCGGTGTGTTATATACCATCTATATTAAACAATCTGTTAAAGGATTCCCAAGTTTCCAACTCTATTTTGATTGACCTCTGGTATGCAACTGATTTTTTTCCAGATTTTTTCAGATGGTCATTTAGATCCAATTTAGCTGTTAATACAATCGTTAATGCAAGTTTAAAATGAGCATGTACTGACACTCACTCAGATCCCAACTCTAGCTATCGGAAGTTTCTCTTGGTGCTAAAATAGCATTTAGTGACTTACAAAAAACAGATGAGATGAATCCATCTGTCTAAAAATATGTTGTAAGTGTTACAAGCCCCAGAAAATAGTTTGGAAATAGATGTCCCCCTTACAGAACGGAAATAATTAAAATAAATGTCAAACCTGGCAACTGACAAAGTGTGTTTAAACAAGAATCTAATATCTGTGATACAAACATGGCTGGACAAAGTTTCTGTCCTAACACAAAGCTTAGAAGTGTCTTTTTTATAAAGGTGACATCCATCTATGCAGAGCTGTTAATATGAAGATATTCCAGAAAATCCCTATTTAAGGACAATAGAACAAGGGCATTAAAATGCTGTTTAATTCTGGTGTCTAACAAATTATAACCTCCCAGACACCAAAAATATGAATAAACTTTATCTCAGACAACCTTCAACACAGAAAAGTAGAAGAAAGGGAAGGTAGCTTTTTAGCATGTTTTCCAGAAGAGCAAGGTAGAACTATCTGATGTGGATAATTAAAATAAATGGATGTTCACATGTCAATGTTTACTGAATCTGAGCTTGTGAGTACAAACCTTGCAGGCAGCCCAAAGCAGTAGCTTTAATGTTAATTATGGAAAACTGAAATGAAAGACAAAGCATCTGAATTCATGGCAGAAAGTGTTAGAAGCATTAACAAAGACCATTATAGGAGTTTATACGTTGAAAGGATAAAGTCATCAGAAGGATTTAAAACTACCAGGCTCAAGAGACAAATAAATTCCCTAAATTGTTTGCTGTGCTTAAGACAGGTTAAAGCTTTGGAGGAAAAGATCAATATGAGACGCAAACAGCCTGGAAAGGAGTCAATGGGGCTGTCAGGGGACATAAGCAGAAAATTAGTGACAGATTAGGGTGATGTAGCAGAAAGTTGGAATTTAACTCAAAATCTACATTTAGGCTTTGGAAGTGTTTGTTTGTTTTGGTGGTTTTTCTTTTCGGAGGGGGTGTAAATCAGGATGTTTTTTATTAAGAATGATAAAGGTATGTTTTACCTTCAAACCATTAGTTTGGAGACACATGGCTCAATGAGCACATAAGGTAGGAAATTAGACATGGCAGAGGCATTGCCTAATAACTTTAAGGTCTTTAGGTTGATAAAAGAATAATAAAGGGAAGAGTAATTAATTGCTACACTATTATCTGTTAATAATAATGTGAACTATTGAATGTTAATATTAACATTTACCCCATTAAAATAGAAAAGAGGATTGAAGTTGATAAAGTTCAGGTAGGAACTGAAAAGAAACTGTTAAATAACAAAGAATACTATTTAAATACATCACATGAACTAAATATTCAAACAAAATATAAGATCTTATATTCAAATGTTAGAAGCTTAAATAATGAGATGGGTGAAAATGACTGCCTGATATTAAATGAAGATATTGATATAATAGGCATCACATAAATTTGGTGGAACAGTGATAATCAACAGGTCACAATAATATCTGGGTACAAAATATATCGAAATGACAGAATAGGTCATGGTGGTGGGGGAGTGTCATGAGCAAGGAAAGAAAGCATAGAGTCAAACAGAGTAAAGTTCTTAAACAAATCAAACTGTACCACTTTGGGGAAAGTGAACATGGTTTTTGTAAAGGGAAATCATGCCTCAACAATCTATTAGAATTCTTTGAAGGGGTGAACAAAGGTGATCCAGTGGATATAGTATACTTGGACTTTCAGGAAACCCTTGACAAAGTTCCTCACCAAAGGCTCTTAAGCAAAGTAAGAGAGAAGGTTCTCTCATAGATCAGTACCTGATTACAAGACAGGAAACAAAGGGTATGAATAAGAAGTCAGTTTTCAGAATGGAAAGAGGTAAATAGTGGTCTACTCTAGAGGGTCTTTATGGGACTGATACCTTTCAACATATTCATAAATAACCTGGAAAAAGGGGTGAACAATGGGGTGGCAAAGTTTTCAGATGATACAGAATTATTCAAGATAGTTAAGTCCCAAGCAGACTGTGAAGATTCATAAAGGGATCTCACAAAACTGCATGATGAAGCAGACTGGAAGATAAAATTCAATGTTGATAAATGCAAAGTAATGCACATTGGAAAACATAATCCCAGCTATACATTGTGACAAAGTTCCTCCTCTACCTTGGTGGGCCCTGTGCTTATTGGCAGATTTGCTCACCTCAGTGATCTTCTCCACAGTCTGGATCAACTCCTCCTGTGTCTAATCAGGAGCTGGGAGGTTTGGGCGGAACCTGGGCCCACCCTCTACTCCGGGTTCCAGCCTAGGGCCCTCTGGATTGCAGCTGTCTATAGTGCCTCTTGTAACAGCTGCATGACAGCTACAACTCTCTGGGCTATTTCCCCATGGCCACCTCCAAACACCTTCTTTATCCTCACCACAGGACCTTCCTTCTGGTGTTTGATAACGCTTGTACTCCTTAGTCCTCCAGCAGCATACCCTCTCACTCTCAGCTCCTTGTGCCTCTTGCTCCCAGCTCCCCACACACATTTCCTCTCCTCTGGCTCCTCCTCACCTGACTGGCGTGAGCTCCTTTTTAAACCCTGGTGCCCTGATTAGCCTGCCTTGATTGGCTGCAGGTGATCTAATCAGCCTGTCTGCCTTAATTGGTTCTAGCAGGTTCCTAATTACTCTAGTGCAGCCCCTGCTCTGGTCCCTCAGGGCACAGAAGCCTGCTTCTCCTGGGGCCAGAGATCTCTCTTCTGCCACTCTGCTGTAGAGGAAGGAGGGAGAGGGCTGCTGCTGCTGCTGCTGCTGCTGCTGTTCCTGCTGGGCACTGGGCCCTCGCTGCTGCTGTGTCTGCTGCTGTTCCTGCTCCTGCTGCTCCCCTGGCTGGGCTAGACACCACCACCTACCCCTCTCTCTGCTGTCTGTTTGCTGGCTGGCTGGTGGTTCCCCCCCACCTCAGTTACTGCTGTTATTCCACCTACAGCCCCTTGGGGGGGGGGTGCTGGCCTGCTTCCCTGAGGGGAGGGGAGTGAGGGACCCCAGCTCTTGTTGCTAAGGCTACCACCCTCTGAGCGGGGTCCCTCCTGCCTGGACGCCAGACCACCACCACCTGGAGCTGCTGGGGCTGTTGCTGGGGAGCTGTTGGTGCCCGGAGAAGGAGAGGAAGGAGAAGAGGACCGCCTGCTGCTGGAGACAGTATGAAGACCACTGTGGAGGGGGCTTTTCTGGACTGAGTCTTTTTCAAACTGTGCTCTTGTGGTGGGGGTTTGGACTGTGCCTGCTGGGGCAGCGGGGGTGTGGCGTGGAGCCTGCCCCCAGTCCATCCATGTCCCCCTTCGCCCCCACCACCATCGTTGCCCCCTCCGCCACCCCCGCAGGCTGTTTTCCTTCTGCTTTGGACTCCTGCCTCTGGGACTGAGCTGCTCGCCTGGCTCACCACGCCCACTTCCACCATTTGGGCCTGCAGCAGCAGCAGCCAAACATTGACTTTTTGGCACAAGTGCCTGTGGGTGCACCACCTCCCCCCTCATACTGGACTGACCCCCTCCCCTTTGCCACATTTGTCCACCCCACCTATTTCCCTCTGCTGCCTGATAGTTCTACTCCAGCCCTGTAGCTGTCCCCGTGGTCCCTCTACCCCAATCTCAGCTCGCCCTTTCCCCCCCACCCTGTGCTACCCCAGCCCTGATCGGTTTCCCCTCATGCGCCCACGCCCCCTCTCAGGCGCTTGTGCCCTTCCCCATTTGGTTTCCCCTTGTTCACTGCACTCCCCCCTCTGCCGTTGCCCCCCCGCTCCCCTAGTGCAACTGGAGGAGCCGGAACCCCCCTCTGCGTTGGTGCCCTGCACCAATCCCACCCGTAGTCCTTGGTTGCTCCCTACGCCCCTTTAGCCTTCCCCCTCTGGCGCCCTCCTCCCCTGCCTGCAGCCTAGCGGGGAAGGGTGGCCGCCTCCTCTCCTTCCCCTCCCCTCGCTGTTTGTCCCCCTCCCCGCTCTCGTTATGGCGGGGGATGCGGCGGGGGAGACACCTCGCGATGCTCCCACTACCCCTCCTCCACCTGCCCCCGTGTCCACTGCCCAAGCCTCTACCTCGACCGCCGTTGCTGATTCACCTACCACCGCCCCTGCTGGGGCACTGGCAGCAGCGAGTACTGGGGAGACCTCCGTTGCTGCCACGTCTCTCGCCCCTTCTGATTCGGGGGGAGCCCCCCCAGCCGGTGGGAAGGGTCGGGGTGGGAAGAAGGGTAAGGGCCCCGCTAGAAAGGCCAGGCCCTCCATGGCGGAGACTGCCCCCGCTGCCGCAGCCCCGCTACCGGCTGCGGCGTCCCTCCCCGCTGTTCCCTCCACCAGCTCTGCAGGTGTCCCTCCCCCGGCCCCCAGGGCGTACGCCCAGGTGGCGGCGGCCCCCCCGCCTGCCGCTGCTCCTCCGCCCGCCGCTTCCGCCAACATCTACAGCGGCCGGGGCCCCTTTCCCACTTTGACCAGGAAGCACGGCGTCCGTTGCCTCCTGCTGCCCGCCTTGCCCCACGTGGAGACCTACGTGCAGGCGTTGGCCAGGGTAGTGGGGCCCACGGCCATCGTGGCAGCCTCCAAAATGTACGGGAAGGTGGTCTTCTTCCTAGCATCGGAGGCTGCCGCCCAGGAGGCGGTAGAGACGGGCCTGGCGGTGGGGGGCGTGTTCGTCCCCCTGGAGCCTTTAGAAGACCTGGGGGTCTGCTTGATCTTGACCTCCGTCCCTCCCTTCCTGCCCAATGCCGCCCTGCTGCCCGCCCTTTCTGCCCTGGGATGCCCCATCTCTGTCATCAGCCCTCTCCCCTTGGGCTGCAAGGACCCCGCCCTCCGTCATGTTCTCTCGTTCCGCCGGCAAGTGCAGCTTCAACTGCCGCCGCCGGCGCGTGGCGGAGAGGCGCTCGAGGGGTCCTTTCTGGTCCCTTACCAGGGAGCCCACTACCGGGTGCATTACTCAACGGGGGAGGCCCAGTGCTACCTCTGCCGGGCGATGGGGCACGTCCGGAGGGACTGTCCCTTGGCCCAGCACGGAGGAGCGTCCGGGACCCCCGAGCCCCGGCAAGGCGCCGGCCCTGTCATCGCCGGTCCCCCTAGCTGCCCGGCACCCGAAGCTGCCCCTCCTCCTCCTTCTCGGTCCACCTCTGTGGAGGAGGGTGTGGCGGGGCTACCGCCGGCCGTGGGAGAGGGCTCGTCCCAGGGGGACTCCTCCCCGGTTTCTGCTGTCCCACCACTGCCTCCTCGAGTCCCTGAGCCATTGCCCTTGCCCCCCGAGCCGACCCCTGTTAGCCAGCCCCCGGATGATGCCATGGAGGGCTGGTCCTTAGTGCAGGGGAAGCAGGGCAAGCGGAAGGCTCGAGTTTCTTTACATCCTTCGGATTCGGAGGTCCCCCGGAAGAGCAGGAAGGGGGGCGCCGATGTCGAGTCTTCCGCCTTGTCCCCTGATGACTCCCAGTTTGTGGTGCCGGCTGGGGATGCCGTGGCAGCACCGGAAGGTGACACCGCCCCTCCTCCGGGATCCCTTCCCGTGGATGCCCCCGAGGGAGCCTCTCTCGCCCCCTTCCCACTTGGCGCCTCTGAGAGCGCCGCAGTGGGTATCGCCTCGGGTGCTGGCGGGGAGGGCCCTGGGGTGGTGGACTGTGATCTCCCTCCCATCTACGCAGAAATCGAGGCCCTGGGTTTGACCCCGGTCACGCAGGGGGAGGACGACCCTCTGCCGGCGGGCCTCAATCTGGGCGCCCTCACTACATCCCCCCTGTCCCTGGGTTCCCTTCCCCTACCCTGTGTTTCTGCTCCCACCTCTGAGGGTCCCCTGGAATCTTCCCTCGACTCGGCTGCGAGTGGCACTCTGTTGGCAGCTGCCGAGCCCCTGGGGGCGACGGCCAGTGCCCCACTGCCGAGACCCGCTTCCCAGGGGGTGTCCCTCCTTCCTCAGCGGGGACCCCATTGACCACCATCTCTCTCTGGATGCCGAGGCTGCCGCACGTGCCACAGTGGCTGAGCCCGGCATCGTTAGGGGTCCCCTGCCCACTTCCCAGATCCTTGAGCCTGGCCAGGAGGAGCCACCTTCTGGCATCTCACTGATGGAGGCTCCGGATCCTGCCTCTACCTCCTTCCCGGATTCTCTCCCTGATCCCCGCCCTACTCCTGTTGGCTCTGTCCTTGTCTCCCCCACTTCCTGTGATGCCAGTGCCGCCTCTGGCAATACCTCCCAGGGAGCGGGTTCACTAGTTCTTTCCTGTCCCGACCCCTCAAGGGCTGCTGTTCTCCTTCCACCGCCCCTTCTTGAATCTGAGAGCGGGGCGGGTCGTGTGGCGTCGGTCCATCTGCTGCCACGTTGGGGATCTGCCCCCTGCCTACCCGCCTTGGTGGGCCACGGGGCTGTAACGGGGACCCCACTGGGGGCCAGTCATCGATCAGTGGTCCCACCCCCCCATGCGCTGAGGGAGGAGCTGCGGGAGTTCCTTGAGGACGTCCGTGGCTCCCGGAACAAAGTCCATCTTGCGCTCCAGCGGTGGGGGGATTTCCATCAGGTCCTCCGGGCCGCGAGGGCCCTCATGGGGGAGGGTAAGAGGACCGGGAAGCAGGCCGCCGCGGCCTACCAGCGGGTCCGTGTCTTCCGTGACTCCTTACTCACCTTCGGGGTTGGTCACGGATTGCTGCGCGGCCTGCCAGAGGCCGTGGGCGTGTCTGCCAGCGAGGATCCCCCCAGCCCTCCTCATGGCGCCGATCATCCTTGCCACCTTAAACACCCGAGGCTGTAGGATGGGTCTCCGCAGGAGCCAGGTGCTCTCCTTCCTCCGGGAGGGAGGGTACTCTGTGGTTTTCCTGCAGGAGACCCATATGGATCCGGCCGCTGAAGCTAGCTGGCGGCTGGAGTGGGGGGACGAGGCCTACTTTAGCCACTTCTCTGTCTGCGCGGCTGGAGTGGCGACCCTGTTCTCCCCCGACCTACGGCCCGAGGTGCTAGGGGTCGCCGAGGCTGTGCCGGGTCGCCTGCTGCACCTCCGGGTCCGCATGGAGGGGCTTGTAGTTAATCTCGTCAACGTTTACGCCCCGACATCGGCCCCGGAGAGGCTACGTTTTTATCAGCAGGCATTCACCTTCCTCGGCTCCCTGGATCCTCGTGAGTGCCTGGTCCTGGGAGGGGATTTTAACACCACCCTCGAGGAACGGGACCGCTCGGGGACCGAGCAGTGCCCGGCAGCTGTGGACGTCCTCCGGGAGATTGTCGACCGCCACTCCCTGGTGGATGTCTGGTGCAACCACCACCCAGACGACGTCTCGACGTTCACCTTCGTTCGGGTGGAGGCCCATCGGTCGTGCCACTCCCGGCTGGACCATATTTACCTGTCACGTTTCCACCTTTCACGGGACCACTCCTCCAGCGTTCGGCCGGCCCCCTTTTCGGATCACCACCTTGCCACCGTGACGGCCTCTCTCTGCGCGGAGAGGCCGGGGCCGGCCTATTGGCACTTCAATAATAGTTTGCTGGAGGATGCGGGATTCGTGGCGTCCTTCCGGGAGTTCTGGCTGGCCTGGCGAGGGCAGAGGCGCGCCTTTTCCTCGGTGTGGCGCTGGTGGGATCTGGGGAAGGTGCGCGCCCGGCTCTTCTGCCGTGACTACACTCGGGGTGCCAGCCGACGGAGGGATGCGGCGATAGGGCAGTTGGAGCGGGAGGTCTTGGAGCTGGAGAGGGGTCTGGCCGTCAACCCCGAGGATCCATCCCTCTGTGGAGCGTGCCGGGAGAAGCGGGAGGAGCTCCGGGCCCTCGAAGACCATCGGGCCCGGGGTGCTTTTGTTCGATTCCGCATCCACCTCTTTCGGGAGATGGATCGCGGCTCCCGCTTCTTCTATGCCCTGGAAAAAAGGAGGGGGGCCAAGAAGCACGTCACCTGCCTCCTGGCGGAGGACAGCACCCCCCTCACGGATCCGGCGGAGATGTGCCAGAGGGCCAGGGCCTTCTACGCCACTCTTTTCTCCCCGGATCCGACCGATCCTAACGCTTGCAGAGTGCTCTGGGACGGGCTCCTGACGGTCAGCACGGGCGACCGGGACCGGCTAGTGCTGCCTCTCACTCTGGCCGAGTTCTCGGAGGCCCTCCATCACATGCCCACCAATAAATCTCCGGGCTTGGACGGGCTGACCGTGGAGTTCTACCGCGTGTTCTGGGACGTCCTTGGCCCAGACCTGGTCACCGTCTGGGCCGAGGCTTTGAATAACGGGGTCCTCCCTCTCTCGTGCAGGAGAGCCGTGCTGGCCTTATTGCCGAAGAGGGGGGACCTCCGCGACTTACGGAATTATCGTCCCGTCTCACTCCTCAGCATGGACTACAAAATTGTTGCGAAGGCCATCTCGATGCGGCTAGGGTCCGTGCTGGCGGACGTGGTCCATCCAGACCAGACCTACACCGTCCCGGGCCGCACCATCTTTGATAACTTGTATCTGGTCCAGGACCTTCTGGAATTGGGGTGTAGGGATGGTCTGTCATTCGCCCTCCTGTCCCTGGATCAGGAGAAGGCGTTCGACCGGATGGATCACGGGTATCTCCTGGGCACTCTGCGAGCGTTCGGCTTCGGACCCCTGTTTGTGGGTTTTCTGCAGGTGCTGTACGCTTCTGCGGAGTGTCTGGTCAGGCTCAACTGGACCCTGACCGAGCCGGTCAGCTTCGGGCGGGGAGTGCGGCAGGGGTGCCCCCTCTCGGGCCAGCTGTACGCTCTGGCGATCGAGCCCTTCCTCTGTCTCCTCCGCAAGAGGTTGACGGGGTTGGTGCTTCAGGAGCTGGGGCTGCGGCTGGTCCTGTCGGCATACGCTGACGATGTGCTCCTCGTGGTCCAGGACCCGGGCGACTTGGCGCGGGTGGAGGCTTGCCAGGCTATGTACTCGGCGGCCTTCTCCGCCCGGGTCAACTGGGTCAAGAGCTCTGGCCTGGTAGTCGGGGACGGGTGGCAGGCGAGCTCCCTCCCACCTGCGCTTCAGGCCATCCGGTGGAGCACGGGTCCGCTGCTCTATCTCGGCGTTTACCTTTCTGCCACGCATCCGTCTCCGCTGGAGAACTGGCAGGATTTGCAGGGCAGGGTGACGGAGCGGCTCCGGAAATGGACAGGACTACTCCGGCGCCTCTCCCTTAGGGGGAGGGCACTGGTGCTTAATTAACTGGTCCTGTCCATGCTCTGGTACCGACTCAACACCCTGGTCCCGGCCCCGGGTTTCCTGGCCAACCTCCGGACGGTGATTCTGGAGTTCTTTTGGCCAGGGACGCACTGGGTCTCTGCAGGGGTCCTCCACCTGCCCCTGGAGGAGGGGGAGCAGGGCCTGAAGTGCTTACGCGCTCAGGTCCATGTCTTCCGCCTCCAGGCCCTGCAGAGGCTCCTGTTTGGTGCGGGTAGTCCGGCGTGGAGCGTATTGGCGCACGCCTTCCCTCCGCCGCTTCCGAGGGCTCCGATACGACCGGCAGCTCTTTTACCTCCATCCGAGAGGTCTTCCGCGAGACCTCTCCGGGCTGCCGGTCTTCTACCAAGACCTCCTCCGGACCTGGAAGCTCTTTTCAATGACCAGGTCCGTGGCGGCCACCGTGGGGGTTGACCTCCTCGCGGAGCCCCTGCTACACAATCCCCAGCTTCGTGTGCAGGTGGCGGAGTCCCCCACGGTGTGCCAGAGGTTGGTCTCGGCAGGAGTCACCAGGGTCGGAGACCTCCTGGACTACGACCGGGGAGACTGGCTGGATCTCCTGACGCTCGCTCAGCACATGGGGCTCTCCAGACCTCGTACTCCCCAGCGCGTACTTCAGGAGGTGAAGGCCGCTTTACTGCCCGCTGCTCGGGCTTACCTCGACCGGGTCCTGCGAGAGGGCACACCCCGCCCACCCTCCACCCCAGGCCCCGTGGACATTTTTATCAGGCCCCTGCCCCGTGGACCCAATCGGCCCCCTCACCCTTTCACTGCCAGCCGGCTGCATGATCTGCAGCCGGTTTTGTTCCAGACCGCGCCACGGAAACATCTGTACTCGCTCGTGCTCCATACCCTTCACTACCTCACCCTCGCGTCCCACCCCGATACCAAATGGCGGGACCTCCTGCCGCCTCTCGAGGGTGAGGAGCCCCGGTGGGCCAGCTTGTACTCTGCCCTGGTCCCGAGGCCCGCCGGGGATATCAGTTGGCGGCTCCTTCACGGAGCCGTAAGCACGGGCGTGTACTTGGTGCGGTTCACATCTGTCCCTAGCACCTGCCCTTTCTGTGGTGAGAAGGAGACCTTGGCGCACGTTTATTTGGAGTGCGCCAGGTTGCAGCCCCTGTTCCGGCTCCTCCTGAATATTTTCCTGCGTTTTTGGTTGCACTTTTCCCCTCACCTTTTTATCTACACGCTCCCCATCCGTGGCCCCACGAAGTTGCGGGATCTCCTTCTCAACCTCCTCTTGGCCCTGGCCAAACTGACCATCTACAACACCAGGGAGAGGAGGTTGGCCGACGGGATTTCCTGCGACTGTAGGGCCTATTTCCGTTCCTCCGTCTGCTCACGCATCCGGGCAGAGTTCCTCTGGGCGGCGTCCACTGGCTCCCTTGATGCCTTCGAGGAGCAGTGGGCGTTGTCCGGGGTTCTCTGCTCGGTGTCCCCATCGGGTTCCCTTCGTTTAGCCTTATGACCTCACTCCCGATCCTGTTTTTTTTTCATTAGTTGTCCCCCGTAATTATTTGGTGTCCCAGACCTGTGGGTCCTCCCCTTAGGCTGGGGGGAGGCCCTTTAGAAGTGGGCGGGCTTCGCCCGCCCACCTCCACTGGATGCCAATAGGACCAGTATATTTGCCCTCTACCAGACTCCTGTACCTCATTGGTCTGGGTCTGTCATAACATATAAAATGTTAGGGGTTTAAATTAGCTGTTATCACTCAAGAAAGAGATCTTGGAGACATTGCGGATAGTTCTTTGGAAACATCTGCTCAATGTGCAGCAGCCGTCAAAAAAGCTAACAGAGTGTTAAGAACCGTTATGAAAGGAATAAGACAGCAAATGTCATAATGCCACTATATAAATCCATGGTAATCCACACCCTGAATATTGCATGCAGTTTTGGTCACCCCATCTGAAAAAAGATACATTAGAAATGGAAAAAATACAGAGAAGGGCAACAAAAATGATTAGGGATATGGCACAGCTTCCATATAAGGAGAGATTAAAAAGACTGAGACTGTTCACCTTGGAAAAGAGATGTCTGATGGGAGATATGATAGAGGTCTATAAGATGATGAACAATATGGACAAAGTGAAGAAGGAAGTGTTGTTTATTTCTTCATATAACCCAATCACCAGGAGTCACCCGATGAAATTAGTAGGCGGCAGGTTTAAAACAAACAAAAGGAAGTACTTCACACAATGCATAGTCAACCTGTAAAACTCATTGCCAGAGGATGTTGTGAAGGCCAAAAATATAATTAGATTAAAAAAGAATCAGATAAGGTCAT
The DNA here is from genome assembly GCF_025201925.1 of Gopherus flavomarginatus. Lineage (NCBI taxonomy): Eukaryota > Metazoa > Chordata > Testudines > Testudinidae > Gopherus > Gopherus flavomarginatus. The sequence continues at coordinate 146,131,191 of NC_066620.1, read as the reverse complement.
GAAGAATGGTTCCACCAAAGGCTCTTATCCAAGATGGACAGTGATGCAACCCCGTGTTCAGAGTGTCCTTAAACATCTGACTGCCAGATGCAGGGACTGGGTGACAGGGATGGATCACTTGATAATTGCCTTATTCTGTTCATTCCCTCTGAAGCATCTGGCATTGGCCACTGTTGGAAGATAGGATATTTATTTTAAACTGCCATACAGGCTTCTGAAAATGCCTTTTAAGAGGTGGGCATATTTTTATCTTAATTAACAAACGGAGAAGATAGGCCATACGGTAAATTTTTCCAGTGGCTAAGCAATTTGCCCAGGGTTGCACAGCAAGCCATTGTCAGAGATGAGGATGCTCTAAACACTAAACAAAATCCCTGCTCCAAATACTAAACAAAACTATCTCCTTTAAGTAACAATTGTCAGATATCACAGAAAAGAACACCACCATATCACATGATAATGTAAACTCCAGTGGCATGGGAGAGAAAAAAGTCCAACTGAGGATTTTAAAAATAAAAACAGTATATTACTCAACTGCTAAGAAATCAGGAAAGGGTTTGAAGATCCAAGTCCACATGAGTATAAGGAACTAGTGAGGCCATATTTAGAATACTGTGTGCAATTCTGCTACAAGGTGAGCACAATAGAGATGGGACAGACAGCTATCAAAATGATTTAAAGTATTAAGATTATATGTTATGATTTAAAGACCGTTTAGCCAGACACAGCCCTCTCATTTAAATGGAAGGGAGGAGATGGTGTTATTAGGCATACAATAACTGTATTTATATTCAGGAAATGAAAGAAACGAATGGATAGCCATAAACCGCTTATGATAGTAGCATATAACTAATTTGAAAATAAAAAGGCAAGGATTAAAGTTAATGAGGGGACTAGCCTAAATGCAATTCAGCCTCAATTGCTTAACAAAGAGACAGGTCAAAATATGGAATAGAGTACTAACATACAATATTTGTATGGAATATGCTCTATTCCATACAAAATATGGAATAGAGCAATAGAAGAAAGGGCTGTAAATCAGTTTGAGATAAGGAGAGAGCAAGAACACTGGACCCACCTTCAGAGATGGAGGAAATCAGAAAGTACATAGATTGATGGAATAAAAATGAGGAGATAGAAGTTGATATGTATTTGCTCTGGTTAATTATGAGCCTGGCCTCAATGGGTCATTTAGTTTTCCTGGGATCATTAAACATTTTAATGTGTTTGTATGAACTATCAGAGTTTGCATGCGATATCAGTGTAACAGGGATTCTCAGGTATTTTAGCTTACTGTTTGGAATTTCTATAGATAATGAGGGCTTAGAAAATGACATATAGACTGCAAACTTTATCATTTGGCAAGTTTTCAGTGTTAAATGTTTCTTTAGCCAAAGCAGCTGAGAGTGGAACAGTAAGAGACTGAGCCCTTAAATCATGTCTCAAACATTTTATTTTTATTTTTATTTTGGGGGATAAAAAAGGGAAAGAGAAAAGAGACATCTTCTTGATCTTTTTCATTTCTCGAAACAGAACTCTCAAACTGTAGATTGTGGACAATGTCAAGAATTTGTGAATTATAAGGAAACAAAGGGCTTTTAGATTATTTGATTTCTATAATAACTATTTCTTTTAGTACACTTGCAACAAAGGGTTATAACATCGAGTGTCCTTTCTTTTTTTGTCTTCTGATAAAACGATATTTGCTCCCATCAGAAAGCTCCTTTTGATTAAACTTTCTGTGGTGTTCATTACTGAGACCTCTGAAGTTACCCTAGTTCCACAAACAGTTAACATATTGGCCCCTTTGCATTAGGGTACCTGCAGGGTTCTCTCCCCTTGGGGATGGAAAACAGGGTATTTCTCCAATACAATCTTAAACATCATTAAATTTAAGTTCAAAAATAGAGCAAAAATAAGTCAACAAATGTGACTATCATCTTGGTTAGGGTCACATATTGCTATAAGACTGCCATTCATAGCTCAGTTACGGTAAGTGATGAACAAACCTCACCTTATGTTTCAGCCAGAAGCCCTGTCATCCTGCTGGTCCTAACTAACTGATAGCCCGTCATAATGTTTTGGAATGGAATGTCTTCTTCCTGTCTCTGGTTCAGGTTTTTATCAACTCCTTTGTCCAGGGACTCATATATCAGATGCTATGTGGCTTTGTTACTGTCAGAGTCACAGAACATCCAGCTGAGACAAGAGCAGATGCAGACTGGAGTATAGGCTGGCTCACGTGGAAAGAGCCACAACTAGAGCAGGAGCAAGGGCAGACTGTTGAAACTGCTAGCAACAGATGTGTTCCCAACCAAGTAGTGACACTGAGCAGACTGAAGAGAGTGTTTCCCTTAGGAGCCTATATAGCTGCCTTGGGATCACCTGGGTGCACCCTTGATTGTGGATTGGCTAAATCCTGGTTGAATGTGTGGGCCTATCACAAGACCTGCAGGGCGTTGCTTCTGATGACTCATCACACACTCTGGTTCAGGGCTGACTCATCATGTTTAAGCAGGCTCAGGCTCCAAGGTAGCTCAGATACACACTTCACATCACTAACTCAAGACCACTTCAATTAGTTCTGATAAAATGCCAAGCCGGGTAATCAAAAGCAAATAGCCCATGTGATCGCTGTATTTTCTGGGTGGATGGATCCATGGAGTATTAATAGTTTGTACTTATTATCCTTATTGCCCCATCCCTGAGGGTTGGAAGTTTGCAGATACTCAAATTTTCTCCCTAATGGAGCTAGTCGAAAATGTCAGACACTCTGTTGGCATGTTAAAATACACATTCAAATAAACATTCAAAAAATAATTAATAAGGGGCCCTCTTTTTGTCATAACTACTAGCCTGTTGGATCTATAATTTTGTTCCCAGCTACCAGGTATTCCATCAAAAGGTCTTTATCATTTCCACATGCATGGATTCTCTATCCCAAATGGTTTCCTACTTCTACCAGTCATACAGAAAATAGAGCTTTATCTCAAGACACAAAATGAGGGGGCGTGTCCAAATTCAGCATTTTGGTTTGGTCTAGTATTTCCACTTAGCTGACTACTTATCTAAATTCTTATATTGTTCCTCTCACTATAGTATTTTATTGTCTTTCTAAATTACAAATAAAAGAACAATATTTGTATCTCTCTCTTAATTAGGTTGTTGGGGTATAGGTGTGCACGTGCGACTTACTGAAGGAAAACTTAGTTGAAGAGGTATGTTTTTTTATTTAGCTCTGAATGCAGTGAAGTCCACAATCATTCTTATCTCTTGAGAGCATAAACTGCAGAGTCTTTTCCTAGCTCTAGTAAAAGCTTTGCCTCCACTGATGCTTAACATCCCTTTATCTGTCACAGTTTCAAGAATTTTACTGTTGTGGAAGGCCATGGAAGATTCCCGGAGTGGGAATCTCTCAGGTAGCTAGAGGAGTCCTATTGAATGCCTTGAATATTTGGAGAACTTGAATCGTTAGTCTATGTATCTAGTGGGAAGCTCATGTAGAAAGCCGAACATTTTGAGTAATCTGTTCAGAGGAACCTGTGTAGCTAAGCAGATCATTTGCTGCATTTTATAGTAATTGGAGCTTTTTCACTCATTGATGTGAGTTGCAATAATCAAACCTGGAGGACATTCATATTAGGATCACCATGGCCAGTCTGTCTCTGATAGGATGAGATTTAATCTGGTCAATCATGGATGGCTCCTTGCCACCCGGTAACATTGAGGAGTCCCAAAAGAGCCAAAGTCATGAACATATTTTACAATCACTAGTTATTTGCCCTCAACTGGGGATGAGGTAAAAGAGCTGAATTCTTCAATGCAGTTTTAATTTCCTACCAGCATCACCACAGTCTTGCTTCAGTTCAGTTCTATGTGCATATAGATTTCACAATTCTTTTAGCACTAATCCATCTTTGTGCTCTGTTCACTAGACCATGATTACTACTATAAAGATAGGGTCCATTCGCTAATTTTGGGTCCAACTCTGGGCTTGGGTTTTAAACTGCTTTACAGTTTAGGGATGTTCCAGTCCAGAATTTTGAGCCCATCTCTAACAGACACTGGACAGAGTACAGGATTCTTCACTCGTGAAACCAGCAGACCAGAGACCTCTTTTAACTTTCTTATTTGGGGAACCCCCAAATAACCCTATAGTTCTCCTTCTATCTTTATGAGTAGGCTAGCATTCAAGATCATAAGCCACCCTGAATGCAGCACCCAATAACTGTTTAACATGGAAATAGTCACTTAACGTTGTTCTACCTTAATACTGTAATTAATTTGGGGAAAACAATACATTGTTGTATGTTTAATTTGGGTTTGACTAATGCAGACTAGTGTACATTTATGAGTTTGGAATTAATTCCGTTAGTTACAGAGGTAGTAATTGTATTGAAATCTCTGACAGAGTCATCGTTGATACAAAACTTTTCCCTTTCTGTTTTGTTTTTAACAAATGAATACATCCTTCAGCTGCTGTCAGTAGCACAATGTGGATTTTTGTCAGTGCATGACCACCGTACTCTGGATGGAGTAGAGGGCTTTGGCCCTAACTAAACATGTGTGGTGTCTGTGCATGAGAAAAAGCATACTGAGACCCCTTGGTGGTGAGCTGTGCTCCCTGTGTTCAGCTCCCTGTATTCCAGCATGCAGGAAGTCTTGGAGGAAAAGCAAAAGAAGTCTGATAAAAGAGTGGAGATAGATCTGGTGGACACATGACTGTAAATCAGCCAGCCATCTACTGATTCTCCCACTCCAAACGAAGCAGGAAGAAAATGCAAAGATGAAGGGGCTTTGTTGCCATTCCATATCCTGTAGGAGAGATTGCTTTCCCTCCTGAAGCATGGAGAGCCTTAATTCTGGCATTTCCTAGCAATTGAGTGCTTGAATTTGCAACCTTAATATTCTTAATAGGTTCTTGTATTCTTATTCTTATGGGTTTTTTTTTTTTTGCAAATAATATAATATAAAATTAAAAGACATAGTACAGGCAGGTCCATAAACCAATCAGATATGGAACCTAGAAGAAACATTTTCAAAATAAGGGCCTGATTCTGCAAAGTGATGAGTGTTCTCAAGTCCCATTGAAGTGAGTCAGTTATTAGCACCAGAGGTCCTGATTCAGCAAAACACTTAATCACATGCTTAACTTTAAACTCATGAGTAGTCCCCTGGGAGCTAAATACTTTAAGTCATTTGCAAAACAGAAATGAATTTACACACATGCTTAAAGTTATTAGAACCTTAATCGTCTAGCTTCTGCAAGGCTCCAGGCATGATATAGTTCTAAGACTTTTCTTCATTTCTGCTACCTATTTGCCCCCCTCCCCAATTTATGAATACTTCATTGACTTTAATTGTAAGGTTCCTCAGTTTGATGACCTTTTTCCTTTTAAAGAAGCAAGCTTACTCACCCTGGCAGGATTCTTAATCTCTCGCAGCTCAAATAATGGCTTCGACGGTAAGAGTTTCAACATATACAGGCAATATTTCAGTGTCCTAAAATCCTAATCTGTTATAATCTAGATTAATTCAATTATTGATCCAGTTACTCAAGAAATTCTATTAAATACTGGAGCACTTAGGATATATATGCATCAGCAAATTCAGCAAAAAGTGGTTTCATTGATTTGTCCAGAGGACTTGGGAGGGTGGGATAAAATTAATTGGAGGAGAATTTTTTTGAACAGCTCTCGAAGGCAAGAGGAATAGACCCTGGGCAGGCTGTTTTTATATATGGTCTGGCTGATCAAATAATTCCAAAGCATGGACTGGGACTATTCAAAGACTTCAAATTACTCAAGAAAAATATTGCATATGTGCAAAAGGAGATTCTCAGTAGAGTCAGAGTTCTTAAACTGTGTCCATGAACCCCTGGTAACTTCAGAGTAATTGCTCATGGTTTCAACAGAGTGGCCTTGTCATATGATGCAAACTACTCCTTGTTTCAAACTGCTAAAGTGCATTAGAAGACAACTTAAAACACATCAAATACTTTCCTCATTTCTATGGGAGTAATTTGTTTTATTTACCATGGGACACTGTGATCAGAAATGGGAGGAGGTGATCTGTGCAATCTCAAAGGGTAGAAAGTTGGAGTTACTGTGAAGGAGAGGGTCCCATGTTTCTGTGGAAGGTTGGAAGTGAGAGTAGTCAGGTAGGAGAGGTGTCAAGATAATCTCTCCTTTAAATTGTAATCAACATTGAGAAAGTACTGTTTTGGAGTCTGCAGGTCAAACTTTCCCATACACTCAACCACTGAATTGGATCACTACAACTTTTGGAAAAATTCACATCCACATCTGGATTCAACTCTCCCAAGTCCAGGAATATTTGGGTCTGCAGGAATGGCTATACCCATTATTGAGATACAGATTTTGTATATAGATCCAGAGTCTGGATCTGAGGTTTTAGTTTGGACTCATCTCTAATTTCTATATTTGATTCTGCATGGTCAATATGTTTTCATCATGTTGATCAGTTGCTCACTTGCATGGAATTTACTTGCACCAATAAGCAGGGTTTGACCCATTTATATTTGTGTTCTGTACAGCACCAATGACACAGTATGTGCTCAATTCACAAGTAATTTCATCTGCATAATTTTATGTCATCTTGACATAGCTGCTGAATAGATGTTTAGCATACTGAATAGTGTAACAATTCAATTGTTGCCTTCTATAGAGACACAATAGCTATCAGATTAATTATTGAATCCAAAGTGCAGAGTGATATTTTACAGAAAACAAGCCTAATGGGTATAACTTTTCACTGACCAGTGAATCAATTTGCTTGGACATTAAAGATAACATGTTCTATTTACTACTCTGAAATTTCAGAGTTATAACTATAGTTCTGCAATTTGGCATATGATTAATGAGTTCTGTTCTCAGTTGTATTAAAGAATTGAATGAAATCTTACCTACCAAAGAGCACATATATCACTTCAAAACATATCAATAAATTAATTAAATATATAAATAAATGATACACAACCTGTTCACAATTCCCTTGATGCTGGTAAAGAATCTTTAGAAAAATAAACTCACACACAAAATCAATAGTTGTACATCTTCAAGGTGAGATGCTCAGCCAACTCTATGTAATGGCTCACATAGTTAAATAAAGGTCAAAATAGTAGTAGGGAGTACATGTAGTCTCTGCACTATTGATTTAAAGTAATGAAATAGGTTACAGAAGGTGTAGACTAATCTGATATTCCAAAAAAGAACTGAAATGAGCACTCATCTCAGGGAAGGTTACCCCAACAAAGATTGGAGCCTCATTGTGCAACTAGGCAATGTAATTAAACTGATGTATGACATTGGGCAAGTTTTAGTTGGCCTCCCTGAGCCTCGTTCTCTCCTGCCATCCTCTGTCTACCTTGACTTGTTAGAGTGTAAATTCTCTGGGGAACAGATTGTTTCTCACTATATATATGTAAAGTGGCTAGCAAAATGATTCCCTGCTCTCCATTGTAGCCTCTGTGTGCTACCAAAATACAAATAATAGCGTTATGATATAGCAGCTAGAACTTAATTTTGTTAAAGATTATACTCTGGTTAAAGTGTACAGAGACAGGAGGAAAAGTTCGCACAACACTAGCCGGGGAAAAGGGGGAGCTCTCTCTCTTTGCTTTTAGCTTCCTTTTTCCTCTCACTGTCTGTTGTTTTAGTATCTGGAATTATACAAACAAACAGTTAATTCAGAAAGTATTGTATTTCAAAAGGCAGCAAATATAATTCAAAGGCATACACTATATCAGTAGTAATAATAATTCATGCTTGTATAGTGCAGTTGAACCCCAAATAGCATCTTTAAAAATTGTAGTCTATCTCATAACACCACTGTAACGTCGATAAATAGGATGTCCATTTCATAGATATTAAAATCAAGGAATACAGAGGTTAACTGAATTCTCCACAGTCACTGGCAGAGTTGGAACTAGAGGACTCCTATTTTAGTATGGTAATAGTAACAATACAATTCTCTTAAGAGCTCCATTGTAATTTTCCCTGCACTGATCAGAAGCATTTTAAATCTAGAAATAACAAGTCTCTTCTTTTATATAAATGAAAAAACTGAAAGAACAGAAGGTACGATGAATCAGTCACACAACGAAAGTAAAGTTTGCACTAAGACTATGGCAGGACATTGACTTCTAATCCAGAAAACTTTTGCTATAATCATAGTATTGATTCAATAGAAAAAGACTTGCCTGAGTTATCAAAGGAACAAACTTATACTTTAAATTTCCAGCTAAGAGAAAATTCATGCACATGGCCTGTCCAATGTTAAAATAAAGTTAATATAGGGTAGATTATTTAATGGCAGTTAATTTGTGATTTAAAATATAATGCTGAATCTCCCCACACATATTTTAAAGTACATTTTAGCCGCAAATCACCTCTCAAAAATATGGCAGACCATGAATTTTATTTAATGTACTATATAGAATAATTACATGTATTGTAAGCATGCTGATAGTGGCTATATATAAATAGAGTTTACATTTAAATATTTCTTATGTGAAAGAATAAAGAAAGAAGATGACAGAAAATAAATAGATAAAGAAGATGGAAGTAATTAAGAACCTAAAATGCAGGCCTGGGGCAAATCTTGAACCCTGTACACAATCTAAATAAACAGGCTATAGGCTGAGGAGGTGTGGGGAGGAGGGGGAAGTATTTCAGCCTCATGGATGTAGTAGCCCCCAGATTTGCCACATGCACCTGCAAGTTACATGAGATAATGGTCAACTATTCTACTTAGTCGTTACACCTCCCGCTAAAGAGCCCTGTAAATGGGATACAGGAGCTGTGACTGCTCACAGCTATGTTGTAAACTACAGGTTCACAAGTCCATATAGGCTGCCCGAGTGAAATCATGACTCCATTGAAGTGAATAGCAAAACTTCCATTGACTTGAATGGAACCAGGATGTCACTCATATCATGCAGCAGAACCACACCAATTCCACTGCTCAGGGTCTCCTGCAGTGAGGATGGGAGACTTGTCACATGGTTCCAAAAAAGATTTGCTTTTTTTTACACTAGTGTCAGGTCATTGCCACATGTTGTTATATATTTTAACAAAACTAGTATTTCAGAAAAAGCTCCTGCATCTCTAGTACTAATCAGGGCCCTAATCTGGGTGTCTTGTTTTCCAGGTCAATTACACCTACACCTTATGTGCAGTACCTTCTAATCAGTGGCATTAATGAGTGCTACCAATACATTTGAGCACCACTGACACTTGCTACAACTTTTTCTCTCCTTACCATAAAGATGGAGAGATACACACAGAGTCTAGCTGGTTGGCTGCTTCTTACCATATCTAACAAAATTTAAACATTAAAAGGTCTTTCTGCATGAGTGAATTTTAAGCCAAAGACTGAATGAATTTGAAATTTCCTAAATTATTAGATTTAAAAACAAAAACAATAAACAATTAGCCAATAGGGCCAAAATAGGGAAATTAAGGTGCCTAAAATTGTGAACCTACATTCTGAATTTAGGCTCTTGAATAAAGCATCCTGACTTTCAGAGTTGCTGACCACCTACAGCTCCCAAATGACTGATCTGAATTATTTGATTATTCATTTGGTATCTTGTCAATCATCAGGACTAGAAGGAACTCTTAGACTTCATTGGAAAGTTGGGGGATTGTCCAAGGGTGAATAGCATTAATTTATATCCTTAGTGGTATTAGACTGTCTCCAATGATAGAAGTTTGGCTCAGAAACTTGTCTTACCTGGCAACTAAAGAATAGGTAATGTTTCGGAGAAGATAGTCCTCAGACAAATTTGGAAAGATTTGGTATAACTTTCTGGAAATCTTTGATTTGATTTCTAGCACATGGAAACCAAGATACCACTCTTGTCTTCCCTTCCTGCCCCTCACCTTCATTTTCTTTCCTATTCTTATCATTCCTTTACGTTTTTGTCCTTTTTTTTCTGTTCTCCCTTTATTTTTGAAAAACAACAATGAAATATAAATTAAAAAATTACCATTTCACGATATGATCACTGGGCCTTCAAACCATTGAGTCCTACTGATGATTTACCAGCCACATCAGTATACTTTCAATATCCCAACCTTGGCTCAGTCTGCCATTGGCTGCAACAGGAGCTTGCCTCTATGTGGAGTGCCAAAATGGGCAGGACTGAAACATCCCCATGTCCTTCTCTTCTTTGCACTCATCTGGTTTATTTCATTTGACTATATGTAGTAGGATATGCAGCTGATGGTCAGGGATGCTGAGAGCAAACCCTGAATGAAATTATATATACATAATTTTCTGTATAAACCAATATTTACCATAAACTCTAGCTGTAATATTTGTTATGGTAGCATATGTTGAAATGGCTCATGCTGTGCTTGTTCTGTGGAACTAGATCCAGGCTACCCTGGATTAACTGGAAATGAAAATAGCAGCTGTGCTGAGGTAAGGGGTAATGTAGAATTTCATGAATTGACTGTGAATAGTGGAGGAAGATAATAGTTTACAAGAAGCTCTTCTCACTGCTCTTTAACTCTGTGGAGAGGGAGGAACAGAGCATTTTTTAAAATTCTTTCATGACTAGCCAATTTTTAGATGAGAAAATAAATCTGTTCTTCAGCCTTCACTGAAATTTCTGCTTAGACAAGGTGGGGGAGGTAATATCTTTTGTTGGACTAACTTTCTGTTGGCGAAAGAGACAAGCTTTCAAGATTATTTTTGGTCCAATAAAAGATATTACCTCACCCCCTCATCTTTAATAACCTGGGACTAACATGGCAACAACAACATACGGTAAGAATACGGCAATATATTTTGATAGCTTCCTTTCTTATTTGTCTTCATTGTCATTCACGTGGTAATACTAATTAATGCTGTTAATGTGTGGTAGAAGGATGTCAATATTCAATGTTGCACTAATCAATTTGTAGAAAAAATATTAGTATGACTGATTGTACTTAGCAGATTTCAAATTAAACAGAGTCGCATGAAGCCATCTATAACAATAAATAGAGATCATGGTGAAAAATCCTGATTATTTTTGTGTTTTCAATCTTGTATATTGTATACTACTGAATTGCAATATATAGGAGTCATAAAAATCACACAGGAAAAAGTATACCAAAGGTGTTAATTAAAATGGATATACCGATAATTTAATTAATGTTTTAATATAACAGTCACACACATTGCTAAGTTATAAAAGCAATATCACTACTAAAATAGATACTAAGGAGATAGAGACCACAAAAATCCCAGAGAGAGAATACATAGATGGGTAATGGGTGTGATACTTCACTTACACTTGTATAAATGAGGAGTAATTCCACTGAAAAAAAGTATGAAATCAGAAACAGGCCCAAATGGTCTTATTCACAAATGCTTTACTGTGTGTGTTGAAGTATTGTGTGTTTGAATCCTTCTTACAACAGATCCTCCAACAGGTCTTGATTCTTCACTTCACATACAGTTGATGGCCTTCTATATCCCACTCCTAAGCAACCAGAGGACCTAACAAACAGAAGCAGCTGACATGGGAGTTTTCCAAGGGAGTTTAGAGGGGGAGTGGGAGAGTGCAGAGGTGCGGGGGGACAGATACAATTCATCAACATTCTTTAAACTTAAGGTAATAAACATCCCTGAAAAAAAAAAACCCAACAATAAAGGAATGAGCTGCAGGAGTAAGAAGATAATGCAGGCAGAAGTCCAGCAACAGAGTGGGGCCTATCCAGTTTATTGCACTGATTGCAGCATGTATGATTACCTGCTCTATGTGCTGGTGGCACATGAGTTCTAGGAGTATCTAGCCCTCAGAGACTGTATACAGGCTTTGGAGACGAGACTGGCTGAACTGGAGGAGCTGAAGGAGACAGAGAGGTACACAGATGAGACTTTCCAGGAGACAGTACAACAGTCCCACCCCATGGTCTGACAGCCCCTGTGCTGTTGAGTAGGATGAAAGTCTCGGAGAAGAAGAACATCAAACTGGAGCAGAGGGAAACGATTCTTTAGTTGGGACCTCCTTCCAGATGGTGTCATAGTATCCTCTCGCACCAAGGATACGTCGCCAGGGGAGGGAACTCCAGTTATTAGAAAGAGACAGGTATTAGTAATGGGGGGTTCAATCATTAGAAACATAGATTGCTGGGTTTGTGATGGCCTGGAGAACTGCATGGTGACTTGCCGGCCTGGTGCAAAGGTTGCAGATCTTTGGAGACATCTAGACAGATTTATATGTAGTGCTGGGGAGGAGCAGGGCTGAGGGGGAGGAGGGAGAGTCTAGTACAAATTACCGGGGCCCAGCAGTCCGGAATGGGGCCCAATGCCTGCCTTCCCCAGCTTTGTCAGTCATGTTTAGTAGGTCTGCCCTTGCTGAGGGGCCCGAAAAAATTTTTTCACCGGAGGCTGAAACTGCTCTCGGCAGCCTGGGGAGGAGCTGGTGGTCATGGTACATGTAGGTACCAAGGACATAGGGAGAGATAGGAGAGAAATCCTGGAGGCCAAATTTAGGCTGCTAGGTAAGAGATTGACCTCCATGGTAGCATTCTGTGAAAAGCTTCCAATTCAACATGCAGGGCCAGTAAGATAGGTAGAAATGCAGAGTCTCAATGCATGGATGAGACGATGGTGAAGGGAGGAGTTTAGTTGGTTGGGAACAGGAGAAACTTTTGGGAAAGGATAGGCTCCATCTAAATCAAAATAGAACCAGAGTGCTGGCACATAAAATTAAAAAGATAGTAGATTATTTTATAAACTAAGGCAGGGATCAGCAACCTTTGGTATGCGGCCCACCAGGATAAGTACCCTGGTGGGCCGGACCAGTTTGTTTACCTGCCATGTTCGCAGGTTCGGGCAATCACAGCTCCCACTGGCTGCGATTCGCCACTCCAGGCCAATGGAGGCTGCGGGAAGCGGCGTCCAGCACATACCTTGGCCCACACACCAAATGTTGCTGATCCCTGAATTAAGGACTGGGGAAAAGCTGACAGGTGTGGAGGAGCATGTGGTTCGGACAGAGAGATCCCTTAGGGGAAGATCTGTTAATGGAGATTGTCTATGTCCTAGTAAGGAGGAAAGGGTGGAAGATGATAAAATATGGTTAGGATCTGATGTAAGGTGTGAAAAATTGGGAGGGGGTAAGAGGTAATAGGAGCCTATTTAAGAAAAAGACCCAAAAATCAGGACTGTCCCTACAAAATCAGGACATCTGGTCACCCTAATCTGATGAGAAACAATAAAATGAAAAAGAGTCCCATTCAATTAAATCATGTTATGGCAGACAACTAAAAAATTACAATTTTTACGTGCTTATATACAAATACAAGTATATACAAGTACTTATATACAAATGGATGAATTAGAAGGCTCATATTAAATGAGTATATTGATATAATAGGCATCACAGAAACTTGGTGGAATGAAGATAATCAATGGGACACAGTAATAGCAGCATGTACAAAATATGTCGGAAGAAGAGAACAGGTCATACTGGTCGGGGAGTGGCACTATGTATGAAAGAAATCAAATGAAGTAAAAAACATAAATGAACCAAACTGTACCATAGACTCTCTATGGATACGAATTCCATGCTCGAATAACAAGAATATAGCAGTAGAATATACTACTGACCACCTGACCAGGATGATGACCATGAAATGCTCAGGAAGATTAGAGAGGCTATAAAAATAAAAACTCAATAATAATGGGGGATTTCAACTATCCCCATATTGACTGGGTACATGTCACATGAAGACGGGATGCACAAATAAAGTTTCTTGACACCTTAAGTGACTGCTTCTCGGAGCAGCTAGTCCTGGAAATCGCAAGAGGAGAGGCAATTCCTGATTTAGTCCTAAGTAGAGCGCAGGATCTGGTCCAAAAGGTGAATATAGCTGAACCACTTCATAGCAGAGACCATAACATAATAAAATTTAACATCCCTCTGGGGGGGAAACACCACAGCAGCCCACCATGGTAGCATTTAATTTCAGAGATGGGAACTGCACAAAAATTAGGAAGTTAGTTAAGCAGAAATTAAAAGATAAAGTGCCAAAAGTGAAATCCTCGCAAGTTGCATGGAAACTTTTTAAAGACACCATAATAGACACCAAATTCAATACCCCTAATTTAAAAAAAACATAGTAAGAGGACCAAAAAAGCACCACAATGGCTAAACAACAAAGTAAGAGAAGCACTTAGAGGCAAAAAGGCAGCCTTTAAAAAGTGGAAGATAAATCCTATTAAGGAAAATAGAAAGGCGCATAAACTCTTGCAAGTGAAGTAATAGGAAGGCCAAAACAGAATTTGAAAAACAGCTAGCCAAAGACTCAAAAAGTAACAGCAATTTTTTTTAAGTACATCAGAAACAGGAAGCCTGATAAACAACCAGTGGGGCCACTGGTCAATCAAGATGCTAAAGGAGCACTTCAGGACTATAAGGCCATTGAGGAGAAATTAAATGAATTCTTTGCATCGATCTTCATGGCTGATGATGTGAGGAAGATTCCCAAACCTGAGTCATTCTTCTTAGGTGACAAATCTGAGGAACTGTCCCAGATTGAGGTATCATTTAGAGGAGGTTTTGGAACAAAATGATAAACTAAACAGTAATAAGTCACCAGGACCAGATGGTATTCACCCAAGAGTTCTGAAGGAACTCAAATGTGAAATTGCAAAACTAGTAAATGTAGTATGTAAAATATCATTTAAATCAGCTTCTGTACCAGATGACTGGAGGATTGCTAATGTGACACAAATTTTTAAAAAAGGCTCCAGAGGTGATCCCAGCAATTACAGGCCAGTAAACCTAACTTCAGTCCAGGGCAATTTTTTTGAAACTGTAGTGCATAACAGAATTATCAGACACATAGATTAACATGATTTGTTGAGGAAGACTCAACATGATTTTTGTAAAGGGAAATATTTGATGAAAATCTTTGAGGGGGTCAACAAGCATGTGGACAAGGGGATTCAGTGGATATAGTGTACTTAGATTTTCAGGAAGCCTTTGACAAAGTTCCTCACCAAAGCATCTAAAGCAATGTAAGATGTCATGGGATAAGAGAGAAGGTCCTCTCATGGATCAGTAACTGTTTAAAAGATACGAAACAAAAAGGAGGAATAAATGGTCAGTTTTCAGAATGGAGAGAGGTAAACAGTGGTGTCCCCTAAGGGCCTGTATTAGGACCAGTGCTGTTCAACATATTCATAAATGATCTGGAAAATGGGGTAAACAGTGAGATGGCAAAGTTTGCAGATGTTGCAAAATTACTCAAGATAGTTAAGTCCAAAGCAGACTGTGAAGAGTTACAAAGGGATCTCACAAAACTGGGTGACTGGGCAACAAAATGGAAGATTAATTTCAATGTTGATAAATGCAAAGTAATGCATACTGGAAAACATAATACCACTATATAAATAAAATTATGGGGTCTAAATTAACTTTGACCACTCAAGAAAGAGATCTTGAAGTCTTTGTGGATAGTTCTCTGAAAACATCCACACAACGTGCAGCACCATTCAGGGCTGGTCTTGGATTTTAAAAAAGAGGGTGTCATGGTATAATTCCCCACTCTGAACCTTAGCGTCCAAAAATGAGGTACCAGCATGAATTCTTCTAAGCTTAATTACCAGCTTAGAACCTGTAGCGTTGCCACCAACCAGGAATTCCAGTGCCTGGTACACTCTGGTCCCCCCCAAGACCTTGCCTGGGGAACCCCAAGACCCAGACCCTCTGGATCTTACCACAAGGAAAGTAAACCCTTTCCCTCACCGTTGCCTCTCCCAGGCTTCACCTCCCTGGGTTACCCTGGAAGATCACTGTGATTCAAACTCCTTGAATCTTAAACAGAGAGGAAAAAGCACCTTCCCCCCCCTTCCTTCTCTCTCCCCCTCCCAGACTCTCCCTGAGAGAGACAGTAATCCTAACACAGAGAGAAACTAGCCTCTCTCTCCCCCTTCCCTCCTTTCTCCCCACCAATTCCCTGGTGAATCCAGACCCAGTCCCCCGGGGTCTCACACCAGAATAAAAAAAAAATCAGGTTCTTAAACAAGAAACTTTTAATTAAAGAGAGAAAAACAGTAAAAATTATCTTTGTAAATTTAAAATGGAATAGGTACAGGGTCTTTCAGCTATAGACAATGAGAATACCCTCCCAGCATAAGTATACAAGTACAAATTAAAATCCTTTCAGCAAAATACAAATTTGAACTCCTCCCAGCCAAATACACATTTGCAGATAAAGAAAACAAACATAACCTAACTCGCGTTATCTACCTAGTACTCACTATTCTGAACTTATAAGAGCTTGTATCGGAGAGATTGGAGAGAAACCTGGTTGCACGTCTGGTCCCTCTGAGCCCCCAGAGTAAACAATCACCAAAATCTAACAGCACACACAAAAACTTCCCTCCTTCAAGATTTAAAAGTATCCTGTCCCCTGATTGGTCCTCTGGTCAGGTGACAGCCAGGCTCACTGGTTTTGTTAACCCTTTACAGGCAAAAGAGATATGAAGTACTTCTGTTCTATTAACTCTTACTTATCTGTTTATGACAGAGGGCCAGATTTTCAAAGGTATTTAGATATAGATAGGCAGATACGTGGTTTTGAAAATCCCACTAAACAGGTTAGGTATCTAACTTTCATCAAAATACTTCTATCAAATTTACAGTTCATTATGTAAAGGAAATATGCTAAAAAACAACTTATAGGGCTCCTTGTTTGTCATAGAGGTCACAGAAGTCACAGATTCCCTGGCTTCCTGTAACCTCTGTGACATCTGCAGCAGCCAGTGTTGCTGACCCCAGGGCCGTCCGGGGCCATCTGCTCAGGCTGCCCTGGTGACAGCCACACCAGCTGCTGCTGGAGCAGTTCTGCAGTGAGCCGCTCAGGCAACCCACTGCCAGCCACACTGGCCACTGCTCTGGTGGGCCCGATGCAACTGGCCCCGGGGACCACTTAAGCAGTGGTCCCAGGGTACCCGGAGCAGTGGCTGGGGTGCAGGCTGCCCTGGGGCCCCTTGGACTCCCCCTCCTGGCAGCAGCCAGAGCAGCCACTGGCCTCTCAGGACTGCCCCTCTGGCTGTGGGCTCACCTGGCCTCTCCCACTCCCAAGATTCAATCAGAAGAGTTTATGGTATAAGTTATGTACAAGTCACGGGCTGTGATTTTTTGTTTTTTGCCTGTGACCTGTACATGACGTTTACTAAAAATACCCGTGATTAAATCATAGCCCTAACTATTTCCCACCCTCAGCCTGTCATTAAATGCATAATGCTTCAATTCCCACACAAGTAAATTCACCAGGTGAAAACTAATACTCCATTTGCTACTTGGGAATGGGCAAAGTGCAGCATTTTAGGGCCAGATCCATTCTTATGCATTTGGAGGGGGACTGTAAGAGATTCCCATCCCCTGTGGATCAGGCAGAGCTGGAACATATTACATACACTCACCACTGACTGGCGTACTTCCTCTGGACAGAGGCCCAGGACAGACTGAATCCCAAGCAAGCCCCTACCTATGTGATAGCCACTATCTTAGCATGCACACTGGGGCTTCAGTCAGGAACTGTCACAGCTGAAAGCAGGAATTTCTACAGATTGAGCTAAAGAGCCAATTTCTGGGGCTAACAAGCATAATAGCCTCTGTGGATTGCGCACAGGGAGTGATATGTGCACGTACTGACCAGTGGGTTACATGTTCACCCTGATTTTAAGTACTTCAAGCAATAGAGCATCTGTAAGTGTGTGTTACTGTCCCTTCTATTCCTGATCCACAGAAGATGGGAGTTTCCTAGTATTCTAATGGGTATCTAACCCCTTTACCATATTGTATACATATTACTTTCATGTTCTTTTAATGTTCCTCATAAATAACTCTTTCCAGCTGCTTAAATCATTTTTATTGCCCTCTTCTGAATTCCCTCCAGTTTTTGATAATGAGGTGCCCAGAACTGTGAGTATTCTAGGTGTATGGTCTCACATTGACATACAGAGAGGGACTCTCATCCCCTTGGTCTATGATTTGATTATTCTGTGTACTGTACACAGACAAAATTGTCCTTTTTTTCCACTGTCACATTGCATTGCTGTATGTGCAGCTCAAAGCCACTTTGTTTCTAATTTGCTGCCAGTTTAGAGCCCTGGGTTCCATTCAGTGTTATTGTATTTGCAAGTATCTTACACCTATTGCATATCTGTGTTTTGGATTATTATTAATCCCCAGGTGTATTTGGTATGCAGTTTTCCCGGCTGAAGTTCATTTTGTTATTTCCTGCTCATACTTCATTTCTCGTGTTTTTAGATCCCTTTGTATTTCTCATGCTTCAGTAGTGTTTGCAACACCTCTTAATTTGGTATCATCTGCAAATGCAATTAATGCACTGTTTATCCCTTCTTCCACATCATTAATAAAAAAATTTTACGGTGCAATGTCCCACTGAGGCATGAAGAACTGCAGTAATCAATCTTGAGAATATATTTAAAAATGTGATTCCTATTGTGAAGATTAATTAGAAACACAAAATGTTTGAAATGAAAACTGAAAAGAGAGCATATTCTGAGAACAAGGCTAAATTAATGAGAATGTAGATTTACAATGTTGGGGGACTTGATGGTTCATGTCTCTGTTTCTAGGAAGTATAGCTTTTAACCATTAAACTATAGGTTCAAATTTGGCTCAGGTCAGTTGTGACCAATGTTGTTGTCATGTTACACCTCTTTCTTTGGTCCTGTAGTTTGCTAGTGGCCTTAGTCCAGTTCCTAGGTGATGAGACAAGTAATCATGTTATAAACTAGGGAGGGATAGCTCAGTGGTTTGAGCATTGGCCTGTTAAAGCAGGATTGTGAGTTCAATCCTTGAGGGGGCCGTTTGGGGATGGGTTCTGCTTTGAGCAGGGAGTTGGACTAGATAATCTCCTGAGGTCCCTTCCAACCCTAATAATCTATGATTCTATAAAATCAGATGTTACCCTTGCTGACAGTTTAAACTGAGATGGATTAAATAAAACATGGAAAGTTAACTGTTCTCCCTGGTGTACTTCTTCCCAGTACATGAGGCCCTATGCATCATTTCAGCACCTCAAAGTTTCATGTTAAGAGCTAAATCCAGCCCCCTGCTGCAGAGTTCCTCTAGGCAGTGGAATCAATCAGGGATACAACATTTGGGGGCAGAGGGCATTCATCCCCCCAAGTCACAGAGCTGTCCACTCCATAAACTCTCTGCATGGGCACACACAGAGTGGTCATGGGCAAGGTCAGAGATATTCCACCTATCTCCCTGGGCATGAAATGGCCTATGGTGACTACTTTAGGTATTGAGTTGAAATATCATAATCAGCAGTAGCACTGGAACACTATTGATAGTGGAGGATCTGTGCCCCCTTCCCCAGTTCAAGCCTCCCGCCGCTGCTGAGAGCAAGGCTGTGGTTCTGGGGAAGGAGAGTGATGCAGACAGGAATGGGAGGGGGCATGGCTGGGGCCAGCAGCCAGGACTCCAGGTGTGGGACCAAGTGCAGAGCCCCACATAAAACCTGGGGGTGTTGCAGCACCTCCCACATCCCTAGTTCAGGTGCTTATGCTAATTAGAGTGGCTCTCCAGTCACTTTACAATCTAGCAGGAAGGATTACTCCCTGCTTTTCCATGTACGCATCCAGTATCCAACCTAGGGTTGCCAACTCTCAAGTCTCCAGG
Organism: Gopherus flavomarginatus; assembly: GCF_025201925.1. Lineage (NCBI taxonomy): Eukaryota > Metazoa > Chordata > Testudines > Testudinidae > Gopherus > Gopherus flavomarginatus. The sequence continues at coordinate 146,111,495 of NC_066620.1, read as the reverse complement.
AATTAAAGTTTAATTAAAGAATTAAAGAAACCTCCAGGACTATGTTGAACCAAAATTGGCAACCCTAATCCAATCTCTCCACGTAGATTGATAAATGAGCAAAGGATTTTTTGGGAGGGGACATCAGAGATATATTGTGGGGGCTCCTGAGTGAGTTTAACACAAGTTTTGCCAATTTTGTGCTACACATAACCGGAGGTTTTTTTGCTTTCAGTGATCTCAGTCTGGCACCCGTCAAAAGCACTTATTTAAGTTATGAACCATTTCTGTATTCTTTGTACACCTGCACACCACTGAGTTCAGTAGGAGCTAGGTTGTGGAAGAAATGAAGGATCAGATTCTATTCCACGCTATATAGTTTACCTAACTTGTTAATAAACATAATTCAAAATTTAGTCAGCACAGAATTTAAAACATTTTTAATTTTACTTAAAGAAATCTTTCAATAAGGGATTTTTGTAAGAATTCAATTCAGTTTCATGTTAATTTAATATGTATTATTCAAAACGATGCTCACAATCGTTGAAAACTTTTTTCTGTTAAAAATGTCCTTTTCTGGGAAAAACACATTGTTTATTTTTGACAATTTTCTGAATTTTGACAAAACAAAACATTTTTTCTCTTATTAAAATATGGAAATTTTCAAATTTGCAAAACATTGACAAATTTAAGTGTCATGAAACATACTGTATTAATCATTTTTTGACCAGCTCCACCCAAAAAGCTCTAAAAGTTACCTTTCTCAATTAGTGACTCTAGCATTTCCAAAAATATATATCTAAAATTAGGCAGCTAATTCTATAATAAGCACTGAAATAAGTGTTTTGAAGTCAGTGGAAGACGTTGGGACCTCAGCACTTTTGAAAATAGGTAAATTTTTGGTACCTTAGTGAAAATGTAGCAGCATAATTTAGGCACCCATTTTTGAAAATCTTGTCTCTTTTCTTGGTCTCTTGTTTATGTCAACTATTGCAGGTCTCCTTCCAGCCAATCCTTCCAACAGGTTCCTGGCTGGAATCTGGTGCTTGACAAACTCAGACTAGAAATAAGGTGCAAATTCTTAAGTGAGGGTAATTAACCATTGGAACAACAAGAAGGGTTGTGGTGAATTCTCTGTAATGGGAAATCATAAAATGAGATTAGAATTTTTTTTTTTAAAGATATGCTCTGGTTCAAACAGGAATTAATTCAGGGAAGTCCTATGGTCTGTGTTATGTGGGAGGTTAGACCACTGCTTTCCCTTCTGACCTTTATGAATCTTCAGTGCTGAAATATGTCATTCCAAGTGATCACTCTTTTACCTGTTATCTGCCTTATGGGTGTCATTGCTTAATGATATTAACAATGACTGCATTTGTTTTATGTAAGAGACTTTCAGGAGGATTATTTTAAAGATTATTCAGAGATGAAGAAATGTATTTATTCATTTAGATTTAGCATGTTTTCTGATTGTCAAAATTATTTGTATTTAAATGGGGATTTGTTTCTTCTCAGCTCATCCTCTTTTCCTTCCTAATCTTAAAGGGAAGCTGTAATGCTGATTTTTTTTTTTACATCACATCATTTCCATCACAATAGATGACATAGTGGCACATACATATAGGCAAGGTTGTGGTGCCACAGCAAGATCAAGGAGATGGAGAAATTGATAGGAAGGAAATAATAATAAGCACTTATTCAAATCCAAATATCTGAAATAATAGCAAAGGGATTATTAAAAAGGCAGGCCAGTAAATTGCCTCCCTCTCTACCCCCTTTTGCTCTAGTCTGAAAGTTCTTTTTTCGCTCTAAACATAAGACATTTGTTTTCAATGGACTACATTAATTCTTTCTGCAACTCTCTTGAGACCTTGGAAGTTACACAGGGGATGAATTTGGTCCATTAGATTTTATCTAAACAGCAAATCTACAAAATGGATTAACCTTCAGTTTTAATGTTATTTTATAAAGCACCTTGAGATGGCTTGTAATGATAAGGTACTATAAAAGTTTAAGCAGCTGTTGTTGGTATAACTCTGTGTTAAGTGATCACCGGCTATGTGGCAGGATCTAATTTACTATATAGTTTTCTTTTAGAAAATGACATAATTTTAGCAAATGTAAATGCTGGTGAATGGGATGGGAGAGGCTTTGAAACTTTTTAGATTGTTTGGATAACTCTTGCCTTCATGGTACATTTTCTTTCTCATTGTCCTTGACAGAGAGCTGTATATGTTCACCTTTTCTATTAGGAATTGGAGTTTACTTACCCTGAAATAAATAGTAACGTTAAGAAACATTTTGGGGTTTCATTAAATAGCATTATTCAGTATAAAACCTGGAGCCACACAAAACTCACGAGAACTCTGTACAATCATGATTCAGGAAGCTGGGTGGTATGACAGAATTTCTTGTGAGTTTATTCTAACCTAAAAACACCAGAAGTTAGTCTTTGGTTTGGCTTTGATGAACAGGGGTAGACTTAAACCTGTGCTGGAGTGCTTTCTGGAATTGGGGGCCTAAGGCAAGATTTTCCCACACTTACTTTTACTGAGTGTCTCTTACACCTCAAGGAGTACTTGGTATAAGTAAAGGTAGAAAAGTTTATAGAATGTCTAAGTTCTTGTGTTGCCAGTGTCATAAACCATCTGTGACATTTTTACCACTTAAACTGGTAATTACAACTCTTTAGACGAAAATACTGAATTGGTTCTGTTAATAATATTTCATGTCGTCCCTTAATCATGTAGCATGCAATCAGATTAATTGTAGTTCATACTGTACCTAAGTACTAGAGATGTGCATACAGTAATCATCTGGTTCTACCAAATTAATTGTTTCTTCTCACACACAGATCATTAGTCAATATCTAGCTGAGAATGTTAATTAAATTATTTTATAGTACTGAGCTTAATTTTCATTATAAAAAATTTCCTTTCATCCTTACATTTTCTGTACAATACCATGAGAATGGTACTCTAATTCTGATGTTAGCCAGGAGTTTAAGATGGTGTGGTGAGGAGCAAGAATTATGGGATTGACTGTAGCAAGGAGTTAGAATTCCTTGAATATCATCTCTACATAACCTTGAACATGACAAATGAGGATCTGAAGAGCATTAATAATGTATGGGGAATGCAATTTATTTTCTGGTTCCAAGTCATAATTAGGTTCTGATAATGCTGTCTGTACAACTTACTGAGAAACTTTTAAGAATAAAAACACATCTCAGAGTGATAGGGAGGAGACATCAAAGCCAACTTCAGAAGTAAAATGATGACTAAGGTGGTATAAAGTTAACTCCCCTTCTACTTAGTTAGATGCCCCTGGCCTATTCTGCCCAGAGGTAAGGAAGTCTAAACCAGCGTAACATATTAAGGTCTTACTCCTGCAAAATGAAGTATGTGAACAGGTTGCTGTGCCTACATAATGACCTTGGACCTAGGCCTAAGAAGGCACTTCTGAATTTGGCTGATGTCTAAATACTTAGACAAAACAAACAGCACTCACTCTATGCTAGAAATTCACATTCTCTCATTTATTTGGAATCTGTTTGGAGCCATCTACTATGAAAACTCCTTTATTCGTTCTATACATGTGCACATTCAGAGCATATTGAAAACAATTAAGTCATTTTTCTGTAGTTGTGAAAGCATTTTCGCACAAAGAGAATAATTATGTGGTAGGAATTTTTACATTTCCAATGTAATTTTTAATAAGTAAGAGAAAATACCAAATTACAGCATTTGTCTAATGCATTTGCAAAGGAAATCTTGCTTGGGACAAAACCAGAAAACCTAAAATGGAACAGCTGCAGATTTGATTAATCATTATAGCCTTTCACAAGTAATTTTTATCACATTTTCTTTTTTTTAAAAAAGAGGTTGATACAGACCATTTGATAATACTGGTTTATTCTAATGCTAAAGGAAAGTACAATAGAAAATAAAAAAATTATATTTCTTTTCCTAAATTGGTGATTGCTTTGCCTTGCCATTTGTGAGTGAAAGTTGAATCATCCGTGAAATATACTAGGCTGTGCCATTGGAGGAAAAAAAAAAAAACTGTTGACCAATTGCATTTTTGAAATGTGTCAGCTCTCATTGATCTCTGGGAGCAGGCTCTGACCCAAATGTGTAACTAAGATTTAGCTAGTCTTGAGGCATCACGGGATGCTGAGTAAAACTGGTCAAAATATGATTATTTTTATTAATAAAAATGAAAGGCATATTTTAGTTCTAGAGCTGAGATTATGTGCACAGAGGTTGTCCTGAAGAAGGAGTTTTATGCACCTAAGTGACTATAATAGAATATTTTCTTCCTGGGCTTATAACTGCTGGCATAATGGCTGACCTCTAGTGTTACAAGAAGTGAATTATTAAAAGATGCTGTTAACAGGTATCTCATATTTGACCTAGAAATGTTCCTAATATATATGTGGAGTTAGAAATAATACATGTTTATTAATTTCTTTAAATAAATTAAATACGTTAATTAATCTTTCATATACATCGCTACCAACTTGATGGCTCCCTCTTTGATCTTCAAAAGTCAATGCTAAGACCAAGGCACTGGAGAGACTTCTTACTGAGTCACTTTTTGCAGCTGATTGTGTCTTGATGGCCCATAGACATGACAACCTTCAGATCATCGTCGACAGGTTTTATGAAGCATCCCAGATTTTTGTGCTCACCATCATTCTCGGTAGGACAGAAGTCTTGTTCCAACCAGTAATCCAGGGATTGGCAACTTTTGGCATATGGCTCACCAGGGTAAGAACCCTGGTGGGCCTGGCCAGTTTGTTTACCTGTTGTATCCACAGGTTCGGCTGATCGCGGCTTGCACTGGCCGCAGTTTACCATTCCAGGCCAATAGGGGCTGCAAAAAGTGGTACGAGCCAAAAGATGTTCTGGCTGCCGCTTCCTGCCACCGCCATTGGCCTGGAGTGGCAAACCATAGCCAGTGCGAGCCACAATTGGCCGAACATGCAGATGCTTCAGGTAAACAAACCAGCCCAGCCTGCCAGGGTGCTTACTCTGGCGAGCTGCGTGCCAAAGGTTGCCGATCCCTGCAGTAATCCAATACAATACCCTAGAGCTAATCATCTTCATCCAAGACAGACAATTGAAAAATGTGGATCAGTTCAAGTATTTGGGCAACACCATCTTGAGTGGAGGTTATCTTGATAAGGAAATTTCCTCCAGAATCAGTAAAGCCAGCCAGGCCCTTGGCCTACTCTAAACAAAACTCCATAACCAACCCGACATTCATCTCTCCAACAACTGAAGATCTACAGTGCAGTGCTTCTAACATCTCTCCTGTATGGATCTGAGACATGGGCTCTATATAGAAAGCACATTAAACAGCTTGAGCAATTTCACATGCACTTCCGCTGCTCAATAACAAGCATTCACTGGCAAGATAAAGTGACCCATATTAAGGTCCTTGAGAGAGCAAACACCAGCACTGAGGAAATGCTACTGACAGCACAACGTAGGTGGCCCAGACATGTCATCTGAATGAAAGACCACTGTCTCCCAAAACAGATCTTGTATGGGGAACTGAGGCAAGGCAAATGAAAGAAGAGTTGCCTGTATAAGTGCTTCAAAGATAACCTGAAGAGCAGTCTTCAGTGGGCTTGCATCAGTATCAAAGAGCTCGAACAAATGGCTCAGAACTGGACTCACTGGCCACCTCTGACAAGATCAACATGTAACAGGTTTGAACAGGATCGACGAAATCATCCCTAGGCTGCATGTGTAAAGTGTCATAGAGCTGCATCATTGAACATCATAGATACAGACTTCCCATGCCCTCAGTGCAACTGACTCCATGCATCAGGATTTGGACTTCAAATTTCTATATAGCCATAGATGAGAATAGCGACAATATTGTCATCATCAGCAATGAATTACCAACACTATAAATGTAGAAAATGCAGAATTTGGAGGCCAAGTAGTAAGCAAGGCCAGCCAGAAAAGGAGGTTCTGGGTGGGGGGAAACTCATTTAAAGAAATTTTTCGATTCCAGTTTAAATCAAATATATATATATATATATAAATAAACTTGTTTGCCCATTGCCCGGTTGATACTGACCCCATCATGTGACACAAGTATTAACCATTTGTAACATAGTTCGTATGAGGTGACTGGGACTAGGAAATAAAGTCCATAATCTTATCAACTCTCCTGTGTTCCACAGCTTTATTACACTCCGCCTTCACAATTAATGGCTTTCACTTCTTCTCTTGTGATTATCAGTATTGCCAATCCCAAAGGTTCAAAAACCATGTGTTATGCTCCCCAAAATTCACATATTTTACTGATAAATCACAAAAATTTTAAAAATGAGAATTTGGAGGTTCATTTGCATTCTGGTGCATGAGCTTTGAGGGGTCACATTTTCCAGCTATTAGGCTCAGCAATGAGGGACAGAAATTTACTTTAAAAAAAGAAAGCTGAGTTTCTCAGGCAATCCACATAACTCCAGGAGCTGCACTTCAAGAAAAACACCAAATATAATGAAGATCATGATAAAATCATGAGAGTTAACAACAGAGTGTTACCATGCTAACATATTGAACTCTTTGTGTACTTGTTGGCATATAGCCAACATTAACTCCATCATATCAGTGGTTTGTCTGTCCATCCAAATCTACGGTGTGTACTCTCCCCCCCGCTCATTATATTTATTTATATTCAGACAAAATTATTGTTGAAGCCAGTTGACAAGTTTATCTCCACTTGAGCTCTGCAAATCTTTCCCTGCAGTACTTAATGATTTATAATGAAAATTTCTAAGCTGTCCCACAGAATCTCTTGCCTCCTGTTGTGCACTTTTCAATTTTACTTGTCTCTGTAAAAGTGACACTTTTCAGTTTTACTTGTCTCTACTGGATATAAATGCAGAACATTTTAGAGCAAACATCCATTAATGACATAAGTGGGGATCTGAAAGTAGGACATCCATTTTATTCCATTTAGTATTTGAGATACTTATAAAACATTACAGGGTACGAAATAATTGTTAAACACATATACAATCAGTGTCTCAGACTGCCCAATGGATACAGTTGTATAAATAATGCATTCTGTGAGACTTTCTTTGTTAAGAAAGTTAAGGTTATAACTACAGTAGTAGGGCATTGAGCTCTCCAACTCAGTGTTGTAGTTAAACCAATTGTTACCAAACTCTCTAAGGGCTTGTCTTTGCTACTGGGGTAAGCTGAAGTAAGTTACACTACTCCAGCTACATGAGTAATGTAGCTGGAGTCAACGTAGCTTATGTCGACTTACCCTGGTGTCTTCATTGCACTGCATCAATGGGAGACACTCTCTGGTTAACTTCCCAGACTCTTCTCAGAGAGCTGAAGTACCGGGGTCAACCAGACAGCTCTCTGCCGTCAATTTAGCGGGTCTTCATTAGACCCACTAAATCGACCCATGCTGCCGATTGCTGCAGTGTCGATCTAGTGAAAACCAGCCCTAAGTAATGAACTTCAGGGGTGGTACTCTAAGGAACTCTCTGCTCCTTTAGGAAGATGTATTTTATGCAAGATAGACAATAGTCATAGGAAAATCAAAATAGATTCTGCTGTGCTACATTAGGTGAATCATTTTTAAAAATGTGTAATTATACATGTGAAACTTTCTATTCTCCCTTTAGCTATCTGTCAAACTGCCTTAATACATTTCAGAGGTAAAAGTTATTTAACAATTAATTTTTGTGAAGATCTTTGAGATCTCTGAATACAAGTTCATATATGAGGACAAATTATTATTTTTTGGGGGGGAGTCCTATTTTATATTTATGTGCACTGCTCCAGTGCTTTCTTTAGTGTGTAACAATACATTAGCCCACTGTGGGACTCCAGAGAACCATTAGCTGAAGCTCCATGCTGTGCTTTGCTAAAATGGGTCAGAAATAGATCCAGCAGTGTAAAGTAGAAGAACAATACTCTCCCACTGAAGGGGAGATATAAAAGGAGTGAGGCAAGTGGAGTTGGACTGGGAAGGGAAAATGAAAGAATGCAAGGAGAGTCAATCAGAAGTGAGAGGTAACATAAGGCTTTCAGAGGGGACAGTAGAGAGGGATACAGATGAAAGGACAGAAGAGGAAGTAAGGAGATGAAGAACAAAGGATGTAGAATGTAGATGTTAGAAGGTAGAATGCAGGCAAGAGCAAGGAAAAGAGCAGCCAACTTTAAGAGGACTGGAAATAGCTTCTGTCACTATGATCTCACCTTATTATGGAGAAACCCTTGGATTCTGCTAATGGACCCTGTCGTTACCATAGCATTTCTCCTCCCATGAGCATGCACATACTTCCCTAGGCTCATTTTTAAATGATAGTCAGTAGATTTGGCTCCTGAACTTCTAGAGTTACTATTTCCCTAATAGTTTTAGCTTTCAATTTACTTGCCATATTATAAATCTTAATTCAAACCAAATTTGGTTTTAAAACCTACATTTTTAAGAGTAGAATATCCATTATCAATATGTATAATATATTAATATTCTAAAATAGCTTAATTCAAAGTACACATAAAATATTTTAATAAGTTTGTTTCAAATGGATATCAGTGATGTCACTTTACTACAGAATAAAGTTATATTTTAAGGGATTGTTTCACCCACGTGATGTGAAAAAGATGTACACACATTTCAGAATTACCTGTATGACATCAAAGTATTTTTGTTTTCTTAAAAATAATTTTAGTGAACTAAGTGTACGTTAACCATCTCAAACTGGAGACTGACAGTTATGGTGACTGAAGTTCTCTATCAGAAAGTATATAGAACACAGGCCAACTTTCACATACTCTCCCATCACTATGCCACAGTTTAAACTGAAAGCATAACACATGGGGTGAGAGAGTAGTTTAGCTTTGATGTCCATTCAGTCCTTGAATTCTCTGGTATGACTGCTAACAAGGATTCCAAGTACCATGTTCTCATCACATAGATACATGTCCATTAGGAATTGCATGGAAAGCACCAGCTTAACTCCCTACCAGTTGCTAGACAGTAGAAACTTGGAAAGGATTTAGAAAAACTAGAAAGCTGGCTAGATTGTCAGGCTCAACTGGTAGTGATCAACGGCTTGATGTCTAGTTGGCACCTGGTGTCAAGCGGAGTGCCCTAGGGGTCGGTCCTGGGGCCAGTTTTGTTCAACATCTTTATTAATGATCTGGATGATGGGTTGGATTGCACCCTCAGCAAGTTCGCAGATGACACTAAGCTGGGGGGAGAGGTAGATACACTGGATGGTAGGGATAGGGTCCAGAGTGACCTAGACAAATTGGAGGATTGGGCCAAATGAAATCTAATGAGATTCAACAAGGACAAGTGTAAAGTCCTGCACTTAGGAAGGAAGAATCTCATGCACCACTACAGGCTGGAGACTAACTAGCTAAATAGAAGTTCTGCAGAAAAGGACCTGGTGATTACAGTGGATGAGAAGCTGGATATGAGTCAGCAGTGTGCGCTTGTTGCCAAGAAGGCCAACGACTTATTGGGCTGTATTAGTAGGAGCATTGCCAGCAGATCAAGGGAAGTAATTATTCCCCTCTATTCGGCAATGGTGAGGCCAAACCTGGAGTATTGTGTCCAGTTTTCATCCCCCTACTACAGAAGAGATGTGGACAAATCGGAGAAAGTCCAGCGGAGGGTAATGAAAATGATTGGGGGGGTGGGGCACACAGGACTGGCTCTAGGGGTTTGAGCGCCCTAGGCGGACGGCAATTTCGCTGCCCCACGTGCTGGTCCCGTGGCTCCGCTGGAGCTGCCGCAGTGGTGCCTGAGGGAGGTCCACCGGAGCCGCGCGAGCAGCCGACCGTCCGCAGGCATGACTGCGGCAGCTCCACTAGAGCCGCCTGCCGCGCCCTCCAGCAAAACAGCACCCACCATTTATTCTGGCGCCCTAGGCGATTGCCTAGGCTGCCTAAATGGTATCGCCGGCCCTGGGGGCACATTACTTATGAGGAAAGGCGGAGGGAACTGTGTTTATTTAGTCTGCAGAAAAGAAGAGTGAGTGGGGATTTGATAGCAGCCTTTAACTACCTGAAGAGAGGTTCCAAAGAGGATGGAGCTTGGCTGGTCTCAGTGGTGGCAGATGACAGAACAAGAAGCAATAGTCTCAAGTTGCAGTGGGGAAGGTCTAGGTTGGATATTAGGAAACCATATTTCAGTGGGAGGGTGGTGAAGCACAGGAATGCGTTACCTAGGGAGGTGGTGGAATCTCCATCCTTAGAGGTTTTTAAGGCCCAGCTTGACAAAGCCCTAGAATGGCTGATTTAGTTGGTGCTGCTTCTGCTTTGAGCAGAGGATTGGACTAGATCACCTCCTGAGGTCTCTTCCAACCCTAATATTCTATGATTTTACAAGAATTAGTCAAGGTCTGGAAAATATGTCTGTAATGAGAGACTAAAGAAGCTCAATCTATTTAGTTTATCAAAGAGAAGTTTGAGGTGACTTGTGATCTAAAACAGATTTCTGGTTGTAGATGGCTCTTTAATCTATCACAAAAAGGCATAATAAGATCCAATGGTTGGAACTGAAATTAAAATTCAGACTAGAAATAAGGTGCAATTTTTAATTATGAGGGTAATTAACCCTCTAAACAGCATATCTAGGGACATGGTGGGATTCCATCACTTGAAGTTTTTTATAAAGACTGGATATTCTTCTAAACATCTGCTATAGCTCAAACAGAAGGTATAGGCTTGATGAAAAAAATTATTAGGTGATCATTGTTATGCAGGAGGTCAGAGTAAATCATCATAATGGTCCTCCTGGTCTTAAAATCCATTAATGTATTAACTTGCTAGTAATAACCTAAGTTGGACTCATTAGTAGCATTCTGAGCCATCTGTCCACCACATTTAAAATGATTTTAAAACTTATTTATTTATTTGTATTCATTAAGGGGCTGATCCAACTCCCATTAAAGTCACTGGAAAGACTGCCTTTGGCTTGAATGGCAGCTGGATTGTACTTCAATGAAATATAATTGTAATTAACTAACAGTGAAAAAACAGGACCGATCTGCAATAAATGATGCATGCTTTTCTCTTATAAAGGTTACTGTGCCTTTAAGTAATAGGCAACTGAGAACTTGGAGATAATGGTTGTTATTACAATTGTCAGTCAGTCTATTGCCCAACTGCTGTTCTGCATTGTGTTGGTTGGAGTCATAAAAAACTATTTCTATGTGAGCATTCCATTTATCTCCAGCCAGGCTGTCAAAGCTTTGATGGATACAAAAAGATTGTATCTTTATTTTTTTTTCAACCGGATACCCAGACAGGAAGGCTATCCATTCCTCATCTCAGACAAACCACTAGTTTCATAGTTAGTGACAAATCAGCTAAAATGCAAACTTCATTCACAGTTAGTTTTGAAAAAAAGATTTTACCCTCCACCTGTTTTGTGGTAATAAACCCATGTCTGCCATCAGATTTAAACTGAGTCTCCTCATTGAATTAAAAATGATGTCTATGATAAGGATATACCTAGCAGCACAGGCTTAAACAATTTTTCATTTAGCTGAGTTAAAGATACTCCTCTCAGTTCTTAGTGACTTCCTTACACTGTGTGTATATATAAAACCTTCCTGTTTTCCTTGAGGGGTGGATTTATACATTATAAAGTCTTGGCTTGATCAAAAGCTTGCATCCAAAGAATTAAAAAAAAATTCCCTATGTCTCTCCTTGAGTTCAGTGTGTAACAAATGTAAACTGAACATCTTAGGGGTTCATTTTCAAGGCATTGTGTGGACAGTGTTCACACAAATCCCATTCATTAATGTTAACAGAATGTATGCTTCAGGAACTGGTTTTAAAATGTATTCATTTGTTCTGTTATTGACTGCAAGGGAACTAAGATTTAAGCCTCAGTTATAAGGAAACCTCAGCTGGTAGTCTGTCTGAGGTACTTACATGACCCCCATTACTGTAGAATCTGAGTACCTGTGGCGGGGGGGGGAAGGGGAGTTTATCTGCTGTTTATGGCTCCCCACAGTATGCCCCAAGGTTCCATTACACCCTGCCCCAGTAAAGGAGCAGTGAAGGTGGATTCTCCAGGCCTTCCTAGAGAAGCCTCATGGAAGCTACCAATTAGAGTCCAGGAGGCTCAGATAAAAGGAACTGCAGGAGCTCAGCCAGTCAGTTCCTGGCTTGGTCCAGAGGGCCAAGGCAGGATGTCCCTCTCTAGTCAAAGGCACTTGTGGGCTAGCCAGAGTTTGGTTCTGGCTACATTTGCTTAAGTGGGAAGAAAGAGAACTTTATCCCTAAGGTAGGGGGGAAAATTAAGGGGCGAGGTGAGAAGAGATCTAGGGAAATAGCAGCAACAAACTGAAGTAAGAAGTATGTGGCTACTGTTTATAAGGTCCCTGGGTTGGAGCCATGTGTAGTGGGTAGGCCTGGGTTCCTGTCATGATGTCTGGAGTAGCTCCCAACCATGAGTGAATACCTCAGGGTAGACTGTCCAGGAACAAAGCACAACCCCTAAATTGACGGTGTGTTCTATACTAAGGGCTTGTCTACACTTACATTTTATAGCAGTCTAACTTGCTGGCTCAGGGGCATGAAAAAAGTTACCCCGCTGAGTACAGCAAGTCTGAGCGCTTTAAAGCGTTAGTGTAGACTGGCTCCGCGTCCTGGGAGACATGCTCCCAGTGCTCAGAGCTAATCCCCTTGTGGAAGTGTATTACTAGGAGCGACCACACTCACACTTCAAAGAGCTGCCCTGGGAGTGTTCCCACGACAGCGCTTTGAAGTCTCCAGTGTAGCCATGCCCTTAGGTTTCACCAACCAAGTAACAAGTGTGAACTCCTAAAGCACTAATCCAGCCTTAACATAGAGTCACAAAAGTCCCCTTAGGCACTTTGGTCTATTTTACCATCCCAGGCAATCTGTGATACATGGTCAGTTTACACCAAAGATCACAAAATGTTTGGGCTACTCCCAGTCCCAAAGGACCAGTTGTTTACCCCAGGTCAATTTGCACCCTAAATCTCACACCAAAGACAATGCTTGTTGTAAACTATGGGTTTATAGCTAGAAAAAAGAAATGATTTATTTACAAAGTAAAAGCAAGTAACATACATAAACAAAAATGTTAGTCTTAAATACCAAATGATAATAGAAACTGCTATAATAAGCAAGTGTTATGTCCATTGGGGTAGTCAAAGCTAAACAGTTGGGGACTCCTTGCTTATGCTTATAAATTCCTGCCCCTCAGTATTCAAGCAGCATAGGAATAATAAATTTCCCTTCACAGGCATTTGTATTATTTCCCCCCAGCATTCAAGCTGTGATGGGAGGAGGAAATGGGCACCTACCACCTCAGGGCTGTGGGGAAAGCAATCAATGAAGTCTTTGTTCTACAGCGGCTCATGGGCAAGAGATAACACCTTTTGTAGCAATCCAACATTTTGCATTAGGGGAAGTGTCATAGGATGTATGTATCCCATTGCTACCCCAGCGACTAAAGGGTTAAAACAGACCCTGCCAGCCTCTACTGATAGGAATCTCCAAGAACTGGGGTGATAAAAGGGCTGGGAAACAGAGAGATGGGATAGCTACTAGAAGGGAGTTAAGAGGTTGGAGGAAGGAGATTCTGTCTGCAAGCTACCAGAAAGTTGCCCAGCAACTGTGCCCCAGGCAGAGGACAATCTGACCAGAAGACTAAAGAGACTGCAGAGACCAGAGGGGAAGGTAAGAAGGAGCTCAGGGCACCGATAGGATTGGAACTCATCTGACTCTGTTTACTTAATTTGAGGAACCCAGTGGAGTGGGTGGGCCTGGGTTGGGACACCCCCAACTCCCATTGGAGTACACGAGTCCAGGGTCTGTGCCACATCTGGATGGAGAGAGACACCATTGAGCTGACATACAACTTCATAAGATATTTCTTTCCTGTTTGAGTTACAGAGTTTCAGAACAAACATTTTACAATTCTAGACCAAATACTTAAGTATTATATTATAGCATGGGATATAGAGGTTATAAGTGAGGTTAATGCATGCAGCAGCTTACAAGCATTCATAAAATTTAAACACTATACACATTTATATAAGTCCAATACCTATCCAACAATACACAGGGGAGACAGACTGATTTCAAGCTATATATTTGTCAGTGTTCAGTGAGACCTAGGAGCCCTGGCATGAGCTGGCCAGCATCACAGTTCCCCTACCAGCAAAATGGAGTAAACCCTGAGAAGGGAACAAGGCTTGTTTGGAAGCTTGTGCAAAGGAATGAATTTAAAGGACACAGAGCTGGGGCTGATGACCCAGGTGTGGACAAATAGACAATTTTGGATTTTCCCTACCCAGAAAGGGTTCACTTTTATTGTGTGACTTGGGCAGAGGGCCGAGCTATTGAAGATCCACCAAGTGAAGGGGCACCAGAGAAAAGGACTGCCATACCATATGAGTAACAGGAGGTGCTCAAGAGGTGTCCCCTCCCATGTTACAGTACCTCAATATCTTTAGTATGTTTATCCTTACAATACTCCCGTGAGGCAGAGAAGTGCTATTATCCCCATTTTATTGATTATCCAATGCAGATTTAATCAAGAGAAATTCCCCAAATTCTCTCAGATGTTTTCATGTACCTTATTTCTCCTTCTGAGCCAAAATATCCAGTAATTCCTTTTTGGAACTGATCTATAAGGTTATTCTTACCCTATCCTATTTCAAATCTTTCCTCAAACCTTGTTTCTGCTGGGATGTCTACAATAGGCTAAACAAAACAACAACAAAACCTCCTATTTTTCAAAAGCTAAATGTTTCCTGGTAGTCCTCTTTGAGAATTTTGAAACAAATTGAAGAAAAATTCAAGAAAGTTGAAACATTCCATTCTGAACTTTTTAAAGATTGGAACACTGATTTTCCTTTTCAAAATAACTGTTTCAATGTTTTATATTATAAAATATAATATGAAACTTTAAAATATCAAAATCAGAATTTATGCAGTTCTGTAGCTCTGTTGGTCCAAGGATATTAGAGACAAGGTGGATGAGATAA
The DNA here is from genome assembly GCF_025201925.1 of Gopherus flavomarginatus. NCBI lineage: Eukaryota > Metazoa > Chordata > Testudines > Testudinidae > Gopherus > Gopherus flavomarginatus. The sequence goes on along the minus strand of NC_066620.1, from coordinate 146,096,485 downwards.
TACCTTTTATTAGACCAACTTCTGTTGGTGAGATTGACAAGCTTTTGAGCTTACACTCTCTCTCAGAAGTTGATACAATAAAGTATTACCTCACCCACCTTGTTTCTCTAAAATCAGAATGGAATGTTGCAGTCTGATCAAAATAAAATCTTCCTGTCCACCTGAAATGCAATTGTTTTCAGAATTTCAGTTCATGGGAAACTTCCATTTTTGGGGGTGGGTGTGGGGGGGTGGGGTGGGGCTGTTGCATCTAGAACAAATTTCAAAATGACAAACTCCAACAAAACGTTTCCTCATAGCTGTGGTTTTAACTCCATTGTGTACAAATTGTCATTTTGTGTTTTCTACAGCACCTAGCACAATAGGGATCTGAACATAGCTGTGCCTTTGGGTGCTATTGCAGTACAAATAAATAATAAAGCAACAGAAAACATGTAGTGTATTTGTGAATTGAACAACTTGTTTGTTTGTAAAGTATGGCATGGATATGCTTCTCCCCTCACTATCACCAGTTGTAAACCAGATACCACCAGAGACTGGGGGCGGGAGGAGGTTTAATACTGATTTACACCAGTTTAAGGGGGAATGCTGAAACACATTTTCCCTAAAAAATACATTTCTTTAGGTTTCTCTGTTTTTTTTAGTTCTTTGTGTTTTATCCTTACATCCATTTTTAAACAGTGGATTTGATTCCTAATTTATGCCAATTTTACACCAGTATAACTGCATTGACTTCAGTGAAATTATTTCTGATTTACATCAGTGGAAGCTGGATCAAAATCAAGCCACATATGTGTAACCTAAAACTAAAGCCATAGGGGGAGGAGTGGGAAATCACCCGGTTTTGTTATAACGACAAGACTAAGATCAGGTTCATGAAAGACATAAGTCTTTAAGCAAACTAGGACCCAATTTTAATCCAATTTGTGCCAGTTTTATGGTTACTGATTGAAATAATGCCAAATTATGTAGCCTTTGAGGTGAAACCAGGTTAAACTTCACAGTTTGGAGTGAATTTCACTTTGAGATTCTTGAAGTTGTTTGAATATAAAAGCAAGTCTCTGGATACCGCGAACAATATGGATCAAACATGAAATACTTTCATGAATGCCAGTGATGTGCAACCACTGAGACTCATACAAGTTCTACCAGAATAGAACAGGAGTGAAACCTCTTGGTTCACATATTTACGTTTGAGGCTATGCTTAGAAATGTAGGGATGCTTCCCTCAACTTCCTGTGCAAATGAAACATTATACAGTAAATGACACATATAAAAGTTTCCATTTCAGTTCATTCAGGGTAGAATTTTTTGAAACCTCCTATTGGACATCAACAAAATCTTTAATTAGTCTAAGATGCATGGTCTGTGTTAAAATATCTTGCATGTACCTCTGCTCTCTGAGGTATTTTGGGTAAACGGATATGCCGAGCTAGGAAAGGAATTAACTCTACAAATACAAATTACAATTTTCAGCACAGAAATATGCGACATATTATTTTAATAGAATATAAATAAAACCTTATGCAACTCTGATGACCTATGAGGAGGAAGTTATAGGTAGGTGATAGCATGCAGTAGGTGGGGCCTTTTTAGAATAAGTTGCTGATGTGATATAAAGACTTGGGCTTCAACAAAACTAAAAAAAGGCAATTGAGAAATAGCAGAGTTAAATGCTGCTTGGGTGATCTGATGATAGGAGATTTATTTTGGTTTGTTGCACATAAAAAAGGACTTGAAGTAACCAGGAAGAATAGAGAATATAAAACTTAAATTTAAAAGACATATAGGAGCAGAATGCCAAAGACAGAGGCTCCTGAGGGAGACTGTAGAAAAAGGAAATTTAAAAATTGATTCACATTTCATTAGAGAAGTGAGGAGAAAGAGAGCAACATAGCTTGGAAAGCAACTTTCACAGTGGCTGCAACTTTATTTTCCATAGATTTTCTTTTTAATAGGGACTGTTAAGATTATCTAGTCTGACCTCCTAAATAATACAGGCCATAGAACTTCATCTAATAATTCCTGCATGAAGGCTATAACTTGTGTTTGAACTAGAGTATAATTTTAAGGCTACCTTTAACTACAGGGTAGGCATGAGATTCCCTGCTTGTGAACACTGTGACAAAGTTCCTCCTCTACCTTGGTAGGTCCTGCACTTATTGGCAGATTTGCTCACCTCACAGATTCACCATGTGGGTCAGGAAACAGCCCAGAGACCTTCCCCTCTGGTAGAAGCCACAGTCCAGGTCAATTCCTCCTGTGTCTGATCAGGAGTTGGGAGGTTTGGGGGGAACCTGGGCCCGCCCTCTACTCCACATTCCAGGCCAGGGCCCTATGGACTCCAGCTGTCTAGAGTGCCTCCTGCAACTGCTGCGCGACAGCTACAACTCCCTGGGCTACTTTCCCATGGCCTCCTCCCAACACCTTTATCCTCACCACAGGACCTTTCTCCTGGTGCCTGATAATGCTTGTACTCCTCAGTCTTCCAGCAATATGTCTTCGCACTCTCAGCTCCTCATGCCTCTTGCTCCCAGCTCCTCGCATGCATGCCGCAAACTGAAGTTAGATCCTTTTTAAACTCGGGTGCCCTGATTAGCTAGTCTGTCCTAATTGATTCTAGCAGTTTCTTAATTGGCTCCAGGTCTCTTAATTATCCTGTCTGTCTTAATTGGTTCTAGCAGGTTCCTGATTACTCTAGTGCAGCCCCTGCTCTGGTCATTCAGGGAACAGAAAACTACTCATCCAATGACCAGTATATTTGCCCTCTACCATACTCCTGTACCCCACTGCTCTGGGTCTGTAACAACACAGACTTGCACTAACTGTCATTGAGCTAGTGCAAATATAAATAGCAGTGCAGTTGAGGCAGCATGAGTAGTGGCAGCAGAGGTACAGCTGAGCCATGATGAGCACAAACCTGCCTGGAACTGCTGGGTGTGTATTTGGTATGGCTCAGCCATGCCTCTGCTGCCACTACCTATGCTACTGCTGCTAAGCTACTATCGAGCTAGCTCAGGGGTGACCAGCCTGAGCCTGAGAAGAAGCCAGAATTTACCAATGAACATTGCCAAAGAACCATATTAATACGTCAGCAGACCCACATCTGCTACCTCCCTCCAGCCCTTAGCGCCTCCTGCCCACGGGCAGCTCTGCCAATCAGTGCCTCTCATTCCCTCCCCATGCCTCCTGCCTGTCGCAATCAGGTGTTTTGCAGTGCACAGGAGGTTCTGGTGGGGCTGGGGAGGAGTGAGGGCATGGCAGACCCAGGGGAAGGGGTGGAGTGGTGGCAGGACCTGGGGCAGAGCAGGGGGTTGAGCAGTGAGCACTTCACAGCACATTGGAAAGTTAGCATCTGAAGCTCCAGCCTTGGAGTCAGTGCCTTTGCAAGGAGATGCATATTGACCTCTGACAAACCACATGCGACTCTGGAGCCACAGGTTGGCCACCCCGAGTTAGCTCAAGTATGTGTGCATGAACAAGGGAATTTAAACCCTCTAACTCATCATGTAGACATAACATAAGACAGACATCAAATCTTGATTTAAAGACTTCAAATAATGGAGGAACCATCACTTGCCTTGGTTAGGTGTTGTAGTAGTTGATTACCCTCACTGGGAAAAATATGCACCTTATTTCCAGTTTGAGCTTCTCTAACTTCAGCTTCCCCCTACTCTATAAAAAGTTCCGTGTATCAGAGATGCAAGATGACTTACTGCAACTAGATCTATTCTAAAAGGGAATAAACTGTGGATTGGAATACTTTTATAAATCCAAGAGATTAGAACCTCTGGCAAGGATGGTTTAGCACTGTCTACAGAAGGAATGGCTCCATTAAAGACAGTAGGAATTTTAACATGGGGCCCTTGTTGGAGTGAAGAAATCTTGTGATTTTACTGTATCTCTGCAACGTTGCTGTGTTCTGAATCTGAAAATTCTAAGATTCCATTTACAAAGTAAAAGGTTGTATGTCTTCCATTGTAAAGATACAGCTGTCAAAACACTAACCTAGTTTTTCAAAAATCTGTCTGAAGCCAAATAGTCACACCAAATAGGGGGATTACTTCATTCTTGAAAACCCAAGAGATATTTTAAAATGCTAAAATTATTAAACACAGGAGAGTTCTCCATGACAAAGTAAAGATACTAAATAAAAATCAAAACTGAAATCCTACATCAATAGAATCCTTAAGGATGGAAAGTCAAACAATACATAAGTCAAGGTTCCATAAGCAAAGTTAGGTGAGTTAACCTGTGTTAAACATATATAGGATTCTTTACTTCTGTTTTTCTGTTTACAATAAATGAATATTAGGGTTTATGTTGTAAATTGTATCTCTAACATATCTAGGATGTGCAAAATGGCAGAACCTTAACTTTACTCTATACTGACTTCTTAAGATTTTATTTAATTATATTTCTCATTTAACAGTTATTTCTATGACACTCATCATAATATTTGAAATTCTTACATCATGGAATTCACCCAAAGCCCACTGAAGGAAATAGGAGGCTTTCCACAGACTTCAAAGGCACATGGATTGGCACCCATTTGAACTTTTGCAGTCTTGTTTCATTAATGTGGGAGGATGGGAGGGTTTGTATTGAATTTAGTATCACTTGAAATTCATGTGTAAGGCACTGACTAGGGTGACCAGACAGCAAATGTGAAAAATCAGGACAGGGGATGGGGAGTATAGGAGCCTATATAAGAAAAAGACCCCAAAATTGGGATTGTCCCTATAAATTCGGGACATCTGGACACCCTAGCCCTGATCCTGCAATGATCTCCCTCTGAGTAGGGGATTCATTTCAGTTTGGGGTCTAAACTGTTACTGAGATTTCTTTCCCTTGCCATACAATATAAGAAACACTCAATTCGCTGAAACATTCACCTGTGAGTTTCCTAACACCACCATCATAAAGAAGTGAGAATCAGCCGGGTTACATCCTGGCAGTTAGCTGGAGTGGAATCCTGTGCATCCACTTTATTATCTAATGACAGTTACTATAAAACTTCATATCATTTTTTGCTTAAAGTGGTATAATTTTTGCTGTAGCCAACTACTTTAATGCCTTCCCTCTCTTTATCTCTTATCATAGTTTGTATTAGACTAAGGATTTTGCTTTTCTTCTTACTGCAAGTTCTGACAGCCATTTCCTCTATGCTTTCAAGACAACTTTTCCTTTGCAACAGCATCTCATTCACATCCACTCCTTCCATTCATTCGAACAGGGCTTTTGCTTTTCTCTGATTCCGTAAAAAAAAAAGTCATTTTTCCATATTACCGTTTTCTGTAACACACTTCTTGCTGCTGTCCTACAGATCCTATTCTTAATGCCTTTCTGATTTAACCTACATTAAATCTTGTCATCTTTTGAGTTATTTGAAATCGACCTGATTAAGTGGTTTAATGGATAATTACATACAATATACCAGTAAAAATCTAGCTAACTACTTTGTGTTCTGTTTGGTCTATTTTTAGCATTTGTTTTCAAAGACTAAGGTATATGATGTCAAAGTTTTTTTTTTTTTTTGTAACTGCTCTTATTCTCTGAAACATAATATACTGACATATGTACTTATCCACCCATCACCAATTACATTTGTTATGGTAGTTCTAACACTTGCCAAAGTTAGCCCACATTTTCATAACTATTCATACTAGAAATACTTTATATTTATGGTAGTATATATTTTTACAAAGTCACCATTTTCAAGAGCCATAGTATCACAGTGGTGGACATCACAGTTTCTCTTAATTGTTGCAACTCTTGGTAAATGCTGTTGTGTGACTGCCATTACAAAACATCAGTAATTGCCAACCCCAACCAATCAGAAAAAAAAGTTTGACCCAAAAATATCATAAGATTGAAGTAAAAATTACAAGATTTTGAGAAAAAAAATAAACCTTTAGGTTCCTTCTTATTTGACTTCTGGGTTTTGAGCCATAGGATTCAATTTTACAAACTTTTATTGAAAATAATGAGGGTTATAAGCCAGTGCCAGTAAGGTGGGGGGAGTTCATTCTGATGAAAAATGCATTTAATCGAATATAGAGAAACCTGAAATATTTCAGGTTTGGGATTTTACATTAAGTATCTTACTAAAAATCACACAGCAAGTTAGTAGCAAAACTGGAAAACGAGTCTGAGGTTTTGGATCCCTGTCCCTTTCTCTAATTACTGGGCACATTCCCACTCAAAGGCCTGGTCTACATTACGCGTTTAAACTGATTTTAGCAGCGTTAAACCGATTTAACGCTGTACCCGTCCACACTACAAGGCCCTTTATATCAATATAAAGGGCTCTTTAAATAGGTTTCTGTACTCCTCCCCGATGAGAGGAGTAGTGCTAAAATCAGTATTACCATATCGGATTAGGGTTAGTGTGGGCACAAATCGATGGTATTGGCCTCCGGGCGGTATCCCACAGTGCACCACTGTGACCGCTCTGAACAGCAATCTCAGCTCGGATGCAGTGGCCAGGTAAACAGGAAAAGCCCGCCAAATTTTAATTTTCATTTCCTGTTTGCCCAGCGTGGAGCTCTGATCAGCATGGATGGCAATGCAGTCCCAAATCCAAAAAGAGCTCCAGCATGGACCGTACGGGAGATACTGGATCTGATCGCTGTATAGGGAAACAAATCTATTCTGTCAGAGCTCCGTTACAGAAGACAAAATGCCAAAGCACTTGAAAAAAAAATCTACAGGCTATACAGTGCTGCGTGACAAGCGTAACGGGAAGCCAGAGACTCAATGGACGCTCAAATGGACGCTCATGGAGGGAGGGAGGGGGTACTGAGGACTCCAGCTATCCCACAGTCCACAGCAGTCTCCGAAAACTATTTGCATTCTTGGCTGAGCTCCCAATGCCTGTAGGTTCAAACACATTGTCCGGCGTGGTTCAGGGAATAGCTCGTCAATTTACTCCCCCCCACCACGTGAAAGAAAAGGGAAAGAAATCATTTCTTGACTTCTTTCAATGTCACCCTATGTCTACTGAATGCTGTTGGTAGACGCGATGCTGCAGCAGTGAAGAGAAGTATCCTCTCCTCTCCCCTCCCCGGTGGCAGACGGTGCAGTAGGACTGGTAACCGTCCTTCTTATCAACCCGTGAGTGCTCCTGGCTGGCTTCAGGTGAGGCTGGCCGGGGGCGCCTGGGTGAAAATAGGAATAACTCCCGGTCATTCCCAGTAGATGGTACAGAACGGCTGGTAACCGTCTTCATCATAGCAACTGGGGGCTGAGCTTCAATCAGCCCCCTCCCTTTCATGTGAAAAGAAAAGATTCTGTACTGCCTGGACTATCATAGCAGTGGGATGCTGGGCTCCTTTCCCCCACAGCTTAATGTCCTGCCTGGACTATCAAAGCACCAGGAGGCTGCCTCCCCCTCATTTTATGTCACTTAAAACTCAGTGTTTCTTATTCCTGCATTCTTTATTACTTCATGACACAAATGGGGGACACTGCCATGGTAGCCCAGGAAGGTTGGGGAGGAGGGAAGCAACGGGTGGGGTTGTTGTAGGGGCACCCCCCGTGAATGGCATGTAGCTCATCATTTCTGCAGGATCTGACACAAAGCAGCTGTACTCTCTGATACACTGCTTCTCTAGTACATTTGCCCCATATTCTAGGCAGGACTGACTATTTTTAGAAACCATAAAGGAGGGATTGACTCAGGGAGTCATTCCCAGTTTTGCTTTTGCGCCCCTGGCCGATCTCAGCCGGGGCACCCATGATAGCAGCAGACAGCACAGAAGGACAGATAACCATCATCTCATTGCCAAATTACACTGGCAGCAGACAGTACAGAACGACTGGTAACCATCTCTGCTATCATGCAAAAGCAAATGAATGCTGCTGTAAAAAAAAAAAAGCTGAACGGGCTCATGGTTGCCGTGCTATGGCGTCTGCCAGGGCAATCCAGGGAAAAAGGGTGTGAAATGATTGTCTGCTGTTGCTTTCCCGGAGGAAGGAATGACTGATGACATTTACCCAGAACCACCCGCGACAATGATTTTTGCCCCATCTGCCACTGGGCTTTCAACCCAGAATTCTAATGGGCGGAGGAGACTGCGGGAGCTATGGGATAGCTATGGAATAGCTACCCACAGTGCAACGCTCGGGAAATCGACGCTAGCCTCGGACCATGGACTCACACCGCCGAATTAATGTGCTTAGTGTGGCCGCATGCACTCGACTTTATACAATCTGTTTTATAAAACTGGTTTATGTAAAATCGGAATTATCCCGTAGTGTAGACGTACCCTTAGTGGCATTTATATTCAACATAAACTCAAATAAAGCTGATGTAGATGTAAATTGTTCTGTCTCTTTATGGGAGTTTATCGCCTTTACTTTTACTGTGCTCTCTTTTATCCTCAAGATTGTGGGTTTTTTCTAGTTGTTTCCTATAAATTAGACATACAGTTTCACACAGACAAAATAAGAGGTTCATCTTAACTTACTTAAAAAAAAAATCCTGATAATCCTTTTCATCATTTTCCAAAGATCAGTAATGAATGCAGATCTATTTCCTGGCCTTTACCAAGTTATATTATGTGTATAAACTGCTCTTTTGGTACCTAGATCTAATTCTGCCCATGAATAATTGCCTGCAAGTTGCATTGATTTCAATGAGAGCTGCACATGCATATCTCATGGTATAATTTGTCCCCATATTTATAATGCATTACACACCACTACAAAGCTTAGATATCTGTGTTTGTACCGTCCTCTTTTTTTTTCTCTTTCTCTCTCTCTTTAAAGGAGAACTACATCATAGCCATCCTGCAGTCCTCTAGTACTTTATTTTTGTGAGGTAGCAAAAATCTCTGTCAATGGCATTTCCATTTCTCTTGCTACTTCGTAAATCATTTTTGGAAACAATACATTTGGGCTCAGCATGTTGTCATCATTTCAGTTAACCCTATTTTCTATCTACTATGGCATGACCACAAAACCCTTTTTTACAATTTTTATTCCTGCCTCAGGATCTCTCCCAGGTTTGATCTTCAGTTTCCCTTGTGATTAGAGAGAGAGAGAGAGAGAGAGAGAGAGAGAGAGAGAATTACTTCTGGCTACCAGGAATATCAAAAGCATCTATTACTAACTTAACATGTTTGTAGTGATTCCGAGTCAAGAACTGGATTCTTCAGCTGTCCAAATAAGTCTTTTATTCAGCATAAAATGCCCCTAGATTACTTTATTTTATTTAAAATACTTTAGAAGGAGACTTTAGCAGACAGTAGCAGATTCATACCCTAAAGAATCTGTAGAGTTTGTGCTTTGTATTTTCTCAGAAGATGAAAACTTACCAAGGATCTATGATAGTACGAAAGAGATCTACTACTGAAGTTACAGACTAATTATTTGAGATAATCCAATTGGAAGGTCAAAAGAAAGGATCATAATCCATATGTTATAACATCCATGTATCATTGTCACTGAGAGAAAAACACAAGAGGCCAAATCCAGCCATAGTGTAACTGAATTTGGTTTGTCTATAGAGTTCAGTAGATCTGCAGCTACTTGCTCAAATTGATTTTGCCTATTTTAAAGGGAAATGGTATTTTATACAATATCTTACAAGTATAACTTGTATGATTTAAATTCATTTTGCATTTTCTTGGGGGACTTTTTCTCTTTGGGGGCCTGGGGTTCAAGTCAGTCTTCAGGCTTCTAACAGAAGCAGCTTGCACAAGAATCTTTTCAGGTTGGTGGCCAGCTGGGGACTCTCTGCAGTCTGTTCTATGGTACTTCCTGCTTTCTCCCTATTCCACAGAATTTCAGGAAGAGCAAAGGCCTCTCTTAAAGGGACAATACACTGCACTCTGTGGTCATAAAAATACTCTCACTTCTACAAATTAGAATTTCCAACAAATGTTGTGTTGGAATCAGACAGGAAGCATTAGTGGAGATATTATTATTGGCTGCTAATTTTTGATGTCAATAACTCTTGATATTTTCTTGGACCTTTTTCTACTGGTTTACTGATGGGTGCAGATGGGCAAGGCAGGGCCAGGTGTTTAGTCCCACCAAAAATGGGTTCCAAGACTATAACTTTTCCTTCCATGGTATTCTTCGTGGTGGGACTCATTTTGTGATGAATAATACAATAGCGATAATGTTCAGGGCATCTTTGTTAATTTCAGAAGTCCCCCTCACTCTAGTTTGTTAAACCTGAAGAACCTGTAAGAATGGAGCTGTTTAGAAGTTCTCCTGTCTGGTTTTTTTGTTTTTTGTTTTTTGTTTTTAATTTCTCTCCTAGTTTCACTGTCTCATATTTCTAAGGCTAAGATTTATTACACATTGTTGGCCTAGAACAGACAGGCTGGGGAGATGAAATTTTGCTGATAGAACTCACACACAAAATGTGTGACAAATTGAAGCCTGCCAGAATCCTTAGCCAGTGGTGGAGAAAGTTTGTGGCATTCCTGTGAAAGGAAATAAATGATTCAATGTTGTTGAAGCGAGGAAAGTGCACACAAACAAACCCCCACAATACACCCACATTCTTTAAAGGTGGTTGTGATTACTGTGTTAAAATTTTAATCTAATTTCTCTTATTTATTGAGCTGTAAGTAGTGAACAATTGAACTTTAGGTGCTCATTCTTTTTAACTATATCACTCTACTAACTTTTGATCCTTAAGTGTTTTGTATTCTATGCTCTTACCTTATAAAGTCCAACCAGCATTTATATTGTGTCTACTTTTTCATTATGAGACTTAAGGAAAAGTTAGGAAATGCCAGCTATACACCAAGACTTATTATAGAGGAAAAATATTTAAATTAAAGATGAAAAAGAATAACCCTGGAAAATGTCAGACTATGTATGCGCTGCCTCAAAAATAGTGAGAAAACAAGCTGGTAATCTATTGTTTTAAATTATATCAATGAATCTACATTATAGTGGTCAGTTAACAAGACCAGTCTGACTCACTCACACTATTTTCAATTAAAGTGAATGCTGATGAAGTAAATGGATTTACACATCAGTGGATTGAGAGGTTAATCAGGCCCATGAGTTCAATGCAGTGTGAGTTGTGGGACCTTGATTCATATGGCTACTATCAACATAGCAAAATATGCTTCACTGTGGAGACACTGGCCCACTTCTGAGGTCCAGTCAAGCTGTCTGGGAGCAGGACCTAGCAGGGGAACAAAACTGTCTATATGTCACTGTTTTCCTCCGTAGTCCAAGATCTGTAAAACTCCAGAGCACTGTCAGGGCTGTTCTGAATTATGACAGCTGATACTGCCTTCGCAAGGGGCTGTTATACCCATAGGGGATCACTCAAATGTAGCGAAAACCAACTCTTCCTTCAGTCATGTCTGCTGAGCATGACATTTTGATCTTAGTTGCTGTCTTTGTAAGATGGTCACTATATGTGAGAGTTCTATATAACATGAACCCTAGATAGACCATGTGTGAATCATGCTTGGTTAGTTGACCATTGAGAACTATATTCAGTTGTCTGCCAGCTTGAGCATGGTGTAAGTGGAAGACACTTGACACACTCTTACTTCTACTTAGTATCAGGCATCACTGATGACAATAATTGGCCATAACCACCATATCAGCATTCAGAACACTCTTAAGTATGTCTAGGGAGTGTGACTGAGTGCTGAGGCATAAGTCATCTGTATAAACAAACTTGCGAGACTCGATATGTGGCAGATCATTCAAATATAAGTTGAATAATGTTGGAGACAATATTGATCCTTGTGAGAGGCCATTCTTCTGGTGCCTCCAAACATTTTTTCTATCACCAATATGAACATGGAAATGGTGATTTCTTAAAAACACAGCCATTGCACATACTAGCCATCTTGGCATAGTTCTAGACAATTTCATCAAAAGGCCCATGTGCCGAACAGTACCATATATTATGGTCAAATGGTAAATTACATGTCAGTCAAAGCACTCTGGGACATTTTTTGGTCTGACAGTACTATCCTGATCAGCCTGTCTGCAAACAACCGTACCATCAGAAAAAACAAAACGTGCAGCATCATGTTTAACAGGTTTTGGGGAGGGAGGGAGGAAATCACTGCAGTAATTGTTCCATCAGTATGGAGTGTTGCTAATCCTCAGTTTTCTGAAACCTCAAATCATTTTCTTAAAAAATAATGCAATATGTAGTTTTGCTTAGTGCCTTAAGCCATGCACTCACCTGCAGCATGATTCGTATTCAGCTTACTTATTTGAATGACCTCCAGTATGAAGACAAAGTGTAGCATTGAACATTTCTTATATGTAGCATGTACAATCAACAGAAACTTTACCTATTCTTATAAAACCACCCCAACAAAGAGCTCTAATAAGGGAATAACTTGCAGAAACAACAATGAAAGGAGGGTACAGGTTAATGGCATTTGACCCATTTCAGAATTTGGGATGGATTTTATCCCCAAATAAGGCTCATTGTTTGAAATGGATTCAAATTAATTGGATCAGGCTAGAAATTATGTGGAAAATACTAAGGAAATAACCTGCATGGTACAATTGATTGCCAAGTACTCACTAATATTCTATATGAATAAAGTTTCTGCTTAATTAAACCACATCCATTGCCTCTTGTCTTTCTTCTAGCCTGGCAAGACAATGAACTTAGGCATTTAGTTATTCTGTTAATGGCACAGTGTAATATGCATATGGAAATGAATATGCTAATCTCCATGATGATGCTCTGAATGTGTCCAATGTAAACTATTTGTCTGAGAAGCTGAACTGAATCAGACTGAGTTGAATGATCCTGGAGTTAATGAGAAGCACTGTGTTTTCTCTCAACCCAGCTTGATGCTTGAGTGCCTTGAACATATTGGGTTAAGTCCACTGCTGTAGTAAATGAGCACACATGCATTGATTTAAATGGATCTTCACCAATTTACACCAATAGAAAATGTGTCCTGTCTCCCTGATTATAATCAAAGGAAAGGAATTATATATACAAATAACATATATAACAAGAGGAAGATTCACTCATATTTGCTTCCTTAAGTAACTTGCAACTTAATGTAATTTTGACAGCAGGTGGAACAAATTCCAGTTTCGGATTTAATTTGAGTAATTTTTTTCTTAATCTCCTTAAAAAACTGATCCTGCCAGCCTTAAACCATGCACAAATTTCCATTGAAGTAACAGACTTTTGCTTGTGCAAGAACTATAGAATGAGGCTGTGAATTTCTGCACCTGCAACTCACTGGTCAATAAGGCTCTTGAAGTTATGATTTTGCAGAAATAATTGGGCCCAACTACAAAAGCTTGTTTCTAATGAATGATGCCCCGTTAAACGAGATTCACTATTGTAACACTTCTCCTGCCATATTCATTTCTATAAGCTTGGTGCTTCTCTTTAATGCTCCACAGTTTTGCACTAAGGACTGAGCATTACTTTAAAAGAAACTTTTGTTCTCAATGAGTTTTATCTTCGTGTCTTGGTGTAAGAGGGATGAAACATAAGCGGTACCTTTCTGTGGGACAGGTGAGGACCCTTCTGACAGAACATGAATTCCTATACATTTTGGTCTCATTGATTTCCTTCAAAAGTATATTTGGTAACCCATGAGTGTCCTTACTCCTCAAGGTTGCATTCATGTTGCCTTTTTTCCCCCGACTTTGCAGCAAACTGTAATTATCCATTATTTGAATTCAGTGTTGCAGAGTTAGTGTAATGATAGGAAGTCAGACACCGTCTGTAACATTCTCTTTTGACCCAACTGACCAAAGTTTTACTACTGAGTCTGACACTGGAAACAATGAAGGTTTGCAAAACTATGTTGCAGTTTCCATTTCAGTGTTACGGATTTTGACTTTTGTTTTGCTTTAAAAAAAAATAACGTAAGTGTATAATATAAACCCACTCCCAGAAATATTGAGCTGACATACAAATGTTGAGCATAGGAGGCTTTTTTTGTTTTTTTTCTTTAACTGCTGAATTCAGTTTAGTTAGCCCTACAAAGAAAATAAACCGCAGTAGCTTCAAAAAATGTTTAGGTTCCCCTCTAATTCTGATGGCTTTCTGTGGACATGTATATCTAACCTTTAATCCACAAGTACCATTGAAAGAAAACAAAAGTAAAACAGCAATGGCACTGCTTTTCATGGGGCTCTCTAACACACTTATGGCATGTGCAGGCTACAGAATGCAGATTAAAAACAAACAGTAACTTTATAAAAATAATACACAAGTTTCCAGTATAATCTAAGACTAGTGGTTCTGGTGAAAACACCTTAGATAAAGCTGCCCACATTCCAGCAATCCAGATTTTCACAGGGCCTCATTCAAGTTTGCACCTACTGTTGCCCAGTGTTTCAATTCCATTGTGCAGCTCTTTATTGTGCATGACATCCATTAAAGTCAATGAATGTGAACACATGTTAAGCCCTCTCACTTCTCTCCATTCTGTTACCTAAACAAACACCTTTGAAAATGTCAAGGAAATAGTGACCTAAATTTAGACAAAATAATTATCTGCATAATGATACATTTATGTATATATCACCACCCATTCACATAGCAGGATCTACTATGGTCTATTGTGTTCCTAATCCATGGATTAAACTCTACATATACATTGATATGATCAGTGTTATAACTCTATTATAGTCCATTATACCAATGCACCAAGAATTATAGAAAGACTTTCATATATTTCTATGATTTTGTTGTATTTCTTTTTATAGACCATTGTAAATATTATTATACAAACAAAATAATGGAAACACAGACAAATGCTACATAAGTAAGTATCACAAATGTGATTTAAACCACAGAAGCAAGGACATTCAAATATGAATCTTTATTCTTAACATGTCCCTTTTGGCTCTGGCTTTGCAAAATCTGTCATGGTACTGGATTGAGACCACCGAAATACCGTATCACAATAAAGTAAATCCTAAAGATGGAGTGAAAGCCTTGATTAGGAATTCACAAGCTTTTATGGGTTTAAGTCTGAACATTTCTATTACTGTATAAATTATTCTGTGTTGTTTATTAGAAAACTAACAACATCTGTGTATGCCCAGTGACCTGTCATTATTTCTGCTCTAGAATAGTTATCTTAAAGTAACATTTTAATCTACCATGCCATTGGCACTTGAATGATGGCCTGAAACTGACCATCACGTAAGCTGGACATTGTTGTACAGTCCTGTTAACAGCGAAGTTCCTTTTTCTTAATACACGATAAGTATTGCCAAACAGCTGGGACAATGACTTTGCCAGGGCCATTGGATTCTGCGACAACAATTGATGGTATAGCTTGCATATGTCAGCATCTGATCTAATAAATCATTAAAAACGAGAACTGCAGAACTTCAAAAAGACACAAAGCTTTCAGCACATTGATGTAATCTCTTCAGCTACCACATTAGCCAGAAAAATGACATAAGAGAGAGAACAACTCCCTCTCCAATTTATTCTGCTGAGTCATCCACAACATGCAGTAGAAAAGAATCATACCTTTCTTATTGCTAACCCCTTATCTATGCAAGGAAAAGAGCATGGCAAACAAGATGATCCTTGACACTTAAAATGGGCTTGCTTAACTGGTTTAATGTAATGTATAGTTTAATTTTAATTTGATTCTTATCAATGGAATATATGTTGAACTAGCTTACATTTATTGTATACAGGTTTACTTATAGTTAGGAATGAACTTCGAGCAGTTTTTGTAAGAGTTAAGATTATTCAAGAAAAAATGTTATTTCAACCAAATAGCCTCATGATTACATTTGAGAAAATAGAAAGACCCAGAGGCTTTCTAATCAAGTTTTAATTCTTTCCCATCCATCATTGTGCAAATAACTCAGACGTTTTCAAAGAGTAGGCATACTCTGTACAGTATTTTGTTTGAAACAGTAGCCATATTTTCTGTTTGTAAGATTTACTCAGACAAGTCTTTGGTTTTAGCACACTTGTTCTTATTCAGATTTATCTGATGAATGGATTATGCAAATGTAGTCCAGCATGATTTCCGCATGAAAAAATTACTCCGACTTTTGCTCTGAGAGTTTATTGCTCTTAATTCAATGTCTGTGAAGTGATTGGTCATCTAAAACCCATGGCATGGTTTCTGCTCTCTGATTGGATAATTGCCAAACCCAAGTTTTCAGAATGATCACATAAAGACTATTGTATATATGGATTTTCATGAATAGTCGCAATACCATCTTTCCACTAATATTTTTGTGAAAAATTACATACACACTTCTACAAGAAGTGAATAAAATGGATCACAAATATTGTTAAAGCAAATGTGCCATTTTTTTATTCAAGTGAATCTTCATAAATTATCTACCTAGGACCTGTCAGAATAAGCAGAGGTCAAGCTATTACATTCAGGGCCTGATCTATAGTCTAGTGTGTCAAAATGTGTCTTTCCATCAATTTCCAAAGGGCTTTGGATCAAGCCCTCAACCAGCACAGTCTTTGATCTCTTGGAAAAAAAAAAAAGAAAGAAAAAAAATTAGGAACACATTTAGAAGGTAAAACCAGTTAACATTCTTGATTCAGGAATTAAGTAGGTAACAATTCTAACTTATCTAAGCTTAAGATAATAGGGCAACTTCTTGGTGGGGTAAACAGAATTCCTTTAGATGTACTTGTGAGACAACATTTTGTGATGAATTGTGTTTGTCATTTCTCTTATTTATATAAACAAATGTGTATGTACAACCAAAGTTCTTTAAGTAGATCTGCTAAATTATTTTTCTTATTGGAACACAGATGTGAGTGCTGAACTTGTGAATCTTGGTCCTCTCCAGGAACTCCAAAGCTCAGGAACAGCTGAGGCATTTCAAAGCATATGCTTATTGATTCATTTGCAGTTGGTTTGGAATCAAACTTCCACAGCATTTCAATATTTCCTGTCTGAAGGAGACTGTGGTACTAGCAGTTTCTCCCTGTGATACATTTGTTGACTAATATTTTTTCTAAGTCCTTTGACAGGCATATAAACAAAATCACTACACCATTATTATCCCTTCTGAGCTTTCCAAATGTACTGTCTCAGACAATTAGATTGGAGAAATTAGTCAGTCAGCTGCAGGTTGCTGATCTTAGAAAGATACCGTAGTAAACATAACTATAACTTGCCTAAATACAGAGTTTAATAACTCTGAACATACCAAAGATGTTGCCACCTTGTAATGAATTACCACAGTCAAAACCTTAGGGAAACTTCATACAGTAACATGCATTCTTTGTCTACTTGCCTTTTTAACACAATCAGCTGATGAATTAAATAAATGTATATACTGTAGTGACTCTAAGAACCCTCAACGCCAACTGGCAAAGGGTTCACTGTTCTGTAACAGCAACGTCTATGAGGCCCAAACAACTCATTACATCTACTATACTGCTTTCATAGTATTTACCCAAAAAGGGTTGCACAATGTGAATAATGGGAGCTTATGTAATACCGAGTCTCCTAATCATTGTGTAATGTATGTACAGCTGATATTTAAGTTGTATGTATGGATTAAAAATATATTTAGACTCTGTGTCCTGGGCAGGGTTGACAAACAGGTTTTTGCCAGACAAAGGGTATGGAATCACTTGTCTATCCTGTGTCTGATATAAATTAAACCTCATAAACAGGACACAAAGCAAGTCCCATTTCCATGTAAAGTCAGTAGGAGAAATGGACTGAAGGGAGGCAAGGGATGGAGAATGTAAATTCAACCCAGGAAAGAATACCTGAGTGTGAATTCCAGGGAATCATCCTGACTGTGGACAAAACAATGGACTTTGGGGTATAAGTAGGCACCAGGACCCCTCTTTTATCATGCACTTGAATGAGTAAACTGGGCAGTGCAGTTACATCCATGAAAACAGCATCTAGACCAATGTGGATTGAAACTGTAGAAAAGGCTTAGGTGAGATAAGTCTGCTTTAGACAAGGATTGTAGTCTATTAAATTAAGTTTTTGGTCTCTACAAAACATGCTTTTGTTTTATTTGTAACCTATTTGTTCTTATTACTCTTGCTCACTATCTCTTATATCTTAACCTTTGTTAAACGTATTTGTTTTCACTATAAAGAGATTACAATGCTGTCTTGTTATATTGAGCTGATACTCTGTTGAATCAAATGAGCTTGTGTGTACGTACTATTCCCATGGGAGTAGTGAACCTGATAATTACTGAGAGTGTCTGGTGAGGGGGATAAATGTCAGAGAGGAATGTTCTTCCAGGGGGCTCGGGGATTGAGGTGCCCTATTGTCAACCTTCAAAGCAAAGTAAAACTAGTAGAGGTTCTGTGCAGGCAGTGACACCCAGCTACCACAAGAGAGACTCCTTCATGCTGGAGGTCCGGGGTAACAAGGAGACTCACAGTCCTGAGAACCCTGAGAAAGTGACACAGCTATAGAATAGGTTCATGACAAGCACTTCCTAGTAGAATAATGACTGAAACTGACAAATTGTCTCATATTACTTTCTAAGAGCAGCTTCTAAACATGAAGCCATATTTAACTTTAAAGGAGGTAAAGTAACTGATGTCTGTGCCACATACTAAGAATCTTTTTAATGCAGAGGTGAACTTATATAGTGAGAAGACTTTTTGTGAAGAAATGTGAACTTTTCCATTTAGATGCACAATGCAAAAATAATGCCATTTCCTTTGTCACAGAGGTGCCCTTTTAACAATAATTGCTACAAGGAATCCATATGGATGGAATAAACAAGTGATCCCATTGAGATCCCCAGTGTGCAATCCACATCAGCCTCTAATGTTCCTAAATGACATGAAATAAAATTCAGATGCTTGCAATAAATCGTCACGGGAAGGCAAGGGGTGAGACAGCTTATGAAATATATAAGGATGAAAATGCTTATAAAACAGTATACTGCATGCTTGCACTTTAGGACAATTTTGTGGTCAAATAATAGCGTAACTCTGTTTATTGGACTTAGGAAGTTGGAACAGTATGACTCAGACCATATGTTGCTGGTGTAAAAAAAAAATTCTTGACTGAGCATGGGCACATATCTTTAATTGCTAAAGACAAATGCCTCTCATTGCTTTTTTTAAAAAACTGTAGATCCAGGAATACTGCTTTCTGGTTTATGGTTTGAGGCCATGTATGCAACATGTTTAATAGAGACAAAGCTGGCATTTGAACATTTTTCTGCTTATAAGTTTCCTAGTCTGTCAATAAAAAAATTGTAAAGATTTAGGATCCTGTCAGCATGACTAAGGAGACCATGATGCAGCTCAGGAGTATAGTTCTGTGGGAGGCTGATCTGTATTGCCATGTGCGGTACTGCAGGTTTTCCCTGCCGCAGTCTGCAAGGTTTGGTCACCAGCTTGGGGCCAGTGCCAGGAGCTTGGTGACTGTCTTTAAACAATCAAGCAACAAAATAGCAAATTAGGATTCAGCTGTCTCTGCCTTTAAACAAAGAAGGGGGTTGGGGGGAATCTTCAAATGCAAGTGATGAATTGCAGCACTTAGGGCAAGGCCCTGACCTGGGCCTGGGCTGTATGTTAGCCCTGAGGAATGTCTCCTCTGTTCCAGTCAGGGGCGGCTCTATGTTTTTTGCCACCCCAAGCACGGCAGTCAGGTGGTCTTCAGCAGTGTTTCTGTGAATGGTCTGCTGGTCATGCAGATTTGGTGGTGTTTCTGCAGGAGATCTGCCAGTCCTGCGCCTTCGGTGTACTCTCTGCCGACCTGACTGCCGCCCCAGGCACATGCTTGCTGGTCTCAGTCCCATCCAGCTCTGCCCCTGAGCAAAGCAGGCAAGCCTGCTTGTCCTTGATTGACCACTCTTTCCTTCTGCCCTTGTAGGCATGTGGAGGACTGTCTTGTTGGTTATGTGATCTGAGTAGATTTACTGTGGTAGGTAGTGTCAGGGTGCTGCTGCCTGCAGCAGGAGTCAGAGAAGGCCTGATAAACTTTGTACCTGTGCCTGGGTCTACCTTTGTGTTACCCAGATAGCCCTGGTTAACAGGGTATTGGCATGTGCAACCTGACATAGCTTAGAGCAGCCTGCAGGGTGATCTAAGCCCTGGTTTACACTTAAAATGTAGATCAACATACCTTACGTCTCCCCACACACACCCCTGGTGTCCAGTTCTTTCATAGACTTAGCTACCACCACTTGGAGAAGTGGATTGCCTACATCAATAGGAAAAAACCCCTTCTGTCCATGTAGGAAATGTCTACACACTATGGTGCTACAGCAGAAAACCTGTCACTGCAGCTGTGCTACTGTTGCACTGTAGTATAAACATAACTTCAGTCACAAGCATTTCCTGCTAGCTACTCTAGAATAGTTCCTCTATTCTACTTGTTAGTATACAGATTGCAAGGTCAAGCCATCAGACTGTGATCATTTTAGAACAGGTCTGTCCAACTGTTTTTGTGAAAGTTTATCCTGTTGTCTTTGAGGGGAACATGAGTTTCTTGTTTTTCAAAATCTCTTCTTCCTCCCTTCTTCATAATCACACTTGATCATTTGACCATCTACCCCATCGCCCAGCCTTACAATGCTGATTTTACATTTAACGCCTTTTCTCTCATGTGTAAGATGCTACTAAATCATTTCAGTGCTTCCTTTATAACAGCCATACCCATTGCCCTTTCCTCTCCACCTCAACTCCCAAAGCCCTGGTTATCTCAAGCCTCCATTCCTATTTATGTTATACTTAGTATAAAAATTTCTATCTATCTGAGTCTGTAAATTGCTATTCTGCTGTCATAGAAATAGATAATAATGAATTTCCCAGAATATAAGACTAGAACATGACATCATAGCTGAGAATTAGAAGTATATTAAATTCTGCATAATACAAGTTCCAAATTTTAGATAATCAACTGATTGAGTCCTGATTGGTGGGTGCTCAGGATTTCAATTTGCTAATTTACAGTGTTCCCTTAATAGAATAGAAACCTTGAATAATATAGCTAGAGAGAGGGTAAAACACTGTCCTAACTCTGGGAAGGCTTATAAGCAATTAATTCCATGATATCCACCCCTTATTTAAGGAAAGCCACAAAAAGCAAAGGACAACTGTGTTAATCACAATTGATGGCCTCCTAAACAATTCCTGAAAGGGAAATCTTAACAAAGAAAGGAACATATACAAAAATTACAAAGTGCACTTAGCACGCCAACTTTAACCAGCAGGAACACAGTCAAGGCCAATCTTCATGGTCTCAACCTTTGACTCTTATCATGCTGTGCTCTGAGAAACTGAACATGGTTACTATGGGGTGTAACAGTTATGGGTAGCAATTTTACTTTTTGTATATAAACAACAAAAAAATTCTATAGGAAAAGAATGAGCATCTGCTACTTCAGATATGAGTTTAAAATTCAAATGAAAGAAATAAATAAGGACCCTGAGAGTATGTCTACACTGCAGTTAGACAGCCACAGATGGCCTGTGTCAGCTCAGAGGGCTCAAGCTAAGGGACTGTTTAATTGCAGTGCAGCCATTCAAGCTTGGGTTGGAGCCTGAGCTCTGGGACCTGTGAAAGGGGCAGGTCCCAAAGTTTGGGCTCCAGCCTGAACCTAAACCTTTACACTCCAATTAAACAGCCCTTTAGGTTTGTATTGGTTTAACAAGATTGTTTTTTTTAAACAAACATAGTTGTTCCATGACTGCAAATATTTTCATACAAAGAAGGCCATTCATATTGCCCATACCATGATAAACAAGGTGGGTGAGGTAATATCTTTTACCGGACCAATTCAAGCTTAGGTAGAGCTCTTCTTTGGGTCTGAGGCAAGGAGCCTAAAGCTAGCTTGCTTTAAATATTGTGGGCTAGATCTTCAGCTGGGCATATCACACATGTCCATCAAAGTCAAGCTGAGGTTGTGGGCTTAAGGACATGATCCCTATGATCCTGTAACTGACTAGAATGGGAGTAGCAAGAAAATACAGGTCACTGCCAGCATGTCCGTGGAATGGATTTGAATAGTCTATACTTTGCTTACCAGCAGATTTCATTTCAGGAGAGATTAAAAACCTACTGAAAAATACAAATCACATATCTCTTTGATCTACAACAATCCACATTTCTTCAGCCTGAGGCAGGGCCGGTGCAACCATTTAGGCGACCTAGGCAGTCACCTAGGGCGCTGGCATTTGGGGGGTGCCATTTTCTTCGGCAGCGACCATGGCAGCCAGATCGTTGGCCACCCCGGTCGCCGCCAGTGTTTAGGCGGAGGGAGCTGGGTAGGGGAGCGCAGAGAGGGCCGCCTGCAGCAAGTAAGGGCGGGGGTGGCACGCAGGGGAACTCCCCGCCCCAGCTCACACCTGCCCCACCTCCTCCCCAAGCACGTCATGGCCACTTCACTTCTCTCACCTCCCAGGCTTGCGACCGCAATGGGGGTGCCTCAGGGTGGGGGGGAGCTGCTGTGGAGGGGGAACCTCAGGGTGGAGGGGGGAGCTGCTGCGGGGTCCAATGCAATCACAACAGGAAATTGCCTTATTGCTTGGATAAATTTCCTGTACCTCCTTCTTCCTTAACTAGCATGGTAGGACCAATTGGTGGAGCCGGGTGATCCTCATGTCAGAGTTCCTGTGGTTGGTGCCTTGACTGAGGCTATAGTGCTACTAGCTTCTTGGCCCAACACATTTCAGATGACATTGGGTGGATGCCATGGTGCAGCAGCTGTCTGGGGACTCCAGCCCTGGGTTCAAGACCAGGGCCATCGCATCATTATTCCACCACCCAATACTCTAAAGATTATGCCAAATGTACTCAAATTGTACTACAGTCTGTGTGTACATGAATTCCCATTGCTTGCCTATATTACTGTTTGGGAGTCACTAAGAGTGGAATGTACATGTGCAGTCACTTGACCAAGAAAAAATGGTTACTAACTTTCCATAACTGTTGTTCTTTGAGATGTGTTGCACATGTCCAGTTCCTGACCTGCCCTCTACCCCTCTACATTGTAGTTATCAAGAAAGAAGGAACTGAGGGAGTTCGGGGTCAACTAGGCCCTTAATACCAATACTGCTGGCACACAGCAGCAGAGGGTGCTCCAATTGCCCAATACATGTCTAAGAACAACAGCTACCAAGGTTAGTAACTACTTTTTACTGGGTTCACTACAGGGCCAGCTGGGTGAAATGTAATTGTGTGTGACATAAAAGAAGTCAGCCTATATGATCTTATAGTCCCTTCTGGCCTTAAACTCTCTAAAATCTAGGGAGTCTTTTGTTTCTTGAAATATCTCCACATTTTGCATACCACAGCTCTTATGCTTCTGTTAAAATCATACCAATGAATACTGTAGAGTAAGGAAAAATACCAATTTATCCCAGAGTGACAACCTACGGGGAAAGACCTGGAGCAATATCAGCAAAGAGTAGCGGCCAGGAGCAATTTTGCCACCATACGGCGTGATGTTTCAGGGAAGTTTTGCACAATGTTGTACATTCTCAAAGAGCTACATCCCAGAGAAGCAAGATGGAAAATGTGACTGCCTCATAGCTAACTGCCTATTTTCTGGGCCCAGGACATTGCTTGGGAGGAAAAAAAACAACTCCTTTCAGATAACTGTCTTGTTTTCTCCTTTTTATTGACAATTGTACAATAGATTTAGAATATTAGAATGAGATCTTATCAACACA
This sequence comes from Gopherus flavomarginatus, assembly GCF_025201925.1. Classification (NCBI taxonomy): domain Eukaryota; kingdom Metazoa; phylum Chordata; order Testudines; family Testudinidae; genus Gopherus; species Gopherus flavomarginatus. Next base: position 146,072,883 of record NC_066620.1, on the reverse strand, counting down.
CTTCTTTGTATGCAGATATCCTGGTTAGTGTTTGTTGAAGAATTAACTTGAGTATCACACAATTTCCATTTGGTGAGGGTGATCAGGAAGTGAGGCAAAACTGAAGAAGAGGGAACATTTTCAGTCTACCTGAGACAAAGTAAGTAGCAGGCCTATCAAAACAATACACGTAGATTATGTGTTCTCAGTCAGAGTGATGATCTGGCAGTGATGAAAGTGAAGTGATCTGTTCATTTCTGTATCAGGTGTGGTAGAAGTTTATACAGATAAAACTTCCCTGTGCTCCTTCTTCAGTGACTGAGGAGCTGATTAAAGAAGGAATTATTGTCTTTCTATTGGAAAGTAATTCATTTCCATTGGATGGTTCCAGCACAGGTTTTGAAATGTTCAAAATGATGAATGATGGTTTCATAATATGGAATGCTGTATAGAAGATACAGACTTGAGAGTTCCAAGCATATTTAAATTATTCCTAAGACTTGGAATTAAACTGAGGACCTCTTATTGGTCTTTATCCAAGGCTTTAAACTAGCCTGATAGAGAAGACATAGGGTGTTGAAAACAGAAGCCTGTGGCAGAAATCATAGCCAAATATAAACTTTTGTTTGTTTTAACATTTGAATTTAAGATGTGCTAAACATCTTGGAAACAATTATTGGTGATTAGTTCAATCTGCTGGTTCCTGAAAGATGCAGATGGTACAGCAAGTAATGACAGTAATTACAGTTCAGATACTTTACATCCACTTGCAGTGTACGCACTTTAAAAACTTTTATGAATAAGCAAGATTAAAAGTGGCTGTACAAAAATAAAAATTCTCTGCCCTATATCCTGCTTTACTGAGAAACTATTTGAATATCTTTAGAAATTCTACAATATGTTAAATAAAATGTACTGTGTCTCTGATGTACAGAAGTTAGACATATAAAGAGAATGGACTGTACAATATGGTCTTATTTTTACAAAGAGTTTGTAAGTAATTGCTATAAATGCAACATTTCCACATGGAATCAATCATTTATTTATAATGATTATAACAATATAAAATGGTCTCCATCTGCTACTCTGGCTGCCATTTTGTAAAGAAATATTACAATAAAAATAAGACTTAAGTAGTGCAAAGTCCTGTTGTGAACCCACTGCATAGGAGTCAATTTCATCCCCGAAGAGTTTTCCATTCAGAAATGGCAGATTAAAAATCAATTGTAAAGTAGTATTGGACAAAACCAGATTCAGTGGTGCAAAATTAGGGGCAGATTTCAGTTCCAACTGAAGCTAATGGAAAGACTTAAGTGATCAATGCACTCAAGAGGAGCTCAATCAGTTGCATCATAGGGTAAGGCAGTTTTACATCCTACACACAGTTTTAGGATTAGTTAGTTCATGGTGACAAGCAGGGCAAGTGTCAGAACACAACTTTCAGAAGCAGGTAGAAGATAATGAACACAGCAGGCAACTCTTGCCACAGGTACCACGCAAAGCCAGCAGAACCAAATCAGAAAGAGGAAAGCATCTCAAATGAATCCCACTCAGTATCCAGGGCTACCTTAGGCCCATATATGGCAGAATTTGCTTCCCCAATCCCCAAAAGATGAATTCCAAACTAGTGCAGTTTATAGAACTTTGACAGTCACACACATTTTGTGACTAATATATATTGTACACCTTTACCACACTGATAAATATAGTCTTGAATGCCTTCAGACTTCAAAATATGTGGCTCAAATTGAAGTCATGCACAGTGATTCAAATTCACTATTTGTGTGCATAAGTTATCAATCCTATTTTATTCAAATCAGATGCAAGATCTGATTTTTCACTGAGATTTTGTGTTGCACCCAATTTTACACTGGGATTAATGGAGGCAAAGAGAAGTCAAGTGATTGTCTGAGGCCACAGAGGGGTTCAAAATTCATTGTGAATGTTCTTCTTGGAAGTTACCGTTGCATTTTCTCATTAATATTTATTTTTTTGTATTCATTCCCTATCACTTTATAGAAACTTAATGGAACAATTGATTAACTATGTGCATTTCATATCATTTATATTTTTCTAATCATGTAAGCTTCAGATACATTCTATAGTCCAGTGTAGTCTACACTATGGCAAAAAGCTGACATTTCACTCTTAGAATTTTTTTTAATGTTAGCAAAAACAAATGCTAATGCTCAATGTCCAAAAGAACCAAGACTTCAATTCATACTGCTAAAAATAATTTTATTAAAATAGAGCAGATATGATCTATCTTCAGTAATAGCAAAAAAAATTTTAAATACATCAGAAGCAGGGAGACTCCTGAACAATCAGTGTGGCCACTGGATGATCGAGATGCTAAAGGAGCACTCAAGGACGATAAGGCCATTGCAGAGAAACTAAATGAATTCTTTGCATTAGTCTTCATGCATGAGTATGTGAGGAAGATTCCTGAACCTGAGCCATTCTTTTTAGGTGACAAATCTGAGGAACTGTCCCAGTTTGAGGTGTCATTAGAGAAGGTTTTGGAACAAATTGATAAACTAAACAGTAATAAGGAACTCAACTGTGAAATTGCAAAACTACTAACTGTGGTATGTAACCTATCATTTAAATCAGCTTCTGTAACAAATGACTGGAAGATAGCTAATGTGATGCCAATTTTTAAAAAGAACTCCAGAGGTGATCCCGGCAATTACAGGCCAGTAAGCCTGACTTCAGTACCGTGCAAACTGGGTGAAACTGTAGTAAAGAACAAAATTTTCAGACACATACATGAACATAATTTGTTGGAGAAGAGTCAACATGATTTTTGTAAAGGGAAATCATGCCTCATCAATCGACTAGAATTCTTTGAGGGAGTCAATAAGAATGTGGACAAGGGGGACCCAGTGGATATAGTATACTTATATTTTCAGAAAGCCTTTGACAAGGTCCCTCATCAAAGGCTCTTAAGCAAAGTAAGATGTCATGGGATAAAAGGGAAGGTCCTCTCAGGAATTAGTAATTGTTTAAAAGATAGGAAACAAAGGGTAGGAATAAATGGTCGGTTTTCAGAATGGAGAGAGGTAAATAGTGGTGTACCCCAGGGGTCTGTACTGGGTCCAGTCCTATTCAACATATTCATAAATGATCTGTAAAAAAGGGGTAAACAGTGAGGCAGCATAATTTGTAAATGATACAAAACTACTCAAGGTAGTTAAGTCCCAGGCAGACTGCAAAGAGCTACAAAAGGATCTTTCAAAACTAGGTGACTGGGTAACAAAATGGCAGATGAAATTCAGTGTTGATAAAGGCAAAGCGATGAACATTGGAAAACATAATCCCAGTTATACATATAAAATGATGTGGTCTAAATTAGCTGTTACCATTCAAGAAAGAGATCTTGGAGTCATTGTGGGTAGTTCTCTGAAAACATCCATTTAATGTGCAGCGGCAGTCAAAAAAGTGAATGGAATATTGGACTTCATTAAGAAAGGGATAGATAATAAGATGGAAAATATCATATTGCTTCTGTATAAATCCTTGGTGTGTCCACATCTTGAATACTGCATGTAGATGTGAATGCTCCTAATAAAAAAAAAATATATTGCAATTGAAAAAGGTTCAGAAAAGGGCAACAAAAATGATTAGGGACATGGAATGGCTGCTATTTGAGGAGAGATTAATAAGACTGGGAGTTTTCAGCTTGGAAATGAGAAAACAAAAGGGGGATATGATTGAGGTCTATAAAATCATGACTGGTGTGGAGAAAGTAGAGAAGGAAATGTTATTTACTCCTTCTCATAACACATAAACTAGGGGTCACCAAATGAAATTAATATGCAGCAGGTTTAAAACAAACAAAATGAACTATGTCTTCACACAACACACAGTCAACCTGTGGAACTCCTTGCCAAAGGATGTTGTGAAGGCCATGACTATATCAGGATTCAAAAAAGAATGAGATATCTATTATAGAGACAGCTACCAAGGGTGGTATGTGGCATATACCTCTAGTACAGGGATCAGCAACCTTTGGCCCATGGTCCTCCAGGGTGCTTACTGCTCACTGCTTACCCTGGCGGGCCAGGCCAGTTTGTTTGCCTGCCACATCCTCAGGTTTAGCCGATCGCATCCCTACTTGACACAGTTCACCGCTCCAGGCCAATAGGGGCTGGGGGAAGAGGTGCGGGCCAAGGAATGTGCTGGCCGCCGCTTCCGACAGTCCCCATTGGCCTGGAGTGGCAAATCGCGGCCAGTCGGAGCCGCAATCAGCTGAACCCGTGGATGCGGCAGGTAAACAAAATGGCCCGGCCTGCCAGAGTGCTTACCCTGGTGGGCCACGTACCAAAGGTTGCTGATCCCTTCTCTAGTATAAAAGATAAATTCATGGAGGATGAGCAGCAATGGTGTCCCTAGCCTCTGTTTGCGAGAAGCTGGGAATGAGCGATAGGGGATGGATCACTTGATGATTTCCTGTTCTGTTCATTCTCTCTGGGGCACCTGACATTGACCACTGTTGACAGACAAGATACCGGGCTAGATGGACCTCTTGTATGACCCCGTATGGCCATTTTATATTCTTATATAAAAATAGATGGGTACTTCATATAGTCTTGTAGACAATAGGCTCTGATAACTTTGTGTTTTCTGTGGGAAATGAAACTTAATAGTATAACTTTGTTGAAAACTGTGAGACTTATAACTCAAAGAGCCATATATTCCAAAATGAGGGTCTTGGGCTAAATTCTGCTGGACCATGTGAGCAAAATAGGGAAGGCAGCCTGCTCCAGACATAGAAACTTCTTATCTCAATATCCTCTCTACCAGGGGCTGCAGGGAGAGGGTCAAGAAGTTGGCAAAACCCACCAAAGACTAAACTGTTTCATGGGAATTCCCTCCTAATGAGATGTAGCCAGTTTCTCTACTCCTTGAGCAGCAGAATGAAAATAATGTAGGTAAAAGAATCTGCCCCTTTCTGTCCACGCATGACATTTGAGGTCTTTAATGTGTATCTGAGATTGCATGTGGAAATAGGAAAATAAGTGTGCAGATTACTAGCTGGGTGTCCATGTTTATTACCTGAATAATCTCAGCCATTTTTGTGGTCTCATTTGGGTACTTGGAAATTGGACTTCCATTTGATTTTACAAGACATTTGCTTTTTGTTATTTCTTTCTATTTTAAACAAGTCTGGTCCACAGTGAAAATAATTCTGCCTGGTACATGGAATTCCACACATATTTCAAAAATAATTTCCCTAATGCCATATGCAATAAACATCATCATTACGGATTCTGTTTAGCCAGTATCTTTAGCTTGAGCAGACACTGCATCATGGGGATGGGATATTGCATGTTTCTCATTACAAAATAAGTGACTGTGAAGAATTAAATGCGAAACCTGAGAAATCACTTGCTATTGTGCGATAAGTTACAATGTTTAAATGTTGGAAGTCATAATCACAACTTCTTTTATGTTGATGCAGCATAGACATCTTTAAGACTCAAAAAGACAGCTACCAAGGGTGGTGTGGCATATACAAGAATGACAAATAAGGAATAGATATTATTTCTATGTTGACTTCTGTCAGGCAGAATGAACAACCAAACTATTATGTTGGGCCATCATAAAGAAGAATTCTTATTTGTTTTTTGTTTGTTTTGTTTTGTTTGTTTTAAAGAGGCTTGTAGAACTCAAGTTGAAAAAAGGTGCAGGAAAAAAATGGAAAATTCTTATGCACATAAGCAAAATGTTGATTTCAGATTGTAGAACTCTAAGAGTATATATATATATAGATAGATAGATAGATAGATATAGATATAGATATAGATATATATAGATATATAGATATAGATATAGATATATATATATTATTCCTGGCTGGTGGGCCTGAGCAGAGCGTTGCATTGCCATATGTACAACCTTAGAGTGGCTTCCAGTTTCCTGTTCTCTGAGGCAGTAGAGATGAAATGTATTTTGGATACAACATCCTAACTAGAATTATTCTCTGAGCTACCTTCTATTACATGCATGAATCTTGGCTACTTCTCCATTGCACAAAGCTCCTTCTGATACTCCTTAGATACTCAGGACTCAACTTTGTGTCTGCAGAATGTAATCCAAGTATTGCCCATTCAGAGTACCTGATACTCCTTCCCATGGCTCCCTGTGATCACCAGCACACAGTCTGATTGTCAGGTTGTGCACTGATTCACAGGGTTTGGATTTTAGAGCTTCACTTCCAGCTGATTCACAAAGCTGCAACAACAGAGATTAAGGAGGAGAAGTGCAATACTATCCTGACTGTAGCGAAAAACCTGGAAATAGCATTCATGCTATAGAGGGAAAAGGAGCTACTTGGGAAGTACAACAGACGTCATTAAACCAAACAACTGACAAAGGAATCGACAGTTCTGTGCTAACAGTTGACAGATGTTGTCTTTTTAAAAACTGTATTATTATCATTACTTATCTATGCAAAAATTGAAGTTATAATACTGTAGATAGCAATAGGCCTTATGATACCAAACCACAAATTCATTATATAATCCCTCCGTTGAGCTTTAATTTTGCTGCTACATCAGCATGACCAATGTGAAGAAGTCATTTTCAGCAATTTGTTGTTGCAATAGGACTTTCCAGGGTGAGTGATGATGTTAATTTTCTCACGTGCACCATGGGCAGCGAGGTAAATGATACACTGATAAGGATGTTAGGCTTAACTATGGATCAGAAACATGAGAGAGTGAAGATGTTATTTGACATATTTTATTGGTACAATCAAGCAATCCACATGAAATACGAAAAGGGAAATAAGGATTCAAATTTCAATGTAGCATATTGCAGCATAAACTAAGCAGAAACCAAAAGCAGCTCAGACAGAAAAAAAAAAGGGGAGGGTATAAATGACAAGGGATGGGAAACATAAAACAGATGTAGTGAGACATCCCATCCCATCCAACCCCACCCAAGAAGCTGTTAAAACCATATGTATCTTTCTCTGCTTCTTGCCTCCTGAACAATATGGTACTAAGTTCAACCTGTACTCTAAACCAAACAATAATTAAAATACACCTTCGAGGAAGTACCCTTCTACTAACCTCCCCAACTGAGGATTGTGTAAACTCAGGTAGAGCACGAATAACCCTAAGATGAAGTAACCCCGAGTATACCACCTCAGTTAGGACCAACACAATCTCTTATATAAGTGGACCCAGCTGCTCCTTTAGCTCTTTTAGATCCTAGGACACTACTCTGACATAAAACTCTAAAATAAACAAAACAGGTTGAGTTTGTGATTTCTAACTTCAGTTGCTTTTTAGATAGAAACATAATATGTCCGCTGAAACATGATAAAGCCTTTTGTCCACAACTATATAACTTTTAAATTAATCGTATGTTTGCTTAAATAAAAGAAATACTTTGGTGCTTAGACCACATTTGGGAAATAGTTCAAAATAAATGCTTTTGAGGAAGTTTGTGACTATCTGAACAGGCAAGGCAAAAACCAACCTTCACCCTTAAGTGCAATACTTCCTATTAGCTGATACCATAATACATATTTTCCCCTAAATATTCCATCTTTTACAAGACATTTACGAAACATTGAACCCTGTTTCTGAGCTTGAACCTTCACATGATAAACCAAATAAAAACAGACACGACAACTTTTCAACTTGCAAGACTTCAGGTTTCCTTCAAATAAAGGAGAAGGAGGTTAAAAGTGATATTTCAGCATTCACTAAGCCTGGTTAAAAATTGAAATTATTCAATAATTTATGTGGGCATTTTATTTAGTACATTTCTGCCTAACTCCTCTCTTCCTTTCTTAGTCTACCTGGTTCTTATATTAATATTTAAGTGGTCCCTTGGGTTAAACATTTTCTTTGGGGATTCAATCCAATATATTGTCTTTTTATGCGGTAAGAGTCAGTCACTCAAGCATGTAGCTGGATACCAAGTTTTCTATTAAAGCTGAAGTGTTGTTCTTTTTCGCATCCAAGGTTATGTATAAATTGTCTTAAAAGATAAGACATGCGTCTGACGAAGTGGGTATTCACCCACGAAAGCTTATGCTCCAATACATCTGTTAGTCTATAAGGTGCCACAGGACTCTTTGTCGCTTTTTACAGATCCAGACTAACACGGCTACCCCTCCGATACTTACAAGAGATACAGCCTTCTACTGCAAACTTTCCTAATCATCCACTTTGATTTTCTTTCACTTGTTTCAACAGCACAGTACAGTCCAACTTCTGGTCAGCTTTACAAACACCAAAATGATATAAAAAATACAGGTAGAATAAGATCTTAACACCTTAAGACAATGCTCCTGTTCTGAATGTTGCCTGTCAATTGTCAATTCAGAAGCTCAATTAATTTGAACACTAGAAATAGAATAAATTTCCCACGGGATTGGTGAAATTTTCAGTGTTTTAGGCTCAATCCTTCCTGTGAGCCTGAGGGAATGCATTCAGGCTCGCAAAGAAGAGCACCATACCGGTATCTAAAGCTTAAAAGTTCTGAGGGGATTGTTTATCAGTGTTTGTAACACTGGTGAAAAGGTTCACTGCAGCTGTAATTAAAAAAGCCTCAGGAGGCTTTGTATTGTTAAGACTGGTAAAGCTTCTGGTGTGATATTTGTTAAATATCTGCTTCATAATGCTGGCTGTATTTGGCTGTAGTTTAATATTTAAACTGCATCTACTACTATTACTGTACACTTCATAGCTTTAATGAGTAGACAATCCTCATATTTAATACAGATATAATCCTAGAATTAAACTCTGGCAAAATGGGTGTAAACTTTTTGCTAAAAATTATGAGGGTTTTTTGGCCAATTAATGTATTATAATTTTTAAATCTCTTTCTCCCTAATTTTCCATTTTTCTAGAAATTTCAGGTTACTGAAAATTATTCAAAGCAAAGCGGCAAAACGTAATCCTTTTTCACTTCAGCCACTTCTCCTGAGGAGCTAGCCAACAACCTGATAGGGGTCACACTCAAGGAGTGTTTCCTGTTATTATTGGGCTTAGCTTTTCCTTGGTTATGTTTCATCCCATTTCTCTAAATAATACCCGCTTTGTTTTGTACTCTTATAAATACATCCATCCTTCAAATATTTGTAAGTAGTTATATACCCACTTTAGATTCTGATCCTGAAAACGTGTATGAATATATGTGATATTACTCACAGGAGTAGCCATCTTGAAGGCAGCCAGAAATGATTAGCAGAGTAATCTATGGAGGCTGTGTGTCTGATGGCTAGGACACTGAACTAGCAGTCCATATCAGTGCTGCTGACTCATGTGACTTTAAAGAGTTGAGGTAACTTGTCTGTGCCTCTGTTTCCCTTCCCAGGTCAACTGTACATGATTGAGGCCAGTGATTGTCTCCCACTATGTGTTTGCACAGTGCACAGCAAAATAGGATCAAAATCTCATTTCGGACTTCTAGGCGATACTGTCATACAAATAAACAATATTTTAAGAGTAAAGATTAAAATAATCAAGTACACATCATTTTGCTAAGTGATGACATATGCCCCAGGGCTGAAAACACTTCAGTGTGTAAGTAGCTTTATTTCTTTGAATAGCTCCATTGAAATTTGATAAACAAACAATACATGAATATCCAATAAGGACTGGGAATAATCAAAACATGGCTTCTATGATATCTTGTGGCAGTCAGTTCCACAGCTAAAATAATGTGTTGCATAAAAATGATTCTCTTTTCTTTTATAACTTATGTTTTTTTGTTTTCAATTTTATTTAATATCCCCTCCTTTTTCTTGTATTATAAGAGGCTGCCACATTAACTTCTCTGTTCCACTCATTGTTTCGTATTCTCCTATCATGTCCCTTCTTATTTATCTGCTCTCTAAACTAAACATTCCCAGCACTATTTGCTACCCTATGGGTGTGCTGTGAAACTTAATTATTAATTAATTATAATATACTTTGATTTCCTTATATGGAAGGCATTGCATCAAATATTATTATTATAAATGGTTGTAGACGGCCATCATCTCTTTAGCTTAAATACCATTTATCCAAGCCATGCTCAGATATGACTTTTATCACTGTAATATAACTACCTATCACTTAGATACATATGCATTTCTGTTAATCCTTCCTCATTAACCTTCCCTGTCCCATCTTCCAGCCCCTGGCCATCCCTCAATTGTTATGGGCCAGAATCCTCATGGCTCTCATAGAGGTGCAGTGCAGGGAAGAGCTTACAAGATTTCAGATGCTGCTCTCCACAACCCTCTGGAGATACAGATGAAGTAGAAAAGTACCCTTCCCTATTCCCCTAGTGACCTGTGGATCTGGACTAACATGCATCCGGAAGCAGATAACACACCATAGGTGCAATCCTGGCCAAACTGAAGTCAATGGCAAAGATCCCATTGACTTCAGTGGTCCAAGATTTCAGTTCATTAAGAAGTATACTAGTGTGCATGTTCCCACTGTATGCTGGGGAGTTCAAGAAGGCATTTTCCATGAGTCTGAGTGAATCTGGTGTCTTTCCTGAGTTACTGCAGTATGTGCCTAATTGGCATTATCTAGTCCTATTGCTCTTCTTGGCTGAATTCCATCTAGTTTCTCAACACTTCTCCAGTACCGAAGTGTCCAGAACGGTGTTCAAGTTTCTACCAGTCAGTGTGCCATCACCAGGGTAGCACTGAGATGGAACTATCCTCTCCTTGGTTCCTGTAACAAAATGACTTTTGCCTTTGTATAGTTATTGTTTTAATATATGCTAAATAATGCAGGAGTTATGGATAAATCCTTTCAAGTCCAATTCAGCTGGTTGGATTTACTCTAAATAAATCTGAATCTCACATTTAAATGTCAGCTAGAAAAACAAGCCAATCCTATGCAATTTACAGCCAGATTCTAAGGATTTTAAGATTTTGAGTAAGCTACTAACATTTTTTTTCAACATCAAACTACATATCCCACTTCATGGGGACTATATCCCTCTGCAGCTGTTCTGTTTCTTGTTTTGCATTATTACTCAATTAAAACCTTTTATAGGAAGTACTCCAATCAATGTTAATCCTTTTAAATATTGCATTCCACCCTCCGATGCATTTTGGGGCCAATTTGCTGTGGTTTCATGAACAATTTATAATTGAAATTGGCAGAATTACCTCCAAAAGCCTTAATGAAGTAAAAATTTGTAAAGCACAGAGATTTCCTATTCATCTTATTACATTCACTAATTGTCTTACCTTCAATTAACCATCTTCCAAAAAAAAAATAGTAAACTTTCTTCATTATCAAAAATATGAACCTTATCAAAAGGAAAGATTTTCATTAGTTAAATTATTATATTCTAGTTAAGAAAGAGTACCTACATTTTTAAGAACAGGTAATTTCATGTTGATTATCAATAGAACTGGGTAAATAATCCTAAATCAATAATTATTAATCCATGAATTTTCTGCTCATGAACTGTCTGACCAGCAACTTCTGAGTATTTCAAATTTATTCACTGAAATTATTCTCTGAATAATTTGGGCAAATAATTGTTTTTCTGTAGATTGTTTACAAGCAAATGGGAACTCCAAATTTATCCACAGAAAAATGTAATTTCTGAGGGTATTGAGGAATCTGAATGCAATAACTTTGTTAATCTAATCTGGACACAGAAACAGCATCATGTGACCTATATGTCCAATGAAAACTAATCAACTAGGGTCGGTTTATGAAGTCCTTACTCCCACTTGGTGAGTACTTAACTAACACACAAGTAGTCCCACAGAAGTTCATGAAGTCTCTGCCCTAATATGGAAAGGCATCCTACATTAGACGGGATTAAAAAAATATTTTAAAGGGATATAAACCCTCAAGCTTCAGCATATAAACCTCTAGGTGACAGAGTTAAGACAAAACTTCCTCCATAGGCAGCTTATTCCACATTTGTTTATTACAGAGTTTCTTGGAACTTCTTCTGAATTATCTTTCTGTGGTTCAGTGGTTTCTGTTGGAGGCAGAATGCTGGATTAGATGTATTTCTAGACTGATCTAGTACATGATTTCTATATTCCTAGGTGTTTGTCTAGGTCTCCTAGCCAATAACCGCTGTATTCTCCTTATTGCCCCCAACGCAGTCCTGCTTTCATCTCCCTTTATCCCTATATGGAGCACAATCAATGTTTATGTGTCTTCTCCTTTCTTAAATAGTCCCTTTATTACGTTTTAAACAAAGTGTGCTCCAGCCCACACCCAATTATCAACACTTTAAAACCATCTGCTTTATTGAGGGCACAAAATCTGATTTCTCACCCTACTCAGTCACTGAAAATACAGATTTGAGTCCACTGAGTCTGTAAGAAAAATTTGTATTTTATTTGAGGATGAGGCTGGGTTAGTATGCAAGCAGAGAAAGGGCATAGAGATTTGTCCTCTGGGTTCAAATCCCAAACCCAGCATGACATTTTTGATATAACACTTGCCTAACAGAGCCTACACTTCAGAGGTAAAGTGAAGGAGGCAAGAGAGAAAGAGAATTGCCCTAGAAAATGACTGATATTCTCTCTTGTATTGTATTCCACTGCTGGGCTCACAGATCACAACTCTCCTTGGTTTTCCATTTCACCATACAGGCAATTCCTGCTGAATGAATTCAAGAGCTTCAGCTCTTTTGATGTGGTAAGAACTTTCTCATGATGTCATGACAGTGTGAAGTGGGAATGTCACATGTTTTGAAACCGTCAAATCTGAATGGGCAATACTTGGATTGTATTCTTCAACATAAAGTTGAGTCCTGAGCATCTAAAATTTTGGGAGTAATCAGGCTTCGGATGTTTGTCTGAAATGACCTGTGGCTGTAAGTACAACAGAGCCACAAGGCTCATCTGGAAAGTGAAACCAGCCAATCTGGTGCTTGCTGGTTCAGTGAGTGTGACAAGCTAACTCCTTACTTTATCAGAGCATTTTCTTTTTAATAATATTGAAATATAGTTGTCACCAATAAATCTGATAACAATTTAAGTCATAAAATGATGTCAAAAGGACCATGACATTGGCTTATTAATGTCAAATTAACCACATTTCACAAAATGATGTAAAATATCCTATTGTAAACATCTATATGAATGACTAAGTTTCATCATGAGATTTTGACGGACTTTTTGCACAGCTGTAATTGCAGACAAAATTTATTAACAGGGATTAAGTATATGAAGATATTGATGTTGCTTGATGTATATTGATTTCAAAACTATACTTCACAATCAGGCTTTCTGAGAGAATTTTCTTCTGCAGAGAGGATCTTCCACACCAAATAATATCTTACATATTATATAGCATTTTCCATCTAGGAACCTCTGTGTTTTGCAAACATAAATTAGTTTGGCTACACAATATCCTTGTGAAGCATTATTATTCTCAGGTTACTGGTGAGGCAACTGAGACTGATGTCAGTGATGTAGCCATAGTCTCCTAACTCCTAGTCATGTATCTAACCAGCCTCTGGCATGTCCTTTCCCTCACATGAAAGCAAGGTATAAGATTTCAGAAAAATTGCGGGAGTTTGAAGTACTGAATCACTGAATTTCTTAATTTGAAGGGAAAAATGCCATTAATGTCAACAGCAGGGCTTTTCATTACTAACATGTAATTGAAACAGTTCTCTAGAGCCTTCCTTTAAAGACAATTCTGGTCAGGTCTGCATTTCCCAAAGTTGTTAATATTTTCTTTTCCCCCTGTAGATCACACATATGCACAAACTCTATGAATTCTTACTTATTACTTTACTAGGCTAAACGGCCCTTTTCATTGGTACAGTTTAATTTAGTGATAATGTGTCCAATACTTAATGTCATAAGGAAGTTTAATAGTGCTATTGGCCATATCCTTAAAAGATCATAAACAAAGGCTTTTGAAATTCAGAGCTCATATGAGGTAGTCAGATTATGTTGCTTTAGAGTTGGTGATGGGTTTTCTTTTCATTTATGGATATGCTTATAGTTTTATGGCCTGAAAATGCATTTAATTCTGTTCTATTTTTTAGGGTGACATAAAACAACTGGAGGTGCAGGTGCAGGCAAAGTTTTATGTGTAAAACTAAACAGAAGCTTGGGCTTTATTCTGGTTTTAATGGTTGGTGGAAAAATAACTGTATTTGATTTCAGAGTGGTAGCTGTGTTATTCTATGTCAGCAAAAACAACGAGGAGTCCTTGTGGCACATTAGAGAGTAACAAATTTATTTGGGCATAAGCTTTCATGGGCTGTAACCCACTTCATCAGATGCATGGAGTGGAAAATACAAGAGCAGGTATAAATACATGAAAGGATGGGAGTTGCCTTACCAAGTGTGAGGTCAGTCTAACGAGACAATTAACAGCAGGATACCAAAGGAGGAAAAATAACTTTTGAAGTGGTAATGAGAGTGGCCCTTTTCAGACAGTTGACAAGAAGGTCTGAGTAGCAGTATGGGGAGATTAGTATTGTGGAAATTAGGTTTAGGTTTTGTAATGGCCCAGCCACTCCCAGTCTTTATGCCAGCCTAATCTGATTAGTTGTTTGCAAATTAATTCCAGTTCTGCAGTTTCACGCTGGAGTCTATTTTTGAAGTTTTTTTGTTGAAGAATTGCCATTTTTAGGTCTTTGGGGAATTTTGTCTTAACCTGAAAGTATTTTTCATTGGTTAAAATTGATTTTTTTAGCTTGGGAAAGCAAAAATGTTTATATTACAGTGGAAGAAGGAACTGAAGGTCAAGGATGTTTGATGCAGTACATCTTCTGAAGCTGAATTTAGATGCATGTTTTGTGGCATGGACGCAAACAATAGGGAGAATGCAGAGGTAGATCAGAGCCCAGTGGTGGAAGGATACACTTTTTCTTTTGTTTAATGATGTTCTGTTTCCTTACACCACTTTCAAGAGTGATTTTCTTCATTTTAAAGATAGAGTAGGTAACTGTGGGAGGCTGTGATGGAGAAAGTGAGCTTTTATTGCTTTAAGTGTAAAAGACTTGGCGGCAGAAGCAGCATCAGCAGTGGATGAGATCCTGACTCCAGCTCCAGCACATTTATGCTGGGTAAAGGGGCTGTAGCTATGTAAAGGCAGATGGTGTAGGAGACAGCTATAAGACTGCCCTTTGAGGACCCCCTTGTAAATCCTAGCTTAAAGAGGTGTGTCAGTGTGTGAAGAGTATGTCCAGGTAGGGCCACAGCTGGTAACAATGCAGAGATTCTGGAATGTGCTGCAGGCCATAGAGGGTAAGCGGGAAGACATTGCCATAAAATGGACAGGACTCTAGGGCAGTCTAAATTAGAAGAGGTGACCTTTACAGCGGCTAGATTTTTGCAGGATCAAGAGAGTGCAAAGGTGGCTTACAGGTTCTCAACCATGTATAAAAGTCAACACTTTGGTTGAGGCCTATGCATAGTTGTAATTCATTGTTCCTTTTCAGAACAAGATTAGGGTGTGTATCAGTTCCAGTTGTTAGTTTTGTAACGTGTCAAAAACAAAGCATTATCCAAAGGGTGATTTTATACTTTTGTTACATTCGTTCTTCCATAGAAAGATAAGATTGCAAAAAAAATCCTGTTTACTATTTGTTTGTTTCTTTCCCCTGGCTATAATACATATACATGTTTTTCCTGTCATTTTAAAGTGATTAATGGGTGCTAATTATGGCTCCTCTAATTGTTCCAGAGATCCCCCTTAAAGTTATGAGTTGGCGTATACAAGCACCCTTTGGGTGACCTGCTCCAGTGTTACTACACCAACCAGGTATGTTTGGCAGTGAGCAGCCATGGTTATTCATCTTTTTGTACTCAAAAGTTCCAAAATTTTGATCTCCATGTCTACAGGCATAGCCCTCCGTAACTCAAACCTGCAAAGTGCTGAACAGGTGGACTCTAATCCAGCAAAGCACATAAGCATATGCTTAACTTTCCAGAATGTTGGTAACCCCATGGATGTCAATACGTACATTTTAATGTCATTATGCCTTGCTCTACAGTCTCAGGGACTGGTCACTTTTTGAGAAAAGCTACCAAAATATACTGAGTGCTAGTCTGTCCCAGTGTGGAAAATCCCCAAGATTAGGATACAATGAGAATGAAATGAAGTAATAATCATACACATGCCACCCAACCACCATCAGCTGTGAACTCTGTTGCCCTATCATTTGTAACAGGGGAAAGAAAATAATTGGCATCATCAGTCTTCTTCTTTCACATGCCTTAAAAACAGTAATGTTAGCTGTTCATGTCGAGGTTGGCAATCCATTTAATCATTTCAGGTAAGACAGAGTGGATGGCAGAGATACGACCAGGATATGATCTTGTGGGACATTAGCTGATGAGGTGTTCCAGAGTGTGAAGTCCATATATGCAGTCATAAATAGAATTGTGTCACTATCCCCATTTACAGAGAAGATAGGTAAATCAGTCTAGGAAGGTAGGTAGGATGCTCATGTTAAATTACTACTAAATCTTGTAGTCTTTACTTAGGCAGATCTCATGTTGGGGTTGCCAGAGTAAGAATTTGAGGATTTGGCCTTGGACATTTTAAAAGGGCTATGCTGCAATACTGCTTTCTACAGATAGCAATACACTGAGGTCTCTAGAACTGACATCTGATGTGCTACCTGCAAGCATTTATTATTTGTGCATTTAAATGAATTTTGAGGAGAGAAACCATCTTAATTTTTTTGTGCTTTAATTGACGTTTTCATTTCAAAATCCTAGGCAGGGGTTGGGGAAGAGTGAGAGGTTTAGAGTAGCATCTGATTTGTCCATAGATTCAAGGATTTTAAGGCCAGAGAGGGCGATGATGTTGATCATATAATCTGACTCCCTGCCTAACACAGGCCAGAGAATTTTACCCAGTGATTCCTTCATCAAGCCCATAACTTCTAATTAGCACATATCTTTAAGAAAGCTATTTGATCTTGATTTTAGAACTCTAGGTGACAGAGAATCTACCACATCCCTAGACGGTTAGTTACATTCACTGTTAAAATATTATTTCTAATTTGGATTTCTCTAGCTTCAGCTTCCCACTGCTGGATCCTGTTATGCCTTTGTCTGCTGGATTAAATAACCCTCTACTACCAGAAGTTTGCCCCTCCCATGTTAATTTGTAGACCATGATCATGTCTCCTCTTATGCTTCTCTTAAATAAAGCAAATAGACTGAATTTCTTTAGCCTTTCATAGACAGGGGGGTCCAGATTTCAAATAATTCTTTTAGCTTTTTTATAAACCCACTTTAAATTGTTAATATCTTTTTTAAAGTATGGCCATAATATTCCAACAGTGGTCTCACTAATGCTGTACAGTTATGCTGCAAGAGGAGATTTCCTGCATTGCTATCTCTGTGGAGGGGTCTATGCTTTTCTTTTTCCACAGCTGGTCATTCTCATCTTCTCTAGACTGCTTGTGATTTTCTCATTAAGGGCTGGGCAGTTTCTCAGTTAGTATGGCTCATTTCTCTTTAAATTGGATTTATTTTAGCTGTAGAGAACCTTTTTATTTGTTTCCTGCAACCAGCTGTTCTGTTGAGCATCCAAAATTGATGTCAATATACCAAAAGTCAATGTATCCAGAGACATAACCTGACCACAAGTTCCCATTCAGATATATTTTATGGATCCTGAGGTAAAGTAGTCAGACACTCTTATTCCATTATACTTCTGTACAAGGTGAACTACTAACAAAGAAAACTCAACCTAAGAAATAGCAGACAAGAATATCAAACAATTACAGTGTTAATTCACTATATGTCAGCAAACCTTCTTAACCAGAGTTCTAAACTTTTCTAAGTTAAAACATATAATGAAAAGATTTTGTCCTGTTTTAATAACAGTTTTACTAATAACTGTGCAGATTGACAGCAAACTTTGTCAAATAATGTCATAAAATAAATCCCATTGTTACTTTTAAAATCTGAAATACATCCAAATGTATAGTCTTTAAATCCCTTTCATTATTGAGAAACAGCGCCAGATCAAGTTAAGGGCTCAGAGAGCTTAAAATGAAAACACAGAGACAGCTGAGAAGTATGATCTATTGCCATATCCATCTACAGATCTCTGTAGCTTCAAGCAGGAGCCTGTCGTAAGGAGTTTTATCAAAGACATTCTGAAAGTCTGAAAGTTAAGGCATTTAATTAAACAGTCTCTCCCTCACTCTCTCTGCTACACACATATATTCATTCTGTTTGTAATAACTAAACATGTTCTGTGCTGCAGCATCCTGACCTTCAATGTATTAGTCTTCATTGCCCACATTAGAAATATCACCAGATAAGCCTAACTTTTTTCCTGGATTAATTCCTTTCTGGAGATGTGTATATTATATCAGTATCTGCTAATTTTATGATTGTTTTTTTCCAGTGGTTTGTAAATTTTCTCTATATTTGCTTAGCACATACAATCCCAAAAATAGATTGTAAGCTCTACAGGGGACCAGGCCTCCTTTTACATTTGTGCAGCACATAGAACATTGTAGAAGCTGTAAGAAATAATAATATATAATAGAGTGGAATAAAACTAATGGTGATTTTCAATTTGTTATCACAATGCAGTACGAATGGAAATTTATTGTTAAATCATTTCATGGATTAAAAATATTAATGAAGGGCCAAGTTTTCTAGCTCCTACTGTGGGCGCTAAAGGCCTGATAGTGCAAGCTGTTGTTCTTCCTCAAGGAGTTCATATGTAATTGCAGAGTGGAGGTGTAATAATTGATCCTACAAATTTCCCCTAATTGTGAAGCTGTCACGAGGTGCTCTGATCACTACTGCAGGATCCCTTTTTGGCTGTGGCTATGGTTGCTCACTGCCTGCTTCTCAGTCTCACTCTCCTGGGACTCGACTTCTCCCAGTTCATTCCTTGGCCCTCCAGCTAGGTCACTGTAGTTGTTTCCTTATGAAGACGTGGGATGGGGTGAGTGACAAAGTCTCTTAGGACCCACTGTCCCAGGCAGTCTTTCCTTTCACTGTACCTTAATAGTGCCACTTCCCCAGTGGCTGGGGTGACCTTTCCCCAAAAGGACAGTTATTACCATCTAAAAGACTGCCAAATAATGTTTATTTGTTTGTTTTTCCTTCTGAAGACTCTCTACAGCTAAAGGCAAAGGCCTGATGGTCAAAAAAGAGATCTTGGAGTCATTGTGCTCTGATAGCATCCTCTCAATGTGCAGTGTCAGTCATAAAAGCTAACAGAATGTTAGGAAGCATTAGGAAAGGGATAGATAAAAAGACAGAAAATATCATAATGTCATTATATAAAATCATGGAATGCCCACATCTTGAATGCAGTATTAAAATTGGAAAAGTACAGGGAAGGGCAGCAACAATGATTAGAGGTTATGGAATAGCTTCTATATGAGGAGAGATTAAAAAGACTGGGATTGTTAAATTTAGAAGAGAGACAAAAGGGGATATGACAGAGGTCTATAAAATCATGCATGGTGTGGAGGAAGTAAATTAGGAAATGTTATTTACTCCTTCACACAACACAAGAACCAGGGGTCACCCAATGAAAGTAATAGACAGCAGGTTTAAAGCACACAGAAGGAAATACTTCTTCACACAGCTGTGTATATCTCTCTATCAGTATTATAAAGGGTGGACAATTTATGAGTTTACCCTGTATAAGCTTTATACAGAGTAAAACAGATTTATTTGGGGTTTGGATCCCATTGGGCATTGGGTGTCTGAGTGCTAGAGACAGGAGCACTTCTTAAGCTGTTTTCAGTTAAGTCTGCAGCTTTGGGGCACGTGGTTCAGACCCTGAGTCTGAGTAGGAGCAGACTGGCATGTCTGGCTCAACAAGGCAGAGTTCTGGATGCCCAAACTGACAGAAAAAACAGGCTCAGAGGCAGTCTCAGTACATCGGGTGACAGTCCCAGGGGGGTCTCTGTGACCAAACCCATCACACAGGGTTCAAAAAAATTAGATAAATTCATGGAGGATAGGTCCATCAATGGCTCTTAGCCAAGATGAACAGGGATGCAACCACATGCTCTCAGTGTCAGTAAGCTTCTTACTGCCAGATGCTAGGACTGGATGACAGAGAATGGACCATTCAATAAATGCCATGTTCTGCCATTCCCTCTGAAGCATCTGTCACCAGCCACTGTTGGAAGACAGGATACTAAGCTAGATGAACCACTGGTCTCATCCAGTATGGCCATTCTTACGTCCTTCTGAACAAGAAATGTTGTTAAAACGAAAAATTTACTTAATATTTTACATTGCAAAAGTCTTAACTATCTTTCCTTCTTTTCTGTATCTTTAATAAAAAGTTTAAAGGATTTTTAATGGTGTGTTTTCCATGGTACCAAGCAGGTACCCAAATCCCAAACTCTGTTTAATGCTGCTTAATGTTGGACAGTAACTGGGTTAGATATTCCACCTAAATTAATACAACAATTGTTCCACACTGGCTTCTGCAATAGCACACTTACTTCTAAACAAGTGCTAATCAATGTATTTTCTGGATATCGGCTTGATCCCATAAGGATTGTGGAACATTGTGTACAAAATTGGAATAAAACAAAAAAGGAGATGGTCAACAACTAAATTTTACATGGGAAAAGACTGATTTTGGCAGAGATTTACATCAGGAAAATCCAAAGGAAGTGTTTTGTTTCAGGACAGTTCAGCATCCATTCATCCATCCATCCATGGGAGTTATAATTCCAGGGTCCTCATGCCTGCCATTTCCCTGTATATGTCCTGTTTCCAGGCTGGACTACATTTCCCATGATGTATCTCTCTGTCAGTGAGCTGCCAGGTGGGTCACAAGAACAGTTTCTGGCATTCTCATTTCCAGTCTTTGATAGAAACTGGCAAGAGAATTATCAAAACAGCTCAGAAACTTTCAGAAGATCTTCTTTAACTATGACAGTAACAATGCAAGTAGATTTGAAGGGTTTTTTTTTCCTTCCCTGAACTGCAAGTTCATCTGACCTTACATATACTTATTTCTATGTTTTCTTATTGTGTGTTTAGTCTATTCTAATCTTTAAAGTGTTTTTTTTTAAAATAAATTTGCTATCCAAACATAAGCCCTGTTAGTATCTGAGGGTATGTCTACACTACCTGCCGGATCGGCGGGTAGTGATCGATCTATCGGGGATATATTTATCACATCTATGTATTTATCTGCTGTTGATTCCAGAACTCTACCACAGTAAGAGGCAGAAGCAGAGTCAATGGGGGAGCAGCAGCGGTCGACTCGCCACCATCCTCACAGCCAGGTAAATCAACCTAAGATACGCCAACTTCAGCTACGACCCTTCCAGCGTAGACCTAGCCTGAGAAGAGATACCAAACCTGTCTGAAAATACATAAATGTTAGGTTTAGCACCCAATTTCAGTACAAATGGTCTGAGCTGAAATATTTTTCTCAGTTCATGAAACTCTTCTAGAAAAATAGTAAAATTAATATTCTATTAAAAAGACTACAAATTTCACCTGAGAATTAACTTCAATAATTAGGACAAAATAATGCTTGTGGCATGCTTTATTAAACTTAAATTGATGGTAGATAAACTATTGCATAAATATTTATTAAGCTGATATTTCTCCTCACTGATTGCTTTAAATACATTTTGGTATCAGAGATGAATAATCCTGCTACCTCGTTTCCATGGTACCAAAGCAAACTCACTACAATACAATCTGACAGATAACACTACATTTAAAATACAGTTCAGCTATATTCTGCTGTCCTCTAAAATTGTAGACCTTATGATTCACACATCCTTTGTGTTTTGATAGTAAATCTTCAAAAGAGGGCATAGTGTAGTTAGGAATGGGAATTGTCAATCTGTAGAGATTGTCAAGTTGTATACTACTATCCAAACTAGTCAGACTATCATGGTTGAATGCTGCTGCCTTTCAGGTTCTGATATAGGGGGCATGGTGGGGAAAAAGTGGGTGCGGCCAGAGCAACTTTGAACTCTGATGATCCCTGCCATTGCAACAACCTCTTAGTACCATTAATTGGTAGTGTAAAATACCTCTGGGGTTGCTCTAAACTACATCAGGAACTGTGCTGATACAAAACAAATCCGTGAATCATGGAGCTACAAATGGGTTCTTTGTGCTCTTACTTCTCAGTCATTCCCAGGGTGTATGGGCCACAACTGAGGATCTGGCCCAGTATTTGCTGACAATTACTGAGATACCACAGTTAGCTCCCATTCTAAGTAAAGGAGAAATAGTGTGGTATTGAAGAAGTTAACTACTGATTTCTCAATGTCAACAACTATGTGTGTACAATTGAATTGAGAGATATCAATTCACAAACTTAAGACTACATGAGCACAAGTCATGACCAATCAGGTTTTGAACTCATCCTGTCCAAGATGTCTAAGCAGTGTAGTGTTGTTCTTGCAAACCATTTTACAAGTGTATACTTAGCGACAGCATATCATCTGGCCCACTGCCATGCTTTTTTGAAGAGGCAAATAATATTGAATAGTCAAGTTTGGGTAAAAAAAGTAGTCCATGAAATCGGCTATAGCCTGACTTGAGAGGCATAAGCAGATATCCCTATGTTCAAATAAACAATAAAAATAAAATCACCACAGGGGAAAAAAGTCAATGGATCCTTCTTATTCAAGGGCTTATCAAAGGTTCTTGTTCTAGCTACCCAAAACCTACCTACCAAGGCTGTCCCCAGACATATTCTCTCACTGTCTGGGCAGCTCACTTAAGCTTGAATTTTCCCTTTTATTTTCTCCTTTTTCATTATTGAGTGTAACCTGAAGGGCCCTCCTTCCAGGACTGACTGCTCAGTTTGGGCTGTTGTTGCAGAATGGTGCTGGCATAATGGCCTATACTCATGACCATACATTAACCCAGTGCCATGGCCCATTGTAGGCTTTCATACTAATTCAGACAAAAAATTGGCTGTTCTTGAAACTACTCCCCTACTCATACTTCACAATTTACAAAAGATTGATGCACCTGAATTCAACCAACTTAACGTATGTAATATAAAACTGACCTTGGTAGAATTAACATGTTCTGCAGCCTTCTCATAAGCACACCCAACAGGGAGTAGATGTTAAACTTCAGGAATTTTTACATTTTTAGCTAAATTAGACCCATGTGTAATATCTAGCACTCAGGGATACATCATACATACCCTGGAAATGTGAGGTGTAATGTCACATTCCTTAGAAAATACTACTTCATAAGCACAGGTTTTTCAACCTAGATGAAGAAAATAAGCAATAATAATATTTAGCAGATACATATGTACACACTATCTTGCATTTATATTAGGGAAGTACAAGGTGCTGAGGTCTGTGAATGCCCTTATTTCCTTTGGTCACTTGTCTCCCCCTTCCTCCCTGACCCCAAATCTCTGTCTTCTGCAAATATGAGTTGTTTTATATTAAACATTTAGGTTATGACTTGTGTGCAGAAGATTGGCTGAATAGTTAATATAGTGTGTTGGCTAAACTGTTGAGTAAAGATACATCTTTTTAACAGAAAATAGCTTTTTGATAAAACTGATTTTTTGCGAACAAATGTGCATTTTTGTTGGCACACATGCTTGGACTGTGTGCAAGGTGACAACAAAAGGAGACTACTTCCCTACAGACAATACAGCAGATGTGCAGCTGCTTGATTGAGGCTATTTAAACCTATGACTGAAGTAGACCTTCATGTTTCTTTTGCAGGTTTTATGTGGGGTGAACTGGAGAATCTGTGCAATGTAATATCATCTGGTCTGTATCTGCCCCTCTCCTGGTGTATCTCTCCCCCATTTTTACTTATCTCCTGTGCACTACAGCAAACAGATCCTCCTATCCCCAGTGCAGAGCTCCATGTCAGGCAGGAAGCATTCCCTACCCTGCATAATCTCACATATCATATTCTTTCCTGCATGGTGGAACTGCTCTGGTAACCTGCAAAGGGACCCTCTAAAGCCAAGAATGCAGAGCTCTTACTTCTAATAAAGATTACTAAAATGAGTCTGTATGCTAACCTTGCAAAGGCATTCTGTTCTAAATTAGACGTACAGACTGAGGCATACAGTAGTCACAAACATGCCTAAGTAGACACCAAATATAGACAAATGTAAAGATTAAACACTGACCATATTTTCAGAAGTATTGATGTACAAACTTCATTTACAGCTAGCTCTGTATACACTGGCCTGTGCAATGCAAATAGAATATGAAATACACTCCATTGCCCTGGTCCTATGTAAATCTGCCAAAGGACCAACCTCTCACTTAATTCATATGGCTCAAATATTGTGCAGATGGCACGAATTGTGTAGATGGCACAAAGATGTTTATATCAGGGCATTTTCTTCTCAGATGTTTTCCCTGTGTCTGAAAAGAGCTGCACTATAACAATTTTTCTCTCTCCCTCACTGTTCATAAGGAGCCTGCTTTAAGTTCTAGGTCAGTATATATCACATCAGCTTGCCAAACCTGCCAACTTTGCTATTATGAAATATATTGTTGTCAAGTGACACACAACAATTAGCAATTCCCCATGCACCTCTGGCCATTTCAAGCTTCATCCTCTCTTATGAGTGTTAGATCTTATCTCACCTGTTTGATAGTCATGACTGAGCAAAAGTTGAAAGAAATGTAAAAAGTGGAAATAGCTGCTGCTCTATGAAAGCAAAAACATTTTCATTGATATGATCTAGCTTCTAAATTTGTACAAAGTAAAACAATATAAAAATGTTTCAATTTTAATGTGCTCCATGTGTCTCTGGTGAACAAAATATAATAGGTTTTTCTACATGAGTTTATAACAACATTCAGGTTCTCAGGTGCTCCAGGTTATCCAGGTTTCTTAAAATGTAGCATAGGTTAGTAGGATTAATCCAAACATTTATCACAACAATGGACAATGATCTGAAATAGTGTTTGAAGTAACATGAACATACATATTACAAATCATAAACAAATATTCTCTGTGTCAAAGGTCTAGTTACAGTATCTTGATTTATACAGTAAACTGCAAATTATTCTATATCATAGCTTCTTTGTATACTATAGTATATTGCCACATATCTAGATTCTAATAATCCTACATTTCATATTTGCCTGTGTTTCAGTTTTTGTGAGACTTTTACAGGGTTTAATTATGTCTAATGGTAGCTGTACCAGACAAAAGAATATCATATGTTGCAGAACTAGTTACACTGTGTAAAAAATCTACAGAACAGAAGGCATATGTGAGCACCAACATTAGTTAATTTTAAAAGAGGGTGCCTACAACTTACTCTTGTTCTTCTAGATCAGGGGCCGGCAACTTTTCAGAAGTGGTGTGCTGAGTCTTTATTTATTCACTCTAATTTAAGGTTTCACGTGCCAGTAATACATTTTAATATTTTAGAAGGTCTCTTTCTATAAGTCTAAAATATATAACTAAACTATTGTTGTATGGAAAGTAAATAAGGTTTTTAAAATGTTTAAGAAGCTTCATTTAAAATTAAATTAAAATGTAGAGACCTGCCCCCCAGACCAGTGGCCAGGACCCAGACAGTGTAAGTGCCACTGAAAATCAGCTTGCATGCCGCCTTCGGCACATGTGCCATAGGTTGCCTACCTCTGTTCAAGATGTATTGAGCCTATACGTTCTACTGCTGGTGTATGTGTGCCCAGTGCACTCGAGTTGGTGACTTTTGCAAGCAGTACCACTAGGTGGCACATGTGCCCTGGGTTTCCTCATGGTCTCAGGTAAGGGCATAAAAGGAGCGTGACCTCTGCTTCTCTCTCCATTTTGTGCATGCCTGTGTGTAATATCTGAAGTAGTGGGGAAGGTGGGAGGGTCATGGAATATATATGTGTACAACACATTGTGAAGAGCAACAGTTATTGTTTTGTGTCCTTCAGATAATTGTGCACACATACATTCCACTGAAATGGAATCATCAGCAGTTCCCTAAGAGGTGGAGTGACTTTGGATCATCTGAACACAAATTGTAACACCAAATTGCCAAAGTCGGCATCATCATGAGAATCTTGAATGATAGCATAATTAGTGAAAACAAGTATGTGCAGATGACCACTTTGCTGCCTCACAGATATCAGGTGTTGGAACATTGCTCAGAAAGCCCAATGAAATGGACTGAGCACTGGTTGAGTGAGTGTTATTCTTGGTGGAGGGGAGATTTTAGCAAAATTTTTGCGGAATTTAATGCAATCAGAAATCCAATGTGAGATTTGCTGAATTGTCACTGATTGAGTCTTGGCTTTCTTAGCATAGGCTACAGAAAGCCAGGAAAAAAGTCCTGAAGGGTCTAGTGCTGTCAAATATCAAAGTTCTATAAGTATCCAAGATATGAAGTGTTTCTTCAGCTTTAGAAAAATGGAGTTTTGGAAAAGAAACTTGGCAAAATAATCTTTTGCCTCAGACAGAGAACTGACATTACCTTCAGCATAAGTTTCGCCTGTGGAAAACCTTGTCATTACTGGAAAACAGTGAAAGGAGAGTCAGCCAGGAGAACTTGAAGTTCTGAAACCCTTGATTGCCACCAAAAAAACCATCTTCATAGATGTTAACTATAGTGATCTTGTAGCCATGGGCTTGAAGGGGAGATCCTATAAATTTGGAGACAATTAGACTGAGATCCCACACAGTGATAGGATCAGATGCAGGAGAGTAAAATTGAGCAGACCTTCCAATAATCAAAAAATGAGAGGGTGAAGCAAAAATGGAAAACCTATCTACTAACTGATGTAGCACAGAAATGGAAGCCATGGAAGCTCTCGTGGAACTAATTGAAAGGCTTGACTATTTAAGTTGAAACAGATTGTCCAGGATATATATAACCTCCATGTGAGATGCGGTTATAAATGTTGAGACTGCACCCAAATTGAAAATAATTTCCACTTGCTGAGTACCAAGCACTAGTGGATTCTTTTCTGATTCTATTCTGAACCCCTCAGGAGCAAAATTTCTCATGAGAATTTAACCAGAGATCATTCATACAATAGATGGAAAGATTGGAGTTTGGGATGTACATACTTGCCTTGGTTCTAGTACAGAAGATCCTCTCTAGTGATGAAGTTGTTGACAACAGGATGGAAAGCTGATGTAGGTCCAGGTATCAGTATTGTCTAGGCCATGCCTGTACAAAAAGGATTAATGTTGCT
The DNA here is from genome assembly GCF_025201925.1 of Gopherus flavomarginatus. Lineage (NCBI taxonomy): Eukaryota > Metazoa > Chordata > Testudines > Testudinidae > Gopherus > Gopherus flavomarginatus. Next base: position 146,045,808 of record NC_066620.1, on the reverse strand, counting down.
TTGTCTCTTTTCATTTTCCTTAGAATGAGATGAATTGGAGAGAATGCATATAGGAGATGACTGGACCATGGAATAAGAAAGCTAAATGTAATGCAACCTGGGCTCTGGCCTTCACTGCAGCAATATCTCATGTACTTGTTAATAAAGTCAGTTACACACAAGTCTATTGTTGGGCACATCCAGTGGTGGAAATTCTGAAGGAGAATATCCTTCCTTCCTGACTGTTCACATTGACGTACAGAAATCCGGCTGAGGGAATCCCCAGTTGTGAAAACATTGTGACAAATGAAAAAATTCCATATGAGGATAGTCTCTTGACATAGTTCAGGAAATCTTGCCTCCTTGCTTGATCAGATAACACATGGCTGTAGTGCCATCGTAAGAACTTGTACCACCTGGTTCTTGACAGTGGACTTAAACATCTCATAGGTCAATGAATAGCTCCGAACTCCAACATATTTATGTAGAGCAAAACTTCCAGGGGTGGCCACAGAGTTTGTGTATGGAGTTGACCGAGTTGGGTTCTCCATCCTTTGGTAGATACATATGTTACCGGAGTGATAGTCAGTTCTGAAGACAAAAAAGGAACTCCTTTGCACACATTGTGGGGGCCCAACCACCACTCAAGGGATGGAAGCACTCATGCAGATATGCAAATCCGCATTTCCAGAGTGTGCCTGGAATAACGATATACCAAATGGAGCAAGGGCTGCAGAAAACAAAGAGTGAAGTCTGGTATGTGAATTTACACAGATGCATGAGGCCACATTGCCTAGAAGCTGAAGGAAGACACATTCCATTGTTGTTGGGTTGGATCTGAAGCTTTTGGAAAGGAAGGCTATAGATTGATATCTTTCCTTTGGAAAGTAAGACATGGTAGTCCTGGTATTGAGATTTGCTCCTGTGAAAGTTAAGTGTTATATCAGTCATAACTGTGATTTGTCCAAACTGAGTTTCAGGCCCAGAAGGAAGAATAGATATGTGATGGCTAGGATGTTTTTTTGGACCTGGTTATTTGATGCTTCATGAAGAAGCCAATCATCCAGGTAAGGATACGTTTGAGAGCCCAAATCATGAAGTTGAGCTGCTTCTAATGCCATGTACTTGGTAAAGACCGTTGGGGCTAAGGACAATCCAGAGAGAAGCACTCTGTATTGGTAAAAGTTGGTGCCTGCTATGAATCCAAGGTACTTCCTCTGGCAAAGATGTATTGTCATGTGGAAGTGTGCATCCTGTAAATCAAGGAGAGCAATCTCCAGGTTAGAGATAATAGAAGCAAGAGTGACCATCCTGCATTTGATTTTCTTGATGAACTGGTTCCACTTTCTCAGATCAAGAGTGGGGTGGTAGCCACCAGATTTTTTTGGGACCAGAAAGTTCCAGAAGTAGAAGACTTTCCCTCCATGTTGGTAAGAAACATTTGTTGTTACCAATTAGAAGGGACCATAATTCTTGATGTAAGATAGTCTCCTGAAAAGGGGTAGGGAAAGTGGGTTGAGAAAAGGATGGGAGGTGTACTGGATAACATATACCTCCTTCACTGTGTTGAACACCACTTATCTGATGTAACACTTTCCCAAGCACAGTGGAAGAGGGAGAGATGCATTCTAAAGGGAGAAAATATAGTCGGTGTGCTGTCCTTGATCAAGAAGTTAAAATGGTTGCTTAGAGGCTGGAGCTGTGTGGTAAGAAGGACCTCCCACTGATGAAGATAGTTGACAATGTCAAAGAGGTTTTGACCATTTCTTAGAGGAATACTGTGACTTCGGTTGAAAAGACGATCTGGAGTAACTTTGTGGTCTAAATTGTTTCTTTTTGTAAATCAGAGTATAAAGTCCTAATGAATGAAGTGTGGCATGACAGGACTTGAGTGTGTGTACAGAATTATCCATTTTAGCAGTAAAAAAATTAGAACCTTCAACAAAAAGCATGTACTCTGTGATGTTCTGCAGTTTCTTTGGAATGTCAGAAACCTGTTGCCAGGAAGAACGCCACTTGGAGATTGCAGTGGCTATGGAACACAAGTCTGTTTCAGTGGCATCTATTGCTGCTTGAAGAGATGTAGTAGCAGTACGATGTCCCTTGGAAATCAGAGCTAAAAACTTTTCCTTATATTCTGCTGACAGTTTGTTAACAAATTTAAAGTTACAGAGAAATTAATAAAATTATATTTTTATAAAAAGAGCCATAATTAGTGACTCCTATTTGAAGAGTGATGGTGAAATAAACCTTTTGGTTGCTAAACCTCTGGGAGCCTATAATAAACCTTAGGAGGCTATAAATCCATCCTCTTAAATTCCTTATCTTTGTGAGTGGCCTTTGGGTGGGTTTGATGGGACTGCTCATTAGCAGCTGTGACCAACAAAGAATCAGGAACTGGATGTGTAAAGAAATAGTAAAAAAACTTGTTGAGGACTTGGTACCATCTCTCCACTCGCTTGGATGTAGGAGGTACATAGGTCAGAACCTGCCTTAGAGTTTTTGTTGGCTCCAGTAAGGTTTCATTGATGGGGAGCACAACTCTTTCTAGGGCAGAAGTCTGTAAAATATCTAGGAAGGTGTATGGATTCTCTTGCACAAGTTCAACCTGCATCCCTAGAGAAGTGGCCATCCTCCTCATGAAGTCCTGAAAGGCTTTGAAGTCCTCTGGATGAGGTGGGGAGATGAGGACTCTGATATGATGGCCTCATATGATTGAGATGAAGAAATGTGTGTGTGTAGGGGGGAAAGATCTAAGGGTTTCTCCACTAATTCTCCCTTCTCCTTGGGGTTCACCTAAGTGGGTTGAGGGATGATAACAGGATGATGAGGTTTCCTGTAGCAGGGTAGTAGGGAACTTTCTCCTACAGTGTGGTGGTGATGAAGGTCTATAGCAGGGGTCGGCAACCTTTCAGAAGTGTTGTGCCGAGTCTTCATTTATTCACTCTAATTTAAGGTTTTGTGTGCCAGTAATACATTTTAACATTTTTAGAAGGTTTTTTTCTATGTCTATAATATATAACTAAACTATTCTGTGTAAAGTAAATAAGGTTTTAAAAATGTTTAAGAAGCTTCATTTAAAATTAAATTAAAATGCAGAGCCCCTGGACTGGGGGCCAGGATCTGGGCAGTGTGAGTGCCACTGAAAATCAGCTTGCGTGCCGCTTTTGGCACCCATGCCATAGGTTGCCTACCCCTGGTCTATAGTCTCTTGGAAATCTCATGACCATCAAGTGCATGGAAGGTGCTGCATAGGCTGAGCCATCCATGGCAAGGGGACCTCATGTTGGGTCTTCCCTATAGGAAGACCAGCTCTCACCTTTAGGTCTCATAGCTGTCAAAGACTGGTAAAGTGATTTAAATTATCTTAAAGATTAGTCAAATTCCTCCCTTCCAGAGTTAGAAAAACAAAAGTAGGCCTCCTCAGAATAGTGAGGAGCAGTTCCTGTTGGATTCTAGGTGGGCTGGGTAGAGGGGAGACATTAGGCTCCAAAGAATGTGAGTGCTTCTGTCATGGTATAATTCCCCACTCTGAACCTTAGCGTCCAAAAGATGGGGTACCAGTATGAATTCCTCTAAGCTCAATTACCAGCTTAGTACTTGTAGCGCTGCCACCAACCAGGAATTCCAGTGCCTGGTACACTCTGGTCCCCCCAAAACCTTGCCCAGGGACCCCCAAGACCCAGACCCTCTGGATCTTAACACAAGGAAAGTAAACCCTTTCCCTCACCGTTGCCTCTCCCAGGCTTCCCCTCCGTGGGTTACCCTGGAAGATCACTGTGATTCAAATTCCTTGAATTTTAAAACAGAGAGGAAAATCCATCTTCCCCCCTCCTTCTCTTTCCCCCTCCCAGACTTTCCCTGAGAGAGAAAGTAATCCTAACACAGAGAAAAAATTAACCTTTCTCTCCCCCTTCTCTCCTTTCTCCCCACCAATTCCCTGGTGAATCCAGACCCAGTCCCCTGGGGTCTCACCAGAATAAAAAAAACAATCAGGTTCTTAAACAAGAAAAGCTTTTAATTAAAAAGAGAAAAACAGTAAAATTTATCTTTGTAAATTTAAAATGGAATAGGTACAGGGTCTTTCAGCTATAGACACTGAGAATACCCTTCCAGCCCAAGTATACAAGTACAAATTAAAATCCTTTCAGCAAAATACAAATTTGAACTCCTTCCAGCAAATACGCATTTGAACTCCTCCCAGCCAAATACACATTTGCAAATAAAGAAAACAAACATAAGTCTAGCCTTATCACCTAGTACTTACTACTTTGAATCTATAAGAACTTGTATCAGGGAGATTGGAGAGAAATCTGGTTGCACGTCTGGTCACTCTCAGAACCCAGAGAGAACAACAACCAAATTCTAACAGCACACACACAAACTTCCCTCCCTCAAGATTTGAAAGTATCCTGTCCCCTGATTGGTCCTCTGGTCAAGTGACAGCCATGCTCACTGAACTTGTTAACCCTTTACAGGCAAAAGAGATATGAAGTACTTCTGTTCTATTAACTCTTACTTATCTGTTTATGACAGCTTCGGTGGGTGGAAAGCCAATACCGTGATCAGTACTGTCATAACTAGTCAGAGACTACTCTAGGAGTGATTAAACTGATGGTGCTTGGTGTATCAGTGGTGCCAGAAACATCAATGGTCCCTTCCAGTTCTACAATTCTATGATTCTATGATCATAAATCCTCCAAGTAACTACTAAAACTAAACTATTGACCACTAAATATTAACTATAACTATATACTAATTATATACCTTACTGTTCTAAAATCTAGATGTCTGCAGCAAATGCCACAGGGGGCTCCAACTCTCTCCATGGGCATTGAGAGGGATCTGAGATGGAGATGGCAACCATACCCTTTTAGGCCCTCACATGACAGAACAAGGAGAGAAGAGGCCCATGCACTGCCTAGTAGTACTGCTGGCAAAAGTCTCCAACTCATGTGCACTGGGCACCCATACACCTGCAGTGGAATGTAAATATGCACAATCAGGTGAAGGATGATAAATGTGCAGACAACTATTTTGTTTTTAAGCAAACACGGTAAAGGGGACAAAGTGGCTGAAAAGAATTAGAGATGGGATGTGGTGCCTTACATTTCTACTTTGGATTTGAATTTGTAAAAGAATGTCAGGGCTGTGAGTGTCACTCTTATGGTGGGACTGTCTTTTCTAAAAGGAAAGTTTTGCAGCATTTCCTAAAGATATTCAGACTCTGGATTCATTCAATTCACCTATTCCAATGGCTAGTTGTATTAGAAAATGAAATAGATATGGAAGAGTTTAATGGAGGTACGTGGGGATTGAATAATTCATACAGTTTCCCCTCACTCCAATAATATGAGGTTCTGCTTTGATGAATCACTTTTAAAATGCATTGTAGGTTTCATATTCATTTTTTATGTTACTCCAGATGATATCTGTTTAGATTACTATTTATTTGCCAGCCCTGCTCATCTGGATTCTATCTGACTTGTATATCATCACCAGTAAGAAAGATTCTGCAGACCAAATTTTGCCCTCAGTGACATCTGTGTAATCACAATATTTTCCAGAGAGTTGCACAGAGACAGATGAGGACAGAATATGACCATGCAATTAGAATTAGGTTACAGTTCTCCAGACGTACAAACAAGATGAGGTTCATTCTCCTATAGCAATGTTGGCTTTATAGGTCTCACATGAGAGAAAAATAGCAAAAACTTATTTTGTCACTAATTAAAAAATATATATACCCATCTAGGAGCCCAAACAGATTTATTAACTAAGAAGAAGATATTTGTACATAATCAATTTTCAGAGTAGAACCACATAGGACTAGACTGTAATTCAAACATGAGACTAACAGGAGTAACTTTGTCCATACGCAATCACTTGAGGTCCCATCACTTAACACAGCTCTCAGTGATTACAGCTGTTAGTGGGAGAGCCTTATGGCCAGTGCAGGCTGGGAAGTCTCTTTCACTGGAACCCTACTCCACAGCTAAGCCTTCGATCTGGTTATCGGTGATTTTCTGCTGTAGCGATACATAAAAAAATGAAAGACTCTCAACTGAGTCTAATCAACTCTGTCTTTAAACAATGGAGAGGTGGAGGGTCCAATGGCATCTAGGACTCTTAAGCAGAGCCAACACTACCAAGTAGGAACACCTCTCTCTACCCTCTTTCCTATCACTGGGATTTGGCATCCATACTCCCTGCTTAATGAGTGAAGTTTAGTTGAGGGTTACTCCCTCAGTCAGGGCAGGACAAGCATAATTCTGCAATCCCCCACTCACACAACAAGGACAGTAACTTTTCATCACCCCGCATCCAATACCAAAGTGACTTGCAATCCAACAACAGCCAAAAGTGATCATTTGGGCAAAGCAGCTCTATCATGCTACGCACCTAGGCAGAGTGGGCATGTCTATGCAAACAAGGTCTGTTCCTGAAGTCTTTCCCCCCAGCTCACCGCTAGATATCAGGGAGGGGAGCTTGTTCAGAACCTGCTTATACTCAATTTGGACAACAAATCACATCAGCTTCACTATGTAGTTGGTAGTAAATTTCATTTTCTGTTCTGGTGAATTAACACATGGATGCTGTTATTTTTTGGGTTCACAGTAAGGCAAGAAAATATTTTCACTGAACTGTAATAATAAAAGAATTCATTAAAATGTGACTGGTAGGCTTTATAAACTTATTTATACCTGCTTTCACAAATTATATCTTTTGATCTTAGAGAAAAACTGAAGTAACTTATACTAAGTTCAATCAATTTCCTAATTAGAACACTTTTAAGCACTTGTGTGTCTTTTCAGTAGTTAGAAATGCACATTTTGCACTGATAATGTGATTTTACACTGGGTCTATTTTGTATTTTTCAGAATCATTCATTCTGAGCATATTAGATGTAAGTAGGCATTTCCATCTTGGCCTGGGGGCGGGTTAGAAATTCTAAGTATAGGGCATTTTTTCCTAGAGAAGAAGCTGGAAAAGATGAAGAAGAGACATCACTTGGTGTATGAATCAGGAGACAAATTAAAAGCAGCAAAGTCTGGTGAAACAGTGCTTTCCACAAATGCACTTTAATCTTCTATCTTTAAGAGGACACATATTCATATTTCCTATTGTTCACAATAAATAAAGATGATGGTTTTCCAGAGAAAGATGACTATTTCTTCTTGAAAATGTCCTTTGGTGTGTTACCCTGTATATCCTGTTATCTGCCAAATTTTCTTTGTAAATCATGAAAAAAAAAAATCATAAAGTTTCACATGGCATTGGGATCATTCATATTAAGTGTATACATTTTGTTATTAAATAAGCAATTTATTTGGAAATACAGCCCTCAATAGCTAATTAGATTTTCTAATAGCACTGAGTACCATCATGAGGATTGTATCAGAGGGGTAGCTGTGTTAGTCTGGATCTATGAAAAGCGACAAAGAGTCTTGTGACACCTTATAGACTAAAAGAAGTATTGGAGCATAAGCTTTCGTGGGTGAATACCCACTTCATCAGACACATTTAAAAGGTAGCCACCCTGCAGTAAAAAAAAAACTTCAGGATCAGACTCCAAGGAGAAACTGCTGAACTTCAGTTCATTTGCAAATTTGACACCATCAGCTCAGGATTAAACAAAAACTGTGAATGACTAGCTAACTACAAAAGCAGTTTCTCCTCCCTTGGTGTTCACACCTCAGCTGCTAGGAGAGAGCCTTCTCCTTCCTGACTGGACTAACCTCATTATCTTCAGAGTGATTCTTGCCGGCATATTTATGCCTGCTGAGGAGTGGCTCCAGGCACCAGCACACCAAACACATGCTTGAGGTGGCAAACCGCGGGGGCTCTCTGCCTGTCGCCGTGAGGGTGGCAGGCAGGTTGCCTTCTGCAGCATGCCTGTGGAGGGTCTGCTGGTCCCGTGGCTTTGGCAGACCTCCCGGAGGTGTGCTGCTGAATCTGCAGGACCGGGGACCTCCCGCAGGCAAGCCTCCAAAGGCAGCCTGCCTGCCATGCTTGGGGCAGCAAAATACCTAGAGCCACCTCTGACCTGCCTCTGGAAATTTCCACCTCATGCATCTGACCATGTGGATATTCACCCACGAAAGTTTATGTTCCAATACTTCTGTTAGTCTATAAGGTGCCACAGGACTCTTTGTCGATCATGAGGATTATCTTTGATAATTGTTCCATCAGCAAAATGAAAGGATAAAACACTGAGTACATTTTTTCAGCATTTTATGCTTCATTGACTAATTTTTCTCTTCCCTCAGAAAGTATATAGACTACAAAATGCTATCTGGTGCTATCCCTAAAAGTGGCATATTTATCCTGTCTATACTGGAAATATAAAAGGGTAAGTGCCAACACATCTGTTTCTAGTAAAGTAGACAAGATCTAACCCTTTTAAAGAATCAAGTTAATAGTTGGGTTTTGGCATGATTCTTATGCTAAGGTATTAACCGCATAAGAAAACAGAACTGCATCCAGTAATGTCAAGGAAGATGTAAGCTCTTTGGGCCAGAGACTGTCATTTACACCATATTTGAACATTCCCTAGCACAATGGCTATATGGGCTGGTTGAAATCTCTAGGTCTCTCTACTGCTATATATATGATAAATAATAATAAGTCTTAACTTCAAATGCTTATATGAGGCATATTCCAGTGTGGCTTTAGTTCATACAAGAATTAAATAGGCAAGAAGAAGGCTGTGAGCAGAGAATACCTTTGTCAGGAAAAAAAATAATTTTGCTTTTGTCAAAAGACTTCAAAACCCCTTCCGCTAGTGTTTCTGTCTTAGCCAGTGAAGAATAAGATACCTGCTTGACACCATGCAAAAGACAGATTAGCAGAGTGAATCTGTTCAAAGAAACAACATCAAAGCATTGATCTGAGAAGGCTAGTGGCCACAGGTCTTGCAAATATGTTCTAATGTATGTTTATGTTCCCTGACTGGATTAGAGTAACTCTCAGTATCAAATTTCTTTATGAATGTTCTGCAATATTTCTTTAAGATTCGCTTTTGGAGACAGCCTACTATTTTTTTTTAATTTATAAATCTCACTGAAATGCTGAATGTCTACATTCTGTGTTTTGGGAGGGAATCAGGGTAAAATGGTCATTTTTCCCCTTTTACAGTGGTGGTGGGGAAACAGCTCTATTCATTAGTTCTGTGATCATTCTCATCAATAAACATGCTTGCTAGAATATCTGCAGCCCTCCAAAATGTGCACACACTGTCCAAGTAAATTTACATAGGGTGAAATTCACTGCTGTGCAGAGGGGCTGTGAAGGCCTATTCACTTCTTAAGTCCCACTGAATCCTTCAAAATAGGGCTTAAGCAGCCAGCAGGTTTTGAGCAGGGTTCTGGACAGGGAATGCATTTCCAGCATTGCCACTACTCATGATTTTATCACAAGTCTCATGATATCTTGTGTTTTTCTTTAAAATCTTAGCTCCTGAAGTATGTGGGTATGTGAGAATCTCATCTTTCATTTTGAAAAATGTAAGTTTCGTGTCCTCAGGGTTCCTGAGAAAAGTCTGAGAATGTGACCCGAGTGCACCCTAATCATTGAAAACAAAGAAGTTATATAAAAATAATCCTTTTTTTTTAGTCTTGTGGTTTTTAAACCACTCATGATTTAGGGGACCCTGACTCATGATTTTTGAATGCTTGGATTTGGGACTACTGAATTCCACACTTAATAATTCATACAAAATATGTGTGTGGGAAGATTTTTGCAGTAATTATCCTTCATGTTATCTTCCTCTCACATATTTCTTTTCTGTTCGAGCCAGATCCAGTCTGCAATGCAGCTCAGTTGAGCATTCAAATTTCAGGCTTTGTGATAACAGCGGCATGAAAGTAAAGAAAACTTATTCTATAAAATTTGAAAGAAGAAATATGTTTCTAAAGTTCTAGCCTCACAAGTTATGTCTAAGCCATGGAGCACATCCCTATTTTTTTTTCCATTGTCAGCAGTCAGGGTGATTATGTTTATATATAGAAATTATATAATGAAAAACAGAAGAAAAAAAGGGGGGAAGAAGAGATGGATGTCATTACTTTGGTGCTCTCTGTAATTGCATCCAGATAGCACATTCTGAGCCCATGTTATTCAGACATCAGAAACGTAGCTTTTTGGATGTGGAGATATGCTTATTATTGGCTTTTACTGAATACTTATTCAAAATATGTATAAACTTTGAGTGCCTTTTGATGATGTTTTGTCGCACCCTTAAATGAACCATCACTAAGTCAGCCTTTGTTTCCCCATCACTGATTAAAGTTTATGTTCAAGCTTTTGGATACACTATGATAAGTTATTTACAATAAAGTTTTGTTTTTTAACCAAAGATAAAAACTAGTTAAACTGAGATGTTCACAGAATTTTTTTTCCAGTCACTAACTGACCAAGGCCCAGTTCTGCAAGTCAGTGTATGCTGGCAGAGCAGCCTACCAATAGCATGTCACTTGCAGGACTGGACCCATATCCTGCTGTTTTGTGATACTCCTGGTCACTTTGGCAAATCCAGATGAATGTAGACAAAGGATCAGACACAGTTGTTATAACTGTTTTATTTCTTCAAAAGGTATAGTGAGAGAAAGGAAAATAAATACTATTATATTTTACAAACACACAATTACTGTACATACACATGTATAAATATTACTGTGAAATAATATAGTTGGTATTTTAATATATAAACAAAAATGAAACAAGCTATAAATCATTATTGTCATACATATACAAAATATTTGACACTCATTAGAATGATTTTGGTATTCATAAAAAAGTATGTACACAAAATCAATTGTTTAAAGTTTCTCCTCTTGATGAGGTTATTTTAATTGTAAATTTCTGCCAAAGCTTCTCAAATTTTCTCATTTAGTCAAAAGGGAGTTCTTTCTCTAAGTTTGCTAGTTAAGGACTAAATTATGATGCAATGATGCTTCCACTGAAGTTAATGGATTAAGGGTGACATTATTATTACTGCTCAATATTCCACAGTATTAAACCCTTTTATGTGTTTCAATGTTCTGTCATATTTTATGTGATAAGTCTTTTTTACCATAGTAAGTGTTCTGGACTCAATTTGCCTGCAGTATACAGTTCTGTAATTTAGCAGTTAATGTTAGTATCTAAATAACCAATTATAAATATTGTTGGTCACTGGAGTTTGGCACACCAGATTTCACATTCATTTGCAGCTGAAGAGTTGTTTTTCTTTGATGGAGGCAACCTTTTTTTCCATACATCTGCAGTCTCTATAACATTGGGAGCTTCAGTGCAGTTCCTAGCCCCAACAGTTTTGCAGAATGCTGAGGAAAAATAATTTCACTGAATACCGCTGAGGCTGCTTACATGAAATTGTCTTCACAACAGTATCAGGGCAGCACACAGTGTGGGAAATCCTTTGAAATGCAGAGAGGACTAGGCATATAAGCCAGGCATTTAATCATCTTTAGGGTGTTACGTAGATTACAAATGTAGAGCTTGATCCTGCATGAGGTGAAGATAAGGGCTGAGAGATAGCACATTGAGCCACCGGTATGGCTGCTGAAACTTGGTGTTTTGTTATGCATCATCCATAATGTGCCATGGACTCCAGGGCCACCAATATGTAGATATCACTCAGATGTAAGTATCCTTCTCTACTGATTCAGCTCCACTATCAGCACAGTATCCAAAAGCCTGGCAAAAATCATAGAATCATGAGAATGTAGTACTGGAAGGGATTCTACGACTCCCCCTGGTAACCTATTGCTGTACTTAACTATTCTTATACTAAGAAAGCTTTCTCTAATTTCTAACCTAAATCTCCCTTGCTGTGGATTAAGCCCATTACTTATTGTTCAAGCTTCAGTGGATCAATTGATCACCATCCTCTTTATAACACCATTTAACATATTTGAAGACTGTTATCAGGTTCCCCCTCAGTATTCTTTTCTCAAGACTAAACATGACCAAATTTTTAAACTTTTCCTCCAAGGTCAGTTTTTTTAACCCTTTTATCATTTTTGTTGTTTTTCCTCTGAACTCTCTCCAGTTCTTTCTTAAAGTGTGGTGCCCAGATGGACACAGTATACTGCCTCAGGTCTCACCAGTGCCAAGTAGAGCAGGTCATACAACACTCCTGTTTTTTCACTGTTCCTCACAGTTCTAAACCTTTTATCATTTGTGTTGCTCTCCTCTAGACTCTCTCCAATTTATCCACGTCTTTCTTAAAGTATGGATCCCAAAACTAGGCACAAAATCTTGAGATGATGCTGAGCTTCTCATTGCCCTGGACACACAGATTGCCACAGTAGTGAACAATGTCTTCTTACTGCTTTGAATGACCAAGACGTTATGTTCACATCTCAGATGGCAATAACATAATACAAACCCTAAACTTGGCTGTTCCTAGAGTTTCCCTGACAAGACATCTGTATGAGTTCCTATTCCCTTTGCTTCTAAAAGACCCATGCCAACCCTTCTTATGCCCTACATGAAGTAAACAAGATGTTCCAGCCACTACAACTCAGCAATAATTGACCTGCATCTTTAACCATGAAATAAACATCAGGATGACTCAAAGGCGCTCCGTCTTCCTATGCAGAGCCCTCAAGCTTATAGCTGATTACTGTATAAATAAAAATCTTTAGGATTCATCTAGCATTTTTCATCTTTAAAGCATTTTAAAAACATTCACTAACTAATCTTTATAAAACTCCTGAGAAACAGAATATAAGCATTATAACTCCTACAGCAAAAGACTGACAATGTGATTTATCTATGCATATGATTTTTAATTGAGCATATGTTGGAGTTGACTTGTTAATCCATCTTACTTAGAGCTGTAATCTACTACATTTCATGCAGGAGGTTAGGACAGTGCACTCCTTCTGAGCACTGGTGAACTCAGAGATGGATTGTGCCTCTGAGAAATCCATTCACTGAGCTCCCCTTGGGATGTTGCAACTCTGATTCAAAGCTGTGCCCAAGTCGCACAATCTAGCCCATGACAAGGCTGCTATACTCAATCTTGATAGACATGAGTTTAACCAGCTCACCACCTTAGCTCATTTTTAGAAGTCCCTGTTTGAATTTCCAGCTAGCTCAGTTCAGTTTTTTGTTTTAGGCCCATTCTGCCTCATGAACATAATGGATATTTCAGGCTGAAGAAGAGCAAGTCTTCTGGACAAGTGGAGAAACCTCACTAGCTAAACTGTGTCTGGCTTCAGGGGCATGTTTGCAGCAGTTTCACCCCTAATTCACAAAAGATATTTCCGGGGCAAATACAGTATATGCTGTTTTGGAACAAAGGTAACCAGAATCACAGTATTTCATGTTACCATGGGAATGCTTTGTATTATCTTCAGATAATGTAGAAGTATTCATGACTAGGATCTGAAAACCACATTCTGAAAAATAGAGAGCTATAGCAGACTAGTATGCCTGATTTCTCAAAAAAAATCATACAGCATCTATGTATAAATAATCTTAGTGTGCCAGACAGTAATTATCCTTAGTTTGCCATAAAGAAGGCCAAACACTACCCTTTTTAAAAATTTTTGAATGGTGCATTTGTTAAAGAAACAGTGTCCAGGAAGGAAATTTACCTCCCAAACATGCTACCAAAGTCACTTTCCCAGTCATGATACAACTCATATATGCTGTTACTTCATCTACTTTCCACTATGGTGAATGCCTAATGAAACTTTATTAGACCTCATTCAAAGCTTATTTCAACTGGCCACAGCATTGGTTTACATGACAATAGGACAGGAGTCGGCAACCTCTGGCATGCAGCTCACCAGGGTAAGCACGCTGGTGGGCTGGGCCAGTTTGTTTACCTGCCGCGTCAGCAGGTTTGACGGACTGCAACTTCCACTAATCATGTGATAGGAAACACTGAATACCTTTGTATGGTCTAGTTTTTTGGATAATCAAAGGGATTTTTCAAAATAATTTAGGGAAACTGGGGTACATGACCTTATTTTGGATAAAAGACAGTTTTAGAGAATTGACGCTCAAACAACTGAGGTTATACTATATGATCAGTTTAATATAATGATCACCTTAATAAATCTAGTTGCAGAGTCCTTCAAGCTGCTTTGCATATTATTTTTTCTACACAAAAAGAATTCCTAAAGTTATTTAGCTTTAAAAAAACCTTCAAAGTATAGCTCTTTGCTTCTAAGTCCCTGGTTTTCTTCAGATTAGCCTAATGCTTCTTTATTCTCATGTTGTTAAATGAATCTATTGGACATAATTGAAATAATTATGTACAGAAGAAAAATTATAATAAAAAGGAAAAAAGCCAATGTTCAAATATAGCAAATAAAAGGAAATACAAAAATAAAACATTTTCAAAGAAGGGAAGATCAATACTTCACAAAGGTTGCATATCAGCTTGAGTCAAACAGGAGAGATTTACCCTTGCATAATAAATAATAATAAATAATAATAATAATTTATAAATTAGGCACTAAAATAGTGCTCTGTTTTTTCCCGTTACATCTAAAAAGCATATTGCTTTGGATATTATTCACCAAGTCAACAGCATTTCTCTTTGCTGTCTGTGTTTTGTTCTTTAATTATTTGACCTTTTTTGGTCTGTCATGTGCTTAGATTCCGAATAGGTTTTTCAACTCTCATTTATTTTTAATGATGTTGCCATTGGTATGGTTCTATCCCTCATAATTCTTTTAAATTTTTCATTTGAAAATTTAATTTGTCACTAAACCTTCATTTTGTTGGGAATCTTTCTTCTGGGATGTGCATGTTTGTGACTTTTTGTCTGCTCAAAGTGTGTTTACACACACTCTTATCTTGTCTAGCTGTGTGATGGGTCCTCTTATTTCTGGATGTCTATAAGGTAGTAAAGTAGGGCCAAGATAGTTGTGCAAAACATGTTGTTTTTCACTCACTTGAACAAGTTCTTCTCTTTCACTTCATGCAAGGCCTACCTCATTTGAGATTTGAGTTTTTGCTTCAAAAGCTTACAACGAAACTCACTTGTAACTATTGAGTTTGTAGTGAAAACGGTATCAAACTGCTAATTTTGCATGATATTGCAGCATAGGTTCTCATGTAATTTTCATAAACCTAAGCAAATCTTATAAAGGGGCCTGTTCAGAGTATTTTCGCAGTTGTGAATTAATAGCACCTATTCTAAATTCTTTACCTTCTATAGAACTGAGGGTGAAGAGTTGGCCCCATTGAAATCAATGAGAGTTTTGCCATTTACTGTAAGAGGGACAAAATTTAACCTCCTATTCACATTTGCTGTAATAGTGTTCTACCACTGCTACTTCTCACTCTGGAGGGCAACATTTCAAGTCTTGTGGTTTTCTTATTATTAAATCTTAATTTACATTACAGTAGTACCTAAAACCTCATTTAAGACCTGGATCCAGTGTGCTAGGCCCAGTAAAAGCAGAAGTAGATAGTCTTAGCCCTGCAAAGTTTACAAACTGAGTATTGGCCTGTTAAACCCAGAGTTGTGAATTCAGTCTTTGATGGGGGACCACTTAGGGATCTGGGGCAAAAATCAGTACTTGGTCCTGCTATTGAATGCTGGGGGCTGGATTCAATGACCTTTCAGGGTCCCTTCCAGCTATATGAGATAGGTATATCTCCATATATATATATATATATATATATATATATATATATATATATATATATATATATATATATATATATGTGAGAATACAGACATGTACATCTCCATACCTATTAATTCCCAGAGGCTGCTCTGAAAACCCTGTTAATATCCATATGCTTTTATTTAGTTTTGTAATTACTTGAGGAAATATCTAGTCTTGAGCTTCCTCAGCTGCATGGCCCCTCAGCGTCTGCAATGCAATAAAAAACCTTCAGCACCAAATCTCAAAGCCTGGGTCAATTAACTCAGGCTCATGGGGCAAGAGTGGGGGATTAAAAATTGCACTGTAGACATTCAGGTTGGGCTGGAGCTTGGGCTCTCAGAACATACCCCCTCATGAAGTCTCAGAACTTGAGAGGGATAAAGGAGCAGGGTTATGGAACAGTCCAGGAAAGATATTCCAGGAAGAGTAAGTAGCATGAAAAGAGAAGGAGATGAACTTCTGGAAATGGTCATGGATTATTGCTGAGGTTTATTATGTGGCTTTCTGTGTGAGCAGAAATCTTTCATATAATTATATTTCCATACTTTATAATTGCCTATTATTAATAGCATATATATGGACAAAATGTAAGACAGATGCAAGAGGTTGCAACCTGATTGATCTGGTATACCTTCAGTCCAGAATCTGTAATTATTTCTTTAGAAATGTATTGTGGTAGCCACTAGACCTGGTTGGAGACTTTTTGACTGAATGTTTTTTTTTCATAGGAAAATATCAATGCATCAAAACTGAAACTGTTCACAGGAAAGGGCCAGTTTCACAATAATTTCTCAGGTCCAGGCTGGAGTGAGAAAGACAGAGACCCACCCTTCAGACTTGAGGGGAGAGATCTAGATTCAAATTGCTGCTCCAACTCAGGGAGACCAGGACTTAAACACATCCCAGGTGATCACCCCAATCATAGGCGCCGACTCCGTGGGTGCTCTGGGACTGGAGCACCCATGGGGAAAAATTGGTGGGTGCTCTGCACCCACTGGCAGCCAAGCTCCCCGCTTTGCCCTGCCTCCCACCCCAGCTCACCTCCACCTCCTCTCCTGAGTGTGCCATCCCCACTTCTCCTCCCAGTACTTTTGCAGAGTAACAAGATGTGTGTGTAGGGGGAGGAGTGGGAACATGGTGCGCTCAGGGGAGGAGGCAGGGAAGAGGCAGGGCTGGGGCAGGGATTTGGAGATGGTGTCCAATAGGGGCAGGGAGAGGCAGAGACTTTGGGGAAGGGGTTGGAATGGGGATGGGTGGGGGCAAGGCAGGGGTGGGTAGTGTGAACACTCATCAGTGCCAGGAGATGTTGGTGCCCATGACCCCAAATATCATTCTATTGGCTTGTCTGGCATGTAGGTTGCTTTTTCTAATGTTTTTCATGGAAAAAACTTCAAAAAATTTCTGTTTCATCCTAATGTGGAACAGGAAATATATCCAAAATCTTGAAAATATCAGAAGACAGGAAAACCATTTCCCTTCCAGGTCTAGTAGCTACTGCCTCACGTGGCGCTTCACATCAGTAAAATGCCATTGGCAAAGTAAATAATGTAATGCCTGATCTCTGCAGTAAGGGTCAGTACACCCAAATAGATATGTAATTTTTTTATATATGATTTATACTGTGATTTCAACCTTGCCAAATTTGAACTATGGTGATTTTTCAAGAGAGTAAGTTCCAGAGGCATAGGCATTCCACTGTGTGGTGATCAGTTAGGATCTGAGCATGTCGGCAAGACCTGCCAGACACGTGGGAAAGAATTCAGTGTAGTAACTCAGAGCCTTCACCATCTAGTGTTCCATCACTGGCCATTGGGGATGTCCTACAAACCGACCATGCTGAGCTAAAGTAGCTTCATACCGCCAAGGGAAACAACAAAACACTTCTTCGGTGGAGTTTAGCTCTCCAAGCATTTCAGGAGCTTCTAACAAAGTAGCTGATGCACTCTCCCTTGAAAGTTTCCCAGAGTTAACTGGTTAAAATTGTCCTTAAAATGTGAAAAATCTTATAGTTTTTACATAATTAGTAGTATGTGTAATGGTGCATGTGTTTTATTAATCTGTTCATTCTAAAGTTCTAGGAAGAAATCACCGCCAGTGCAGTTCAACACTTTCTGAGATTTGGGGGGCGTGTCATAAACAGATAGTTAAGGGTTAATGCCTCTTTTACCTGTAAAGGGTTAAGAAGTTCACCTAGCCTAGCTGACACCTGACCAGAGGAACCAATGGTTTAGTTTCAGTTTCAGCCATAGTGGAAAAGATCAAGGAGCCAGCCTCTTATCAGAGTAGTAAGTTTTAGAAAAGAATAAATAGGTTTATGTTTATTTTCTTTTTGTGACTTTGTCTTTGTGCAGTTAGAGGAATAATCAAATTGGGAATCCTTTTGTGTATTAAATTTTGCCCAAGGGAATATCCTCTGTGTTTTAAATCTGTTGTCTGTGAGATCAGCTTGTATGCTATCTCCCAGAGGTTTTTTTTCTTTTTCCTTTCTTTTCTTTAATTAAAAGCCTTCTTTTTGAGAACCTAATTGATTTTTTCCCTGGTTTTTTTTTAGATCCAAGGGGATTGAATCTGGACTCACTAGGGATTGGTGGGGGGAAAAGGGAGGGGGAATGAGTAATTCTTCCTTGTTTTAAGAACCAAGGGGTTTGGATCAGTGTTCACCAGGGAATTGGTGGAGGAGTCTCTCAAGGCTACCTAGGGAGGGGAAGGTTTTTGGGAGGAAGACAGAGTTTTCCTAATGACTCAAACATTTGGATGGTGGCAGCCCATTGATCTAAGCTGGTAATTAAGCTTAGGAGGTTCCCATGCAGGTCCCCACATCTATACTCTAAGGTTCAGAGTGGGGGTGAAACCTATGACAGGGGATATTTGTTACTAGCATTCGCAGCTCCTCTACATGCCATTGTAGGCAGTCTCATCATACCATCCCCTCCATAAACTTATCTAGCTCAGTCTTGAAGGCAGTTAGGTGTTTTGTCCCCACTGCTTTCCTTGGAAGGCTGTTCCAGAATTTCACTCCTCTGATGGTTAGAAACCTTTGTCTAACTTCAAGTCTAAACTTGTTGATTGCCAGTTTAGATCCATTTTTTCTGGTGCCAGCACAGTGCTTAACTTAAATAAGGTCTCTCTGTTCCTGGTATTTATTCTCTTTGATGTATTTATAGAGACCAATCATCTCTCCCCTCAGTCTTCTTAGGTTAGGTTAAACAAGACAAACCAAAAAACATAATAAAAGGCATAGGGCCCAGGATGCACATCTTTAACTAAGGTCAGAAATTGCTAATTGATTTTCTTTTCCTCTCATCTGCAGACACAAAACATCCTTTAGCAAGCCACACAGATACTTCACTCAGAACAAAATCACTATCTAGATATATACCATCTCTTATGCACAAATTAAGCATAATAAATTTTCAAATAAACTGACCAAAACCTTGAAACTTTGCAGTAACAATTGGCAAATGTTGGCTGAGCCTCACTCTGTGCATACGTCAAAGAGAGTGGGACTGATTCTCCCTAGAACACTGGTATCAGAAAGAAGCATCTCCAATGAGGTTAACAGAATTATACTAGTGTAAGCAAGAAGAGAATCAGACACCAAATGGCTCCTGACTACAATCAATTGCCTGACTTCCTTGATTCAACCCAGAAGGTAAGCCGAAAAATAAATTTACAGTCAAAGTAGTCTCTTACATCAATAGAAGAAACAGTTCTAGATGACAAAAAATATTGGGTATTTCTAACACTTATCTCTCTAACAGCCTCTTAGCTTTCACACTGCTCTGGTTGCTTCGATTTCATTGGCAAATTAGTGATTTAAGTGAGGGGGGAGGGAGAGTTTTGTTTTGTTTTGTTTTTTTACCTTTTTAATGTTTGTTTGTTTGTTTTATAATAGATTGATGGATTGAATTATTGATGTCTGTGCCAGAGGGAGGACATTGTTGATCAGAGAAAATAGTAATTTGACCTATCTGATCATGGCCAAGCAGCTGATTCTAAGGTAGACTTTGATGATTAAAAGAAAGCAGATAAATGTGTTCATAGAATATCAGGGTTGGAAAGGACCTCAGGAGGTCAGCTAGTCCAACCCCTGCTCAAAGCAAGACCACTCCCTAGATACATTTTTGCCCCAGTCCCTAAATGGCCCCCTCAAGAATTGTGCTCACAAAGCTGGGTTTAGCAGGCCAATGCTCAAACCACTGAGCTATCCCTCCCTCAATTAGTTGCAGTTTGCATAGTGAGGAACAGGATATAACCATGCTCCTTCTCACATGTACTCGCCACATTCTGATGACAATTATATACAAATCAGAGTTAAGTATGTAAAATCACTGCAAGGTGACTAATAGGAATAAGCTAAAAATCAGATAGAAAAGAATAAGAAAATATTTCTGATTTTGTTTGCTTGGTCATCCTCAAACATGGTGATAGCATTTGTTTTTATGTGGTTGCTTTAAAGTTCTTTTTGGAGTTTGCAGGATCCTTCCTGGTTTCATTATTTACTTCCTTTCCCATCCACTCAGTGACCACATCATAAATAACTGATGAGAAGGTTGGAAACTTCAAGTATTAAAAAGTCACAAACTAAGCCGCCAAAAAAAAAAAATCACAAGGCTGGCTAAAAAAGAGATTAAAATGCATTCTTTTTCTTTGCCTTTTGGTTTCTGGTCTTTGTGATACAGTCAGATCATGTTTTCCTTTTTAATGAAAAGGAGATTTTTCACGTAATCACTTGACTCCAGGAGCTGGTTATAAGAAAAAACAATATCAGTAGACACATCATAAAATTGTGAGAGTTGACAGCACTG
Organism: Gopherus flavomarginatus; assembly: GCF_025201925.1. Classification (NCBI taxonomy): domain Eukaryota; kingdom Metazoa; phylum Chordata; order Testudines; family Testudinidae; genus Gopherus; species Gopherus flavomarginatus. The sequence continues at coordinate 146,025,380 of NC_066620.1, read as the reverse complement.
CTATGCCTTACTTAGGGCTAGCCCTTAAATCATAATCTCACCTTAATGATTTAGGGCACTTCTTTTATTATCACAGTATTGTCACAGAAATGATATGGGTGCCAAAAGTTATTCAAGATTTCTTTGTCTTTCTCACCCATTCTACTCATGAAATGATGATCTTACTTTGCAAGAGAAAACCCAAATTTCAAGGGCATAACTCTCTTAAAATGTGGTGCATAAAACAATGTCCTCTCTATTTATACAAGTTAGTGTGCTTAGCCATTCTGTGCTATAATTTATTACACATTGACAATTGCAAAGAAAGCCATGCTGTATGAAAACATATTGTTTAGCTTTGTAAATCAATAACAGCAACAGCAACTGCATTAGCTTACATAGCATTTTATTATCGTGCTCAGCCATCTCAAGGTGCTTTACAAAAGATGTGTAATAATTTAATTACAGACTGTGATTGGCAGCAAGGTTAAACAAAGAAGACCTTCAGTTTTGATTTAAGAACTGAAATATCGGTACCCTTCTTTCCATCACTGGACAAAGAATTCTAGAGAGAAGGTGGTGACTGGCTGAAGCAAGAGCTTTCCAGAGTGGCAGCTCTCAGTGTGGTTATCAGATAACCTCTGCTGATAGTGGGATGGGATAGGTTCATTTCAGAGATGTCTTGACATTGTTCTATGCCATGACACTCCTATGATAACAAAAATAGGAATCAAAAGGTAAAAATAGTGTATCTTGGCCAAATATTGTTAAAGTTACTGCAAGGCATAGTCTATATAAAAATAGGGGAAGGGTTGGTGGGGCTAATACCTTTTAATGCAATAAACAAATATTTTTACATTATTTTTTTCTTTGCATATTTTACAAGTATTTTTCAAAGAAGTTTGTGTATGAGAAGTAACAGTGCACATGGATATTGATATATGCCCTCAAAGTACCTTACACACAAAAGAATATTTAAATTCTATTGAGCTAATTATTCATCTATTAGTGGTATTAGAAGAACTAGTTTGCAGAAAGGTGCTCCTTTACTTTCTTTGCCTCTTCAGTGTGAGGAAGCTGAAGCAAAGTTAAACATTTTAGCTATGGCTATCAATTAATCACAGTTAACTCAAGCAAATAACTCAAAACAAATTAACTCGATTAAAAAAATAGTGATGATTAATCACAGTTTTAATCACACTTTTAAACAATAATATAATACCAATTTAAATTTAATATTTTGGATGTTTTTCTACATTTTCAAATATATTGATTTCAATTACAGTATAGAATACAAATTCTATGGTGCTCACTTTATATTATTGTTTTTAATTACAAATATTTGCACTGTAAAAAAGATAAAAGAAATAGTATTTTTCGGTCGACTTCATACAAGTACTGTAGTACAACTCTTTATCATGAAAATGAAACTTATTAATGTAGGGGTTTTTTACATAACTGCACTCAAAAATAAAACAATGTAAAACTTTAGAGCCTATAACTCCAGTCAGTCCTACTTCTTGTTCAGACAATCGCTAAGACAAATAAATTTGTTTTCATTTACGGGAGATAATGGTGCTCGCTTGTTATTTACAGTGTCACCTGAAAGTGAGAACAGGCATTCATACGGCACTGTTGTAGCCAGCACCGCAAGGTATTTACATGCTAGATATGCAAAACATATGTATGCCCCTTCAGGCTTCAACTTTTTAATAGTGAAAATATTTGTATCAAAAATAATAATTAAGGTCATGGGCGGCTGCTGGAGCCCCCCTTCTGGGATGCTAGCCCCCACTTCCTCCTGTGCCCCCCAGATCAGAGCCCCAAGCCCCCTGCCCCACTGCAGCCAGAGACCCAAGACCCTTTGCCAGTCACCCCAGCCCCCGTGTCTGGTGCCCCGAGACCCCCTTATGGCCAGAGGAGTCTCAGACTAGCCGCAGCCATGCTGCACCTGCCTTCCCCAGACTCCAAGCTTCCCCACAGGAAAAGTGTTTCTCTTCCAGAAAAAGAACCTGAGCTTTTGATATGCCTCATGCAGGTTCTAGGGCAACTGAGGCAGTACCTGCTACTCAGCTTCCTGGGTTCATCAGTAATCTCTCTGGAGTCCAGGGACATCACTGATGAACCCAGGAAGCTGAATAGCACATAACACCTCCTCAGCCACCCTGGAAGCTGCATGGGACATAATAAAGCAAAAACTTTCTCTCGCCAAACCCGCAACCAGGCATCTGGCAGCAGCGGCAGTGCCGCGGAGGCCTCTTATACCCTCTTATACTCTTATATGATTAGGGCTGTCAGTTAATCACACGTAATTCATGCAATTAACTCAGAACAAATTAATATATTTTTTTAATGTGCGTTAATCTTACACCAGGGTGCCATGATCAAGAGAGTGCAGCTGACTGCCTCAGGGGCAGGAGTGTCCCAGCTCCCACTGCCTAGTTTCATTGCTGCTCCCACCTTCTTTCCCACCCCACGGAGCCACCCGTAGCCAAGCTGCTATGGACCAGGAGGCTGCCTACTGTCTGCTACACAGAGCAGGGGTGGGAGGGCTGATGTCAGGGTGTCCCCCTTCCCCAACAATGTATCTGGTCACTGCTGAACTGGGTCAGGGAACAGGAGGAGCCTATCTGCTGCTGTCAACAGCCCTGCTGCTGGCTGAAAAAGCACTCAGACTCCTGAGTGCTCTACTGAAAGAGACAGCGCTTCCCACCCCCACAGTCACTCCCCTCCCAAAAAAATATTTAAATAAATGGTATTCAATTATTTTTAACAGTGTGATTAAAACTGCAATTAATCATGAGTATTTTTTAAAAAGTTTGAGAGGCTTAATTTTGACATTTTCAATTCTCTCATCTGAGAGGGAAATCTGACCATTTACCCACGATGGTGCAGTCTATCCTCAACTAGTTTAATTAGGTTTTTGAGAGCTAGAGACCCTCTTGCAAGAATGAATCAGGGCAGTAAGGGCAAAGCATTAATTACATTCGGGTAACATTCCCTGGGTAAATGTATCAGTCTCCATAATAAGGAAGATTTTTGCCCTGGAGTAATGTTAGTTTTTACGTACACACACATGCGCACACACACACACACACACTCCTTCAATTTAAATAAGTGAAAAGAAGAAAGAACTAAAATAAAGTCTCAATGAGAGAGCACAGAATGTGTCTTCTCTGTTATAGGCCATCTCTGAACAAAATAAATAATTGCCAGCTTCTTCCAACAGATAATCATCTCCCAGAAATATAAAAGTTTCTGCAAAAACAATCATGACAGTTACTTAGTTACATATGCCATCGGTAGCTCTCTTGTATCACCAGGGGTTTTAGCTTTACTCACCCCATTCTGCTCTTACCACATTTTGAAATTATCCTGCTATAGATGATAAATTACCCTGTTTGTGACATTTTCCCTCCTATAATAGCTGATCACTATTTCTAACTGTCTGGTATTTCACTGTGGAATATCATTTGAAGATAAATAGAATAATGGTCTCATTCCAAGTGTGCCACATGCATACAGTACTTTAATGTCAGTTTCTGTCAAATTATGTTTTCAATTATCAATTAATTAATCAAACTCTTTTGGGACTCAATATTCCTTTTCCCAGTATAAAATGGAGATCTCTGTAAAGCAACATATTCCTTTGTGTTCCATAATTTTTTAGGTGAGCCTCTAGGATCTTTCATTCTCTCCTGTCCAAAGACAGCTATCCTTCATAAGTTTCTCCACAAACAGTAATTTACAGTCACTGGCTATTACAACGTCCAAATCTCGCTTTGAGTTAAACAAAGCACAGCTCCATTATTAGTGTCAAGGCATTCATATGCATAAAAGATTTGCCTTACAAAATGTGCTTTGGGCAGTTTCTTTGTAAAACCACTGGCACTGGAATCAGACCTCATATTAAAATAGTTAGTGAACCCAGGCCAATATTTTCCAAAAGTAGCGAGTGATTTTGATTGCCCAATATGGGACACATGAAGAGGCTTCTTTATCAGAAACTGCTGAGCACTCAACCTATGAAAATCAGGCTCATTTATGGTGTTCTCCTGTAGGGCACCCAAAATATTAAAATCTTACACTGAGAATTTTAAATTTTGCTTGTACTGAACTATATTTACACTAGGCAATGCACGTCTTGTACTTCTTTTATTTTACATGGTGATCACTCAGTAACTTCCTCAATCTCTTTCATTGTATCCAAGTGTTTTAAAGACGATTTAAAATAATGAAAAGACCTGTGAAAGGTGTTTGACCTTCTTTCAGATGAAGGTCTGTATAAGAAGCCTCAGCACTCACAAGTGCTAACTTGTAGCAATGCAGTCGTAATTTATTAGCATTGGACTTAACCTTAACAATTGTCCAGCGTTGTTCTCTATCCTAGTGATTACTTTAGCTTCGTCACTCTCCAAGACTATAACTTTGGACATGTTATTATTCTTATTGAGTGGTCAGCATGGTCTAAGCTATTGTCTGGCCAGTCTCAGAGATAATTTGCATGTTAGCCACATAATAAGCTCTTGAAACAAGTGTCTGTAGGTCAGTCAAGTGAACCTAAATAAAGGATTTATTTGTATTTTTACAGGAGAACTTTCATCAGCAAAGATGCTAAATACAGGACAGGACAGCATCTTTTCATCAATTTAATTTCTAACAACACAGGTCAATGAGCCTAACATATCATTAGCCATATTTTGGAAAATATGTGGCTTGTTTCCCAAGGGGTAATTTATCAATATTAGGACACTTTGTTTAAAAAGAAACCCCATTCACCATTCATGTTTGTCATAGGAAGATTTTCCTTTACAGGGCAACAACTAGTTCTATCGCACATAACAATGACAGTTAGTCTGTATTGACCTTACACAGCAGGGAACAGCACAGCCTGCTCCTGCTGCACCTACATGCTCTTGAGAAATTGATTTGTTCGCAAAGGGTATTTGGGCCCTCTAGAACAGCAGTGATTACAACATCTTTTAATGTACTATGATATTTTGTGGTAATTTCATGGAGTTAGGGAGTGGGAGACACAGACCTATGTCAGATGAAAGGAATATTAACTTTTCTAACCCCAGCACAGTCATGCAACTGCTGCGAGAAAAGGGAGTCCCTCAGAAGGCCTATGGTTTTGGACTCAGGGGATTAGTTGGCCCTTATTTGGCAGCCCCCCTGAAGATCTAGTGAGGTGAAGGGGGCAGCCATTAAAAATGCCCTTCTCAAAAAGCCTGAGATGAGAAGAGAGCAAAGGGGGGTGGGAAACTTTTTCCTTCCTTGCCATATAATTGATGTGGAAAAATGATCCTCGCATTGTGTTTGGAATCAGATTAGCCTGAGGCATCTTTATTAATTACGAGCGTGCAAGGGGTGACAGTTATTCAGAGCTGCCCTCCTCGCCCAGATCCCAGGAACACACAAGCTTTTTTAAAGCTTAAAACCACAGACAAATTACACATACTTCCATATCAATTACCTTATTTGGAATACACTGCAAAATCAATACAGGCCAGAAGGAAAAAACAAATGTCTCCCACACTGGGCCTCTCCTGTTATTCACTATCTGTTCTTTTGTTGTCAACAACCTTTCTAACACAACTGTTATGGTTATATATTTCAAAAGTCTGGCTATTGCAAATTATGCTACTTGGGGATTTTTTCACTCTGCCCCCTCCTGCCCTTTATACACACAAAGCCACTGTTCTGCTTTGGGGACTTTCCATATAAAAACAGGCTCAGTCAACTCTTTAGTCCTGTAAGCTTGACCAGAGTCCTAAGGCCCCACCCCTAAATTTTCCTTCACATAATGAATGTATGTGAGGTGACCTGAAGAGCTGGGCTGATTGGATTAGGGTTGTGAAAGTTTGCAGCAGGGAAGTGGGGCCCCAGTTTAGAGGAGCTAGGGGGAAGACTCTGCAACTGAGGGAATATGAGAATAATGTCTTACATATTTTCAGCTCTTTGGACATGAAAAAGAAAGAACCTCCTTCTCACCCCCTTGGCTGAGTTCTGGATCCACCATTTCCTCCCAGTGGCCCCAAAAGTTTGGGAGGTAGGAAGGTGGATTCTGATGTGTTTTTCAGTCTGAGCATGTGATTCGGCTGAATGACTGGCCCAGTGGTTCTCAACCAGGGGTCTGGGACACCCTGGGGTGCCGCGAGCAGGTTTCAGGGAGGCTGCCAAGCAGGGCCAGCATTAGACTTGCTGAGGCCCACGTTAGAAAGCCGAAGCTCTATCACATGGGGCTTAAGCCCAGGGCCTTTAGGCCAGCCACCCAGGACTGAAGCAGAAGCCTGAGTAATATAGCTTTGCGGGAGCCCATGTGGCATGGGGCCCCAGGCAATTGCCATGCTTGCTACTCCCTAATGCCAGCTTGGCTTTTATATGCAGAAAACCAGCTATTGTGGCACTGGTGGACCGTGGAGTTGAGGACCCCTGGTCTATCCTGTCCTCAATAGACCATATAAGCCAGAGTTAGAATCCAAACCTCACTCCTTTTCTGCAGTTTTAGTTTTACTGGTAACTAAAAACAATAGCAAAACCATCCTCCCTGAATTTGGCTGCTTTGTTGCCAGATATCATGATTTACCTAGAACCCCAGCTCCTGAAAACAAGTGATTACATGAGAATCTCAGCATTTTTTTTAAAGTAAGTTTCTATCATTCATGGTTGTGGAGAGAAGCCTGAAAACATGATGGAGGTGCACCCGGGAGGCTTCAAAAAAGAGAGATCAAATAAAAAGAACCCCAAATTTATTTATTCCTTTATTTAAAATCTTATAATTCTGTGGGGTCTGTGAGGATCACCTGGCCCACCTCCTCCAACTCAGGCCCCAAGTCCCATGATTCTTGAATGTTTGGAGTTGACAGTATTGCTGCCCCTATGATGTTCCCTCAAAACCTTCCCTGACCAGCTCCCTAGTTGCCTCACCCTACTTTCCTCACCCAATGAGCCACAGCCACCTGCTTTATAACCAGGGTGGAGTTAATAAGCTGCTCCTGCCGTAATGGGTCAGCAGAATGTCTGTAGCTTTAAGCACAGTTCTAGCAAGGAGAGTTAACAGAAGACAGCTGTGTCCCATGGCCCATCTCTAAACAGTAGTTTTATATTGAGTTACCATGTGCAGCACATACTACGATTCCAACAAAATTAAAACATAAATGTACAGTAGTTGCCAAATAGTCACTGTGCTCAAGAAAACTGTCACCCGGCCTACCATGCCAAAACACCTGCAGCCTGTAGGCAGTTTGACTTTATCCCATGAGTTTAAGTGCCATATTTATAAAAATATTTTGGCATCACAACTGCTTGCAGAATAATAGCTCCCTAAGGAGAACACAGAACAAAACCATTTATCTAGTACTATGAGCACTCAGAGCACTGAAGCGGAGCTTAATTGGTTAAAGTAATATAATGTGGTAGGCCTGAGTACTACAACTCTCTCCACACAACAGACTACGGCCGATAAATACAGTTCCATGCTTTATTGCTCTGTCTTACCCTAACTTTTCCTCTCCTTTTCTATTTATATCCCTAGTTTTTAATAGTATTCTCTTCATTCTTTTTTTTCACAACCTTTTCCCCTTATTTCCCCCCCACGTCTTTTCATGTCCATCTTGTCTACTACTTATCCTTTATTCTTTTTTTCTCATTTATTTGCTCTTTAACATTAGTTGGCAAATTATCTCAATGAATATATCTTGGTTTGTACATTGGGAACAAGTCATTCTGAATAATCAATAACTGAAATTTGAACGACATTGTTTAACTTCCATTGAACATGTTATATTTTTGTTGAAGGACTGATTCAGTGTATAACTTTTAGTTTCATGTTTTTGATGCAAATTATTGTATTTACCAATGTCTATAAATAGTTTCCATTACTTGATTAAAATCAACTCTTTCCATTCTGAAGCACTTAGAGCACTTAGAGGAGAGGAAAGTGATCGAGAGGAAAGTGATAAGGAACAGTCAGCATGGATTCAGTAAGGGCTAGTCATGCCTGCCTAACCTAATTGCCTTCTATGAGGAGATAACCGTCGGTGGATGAGGGGAATGCAGTGGATGTGTTATTCCTTGACTTTAGCAAAGATTTTGATATGGTCTCCCATAGTATTCTTGCCAGCAAGTTAAAGAAGTATGGGCTGGATGATTGGACTATAAGGTGGATAGAAAGCTGGCTAGATCGTTGGGCTCAACAGGTAGTGATCAACAGCTCCATGTCTAATTGGCAGCCGATTTCAAGTGGAGTGCCCCAAGGATTGGTCCTGAGGCTAGTTTTGTTCAATATCTTCATTAATGATCTGGAGGATGGCGTGGACTGCACTCTCAGCAAGTTTGCAGATGACACTAAATTTGGAGGAGTGGTAGATATGCTGGAGGGTAGGGATAAGATACAGAGGGACCTAGACAAATTAGAGGACTGGGCCAAAAGAAACCCGATGAGGTTCAACAAGGACAAGTGCAGAGTCCTGCACTTAGGATAGAAGAATCCCATTCACTATTACAGACTAGGGACCGACTGGCTAAGCAGCAGTTCTGCAGAAAAGGACCTAGGGGTTACAGTGGGCGAGAAACTGGATATGAGTCAACAGTGTGCCCTTGTTGCCAAGAAGGCTAACCGCATTTTGGGCTGTATAAATAGGGGAATTGCCAGCAGATCGAGGAATGTGATCATTCCCCTCTATTTGACATTGGTGAGGCCTCATCTGGAGTACTGTGTCCAGCTTTGGGCCCCAGACAACAAGAAGGCTGTGGAAAAATTGGAAAGAGTCCAGAGAAGGGCAACAAAAATGAGTAGCGGGCTGGAGCACATGATTTTTGAGGAGAGGCTGAGGGAGCTGGTATTGTTTAGTCTGCAGAAGAGAAGAATGAGGGGGAATTTGATAGCTGCTTTCAACTATCTGAAAGGGGGTTCCAAAGAGGATGGATCTAGACTGTTCTCAGTGGTATCTGATGACAGAACAAGGAGTAATGGTCTCAAGTTGCAATGGGAGAGGTTTAGGTTGGATATTAGGAAAAACTTTTTCACTCAGAGAGTGGTGAAGCACTGGAACGGGTTACCTAGGGAGGTGGTGGAATCTCCTTCCTTAAAGGTTTTTAAGGTCAGGCTTGACAAAGCCCTGTCTGGGATGATTTAGTTGGGAATTGGACCTGCTTTGAGCAGTGGGTTGGACTAGATGATCTCCTGAGGTCCCTTCCAACCCTGATATTCTATGATTCTATGAATGAACTTTCCTGCTAGTAAACTAGTTTGCAAAAATTGTAACAGAAAGAGTATGAATAAAGTAGAAATGGTATGAATAAAGTAGAAGGGAATTTGTTTACAATTTAGAACAAATATTCATGGATAACATTGTATAGCATTCACCCAGCTTAAGTTCCAACCCTCAGAAAGAGACACTATCTAGACTGAAAAAGTCTGAGAAAAAATGTAGATATTACCAAATATGATGGTCCTTTGGAAACATAGCAACTTGCTCGTGTTAAGTTGAACTTGTTCACAATACCTATAAGAAACAAGGCAATATAATAAATATTATTTATATATTACATGCTGTGATCACTCTGCACATAGCTGTATTTCAGACTCTTCAATTAGAGTCTAAAACTTATAACTAGCACATCCTGAGGCATTTCTAAATTTAGAATAATAAATGTTAAAAGAACCCAAGGTTATTAGAAAGAGTCATTTAAATAACATTAATCCACAGTTTAAAAGCCATCGAAGAGTTTTTGAATTCAACATATCCCTCGTCAGTTCTTAGTGCGTAGTATGTTGTATCTTGGTTCTGTGCAGCACATATCATCTAAAACTCCTGCTTATGGGAAAGAACAACTATCACCATATGTACATCAATAAGAACATCTGGAAATACAAGTGAAGCAGAGAAAGTCTTTTGCTTTCTCCTGGCGCACACATACATACACAAAAATGGTTGGAAAGTTTACAGATATATAAGTCAGAGGAACCATGGTCAGTAGGAAATTAAGTTAGACAGCTGGCACTGACCAAGTGACTGATCCCAGTGACTGTAGTGCCAGATCACTGAAGTAAATGAGAGGCTATTCTCAATGGTCTTTTCCTCATTAACTAAGGTTCTGAATTAATACATTTCCTTTGCCATCAGCTGTCACTATGAAATGAAGATGAAACTTTTTTTTTTTAAGAAGGTGATGCAATCAGCCTTGGTCATTTTCAGATCATACAATCCTGGGAACGTGAGTCCTATTGATACGTTTATTCTTTTGAAGTATACATAGCATCAGTCTTAATGATTTCTTACATTGCGCCCATTATATTATGAGATTCCTTGTCTGACAAGAAAAAATAGACAGTCTAATTTTCTCTTCTTTTGAATTCAGATGCCATTTATATTTAAAAAAAAAAGAATTTGGAAGGCTGTGAGCAAGATCTTCAAGTAGTGTAAATAATCACAGCTCCATTGAAGACAATGGATCTATGCTGATTTATCCCAGCTGAGGGTTTGGCCGTGTACATATCAATAGGTTGCATCTTCAAGGCATAGTCTCTCTCTGGAAACACAGAACAATCTGCTCAAAATCACATTTGGTGTTTTAGAAGTATTGCCAATTTGCAGAGAAGATCATGCAAATCTCTATTTGCAGACCCAAACTGAGTGTGAATGGGGTTTGCTGCAAATGAATATTTTTGCGTGGACAAAAATTGGAAGCAAGATAGAAACACTGAAACATTGGTGCAATGAAAAAACTGAACACTAGAGGTGATGTGGTAAAATATGGACCTGTCTTTCATCTCTCAATGCATAGGCCAAACAGTGGTTTAGATTCTCACAGAAAATGAATTTGTTGGTTTCATCCAATATAGAAGTGATGTTTTTCCACATTTGAAAACCATCCCACTATTTTTCTTGATCTGAAGTCTTTGCTCACGATGATGCCACAGCTGGAACAGCAGTAAGTGTTGAAGTCCATGACTATATGGGTACAGTTATAAGAGGGAATCTGAGGACCTCCTTTATGCATCTGTATCAAGAGTAACTTCATTGAAGCAAATGGAATTTCAGTAGTATAAAATTGTAATAGAATCATACTCTTAGCCTTTACTGTATCTTAGACATGTCTCACAAGCTGAGCAGCTTTGAACAAATACCTGGATGTTAATGTTTCAGTTGGTGGCATCCTTTCCACTGAGTGAATGCGGAATAAGCACCTAGAATGCTGATGGCGTAATCTTTTTGTTGGAAGTAATTTCTTTTGGATGAGACCTACAACTACAGTCCTGTCTTCTTGAAAGCACAAAAGATATGTATGGTATTGTGACATTTATTTCATGAAGATGATCACTGTGAAGTATTGGCAAAATTTAACGTATTATTAGCCTATGTCACTGCTGTTTCCTTTGGATACATTATTCATTTTCTGTTCTAAGGATAAGAAGATATGAAATGGCAATACCAAATCAGAACGGTGGTCCATCTAGTCTAATATCCTGTCTCCTACAATGGTCAATATCAGATGGTACAAGAAACTCTGTAGTGCACACTTTATGGAATGATCTGACCACAGGGGACATTTTGTTCTGTCCCCAATTAGATAAAGGCTAGCTTATGCCCCAGTGCATAAATATGTATGTGTCTCTTCTAAAAAACTCCTGTGAATGTAACTGTGCATATTCTCATTATCCATATAAATGTCTAATCCTTTTCTGAATCATATCAATATCCTAACATCCATTATTTTATGATAATTCCACAGGTTTGTTACAAATAGAGTAAAAATGCATTTCCTTGTGTCAGTTCTAAATTAGTCACCATTTAATTTTCTTGAATATCCTCCTTGTTCTTGTCTTATGAGAAAGTTCAAATAGAAATACCTGATTTACCTTCATTGGAGCATTAATTATTCTGTGTACTTTTATCACATTCCAAATTTACTCATCTCTTCTTTAAACTATACAGTCCCAGTCTTTTCAGTCTTTCCATCTGTGTTTCCATTTCTGCTATCTCTTCTTTGGGATACTGTGACCAGAACTGTGCATGATTGCAGGTGAGGGTGCACCTTCGGTTTCCGGCTATTTCCAGTATTATCTCCTCCCCCTGCCTTCATATCTCCTAACATTTTATTTGCTTTTTGTATCATTGGTGCACATTAAGCAGAGGTTTAATTGGTTTTACTGAGCTGTCCACATTCTTTCTAATGAGAGACTAGTTAACCTAGAGGACAGCACTATGTATGAACAGTTCAAATAATTCCTTCTAAGGTACATTACCTTGCATTTGCTAACACTGCATCTCATCTGCCAGCACACTGCCCATTTCTTCAGCTTTGCTAGATCCCTCTGAAATTCCTCACAGTTTTTTCTATTCTTGACTAACCTAAACTATCCTGGAACTGCCTTCAGATGTGAAGACTAGCTGAAATATAAGCAGAGAGACTGATCAAATAAGCAATCATGGATAATCTGATGACAGTACTAATAGACCATGGGGGAGCAGCAGAACTAATAGGAATATGTTGCTTGGGTGACATAGTTGGAGATTATTAGTTAGAATTTAGGAATGCAAGAATAGACAGAGCGTTTGAATTTGCAAGCAGAAATGATGTAGTCATCTGTAATGCATGGTTTCAGCATCACACAGGAAGATTATATAGATACTGAAGCCCTGAGGGAAAACTGGGACACACTAGCAGGAATCAAATAGATTGCATTTTATTATCAACAAGATTTCATAATACAGTTTTAGATGCTAGAACGTTCCCATCGGCAGATTGCAATAGGGATCACAGTCTGTTTGTCGTGAAGCTGAGACTAAAGATTAAAAACACTTAATCTTTTAACAGATACACAAGGCAACAAATTGATGTGGACATACTCAAAACCACAACAAAAATGTATGGAATACATTTCAAAAGTTAACCAAAGTACTGATGTCTCCCAAAAATACAATAATGAAGACAGTGTACAGTAAATTTGGAAAAAGTTTAAGACATACAGCCACTACACTGGTATTAGGAGAAAAAGGACATGATGCTAAACCAACACAGATGACTGATTAAATTGTAAACTTAATAAATGCAAGAAGAAAATACAAAGATAGGAGAAGTGAGGAATATTGAAAGTTCCACAAATAATTTCAAAAGATACAAAGAGTCAAAAGAAAAAATGCCAAGAACAAAGATGTGATAAAATCAAAGAATATGAAATCATAGACAAACACAGATTCATCACCCTATAAAAGGAACCAAGAGTCAAATGAAGTAAAAACAAAAAGCAATTAGCTGTAATAAAACTGAGGATGACAGGGTATGCTATGAAGTCAACAGCATCCTGGAAGGATGGGTTGACTACATAAAGGAACTTTTTGATGATGCTGAAATATTGGAAGATATAGCCATCGAAAGGGGATCAGAAAGAGTACCTCTGTGACTCTAGAGGGGGAGGGGAGGAGCATGGATCAGCATTCACATTGCACTCCCCATCAGTACCCAGCCTGGACTGGGGAAGCTAATGATTCAGCCAGCAGACCAAATCTGGTGATGAATCCTGATCACATGCAACCTAAGACATGTTGTGCATATGCTAAGAAAACTGTATTTATAATGATTTTATATGAAATATGCCATATGAAGTGACTTATGAAAACTAACACCACACAGATCGATATCATTGTAAATATATCAAATGTAAAAATTTATCAATGCTATATGTGAAATTATGGATACTCACTAATACTCTGCTTTAAAGTCTGTGACTAAAAGGTGTTTAAACAGGTTTTCTCTAGGCAGAAAGAGGCTGACACTTCAAATGAAGTGTGGTCCAAACTCAAATGGGCTATTTGTTTATATCTGAGGTTGCAGCAGGAATAGATAATTTACATAGTAGCAACCACCAATGGGGGAGGAACCATCTTGGAGCCTTACATTTCAGACCTCATGACTCCTTTATTTAGCATGAACTAATAAATTTTACCTGGGGGTAACCTTCATAAAAATACATTTCAAAGCTTCACTGAACTATAGAGAGAGGGGGAATGACCCCCTAAAGTTATCTTTCACTTTAAGGAGACAATAAAACTAAGTGATTTGATCTCAGTGATGAGACCTTGCCAAGATGTCAGTTAGAAAGTCAGAAAGGAGACTGCAGATGAGTCAGAAAACATCTTGAACAAAAACTGTATCTTGCCAGATTAAGTTTTAGACTTTTAAAAGTGTGTTTTCACTTTTATTTGCTTGTAACCATCTCTATCTTTATCTTTTTGACTTGGTATCACTTAATCCATGCCCTTTTGTAGGCAGACTTCTTTTATTTTAATTATAAATCACCAGTGCTGGGTAAGTTCAGTAAAGTGTGTGTTTCTAGTAAGTTAACCAGTTGGAGTGTTTTACTGAATGACACTAAGTAAATACAGTAATGCACAAAGTAGGCAACACCTATATCTTGATGGCCAAGCAGTGAAGCAAGTGAAATTTCCACTATTTAGGGAGTCTCATAATATCAGACAGAAAATGTGATGAAGAAATTAGAAGGATAAGCTTGCAACCAGGGCCGCACAGAGGATTCAGGGGGCCTGGGGCAAAGCAATTTCGGGGGGGCCCTTCCATAAGAAAAATTTGCAATACTATATAATACTATATTCTCGTGGGGGCCCCTGCAGGGCCCGGGGCCTGGAGCAAATTGCCCCACTTGCCCCCCCTCTGGGCGGCCCTGCTTGCAACAACTGCATTCAACAAATTGCAAAGACTTCTATGTTCTAAGACATTATATCAAGAAATAATGTTAATAAAAGAAGTAGAACTGCAACACTATCTTATCCACTTTATTCAGCTGAGGTTTCCCCTGAACCTTGTGATAATTTTTTTCCAGTTCATTTTTTGCCTTTTTTAAGAGGATAATTTCTGCTACTCAGAGGAGTTATTTAGCCCTGTTATTGTCACTAACCATCCACAGCTAGGCACATTACATCTCTCTCAGGTTTTTTTATTATTAGCACTGTAACTTTTCTGCCTTCTTATAATGAAAGCCAGACCTGTTCAATGAGAGAACTGGTAGCTGAAGAAGAAACAGACTTTTCTGCATGCACCAAAAGGAAAGATGTGATGCTTAATTTGTTGTAAACATAATTACTTTCATTCAAACAAAAGAGAATACAAGCAGAGGAATTGATGTTTTGCCAAACACTGCCTTCCATAGAGTTGTAAGAAAATGATTAGAAGCAGAAATTAAATCTCTCGGACAATTCAATTTCTAGCTGTGATAACATCAGCCATCTATATGGAATGGACATGAGGGCAGTGGAGGAAGTAGTTAATTTTAGAGCTGGGATAAAATATTGCATAAATAACAAAAGTGGGAATGTGAGGAAAGAGATCTTGTTGGCATAATATCCTGGGTAGAGATAAGTATAAGGTAGTTTTTCTTCACAACATCTTGTGACAATAAAACGTATGTTCCCCATATTTTGCAGAAACAGCAATGATTTTTTTTGCATGTGAGGGCTCCCAGGGATCCCATCCTTCCCCCAGCACAGCATGAGACATGAATTTGTAATGTAATGTAGATCACATGCACTGAAATCCAAGTTAAACAATAATGCAATATTCTGGATGTCTGTTATACACCAGCTGATACACTATTTGTTTTGTTGGGCATTGTTCTTTATATGTGCAATGAGAGTTGCAGCAGTAAAAATTAAAAATAAAACATCAAAGAGTTTTAGAAGGGATGTATAATATTGCTAACAGCAAGCATTCAAATATCATGGGTCAGGCCTCCCGAAATTATAAAATTGGCCTGAGTCATGAATTTTAACAATATAATAAAATGTGGTACACTTCCTGATTGACCCATTCCCCTGCATCTTCAACTGATTGGTCCATTGCACTGCAAACCACAGCTGCTGTACCCCACCCATCAACCTCCCCCCATAGCCCTGGGGAAGGGGTCCTGCAAGGAGGGGCTGACTGATGGCTGTTTCTGAATCCTGGGCTTTTGCTAGCCCACCTGCCACTGTAATAGAAAGCAACTCTGCCCCCCGTCTTCAGTGAATACCCCCACCAATGGTACCCCCTCCAGCACCCAAAACTGTACTCTCTAGCTAGCCCCTCCATCCACAGATTCCCCCCCCCCAGTGTCCTCTTTTGGGGAACCTGAAATATGGTAAACCTACTCTGACCTCCCAGTAAGCTGACCCTGCCTGCCTCCTGACATCAGACTTTTGGTTTGTCCTCTGGCCTGTCTTGGATTCTAACCCTCTGGTACTTGACTTGGTCTGACTTCTGATTCCTGCTCTAACCACTGCTACCATGCCTCAGTGGATCACTGCTGAGGATGGCAGATTCAGGACAAACTGCTCAGAAACAGGGCAGACTCACAACAAACTGGTGGTTATTCTATTATTAAATATACCAAGCCAGAAACAAAAGTAAACTTCCATCTCACTGCACTGGTTAACAAGAAGTCCAAACTGCAGTCTCCTTAGGCATTTCAGCCCTTGTTTCATCCTCAGAAATTAAACTTTATGATGAGTGGTTATTGAAAACTAACTTCATCAAACAAAGTGTTCTTCTGATCTCAAAATATCAGACACATAGCCAAGTCAATATATAACTCACGTCTTACCTGATAATCACACTGTTGCCAATCCTTTAGTATCTAATAGCTAAATGTTTATTTATAAGAGAAAAGAAGGAGAGAGTTAAAATGGTGAAAGAAATCAAATATTTACAATAATTGCAAAGTTTTGGGATCAGGTTTGTAACAGTGATGTTACAGACTGCTGGCTTGTAAAGTCTCTGGTAACTTCCAAAAGATTGGAAGGTCCTCAGTCCATTGGTTGGAATGCGCCTTTTTGTATAAGTCCATCATCCAGAGATCAGAGCAGGAAAAAGGCCAAATGGTGATGCTTCCAGGGTCCTTTATGCCTTTCTCCATGAGCAAGAGATGCTCTCAATCTTAGTTTGTGGAAAATTACAGGCACAAGATGGAGTCCAGGGTCACATGAGCAAGTCACATACCTGTACATTCCTTCATGATTCACAGAAGCAGTTCCTTACCCATATTCTGGCAAAGGTGTCCCCAGGAAGGCTCACCAGGTGAGAATGAGCTTCTTCTGTGGCTCATTGAGAGAATTAAGTATTATTTAATGGGCCATCAACTTAAATGGTCCATTCGCAATGTGCTGGTTAGACTGAATGTAAACTACCCTGTGGGTATTAGCACAGGAGCAAACACATTTAAAATATTGGTACGTAGTCAGCATTCATAACTTTAGATACAATTATGATGCATGCATACAAACAGGATAGACATATTTCAGAGATTGTAACTTTTCCATTGACACCTTGCATGGCATACTTTGTATAAGATTTGTTGCAATTGTATAACAGTGGCAATATTAATGATATACATGGTCATGTTCCAGTCATACAGCATCACAACTGCTAGGTCTCACTGCGCACAACTCAGTCATGATACATATGTTCCTGATAGAATATCCAGCAATGTCCTTCCTAGCAGTAGTCTAGGGCAAAATATTTGTGGTTCATTGCACGACAGCTTCCTGCACTTGCTAGTACTGCAACTTCAAACTGTGTCTTAAACAGGCTTTCTAATGTTGCCCTGACCATCGGTACCTTTGCTATTGTATTCTCAGATCTCCCCTGAACAGAGCAGCCAAACGTATCATACTCATTTGTGTCTGATATTAATTATTATTGTGCTGGCACCTAGGGGACCCCAGCAGGGACCAGAATCCTATTGTGCTAGGTGCTGTACAAACACACTTCCAAAAGGGAACCCCTGCTCCATGAGGAGTAGTTCTAGATGGGTGTGGCAGTGTTGGCAGCAGAGCTACTCTGTGTTTGTGTCTGTGTCTGATATCGTAACAACACTTTAGAGCATACAGCAAAGATCCATCCAGTGGTATGAGGTAGAGGAAAAGGAAAAGGCTGCCCCTTACGGGTAGTACCTTCCCTCACATCCTGTGGCCAACCCAAAACCTCTTACCAATTCCAGAATTTGATCAATAGCAGCCCTTTAAATAGGGAAGAGAGCACTGCAGCTTCATTCCAGGATGGAGCCCATATTCCCTGCTCTGCCCTGAAATCTGACACTAGATGAAATGTCCTCACCCTCTACTTTTCCTGGGGTAAAAGAATGTCCAGAATTTTCATTGTGTCAGAGACATCTAAAGAGAAGAGCATGGATACAGCTGGCCAGAAAGAAGAGGAGATTAAAATATAGATTGTGACAAATCTATCACATGCTCCATGACAACCATCGCCTAGGTTCTGCAATTAATTTTGTCTTGTGGGCATGAGGAATGGATGTACTGTTCATAACCACTGTAGATTCCCTTGTTAATTAAGAACATTTTGCTTTTTGGCAGTGGCATGTTTGCCTTTTCTAAATATGACTGAACTTTTTTGTTGTTTAGAACTAGGATATTTTAATCCTGATATTCCAATATTGTGTATTGTGATGTCTTTTGTTCTGCATCGGGCTGCTTTGGATTTCCTCTATAAAATACCTTAGAAAACTCAGCCCAAAACTTTACATTAGAGGTCACCTTTATCAACAAATCTCTGCTTTCACTTATTTAGTTAAAATCAAAACCTGTTCTGACACATAAAAGATGTTCCTATTATGCAAAAAATATCTGGACTGGCATAATAATTTGAAAGACATCCAACAACTTCTGTCATGACTAAGAGTGAAATGTCTTCTTTTATTCACTCCCTAATTGCCTTTGTGTACCCTGACATTCAATTCAGATATCCATCGTATTTTTCTTTTCCCTTTCTGCTTTTATAATACAACTCTAGATCTCCCCATTGATATATTTGAGGCAGATCAGACATTTGTGGGTTATGCTCCTTTTCTCTAAAAAAAAAGATAAACTAAAATCAACCCTACAAATGAAGATTTCCCATACTTTTTTTTTATTTAATAATATATTATCTCCTGGTTTTTATTTGATCTGTGCATTAATTAGCATCACAAGTTAGGAGGTGAAATCCTGGAGGCCAATAGCCATGTTCCGATTGGCCTCACAGGTCTTCTTAATATTGATTTAACAGTGAGCAAAAACTTAAAGTATTTAATTTAGCTTCTGAAATAACTGTAAAAGATCTCCAGCGACTTCTGAAGAGATGATTGTTAACTGACAGTAACCCAGTCTCCTAAACAAACAAATTACTCCAAAATTCGTATGGGTTGAGTCTAGCAATTTATATAGTTTCCCTTCAGAGACTGGACTGAGCACTAGCACAATAGCTAAATGCATAAGGAAGTTAGCTCATGGATAGCATAATGTATGACATGTCATAAAATTGACATCATTACATACAGCCTGGGGCAAAGAGCAGACCATGGCTTATAGCAGGCTGCTTGATAGAGTACCACTTCATATTGTATATTATTGGTTGCCCCAACCATTTGTGCTGATCAGGTGGCCTGGTGTCACTCTTTAGCTGAACCAAGGAAGGAGGGGGCCAGGAGGGAGGGTCTTAACCCACTGCTTCTATCCTTTGGGCAGTGGAGGTTAACAAATGGCCCTCTGGTGCCCATGCCCAGGGGTCCCAGCCAATTTGGGGTCCCACACAGGAGTGCTGGAACCTATGTAGTAGTGGGCAGGGCCTTCAGCAGCAGAACTGTGGCCCTGCCCCCTGCTCCTCCTCTTCCTCCTGAGGCCCCACTGACTGCTCTTTCCCCCAGATCCTCCAAATGCCCAAGACAGGGTGGGACTGGGTGCCCAAGAACAGCCTCTATCACATGCCCATGTATCATAACCTTAGTCCCAGATTTGGACCTTAGCGTCCAAAATATGGGGGTTAGCATGAAAACCTCCAAGCTTAGTTACCAGCTTGGACCTGGTACTTGCTGCCACCACCCAAAAAATTAAAGTGTTTTGGGGCACTCTGGTCCCCTTGAAAAACCTTCCCTGGGGACCCCAAGACCCAAATCCCTTGAGTCTCACAACAAAGGGAAATAATCCTTTTTCCCTTCCCCCCTCCAGGTGCTCCTGGAGAGATACACAGACACAAGCTCTGTGAATCCAAACAGAGTGACTCCCCCTCTCCGTTCCCAGTCCTGGAAACAAAAAGCACTTTCCTCTTCACCCAGAGGGAATGCAAAATCAGGCTAACAAATCCAACACACACAGATCTCCCCTGATTTCTTCCTCCCACCAATTCCCTGGTGAGTACAGACTCAATTTCCCTGAAGTAAAGAAAAACTCCAACAGGTCTTAAAAGAAAGCTTTATATAAAAAGAAAGAAAACTACATACAAATGGTCTCTCTGTACTAAGGTGACGAAATACAGGGTCAATTGCTTAAAAGAATATTGAATAAACAGCCTTATTCAAAAAGAATACAAATCAAAGCACTCCAGCACTTATATTCATGCAAATACCAAAGAAAAGAAACCATATAACTTACTATCTGATCTCTTTGTCCTTACACTTAGAAACAGAAGATTAGAAAGCAGAACTACTTCTCCAAAGCTCAGAGAAAACAGGCAGATAGAAAACAAAGACTCAGACACAAACTTCCCTCCACCCAAAGTTTAAAAAATCCAGTTTCCTGATTGGTCCTCTGGTCAGGTGCTTCAGGTGAAAGAGACATTAACCCTTAGCTATCTGTTTATGACACGCCCCCCAAATTGCAGACAGTGGGGAAGCTCACTGGTGGTGATTTCCTTCTAGAACTTGA